>NC_089682.1:56498560-57156998 GCF_031753505.1 Anomalospiza imberbis
TTCAACCTTGCCTTTTCTCAGAACTGGCAGCTGAAAAGTTGGTAACAGCCATCACTTCCCAAGGGATGTGATGTTTGTTCCTGCTCATTAACCACGCTTGTAGATGTAACATACCCCTCATTCTTTTTCAGGTACCTTTTTTGCCCTTTCTTCCTGTTGGGAGTATTTTTGTGAATGTTTACCTCATGATGCAGCTAGACGCAGGCACGTGGATCCGGTTTGCAATCTGGATGCTCCTAGGTGAGTTTAAGTGAAAAATTCTATGTTCAAAGTTACTAGATTTTGTTCCCCATAAATTTATTATAGCATTCCAGGGAGATATTCTGCACTCTGATCATCCTTGGGCAACTCTGGTGACTTAACTGAAGCTGTTTAGTCAGTGTGTAAGAAGCTTTGTTTCAAATTCAAGAGTCTTGAAGCTTTTGTGTGGACAAAACAGCCCATGAACCATCTTATGGGTCTTGTTGCCAACAGGAAACCATAGAGCATTCCTTTGTTGGCTGGCCTTGTGCTGCTGTCTGGGTGGTGGAGCTTGTGCTTCTGGAGCTGAAGAAGCTGAGCTGCATCCCAAGATGGTCCCAGCAGCCACGTAGATAAGGCTGAATTGTCTGAAATGCTCAAATCAGGATCCTATTTGGGGCTGGGATAGATTGACTTTTAAAGACTGGTGCCTGTGTTAATGGCTTTTTTCCCTTAAGAAGATAGTGGCTGTCTGCTAGAAGCTAACCATGAGGATGGCTGGACTTAGACTGGTGTAACTTGTGTCAGTGACTGTGAGTAGAGGTTTCTGTTTCTTCACAGAGCTAACAGTGCCCTCTCCCTTGGCTTCCACAGGCTTTATCATCTACTTTACCTATGGAATATGGCACAGTGTAGAAGCCAGCTACGCAGCCTCAGCAGAAGCGGAGAGGAACACAGACACTGGCACAGACAGCTGTAAATGACTGTGTTTGGCTTACGGGTGACTGAAAGAATGGCTGCAGTGAAAGAAACTTTGTGGTGGGGATCCTGAACCAGATTACACCTGTAATCAGTTATGCAGGAACATGGAAGCAGAATGCAGGACTCACTGCAGCTTGCAGTTTGTTTAGCAGCACAGTTAAAAGGGACCACAAGATGGAAAGGATCAACTCTGGCATATTCCCAGCAGCACTGGCAGCTCATCTGGGGCGCTTCCCTCTGTCCCTCCCCAGTTTTGTTTTTTTTTCCGCAGTGTGTAGAAAGAGAACTGCTTGTGTGTGCAAATGCTGCTATGAAATCAGGCCTCACAAATGTCCTTCTTTCAGTAGCCCTGGGAATTACCTCCCGACAGATATTCTACTCAATTTTACATGGAGCAGATTTTGCAGTACTACTGTCAGGCATAAACCAGGATCTATCCTTCACCCTATGTGAGCTGTACCCTCTGTGTATGCACACAAAAAAAAAGGTTCTCACAATCACTAGATTTCCCCAGGTTAACAAAGCACCTGTAAGATTTGCATTCTTTAAAATACCAGATTTTACCTTTTTTGTTTTATTTAACTGGGTTTTTTAGCTACGTGCTTACGTGCTTTCAGGCATGTCACTGCTGTGAAATGTTGGGAAAATCCATGCTTGCTGATTTTCAGGTGAGCGATAGCTCACCGGCACACAGGTAACACCAGCAGGTGTTTCTCCCAACTGTACGCTCCACAGAGGAATTGCCAGCTTTAGTCAGGAACCCACATGGTGCAAGTACTGCAAAGGCTGGAGAACAACAGGTGTCTCCAAAGAGCAGTCCTGTCTCTTTGCCTCAGAAATCACCAGTGGTGTGGCTGTAGTGGTGGGGATGGCCAGCAGAACTGAGCTAGCTGTGAGCAAGTACAGCCCTATGTTCTTCCCCCCACATCAATTTTCTGTGCTGGCTGCTTGGCATTAGCAACTTTGGTTTGGCATTGGCAGGTGGAGGACATTCCTGCCCTGGGAAGGGAAGCACAGGAGGATCCTCAGAGGCATGAAGTTCTTACATGAGCAATGCCTGGTGTCCGCCCCCCCGCCCGAGGAGGCTGTGGGGTTGCGTAGGGACTTTACAATCCTGGCAGAGCGTGCAGCCCAGAAAACACCATTAAATTCTAGGGTCTGACTTGCTGAGGGGAGCTTTCCCTTTGGGGCTGGAGATTGTCTCCAGAGCCTGCCTGTAGTAAGGTGGGAAATTTGGAGTTGAGACCAGGATCTGTATTTGATTGGCAATGTCTTGGTTTTGGCTGTAAGATGATTTTTTTTGTTTTAATTCTCTAATAGCTTTCCCTAGCCAAATTAATCCACTACCCTAAAAAGGCTTATTAAAGCACCATGGAGGTGAACCATGCCCAAGTAATCCCACTGATCTAAATTAACACTTCAGCTTGTACTGAAAAACTGATCATAGAATCGTGGAATACTTTCAGTTGGAAAGGGACCTTTGAAAATCGTCTGGTCCAGCTTACCTGACATCAGCAGGAACATCTTTAACAAGATCAGGTTGCTCAAAACTCTGTCCAACCTGCTCTCAAAACACTTCCGGGGTTGGAGCATCCCAGATAGATACTGCAGAAATCCCCTTTCCCAAAGTGAGTGGATGCTTTCCTAGGTGTCCTTCATACTACTGCCTCTGAACACTGGACAGTCTTTAATTTGTTTGTCAGCATGGCCCGTGCTGATGAAGCGACAGGCTCTTGCACCTGTCATTGAGTTGGAGAACTAAACAGACCCCTGCATGACTTGCCCAGGGTCTCACCAGGCATCTGATGCAGCAGAAAAGAGAATCAGACCATCTCCTGGATTTCATGGCTGGATTGTGGACCATTTCTTATGTTTTCAAGAGATTTTATAGCCCACTGAAGGGTTTTCATCTTTTAATTCTAATACACTGGGAGGCTTTTCTTGACAGGATTGCATTTGAGGAAGTGAAGGCAATGTGTTCATTGCCTCCTAGGTGCACTTCAGGGTGTGTTATGAGTGCAGCTTCCCCCACATAATGAAGTCGGGGGTCTGCTCCAGTCACTGGGTCTTGACCATCTGCCAAGCCTTTGCTCCTTGTGCATATAAAAAGTCTTACTCAAGCAGGGAGAGATTAATACAGAAATTAAAAGCCACTAAGTTGAAGTCTGTTTTGTTTAAACACAGGCAAGCTCAATACACTCCACAGCCTCCCAGAAGGCACTGAAAATGTGGTGGGAGGGCAACAAGATGAAAACTGAGAATCAAAGTTTTGTATTGTACTAAAAATACAAGGATGTTTTTCCTACCTGGCTACCAGCTTCTGTTCAGTGAAAACATGAAGCTTGTGTCCTTACCAAAGCTTCATCTGCGCTGAGCAAGCCAAGGGCCTGGTGGAAAATCTTTCAGAAGGATGTTGTCAGGCACATTCCCAAGGTGGGGTATGACCCGGTCCTGGCAAAGCCTGAGCAGTTCTGTGGCTCTCAGCAGGAGGGCAGGGTGAAGGAGACAGGGGTTGGGGTGTTGAAACTGAGTGAACTGGGACGTTGGGGAGTTCAGGTGTTTGTTGATGAGCCTGAACCACTGGCAGAAATGTTCCTGTTATCACATGCTGCAGCATGACACTTTAATGGAAACACTGGAGACCACAATCACTGTGTTGGCAGCCCTAGTCATATTGGAAGCATCCTAGAAAATGAGTCCATGGAAACTCACAGCATGTGAGCCACTGTCAGGTAAGGCAGCTGACCAGCCCTGCTGCCAGGAAGCTAATGACTACCTAGCTTCCATCTTTACCTTAGTGGGGTAACCCTCTAATTGGCTTTTGCTTTGTTTCCCATTCATCCCAGTTTCTGTGTGCACAGAAAACAAGACATGCTGGTTTGTATCCGTCAGCCCACAGGTGCACTGGTGCACGGATTTATTATCAGGAATATATTACACTTATCTGTACATCATAATTGAAATAATACAAACTCTTCCTGTAATCATTAGCCACATAATAAACGGGACCACAGAACTCCTGCTGCATGGGACACTGTACAGAGGCTCCTCAGAGTGTCCATGGGACACAACCACCATCAGTGCAGAGACAAAATACCTGATTTTGCACTTGATAGTTTTTCCTTTCCTCCCCCCACCTGCCACCACCACAAGCCTTTGCCGCTGTGCATCTAGTGAGTCAACCTGTCTGTGCCAGCAGTCACTGGAGGTGCAATCCCAGTAGGGCCAAATGGTACCTTCCCACAATAAGAAGGAGTTTTTCATGCGCCCCTGCTCACTGCTGGCTCTCCTGCCACCCCATGGGTGATACCTGCTCCCAGTGCCCATCTCTGGAACCCCTTGGGAGCAGCTGTAGGCTGGTTTTATTGCTGCTACACCCTTCTGCATTGAGTAAAAATTAGACAGAGATAATGAAACCCTTTCTGCTTAGTGCTGGCTACATTCTCTCTCCTGCCAAAGGCCATCCTATTTCCAAATGGGAAAGTCCACACAGTAGCCATGGCATTCGGGAGGTTTCCAGCCCTGCAAAAGCAAACACTTCCCCTTCCCAGCTTGGCCCTGCACCCAGGGATCTTCATTCCCTGGGAATGGCTGCCCCATTCAGGGGCTGCTCCCTTCCTCCCACTGTCTGAGCGACCTGGGCTTTTCTTTCACACCTACTTCAGCATGCAGAGGCAAAGAAAGACAGGACAGAGGAAAAGTATAAAAAAGGAATAACCTTTTTGGGGGAAAATAGTCTCTTTCTGGTTTTGCACTCTTCACACCCCCCACAGGGACAGGTTGCTGGGTGACTAGTGATTGGGCAGGCCCCAGAGGGTGTGCTAAGGAAGAATCCAGTGAGAGGCAGGACTGGGAGGCAAAAATTAGATGGGAAAGGGATTAGCAATGATACCAAATGATGATGGAGCTAGGTTCAGTCCCAGTTTTCCCACCATAAAAGCCCCACTTCCAATTCACTGCTGGAAGCATGTCTTGAAAATGATTTTAAACCAACAGAGTGATAAGGAAAGCACCAGATATAAAGGGGAAAGATTAATAAATTACAACAGGTTCTGCCAGCCTGTCCTGGGCCAATAATATGCTTTAGTGCATTTGAAGTTCTGAGTAGCATCAAAGTAACAACTCCAGTTGTATCGTCTCAACCATTTTTACCAAGGGTAAAAAGGAGAATCCTAGAAACTACCAACAAGCCACTCTGACTGATCTGATGGCCTTCTGCAATGGTGTGACTGTGTTGGTAAGTGAGGGATGAGCAACTGATGTCATTTATCTGGACTCTGCAAGGCCTTTGACATAGTCCCACACAGCATCCTAAACTGAGGAGATACAGCTTTGATGGATGGAAGCTGGATATGGAATTGGCTGGATGGTTGCATCCAGAACAGCTCCATGTCCAAACGGCCATCAGTAAGAAGTAGTGTTCCTCAGGGTCAGTACTGGGACCTATACTGTGTAATATCTTAAATGACTCAGTGGGATCAGGTGCATCCACAGCAAGTCTGTGGATTGACACCAAGGTGAGTGGTTCAGTTGGTACACTGGAAGGAGGGAATGCCATTCAGGGGGATCTGGAAAGGCTTGAGAGGTGAGTCCATGTGAACATCACAAGGTTCAACAAGACCAAGTGCAAGGACCTGCACCTAGGTCAGGGCAACCCTTGGTATGAATACAAGCTGGGGGATAAAGAGATTGAAAATAGGCCTGCTGAGAAGGACTTGGGAATACTGGTGGATGAGAGGCTGGACATGAACCAACAATGGGTGCTCAAAGCCCAGAAAGTCAATTGTAACCTGAGCTGCATCCAAAGCAGCGTGGCCAGCAGGGCAACGGGGGGATTCTGCCCTTCTACTCCGCTCTTGTGAGACCCAGCCTGGAGTGCTGCATCCAGCTCCGGGGATAAGAAGGGCATGGACATATTGGAGTGGGTTTAGAGGAATGCCACAAAGATCTTAGAGGGATCTTAGAGCACCTTTTCTATGGAGACAGGCTGAGACACTTGGAGTTGTTCAGCCTGGAGAAGAGAAGACTTAGGGGAGATCTTTTAGCAGCCTTCCAGGACCTCAAGGGGGCCTATAAGAAAAAATGGAGAAAGACTTGCCAGGGCCTGTAGTAAAGGACAGGGACAAGGGACATGACAGGACAAGGGACAACAGTTTTAAACTGGAAGAGGATAGGTTTAGATGGGACATAAGGAAAAGAATTTTTACAACGAGAGTGGTAGGATACTGGAATAGGTTGCCCAGAAAAGTTGTGGATACCCCATTCCTGGAAGTGTTCAAGGCCAGGCTGGATGAAGCTCTGAGCAACCTATCTAGTGGAAAGTGTCCCTGCCCATGGCAGTGGGGGCTGGACTAGATGGTCTTAAAGTTCCCTTGTAACCCAAATCACCCAATGAGTCTGTGATCTCACTGTATTAGAATTCTGTTGGTGGAATCAAAGATGACAATGCTGTAGGTGTTGCAAATAGCTGTGCAGTTAGCAAGCATCAAAGTGATTAAAGTCGTACTTGGCAAGAAGGGGCTTTGTGTGCATGTGCGTGCTAGGTATCTATCTTCCAGGTTGTACTTGCTGGACACACTAAAATCTAGCAATGCATTTCAACAGTAGTAGCTGGTGTGGCATGATCTAATCTAACAAGATGCTTAATTTACTCCATATCACAGTACCATGCAAAAGCTGCTACCAAAATAAATTTCTCTAAAAAGGAGAAAAGAAAATCATCTTTCTTTTTAACACTGTGAAACAGGCCACAGGTGCTTTGATGGTGGTTGAAGCTGTATCTAAGCTGCAGTCTGTGAATCCTGAGTATTTCCCAGGAAAGCTGAAGCACAGCTCCCACTCCAGCAGAATGGCAGAGCTGTGCAACACCCTGTGGGTGTAGGGCCTGCTGGTTCCACCACACACCCGGGTGAGAAAGCCACCCTCCCTGCAGTGCTCCTGCACCTCAGGGATTTCCTCCAGGTACTGTTGCCTTGCTAACTTTTGCCCCAGTGCACAGAGCAGGCCTGCATGCAGGATCTTTGCCCTAAGCTGGGTAGAAAAGCATCCCACAGATCTCTTTGTATTTTAAATTATGCTCAGGGATATTTTTATCTTGTTAGCAATGCCCATGAGGGCCCTGCAGACAGTGTCACGCCAACTACTCCTCAGCCTCAGCATCCCCTTAGGTGGGAGGTCACCCCAAGCCTGGGTGAACATTTTTGCTTCTAGATGGGAAAGTTAAAGGTAGTTTAGCCACTGATTTCCATGAATCTTCAAAGTGCTCTGTAACTCAGGGTAAGCTGTAGCGATGTGAAATAATGCAGATATGTGGAAGGAACTAAATTCTCACTTCATCTGCACATATGAAGTTGCCTATGCTCTATTTGGCATTTGAAGTGGAAGGAAGCTAGAGCCCTAGCAGATGCCCAGTATCTCATCTTACTATTGGAAACCTCTCATCCAGCAAAGGTCAAGGATAAACAACTTATTTTCTCATTCTTGCTTCTGGGCCTTGAAATAAAACAAAATGGACAGAAACCTACAGCCAGAGATTTTGATTGCATCCTAACCACAACAAGGTAAAACAAGATAAGATCTGACTAGGATTGAAATAAAGACACTAAAATTGAACCATGTTAACCAGTAACCTCTACCAAATTTGCTAAAACTCTCAGTTTTCTCATCTCTAGCCTATCTCCACTTACAACATCAATGCTAAGAGTTAAAAAGCAGTGGATGGTATGCATATCTTTTCTGGTGTTCAATGCAAAGGTGATGGTTTTGAAGGCAGTACTGTCTTAGAATTTCAAATTCGCTGGTGTTCATGTTACATAGAGTACCACTTGGTGGTCACTTGGAAGGCGCTTCTACTTCTGTGTAACTTTCTTCTAGGTTGGGTATAAATATTCCTGGGAGGCTAAACAGAAATGCATTTTGTTTAGATACAAGTCTTAGGCACGAGTTAGAAAACTGCTGACTGTAATGAAAATATATCAGCACTTAGTAGTATCCAATAATATAAAAAATGTAATTCAGAACATCTGCAACTACATATATATGTGTGTGCGTCTATATATAGGTATAAAGGTACAATACATACATGTATATAAACACAGACACATATACAGAAATATTCACAACTTGAACTATATTTGTAACTAACCTGAAATACTGCAGCAAAAGTTCATTCTGATGAACAATGGTTCATCATTATTAGAGCATTTCCCAACTTTTGGCTCTAACCATAGTTAAAATGTTCACACATCAAACTAAACCTTTTGCTATCCTAACTTTCTGCTGTTCTAGTTCTTGTCTATCTTTTTTGCTACCCTAATCAACATGTCAGTACCAAGAATTTCTATATGGGGTCTGTAAGAGTACCCTGCCTAGTGTAAAGCTATGCAGCTACTGAACATGCTTGCAGCCATGAACCCTGGGCGCCTGTTGATGGTAGTACTTCCTTGGATGGTAACAATTTGCAGATTGGAAATGCATAAAAGGCAGGGAACCTTTGGCACACAGCTGCCGATTATCGCCTCAAGGTTCTGACTTTTGCTGGAGAGGAGTTCCCTGATGAGCAGCGATAAAAAGGAGTGGACGGTGAGGGTGGGAGTTTGACAGGGCTCACAGCATCTCCCTCCTGCAGCTTCCAGAGCAGCTCCTCGTTAGTCCTGCTGAGCTTCTTCTTCTCCTCCACTTCTTTCTCAACGTATTCTTGAAGATTTGCATTCTCCTCTGACAGTTGCCTGGAGAGAGAAGCAGCAGGAGGACATGTAAGGCACTCCAGGGCAAAGATGGTGGCATTCATGCGTCCACCTCTGCCCCTAGGGCTGAGCTGCCGAAGCTGTGGCACAACTGTCCCCAGATCTCTTCACTGCCGGGTAAGAAAATCATCTGCACAAGTCATAGCTTCCCCCCAGTGTCTGATTCTGCTTCCAGATGCATCTGTGGTGGGATGAGCCCCAGCCTTTCTCCCTGGCCTTGTGGAGTGTCAGAGTAAGTACAAAGAGGGTTGACAGCAGTTGCATCTGAGTTTTTCAACTCGCTGCTATGGTATGCAAAGGAATAGCAGTCTGGCCTTTCCATGCTCTCAATTTCAGCTGATGTCCTGATGCAGGACACAGCTCAGCTTCAAGGCTTTCCCTCTACTCCGTAAAAGGTCATGAGGTTATGGGTCCTTCTCCAGCTCCTTCCTCCTTGGTCCCAACATAGCCTCTATTCCTGACTGCAACACTAAAGAAACTTCACCAGTAATGACCAGGGAGGTGTTCTCCCCAGAATGCCCAGTAACTTCATGGCTTTTTTGGAGCTGGGCATGGAAATCTCCTATGGGCACCACAGCCTTAGTGAGTCTGCACTCATCAACCAGGTGACTGGTTTTGAAGCAAATGGGGCAGGGCAAGTAACTGTGGGACATGATCGAGATGTGTTTTGGGCATGTGCTGACAACAACTATGTCCCAAAGGATCCATGCAGGAGCACCAGGCTTCTGCAGCCCCACTACACTTGGGCAAGAGCCAGCTCCTCACGTGATCAACATCCGGCAGCTCTGGGCAGGCACCTAACCTGATTAACTGGCAATTTAGGGTTTTATAGGAATGAACAGGGAGGAACCCAACCTTCCCCTAGGTGTTTTCAGTGCTCAGCAGCAGCTAGGTGTGGATTTTGGATGCATACAAAACAACTGCTTTTCTGGGGATAGCCTGAAGGCTGTAGCAGATGTCATGGACTGCTGGTCCACTCACCAGAAGTCTATGAGAGGTGGGGGTTGGCATTTCTGATTTTGTTTAAAAGACATTTTAAAAGAATTTTTGCTTTTTTAGCCTCGATTCCTAGGGAAATGTAGCTCAGATAATCAAGAATATGGCTCTTTCTTCTCCCAGTCCCCAAAAGTTCTGAACTGTGCAGCGAGCAGTGGCTAGCCGAGTCACCTTGATCTCTTGGGTGTTGGAAACTATCATTCTTCAGACATCCCCAGTCCAGAGGACCAAAAAAATGCTGGTTGATTTGGAGGGAGGATCTGAAGTGCTGGGAGATAGATGATTTATTCAAGTTCTTGGGGAAGTCCCAGCAGGGGCTCTGTGGAGCTCTCGCATCCAAAACTGGGTCATGATCTACCTGAAAGGCTCTTGTTCTTCCCTTTGTACCCGCCCTTGTCCTTAATTGGAAATATCTCTGTGGTGCACCCCTCACACCCCAGTGCCTCTAGGACCCCCTCCTGATGGTGCTGCAGAGACCGGCTTTGCTGTTTCCCCATCCTCCTCTCACTGCTGCTGGGCTGTCACAGCTGCTTGGGCACCCAGACTGCAAGCTGGCAGAAATAGCTCTAATCCAGGGCAGCTCCCTGAGCTCGTTCACACTGTGCTTCCCAGGCAGTGCCAGTACAACAGAAATCAGCAGTCAGGGTGGTTACTGCTGCTGGGAAAATGCATGCTTTAATAACTCCAACTTTAAAGCCCTGGCTTGTCCCTGTAGCTGCCCCACAGCTGTCCCCACAGTTGTTGAAAATTATTTCCCTCAAACTAGTTGAAAATTATTCTCCTTGAAGTTGACATCCCAGGCTGACTTTGAATTCAGAATTTCTCCTAAAAGGTGTTTTTGAAAGCAATACCTATGCAGTTGCAGGCAACAAGCAAAGTGCTACAGCTGGATGCCAGCAGGGAGTGGAGGGAGGGTGCTGTTCTCACCACATTGCTGCTGCAATGCAGAGATGTCAAGCGCTGAACCAGGCACCCTGGCTGCTGTAAGGCATGGAGAGAGACTGCCACTTCCAGGCCACAATTCATTCAGCCCAAAAGCAGGCATCTCAAACTGGTCTGGTGAACCAGACCTTAAAAATACCCAGTTTTCCTCCCCCAGCACAGAAATGCTGTAGACACCCACGTCAGACAGTGAAACGTGTACTACAGGTATTTACAATCAGGTGAGAGAAAACATAATCCTCACCCTGATCTGAATGTTAGAATATCTACGCTGAAGACAATTTCAAAAGGCTAAGTCATTAAGAAATGAGGCATGAGAAAAACAAAAACTAAAATCAGAGATGGGACACTGACAGTTTAAAAAATAGACTAAAAATTGAATTTTTGGCCAGTGGCATCATTTCTGGATGTCATGACAGCTAGGTAGCTGCAGTGCTGGGACAAGACCAGCTCTAGTTTCTCCCTCTGGCACCCCTTCTCCCTGGCTCCAACTGTGGTCTGCGGCCTTGCATGATGATATAAACTCTCTGGGGCAGGGACTATCCTACCCTGCTCTTTATGTCACCTAACAAGGAGCCTTGTCACCCTTGTCCCATTGTGACAAGGTTGCAAAAAGGCAGCGCTGATGAAAAAACCTGACAAAGGTTAATCCTGCCTGGGTGACAATGACATCCTCAGGATGTCTTTCCCAAGATTTTTCCATTTTGCATCCTCATTACCCACTGACTAAGAGGTCTCAGGGCAGTGATACTGAGATCAGAACCACTGGCAAGCTTGTTCTCAGCAGCATGTCAAAATCATGGAAATACATAGACAGATACATGGCCTTCCTTATGTTAAAGGAAGCAAACCCCAATATAAAAATATTTTTTTAATAAGACAAGCAGAGCAGAACACAAATACATTTTCAGGGGGAAATAAGTTTTTCCCCTTCTGAAATAAGTGTCAGCCTTGGACAATTAAGACCTGGGGCCTCCTTTCAAGCTCAGAGAGATTGCAAATACTAGCACAAACCTTGTTATGACAGTATTTTGCTCAATCCTGGCTCTGAGTTCTTCGTTCTGCTGTTGCAGCATGGTGATTTTTTCTTCCAGCTTTAAATTTTTTTCAACCTGCAGCAAAAGAAGGTTTGTTAAATCTGAAGAACACTTGGCACCTGATCCAAGATGATTTGTTATATATTAATCTGTGGAGCGACTTATAAAACTTGAGGATAGGTGGAGGTGGTTTTCTTGACTGCAGCTGAGATGTAGAGATCTGACTCACACCACCATATCATACTGGTGAAGCACCTGGGGCCAGCAGCAGAGCATTGAGCAGGGGCAGACCGGAACCAGCCCTTACTTATAACTGAGCAGGAGGAGGGTCTTAGTTTTGTTCTGTGCAAATAGATATTTTCCTCAGTGGTGCTCCACAGCTTTTGTCCCCCAAGGAGCCAGCGTTAGCAGATGTTGGAGAAAGTGCTGGTGACACTTGAGGAGCACCCAGCAAGGAAAGTTGCCCAGCACTGTCATATGAGTGGTCAGTCTAGTGATGAAGGAGGAGTGCAAGATGGGACGATGTACATCTTCCAGACATTACAGTCTGACTAGCAGCCTCCACAATTATGATTCCTCAGTTATGGAGAGAAAAGAGTCACCCACCAGGGCAGATGATGCCCAGCAGAAGCCTTAGAGTGCTGCTGCATTCTCATGAGGTGGGCTGGCCTCTGAAGACTCTTCTCACTGCTGCTGAAAATGTCAACTTAAATGACAGGCTTAAACCAGACATTTAACTTTAAGCTGTAATTAATTGAAATTAATCCTATCCCAACCACAGGTAGGTTTTATTCAGCACAGTTCAAGGGCAGAGTTTGAGGACATGAGTAGCAGTGTATTAGTAAGGTGTTTACAGGTATGTTCCACAGCCTCAGGTACCCTGCTTGCCCCAAGCTTTGACTCTGACATACTTTATGACTTTAGTCCTTGGTTTTCCAGCTGAAAATTTTGCTGAATTCAACACTTCTGAAAGAAAATAAGATAGCACAGGGTAACCTTATCTCTGTGTGAGCTTGGTTATTGAATTTCCCAACCTTTTATAAAGATCCAAAATATTGTGCACTGGGGATAGCAATAACTCACACTTAATGGTGGGGACATCAGTTTTAGGTTGTGCTTTCCGATCTGTGCAGGTAATTGTAAAGGATACTCCTGATTCTCAGATATTCTGGTCTGTCCCAGTTTATTTTGTTAGAGCAGCACTTGGATTCTGGCCCTGTTTTGAATTGCTCCGAGAGAGGAATAACCATCACGGGCCCTCTCTCTGTTTCTTCAATAGTTTTCACAAGTAGTAGTTGTGCCACCTTCATTTCCAGCCTCCCTTTCAGCTGCCAAGGAGCCAAGGCTGACCCTGTGTTTGAAATGCTCTCTTGCTCCCTTGTGAGGCCCCAGAGCATTTGGAGGTGTCCTGTAGGTGGTCTGGCACTTACAAAGGTGTACCTTGAAATGGAAAGCAATTGTGCCTTTGGGCCACAGCAGACCCATTGTTTTGCTGTGATAAAGGGCAGGAACAGGACTGTGCACTCGTATGTGGTTAATGAGCAAAAGCAGCTAAAAGACCATGAATTATATAGCCTGTTGTTTGGGAATTTTTTTTCCCCTGGTGTTTCCAAATCCTGGCTTAGCTCCAAAAGTAGCCCATTGGAAGGAGAAGAGATAATAAGCCTCAGTTGCAAAGAGGCACTTTTCTCTGCATCCACTTACTAAAGCATCTGTTCAGCAAAATAATCACCAGAGTTCTCAAATTTCCCTGTAAATGGAAACAAATCTTGCTGAATGCTGTGCTGAACCAGCTGCCACAGCTCCCAGCTGAGGTATTGCCTCATCCTGTCACCACACTGTATTTTACTGTCACTGCAGGTTGTGCTGTACAAAATGAATCCCCATTCCCACAAAAAAATGTAATTGGTGAACTGGGGAGTTCTTCATCAGGGAATCCCACAAGCAAAGGAGGAGAAAACAGCATAGCCTGCAGAAAAGCATTACTGGAGGACTGGAGAGACCTCTTCTAGAGTAAGCCTTGCTAGGGACTGCTTGCTGAGTATTGCTAATCCACACATGGCTCCCTAAATGCCTGCAGGAGCAGCAGCAAGACACACCATAGCTCAGTCTTTCCCCATGTGCCCTCTCCAGCCCTAAAAGGCTACCTGATTGCTGTAGGGGCATATGGTGCAGGCTGGTGTACCCTGGACTACCACAAATTTCCCTTTCCTCCATTCTTCCTCCACCACTCACCTTGCTGTGTAATCTAACATGCTGAGCGGGTACTGTATGAAGAAGCAATCCAGATCGATGGATGTGAACATGTTTGACTGTGTCTTGCCCCAGCCTCATGTGGGTACTCACCTCTCTTAAGTTCATCTGCTGTAACCAAACTTCTTTATAACCTCTGTGATGTCTCCTCTGTAGGAAAAATGACAACTCACCTGTTTTTCCAGCTCCATAATCATCTTCTCCTGCTGGTGAATCTGGAGGTTCTTCATTTCCAGAACATGTTTTAAGCTCTTCAAATCTTTTTCTAAGTGTAGATACGGAGCTCGCACAATCTAGGAAATATATCAGGTATTTGGATATGTCAGCCATACACACATCTTCAGCCATAAGACAGAGATTCCTTTGTGTAACCCTGTGGTTTAGGAGAATCAGTGGTGTGAAAACTACCTGGACCTGGTCCTCTGCAGCCCATTTGACCCCTGATTTTGTCTCCTTGATACCCTTTTGGCTAAGATTCGTGACTCTTCCTCAGAGCTCAATATTCGGGATCTCAGCTGGGACCTGCCCCCTGCCCCTGGAGTGAGGATCCAATTGCTCTTCATTGAACCAGGTGATGTGTAATACTTAGAAACATCTATCTTGATGCCTGTAGAGTTAGAGTTGTCATCTACCTTCAGCTGTTCCTCAGTGTTTTTCTTCAGAGCCTCTTCAAACCGATCTGCTTTGGCCTTAAGAGATTGGTTCTGGAAGGTGAGGGTGTCTATCTGGTCCTGGGGGGGAAACACACCAATTAACACATCAGCTGTGTTATCAGCCCACTCACATTCATACCGGCCAGTCTGCACTGCCAAACCAGGCAGTGGTTTATCAGGGAAGCTAAATAAGGCTTAGACACCCCTGTAAGGTGATATTTTTTTATGTCAGGCCACTTGAACATAGAAGGGGTATTTGATAAGCCTCAGGGAACCACAAAATACCTGTAACACCCGTGGCTGTTGCTAAATCACCCCATCATCTTGTGCTGGATGAGAACAGACATGTCCTTCCTTGGAACAGCTGGCATTTATATCACATGCATTTATGTGGTCCTTAGAGTCCAAATGAGGTAGGAGATACCTGTTTCCTTCCCCTTTCTAAGCTTCTAACATGGTAACAAGCAATGATGAGTTAGTAGAGTGGAATTCTAAATGATCCTCATTTCATCTCAGAGCTATACATGGGAACAACATGTTAAGCAATCATATTCCTGTTACCATCAAAGGCATTTCTGTCTATAGAACACCTGTAAAATCCACAGTTGCTGTGAAGATGGTATTTTTATCTTTCACAGTTGTGATTTCTTGTCTGGAACATTACATCAGCCCTTATTGCAAAACTGCTGACATGCCTCGAGCTGTCGCAGCAGTGCAACAATATGCGCTAGTCAGGGCGTTTAAAAATTGTGATTCATCTCTGCCTGTGAAATCAAACAGGGCTTGCATTAATTGCTCCGGCATCTTTACTTGTTCACACATTTCCAACCTTAGCTTGTGTCACAGGGGCGCAGTTCTGCCCTCCACTCCTTGAGATTTCTTCATCTAGGGAGCGAGAACAGCATGGAGTTTTTAGAAGGATTAGACGATTTTGACCTTGGTGTTAAACAGTGGGATGTGGGAACCGCGATGTGCAGGGCTGACCCTGGCCATCCACAGCCTGGCCTGCACAGCAGGGCCAGCCCTGGGGCAGCCCACATCAGGGACTGCACTGCACTCCGGTGGGACTGGAGATGTGTCTACAGCGTGGGACCAGCTTTCCCACGTTCAGGCAGCAGGGAGGAGGTTAAAGCACAGACACAGGCACAGGGCCAGACAGGGAGATGTCACCATTTCTGAGCCCTGGGGGAGCCAGCTGGCGGGTACCATGCAGACAAGGTGATGCTTACAGCCACTGCAGGTGCCAGAGTCCTCCCCATCAAGCAGCGAAGAGTTCAAATTTGCCAGAAGAGAGCAGGGTCAAAAAGACATTTCTTTCTTTATCCAGATGCCTTTAAGTCCCTTTCAGTTTTCTCTCTCTTGTGAACCAGCCCAGGGGGAGGAAAAATCCCCAGGGTTTGCTGCTCTGTCTCAGTTTGGACAGGCAGAGCACAAGAGGTACCAGAGCTGCTAAGAGGCAAGAGCCTGGTGTGCTGGCAGCGGGCAGCGTGTCCAGGGCTGCCCCATCAGCTGCTCCCCAGCACCATTACAGGGTGGGAAATAAAGAAACTGCTAACCTGGAGTGACAGACGCAGCTTTTCAAAAGTCTCCTCTAGTTGTGCCTTTTCCAGTTTGTGAGCGGTATTCAGTTCTGGAGAAGTTACACAGACATGACATTACTGAGCGGAGTCCAGCAAACCAGGGTCTGAGAGCACACATGTCATGAGCCAAGTGCAATTTGGAATGCAGTTTTAGGACATGGAATAGGAAACTGGTAGCAATATGCTCTGTGACCTTAGGTAAATTGTTCTGAAAAACAGTTTCCTGATCTTTTTGCAGATACCTCTGTTTCTATGTGACCATATTCTGATTTTTCAGAACTGCTCAGAATTCTCAGCTCCCAGGCACTCTGATCTGAAAAGGGTTAGTCTGACAATGGGCCATTTACCAGTTCAGAGTGAGAATCCCTAGATCAAAGGATTTAAAATTGGATAAATTTAAAAGCTTGGGCTGCAATTTCTTTGGGGGGATAGAGAGGAGGGCCACCACCTGAGATGCAAAAATACCAGTGACAGTGCTTCTCCCCAAGCTGTGGTAGATGAGTTAAGTGGTTTATTCCAGTAGTGAGATGGAGAAGACAAAAAAATTTGATTAAATGCTTTTCTGCTAGAATTACTCACCCTGGGCATACCAGTAACCAAAAGTGTAAAAGACAAAGTGAAATAAAGTTCAATCTCTAAAGCAATGGCATCGAGTCATCATTCAGTGCAGTAGTAACAGCTAGCATATGGACATTGTGTTTTTTGTGCTTTCCCTGCCAAGGCCATGTGTTCTGCCCTCTAGCCCCTGCTCAGCAGCCAGTCACAGCAGCGATGTGTGACACATCGCTCCAGTGCCGGGCGCAGCGCAGTCGCCCGCAGCGGCTGCAGTGCCTTTTCCAAGCACAGGAGGGCATTTCACACCCGCACCAGGAGCAGGGAGCACAAACTTTGGCCACCAGACCCTTGATGAACTGCAACTGAATTTTATCATCAAAAAATACTAAAAAAAATGGAGAGATAAGAATATCCTCAAGCAAGAATCAGCTTTTTACTTATTTATTTCCAAAATTGCATATGTTAATTTACAAATGCTATGCTAGATACCTTCTCTGCCCATGAGAGAGGAGAATAGACTGTTCCTCAGCTCATGTTATGCTCTGGACCGTGTCTCTAATTGACACAATGCAGAGCTAAGCAATATGGCTTGGTCTAGGAAACGTGGGAAAACCTACCAGAGATATTTAAAATGTAGGAAAAAATGGGGAGATTGTACAGATTACTGTTAAATGTCAGCTAAAGCATGTACAAAGGCATATGTTTAGCTGCTGAACTGGTAGGGAGGGAAGAGCTCTGTCTGCTGCATCAATCCTGTGGCCAAACTGTGACACAAAATAAAGGTAACAGTGCTGAGGTGCAGATTTGCACCAGTGAGAGGCTTTGGTCTACTCAGCATGGCTAGGCATTTGCTACTGGAAATAATGAAATTTTTGAAGCTGTTTTTAGAAGCACCTGTGGGTATCTGAGCACCTAAATTCAGGGATATCCCAAGAGCTCTAGCCTTCTGAGCATCTGAAGATTAGGCTCTTGAAAAAGCATGTGTGGAATTTGGATTCTATTTTCAGCAACGCATAGATAAAGCCTTATCTTTGACCCAGAGACCCCCCTCATATAATCTGAGGTCAAAGTTAGATGCTGTAGACTGCAGACATCTCTCCTTCTGCCCTAGCATGAATCTGAAAGCATGAAAACACTAGACCAACACAAATTTTCTGTGTAATCTGCTCTGGAGGAAGAAGCACAGTGTCACTACAACATTAATTCCTGCTCTGGAACAGCTGTGTAGCTGTTGGGTTGTCTTTGGCTTACCTTGAATCTTGCAGTCATTCTCATCCTGCAGTACTGTAATGGCCACTACGTGGTTATTTTCCAACTGTGACATTGCAGCTTCATGTACAGCTGTGAGATCTTCCACCTGTTCCAGCAACAGTGAGCACAGACATGGACACATGGTTAGACAGGCCTTGGCACACTGACAAGCCACTTCTGGAGAGCTCTGAGCTGGAGACAACAAAGGGATCTCCGGAATGTGACACTTCCAGCACCTGAGCCATGTTGATGCCTTGAGTGGTAGCATGTAGTCACTGCTGATGGTATTTTTGTTCTTTTAACTTAATGGTGATGAAGAGGTACATAAGAAAGCAAAAGGTCACAAAGCCCTTAGGTGGAGATGCTGTTTATTAAATGTTCCGAAGTCTCGACATTCCATTAATTTAAATTATAATAATGACCACACAGCCCACAGCCATCATGGGAGTGAGGAGTGCAGCTGGAAGAGGGCTGTGGGCAGCCTGTGTTCTAGAGCACCCTATGGGTTTGGGACTCCTTCAGTACGTTGTATGTTACTAGACTTGGCTAAAGACAAAGTGAGATCCCTAATGATGGTCTTTTGATATGAATCATTAAAGGAATTACAGTAAAAAATCCTGATCAAGATTGAGTCAGTGGTCCAGAGCACTTTCTGAATGCAATGTATCAATTTGATTTTTTGGGGTTTGTAACCATGGTGATTTTATACCCTACATTTAACACAATATTATCTGTGATATCTGCCAAGCCAGAGGATCAAACTATTTTACATTTACAGTGAAACAGCTGTTCTGTTCATGGCTAAGTGAGTTGACTCTAAACAGCTTTATTTGCTCACATTTATGTAAATAATGGTAGAAGTTTACTGCAGCTAAGTTTGCCTTGACTGGAATAAATGTTATTTCACTGCTTTTAGTTGTCAAACATATGTATTAGGTAACCCACCAGAAGCCAGATTTCCAACCATATTGGAGAAAACAAGCTCTTAGAATGAAAGTTGGGCATTTAACATGGAATTTAAAATTATCCAAACTAATTTTCATAATAATGTGGGAGATAACTCAGTGGTGAAAAACTGCAAAATAATGGGGACTCAGCCTGCTGATGTATTGCATGACAGAGCTGAGAAAGGTGGGGGGCAGATGACTCAAAGGGCTGCTAATGGGATAAGGACTATCACCTGGCTTTTCCCAGAGCACAGTGTCCTTGTATATGATGTCTGTAGCTGAAGTCCCATGAGCATTACCACGTTCTTTACCTCGCCCTTGCTGAAGCCTTTATTTGTACTCTAATTTCTTCTCAACTCAACAGCACCTCCTGGAATGATTATCCTCAATGCCCACACCCTCAGAAGGTGAAGGGGTCTCCTCTTGCTGCCGCCATCCTTGACAAGTTATTTATCTATAAAGTCAATTAAATATGCCCCAAATTAACTGTAGGGATTTTTCTGCCTTCTGTGTGTTTCGTATCCACATCCCAAATGGCTCTCTTTAATTTTCCAGTGTGACGTCCTGTCTGCAGTTTTTTGTGGCAGATAGTCAACTTGGCACTGGGAAGCAGCTGTCTTGCATGCTAATAACTTACTCTGTAAGCTTGATCACCTCACTTAACACAAGTCATGTTTATTTCTGGCTATGGAAAGTACCTCAGGTGGGATTTTTAAGGCTTAATAAAGCAAAATCAAGAGGAGCTCTAGTGGGAGAAGTTCAGTAAACTGCTGGGCAAAACAGCTTGAGCTGAGCATCTCAAGTGAGAAACACTGGCGAGACAGATCACAGCCTTTACTCTGCCTTTAGCTGCAAGGAGATGTAAGAATGCACTGGCACACAAGATCATTTTGTGAGGAGTTTGGCTCTCATGCTCTGCTACCTCCTCAGAGACAGCTGAGCCTCCAAAACCTGACACAGGAACTGTGTCTCCAAACAAATAACAGCTATCTCGTAGTGAACGAAGTGGTGACTGAAGCAACACAGCATGGAAGTTTAAGCTGTGACTGGAAACCATGAACATGGGATGAGCATCTTCCAAATTAGATTTATGGCAACAGAAATACATGCAGATCCATGGTCAGAAGAGTTTTGCTGTTGTTATTGCCTTCAAGAATGCAAATTCAAATCCCCCTCATGCAGATGGGCAGCTCAAGAACAAGGCTTTTCTCATGTGCAGTGCAAGAGCTCCATTTCCTTGGCCAAGAAACATTGGTGAGCAGCTTTCCAGCATGGTCTGTCAGCCTCCACTGGTTCAAGAGAGCTCTACACAGGATGGGTATACAGCAGAGGAGGAATTCAAAGGGAAAACCTGCTAAAACTCATCATGCTAACTGAACTAAGAATTGAAAGTGTGGGCTAAAACTCTGAGATTCTAGGGTCACAGAAGCACTTTCAAAGCAATGGAGAGGAATGTTTGTGTTATTTTCAATAATCAGGGAACACACAGCTCTGGAGTAAACCAAGAATTATTTGCCCCACAGAGGGAAGGATGTGTTTCCACTGCTCCTCTGTGATGATGAATAGAGTCACAACAGATGAAAACATAAGAAAAATAAGCATAATTCTAGTCAAGTCCTACAATGACTTTGAACAGCTTTCTTGCACTGATCAGCTTGAGAGGAGAAGAATCAACATCTGTTCTTGTGGTCCTGAGAGCTCACAGAAACACTTCAAAGAGTAGCAGAGCTAAGATATAAGCTATTTCAGCAGAAAATTAACAAATTCCTTCACAAATGCTGATGTCAGGTGATCCAGGAGAGGTAAACCTTTGCAGCTTGAGCCAACATCTTCTACCAGGCAGACTGACACACTGACACAGTGCAAGGAGAAAATTGTCAAGGCTTTTGGGGACACAATCCCTCCTTCATATCAGAAAGAAAAGCAGAAATTTTGAAGGGCATTGCAAGAAAACCAACTTGCATAAACTGAAATGAGAACCAAAAGACGTGGCTCAGCATAGGTTCTAACCATTTACCAAGAAATATTTTTTAAAATCTGATTTAGAACTTAAAGACATATTTGATAGCACTTTCTAATACATCTTTAGAAATCAGTTCATTAACAGAAAAAAGTAGTTTGTCCAGGACAAAACAGCCCAGTTGCATTGAGTTACAGTGTTTGGTCTGACAAAACCAGACAAAAGTAGCTGCTAGTGAGAATACTCTTGTCTACACACGGAAAGCAAAGCAAGGAGAAACACTTGGGATGTACAGTCCAAGAGATTAGACTGAGTGGTGGGACAGCAATCAGGGGACCTGGAGTGCATCACGTGCTTGATGCTTAGGCAGCATGTGTTGCATGGTTGCTATCACTTCACTGTGTTGCCCTTTAACTAGCAAATAACAATGGGCTGGCTCTGCTGGCCTCACCTGTATGGAACAGGTTCTTATAACCCTTGGTTTTAGTCATAAATTGACTAAAATAGGTGGATTGAGGAGCAAGTGTGTGTGGGCAGCAGAGCTAATCTTAATATTTTTATTGTAAAACATCAGCAAGCATGTGAAGACAAGACATGGCAATGTAATAGATTAGTGTGTAGAAAAAATAGTGGAACTAATAGGGAGAAAGAGCAGTAACGATATTCAGGATTACACTTTTCCACTCATAACTCATTACCAGTGTCTTCATGTTGGAGTGTTCAATGTATTTCATTACCTGAACCCAATCAGTACTAGAATGGACTACTCTTCAAAGTCAACAGATGGAGACTGACCTGATCCTGATGCTGCAATTTGGCTTGTTCCAGCTGCAGCCTGTGCTGCTCCTGCAGGCTCTCCTTCTTGGCTTTGTACTCCTCCTGCAGCCGCTGCTCCAACGCCTGCAACTCCTCCTGCTGCTGCCTGCGCAGCTGCTTCCCCTCCTCCTCAAAACACCTCTCCAGCTCCTCCTTCTCGCTCAGCAGCTTCTTCCATCTCGCTGTGTTGAGGTCTGTGGAGATAAGACCACACAGTCCTCACACTGCCCAGGACCAAGCAGTGGCATCGGACCTGATAGTAGAAAAATGAGCTTGGTGCTTCTCTCACTCTGTTATACAAGGGATATGACTGACTACTTGACCAGAAGGATTTGTATCTCACACATCCCATTTTCGAGCTGTTCAAAGCTGTTCATCCCATAAACCTGTCTCCAGCTTCACCAAGGACCATTCAAATCCATTAATGCACACTTGCTTAAAATATTTTTGTATTCAAACCACTATCTTGTGTGCTTCATGATACCAGAGAGTACAATGAAAGGCTGATACTGAAGGCAATCAGAAAGTGTGAAATTTTTACTCTAGTGAACTAACCCAGTGGCTATGTGTCAGAATTCACACCACTGTTTTCCAACAGTTCTATCAAGTCAAGGAAAATCTGTCCATTTCCCCATTTGGTTACTCACCTTTACTCCCAGGAAAGCAATGTCACAAACACTTTATCCTCAGCCTTTTGCTTTGTTAAAGAACAAATGTTCTTTAAAAAAAATCCAGATATTGAAGACTTGATGCAAGCTGGACAAGATCAGACAAGTACATGAACAGAGCAAGTTTGCTTACTTGTAAAGATCTAAAGGTAAGAAGTGATTAAAATCATCATGGCCATAACATTCAGAATACCAAAGAAGGAAAAATGGGTTTTTAATGGCACTGCTAGATCTTCTTTCTGATTTAGATCCATAGCTGATTTAGAAAGATGATGAAGTTTTGAACAAACTGACTGCATATTTATCCTTCATTTGCCTTTCAAAATGCATGTGCCATGCACAGACCAGTATGGCACTGTAAGTCAGAGGATAGGGAGCAGCTGTCTCCCTGGTGAATGCTTCAAACCCATATTTATCCTATGACAACATATTTGTTCAATATCTGTATCTTCCTGTCTCTTTCTACTCTGTTGTCAGACTGTGCTCATTTTTCCCAGGATAGCAACAATTTGTCCAAGCTATCAGTGCTGTCCCCACAGCTTATGTTAGGTTCACCCTTGCCAAGGTAGTTTGACACCCAAGCTAACCATTCCCTTCCCTAGCTGTTTTTCACCTTGTTTAGAGCTCTGCTTCCACACTTACTGGACACCAATATCCAGACTTGCTCAGTATGTCCAGACAGATGAGTACTGCTGGGCTCTTGTTCTGATCCTGATATTTTCTGGAGCACTGTGAGGGACTCTGTCCCTGTCACATTGTCAACTCCTTACAGAAAGAGAGTGAACCAGTGAGTTTAGCACCTCAGTGGCAGCACACAGAAAGCCTTCCCACTTGTCTTACATCCAGAAAGGAACAGAAAATCAGCTGGAATGTCTTGTCTCCTGGCGGTCTGGATCATAGCTCTAAACTCTCTCTCTTGCCTTTTTCTTTTTTATTATCTTTGGCATGTAAAGTGATCCCAAAGCAGGAGGGGTTGTGCTTGCAGCTCTGCCTTCAGTAGAATTCAAATTTACTCAAGCTTTAAATAGGAGATGTAATGAACCCCATCACTCTCCAGCCTCTCTAATGTGATTAACCAGCACACAGGGAAGGCTGGGAAATGAAACAATGTGCTCTAACCAAAAGAAAGTCCATCTGAAACACATCCTGTAATCTGAAATACAAGACTCTTCACAATTCAGACCCTGATGCAGGTGCAAAATGAAGGGAAGAGGGAAGCAGGAAAAGTGAGCTTGCATGGCATGTTCCCCATACACCCAACAATGATACTGGAGGCAGAAAATGAGGCAATTTGCCCAATACAATTTCACATTCTGCTGATCACAGTTTTGAAACACTGGTTGTTTCACAAAATTAAGTTTTGTAATTTTATACCAAAGAAAAACACCTCTAATGAGAAGGAGTGATCCGTACCATAAGTCTCAGACTAAGACAAATGAGGCTGAGGACTGAAGTGTTAAGGGAAAACGGAATCTCTTCCTAGTAGGGAGATGGACCTTTGGGCCTAGCTCTCCTGGGACAGACATAGCAGAAGGCAACACTCATGGAACCCAGGGGTCTGCAGCTGTGCTGCCCGGGGTGCAGGAACCAGTGTGGGAGAGCCTGCCCTGCTGGAGCCAGCTGTGTGGTCCTGGTGAAGCAGCTGGGTCATCTCCAGCAGGGACCCCATAACAGATGCCTGAACAGACAACCTGCTAATGCTGCTGGAAAACTGTGAATTTAGCTTTCAGGCATCAAGACAGGGATCCTGTTAAAGTGAGCTACTCTTGTAGAAAAAAAAGAAAAAATTAATCTGAAAAGTTATATGAATGTATTACTGACTTGGAACAAGACAAGCAGAGCACAAATATTACTGGTCTGTTTAGAAGAGTTACACCCGGGTTTTTTTTTTTTTTTTTCCTTCTCTGTAGGTATCTCCATTGCTGCTTACAGGCTGGAAATGACTGAGACAAGGTGGCATTTCCTGGGATGACAGTGTGCTGGGTTAAATGAGACCAGCTACTGCAGCTTCCCTACTCTCTGAGCACTGAGTGCACAACAGATGACCAAAACCCACTTCAGGCTGGGCTGGGAAGGTGAGGGAAAAGTCACTACTGGACTGACCTTCCTTCCCCCACCACACACAGTCGGAGCCACAGTGCAGCCTCCCCAGCCCTGGCACTTTGCATTCAGGAGTGCAGCTTCTGTGGGTACTGGGGGCTGGTGTCTTGTGGCCTTACAGAGGGACTGTTTCCTTCTGAGATGAGAAATGGGCTCTTCTTCCTGACCCTTGGCCCCAAAATCACAAACAAATGACACAGCCACTGCACTCAGGTTAAGTGTCCTCTGACTGGGAAGCATATCCAGGAGGAGATGGCACAAAGGCTCTGGCTTTGAAAATCTTGAGAACTCAAATAATACAAACTTTAAATTTGACATCTCATCTTTTGTCTAGGTTTTTTATGCATCTCCATACCTCCTCTCAACACACTTCACGTCATTGGTCTGACAGTGAAGGAGCAGGTAATTTTGACATTTAATTTCCATTAGTTTGAAGGGAAACAGCTGGTATTCAAAACCTCTTTATTGAAAGAGAGTCAGTGTTGCAGCTGAAAAGTGTTTATATTTATAATTTATAAAGATCGGTCTCTTGAGTGCAGAACGATTGCTTGTCATGTTTTCCTAGCCTTGCTGTTTCTAGCAAAATACATGAGCAAACCTTATTGCTTTAAATAACAAGTCCCTCAGTGTTCATAGAGGCCAAGATTCCTCCCTAGGACTGGGAAAGGAGAATCACTTTCTTATTTCACCCATGCTGGTTTCAGATGTGGAATGATACTTTCACAGGAGTGCTGGGGGCAAAAGTGGACAGTGTTGTCTGACCTCAATATTTTGCCTGGCTCCAGAAGGATGCAGGACTCCCTAAACTATTTTTTACACATGGTCCATTGCTGCTATTGCTTCAACAATGGTTTTATTTACCACAAGAATTTCCCTTAAACATATATTCTTACTTTTCTGAACAGTGGGCTCTCTGTTGCAGTTCCATTGCTTTGTATAGCAGAATCCTGTAGTTTCTGTTGAAGTTAAAGACTGCATGCTGTGAAAACCAAGCACATTCAGCACCCAGATTATAACTCTGAATTACAGCTATTGCCTAAACAACTAAGTGTTGGACTCACTGCCTGTATCAGACCTGGTTAGTCCAGCCTTGTTTTACTGATTCATTCAGGCATTTGCATCAGTGAGTCTGACATGGTGAATTTGCACATGAGAAATCAGGAATTTCTGACCAACACCCATGCTATTTAACTGCACTGGTTATTTTTAATTAATGAAAAACTACTTATTAAAGTGATGGAGGCACATCAGAACTACAGCTTGGTTGTAGTCAAAATAACACACTCTGATTTTCCCTGAATTTCTTCATAGACTCACCCAAGATTGTTGTTGTCAAATAAAGGACTGTTTCATTCTTCATTTGCATAAATAATGTACAATATAGTACAACACACTGATTCATCTGATAGTGATGAATAAATAATCCTCCGATACCACAGGTGGGCTGCATGTGTCCAGTAGCACCCTCATGTCTGCAGTAATAACCTCAGCTTGAACTGCTTTAGAGACTGCAAAGAACTGCACTGATGAGAAATGTTCTCATGTACATGGCATTTACCATTTCACCTCTTCCACAGTTTTAAAACACTGGTTGTTTCTCAAAATTAAGTTTTGTAATTTTATACCAAAGGAAAACAGACTGTGCAGCAATTTTTGACTTATGCTAAAAAGCATAATAATTTACCTTACATATGTAATAGGATGTGGAATCTATACTAGGGATATCTAGGCATATATAATACAATTTTTATTGCTGATGAATTACTTCACATTCTGCTGAAGTGCAATACCTGCACATGTTCATCTTTTTGTTCATCCCTGGCGGGAGTGCTTCTAGCTGGCCATGTTGCATCTCAGGGTTGCACAGAGAGGATTACCTCCACCAAGCAGGTGACCAGCCACTTGTGTCACTCACAAACAGCTTCTGTTCAGCATCTCCATGTCTTCCAGAGTGATGGGAGGAAGAGGTGGCCTGTAATGACTCCTCTCCATTACACATGTCCACAGGACCACTGAGGAAAGGTCTCTCTCACACGATCTTTTCCCTTTCTGAGGAAGAAAGCCCATACACATCCACAGCTTATCTCCCTTCTGAAGCAGTACAGCTCAGGCTGCTTTTCTGGGGTGTCTGTGGTTCTTACCAAAACTGTCCCTGCATATGCCACCAGATCTCAGCTTTGTGCAGAGGAGGTGTCTGTTGCTGCATTGCAAGGGCAGTGGCAAGGGCAGGCAGAACAGTGATCTCCTGTTACTGAGCATGCTGCTCTGTGACCCCCAAACTGACATGCAGTTATACCCTTGGCAAAGTTCTCTTCTCCAGCAAAACCACCAGGGATTTGTACTCACTTCAGCCGTGCAAACATGGTGTAAATGGAAGCAGAGCTCTTTTTCTCCAGCACTGAACCTCTCTTTTCTTCCCATGTCACCGCCACTTATAAAAGCACTCAGGGAAATGAACAAATCCAACCTGCTAGATTGAGGTAGGGCTTTCAAATGAGAAGTGGCTATTGAACTGAGAACTTCAGATGTGCCCTGCCTGAAGAAAGCACCAACTAGTGGCAACTCTTCTGTAAGAGCTGTAGAGAAGCAGAGGATGGAGGAAGGCAGGCATCAGGGAATAACTGGAAACCTGTTTTGCTATTGCTGCAGTTTGCACTGGCCATGGGGACACTAAAGCTCTCTATGAAATGACAATCAGCCAAAGATTGTCAGAGGGGCAAAGCAGGGAACACAAGATGTTGGGCGTCTGAAAAGGGCTGTGCTCAGCTTTTCTGAAGTGGGCTGTTATGGGCAAGGTGAAGGCAAAGCACAGGAAGGATCTGCAGTTCTGCCCATCCCACAGGCGTTTGGCCTGAGCCTCCCCTTGCTGGCCATGTCATGTTCTGGCCACATGACACAATCTGTGCTTAATGGGTGACCCAGGAACTGGGCTCTCACATGCAGAGAAAGCTGAGAGGTCCCCCCTATTCATAGCTCCAGTCATCAGTGGTTCCATTTGCCCTGAGGTAGATGAACCCAACATCACACTCATTCTGGAGAGATTTAAGCCCAGAAGAACTCAGCCTGTTGGCCTTACACTCTCTCTCCTGTCTAGATCAGAAACTAAAAAGGAAGAGGGGCATGCAGATATACAGGGAATACAGAATCCAAATGGGATGCATTGCTCTTTCTGTCTTTCAACCAGGAAGAAACCTCAGAGATATTAATAAGCAAATTCTGAGCTTGGTGTCCTTTGGTTTGTAGCTGAACTGCAAAACACAGCAATGTTCATAAGCTGATGCATTCCCAGTCACTGTGCACTGCAATGATCCCAAGCTCCCACTTCTCATCACACTGTGCTTTCTTCTCAGCAGTGCTTGTGTTTGAGCACAGAAGCTGTGGATTTATGGAGAACAATTTGTTTAGCAAAGATGATGCACAACTGGCTCCAGTGTGTGTGGTGATGAACTCATCTACACAGCAAAGAGGTTCCCCTGCAAATCAAGGTTCCCTGCAAAGTCACAAACCCCTTTGCCAGTGGGCTTCAGAAAACACTTAATCACATCTATGGAGGTTCCCCAGGATCAGGTCACAGGGAATCATAACAACTGCTTTCATGTCAAGTGAGAGAATCACTTTGTTGTTACTTTTCTTGTACTACTTACCAACTTCCTCCCTGATCTTTGCAAGCTCGACTCCTAACTCCTTTATTTTCACAAGGGCATTTTCATTCTGTTTAAGAAAAAAGAGAGAGAAATATGTATAGTACCCAGGTTTATCCCAGATAAGCACTTAAGCACTTAAGCACTTTCACATGTTCATTTAGTAAAGCAGATTAGCTTGATTCCTCGTACTACTTTTTTTTTTTTTTTTTTTTTTTTTTTTTTTTTTTAAGGGGAGGGGAGTGGGATTATAATGACTCATTCAGTTTTTAAATCAAGCTTAGGAGCTACAACTCATGGGCTACAAGTACCTTGTATGTCTACAAGTGCATGTACACACACTCATGTGCACACAACAGTGCAGAATATGCTATTAACACCTATATGTCTAAAAAGATATCTGTATTTTTTAATAATTTTGTGGTCCATCTGTGTATCATTTATGGTTAGACTGCATGTACAAGATGGATTTATTAAAACTGTTAAATTTTTTCTTCTATTTAAGCCTGCATTTAACCACCTCCAATCATATTAATATGTTCACAGAATCAAACTTACAGAGCAGATTGCTGTACTCACACCATTTTATGCATGGTGAGCATTCCCATACAAACACCACTAATAACCTGATGTCCATGCCCATCTCCACATCTATTTCTGAGATTTCATTTCTTCGGGCTCCTTTCCTTGACTAGTCTCAAAAGAAATCTGAATATTTAAGGAGTAAAACAGATGAATTGGCTAAAGGAAAATTAAAAGGTATTTACATGAGGTATTTAAGGTGTTATTACCAAAATGCAAGGACTTAGACAGCAGATATCTGACTAGTGCTGTGCAAAGTGACAAACAAAATTCTTATCTCCATCCACTGGAGGCTGATTTAGTACAATAAATCCCAGCATAGTGGTTCAATCATATGGGCACTTTAAATTGGGATGGATCATGAATCATATTAGAAAGAAGACAAAGGAATGTACCCTGCTGGGAAGATCACTAATGATTAATAAAACTAGATCAGGTTACTATAAATATATCCTGGGTAAGAAGAGGTCAAGAATCCTTAAAGGATGCTACAGAAAAATCATATTCAAGAGAAAAAGCAGTACAGTAGTAAATTGAATTAAAAGGAGTCCTAGAAACCAAATGTTTCTGTACTAAGCAAGCAAGGCTAATAAAAATCTAGGGCACAGACAGGATTAGTTTGGCTGCAGGATCCATAGCAGATATGATAGCAAGTCAGTTCTATATTACAGAAATGAAAGTGGAAAAAAAATTTGGAACTTAATATTTCTGTGTATTTTTCCTGCACCTAACTTTTAACTCTGTTAAGAGAAGTAACACAACTTTATTTCTGGTAATATCAGAATAACAGAATCTGGAATTTGAATTAATCCTTTACATATTGTCCTTTTGGGATGGTTTCCACCAGATCCAAATGACACCCTTTCCAGAAAGTTTCCTGTAAATGGAGTGATAAACTGAGCTGATTTGAGAGCCTTGGAGGCTTGAGGAGACCCAGATGATGTGGGCATCTTTCTTACTCAGTTATGGGAAGAAGTCAGGAATGCAAGGCCTGGCTCCTCCAGTGACTCCTCCTGGCTCCTTATCCTGCTGAGTAATGCACAGGGGGCTGTGTGCCAGGACTGCAGAATGTCCAGTCCTGACCAACTGCATTAGGCTCAGAATAAAATCATGTGGATTCTTAGGGACTTCTTTTTCCTAATTAGTCAAAAAGTTATGGAAAAAAAAAAAAGTCCAGATAAATACAGCCTGATATATTAAAAAACCAGATTCCTTCACATAGATTCCCAAACCATCAGTCTTACAGGAATAAGGTTTCCCCCCTTTTGGAGAATATCATTGCATCTGCCCATATCGTCTGTTTAGCTCACTGGAGTCATTTTCAGAAGTGCTTTTGACAGACTGCCAGGCCTGGTGCCCTTGAAGGTGGGTGCTCAGGGATATACTGGATGCAGGACTTGCAGATGGGAAGCACCCACTCAAATTACCAGCTCTCATTCTTTGAAACAAAAGCCATTCAAAGCAAGGGAGCTCTGCACAAACCATTGCCAGCACCTACAGATAAGCAGAACTCAGTGGGATTGTCACTATTCTCTTTACATGAAGAAAATTAAAAGCAAGTAAAAACCCCACTTTTCTGGGAGAAAAATTGTTTAAAAATTTGATTCCCCATAAGAAACATTACAGGCTCCACATTTTACATGATGTTTTATCTTAGATAAGGTTTTTCCTACCCTTGAGGACACTTGGTGGTGGGATCCTCTCAAAAAATGTGGAGAACTGCCGTGGTGCCAGCTTAAAAATGCTATCCTATAACTCCAGCTCCAGCATGGACACCAACGCACCAGGGCAGTGGGGGTCATGTCTGCCTCCCACCATGCTGGGCTGTGGTTTCCAGAGCACAGCAGCCCCTGGGGCTGCCTCAGGCAGCCAGACCAGCACAGCTCAGGTGCCTTCACTGTCATTTTACTGCTCTGCCAGTACTTCTTGCATTGTGTTTTAATTTGGTCAGAGCTTCCTATCTGCTCTTTGGGACTTCATACTTATGTTTCCTGGGAGATCAGATGTGCAAGGGTTGCCCTCAGTGCCAAAGCCTCAAGTAGTCCCTCTTTCTCAGAGGGTTCTTCTGGAGAGCAGCAGCACGAGTTCTTATCTTCCTCTTGTGGAAGAGAAGCGAGGTGCAGTTTTGGCCGATCATCAGATCAGCCTCACAGTTTCCTGGATATGCAGTGAACTCACAAATCCCTGACATCTTCTGTAACTGCAACCTGCTTTGTCAGTGTGACATGATAGGTTTGGCCTGCACATGTTCCTGCGACACTGTAAACACGACAGCAATGCAAAACAAAAGAGCCCCTGCTTGTTATCATCACTGTGGCTCTGCAGATAACCAGCACTCCACTATCAGTGTAGCCAGGGAACTGGGAATGCCAGCACTAAGGAAACCAAACATTACAGTAGGGCAAATCTGGATCTGACTTTGGAATGTAAAGCTACCATGTTCAGTGCTGAGATTCCTATACATCCACGGTCAAAACATCAAAGCAATTCAAAAATTCACAAGCACACAAGGAAAACTTCCCCAAAACAAATGGATAAGAAACTAAGCCAAGAGGATGTCCCATTGGGTTCAGCAGTTTTCATTAATATTTATCTCAACTAAGTATTTGAAAGAGAAGACAGGGTAAGAAGCAGTAGAGCAAAGAGTTGAGGTGCCCTCCCAAGAATTTTGTGTCCACTAAGGCTCAGCATATCAAAGGAGCTTTGCAAGGATTCTCTACTAGATCACCACTTGGAGTTGAGCCATTGTGGGTGAGCACCCAAGGGCCAAATCTAACTTGGGTTTAATAATGTTCATTGACTGTACACACCTGTTTTCGGTAGGTGAAAAGACCAGAGACCCTGTAAGGAGATTGTGCAAATATCCACCATTTTCAGTGCAGCAGTTAAAGGAAGAAAAAGTATTTCTTTAGTGTGGTCTGGAATTCCTTTTTTTTATGCCCAAAAATGTGAAACCAAAACAGTGCATTTTGCACAAATTAAAATGTTGCATTTACTTTCCATGTACTTTTAGATGGACTGCATTACTTATTAGAAAAATGATGACAAAGGCCTTCTGTTGGCTGCCTCCCAAGAAATTACTCTGATAGTGAAGTAATTTTCATTAAATAAGATTACACTCATGATGGAGATGAAGAGAAATTTCTTCCTCATTCCTGAACTCTGCAACATAATGATTAAGTCTTGTGCCTGGAATATGTCCCATCTCTTCAGACAGAAAGAAAAGTAGAATAAAACAGGTAGAATTATATGTTTGTTCTACTTCTCTGTTGAATAGAAGACAGAGCATCAACGCTTTTTCCTATCATCATTTCTGTAAGCATACAGACCTCCCAATATTTCTCCAGTGAAAGGCTTGATGTTGGATAGCATTTCAGCAAATGAAACAGACGAAAATTCTGTTCTCCATTCAACACAAAACATGCTGAGGATGGACTGAGGCATGACCTTCATTGGTGCAACAGCTCCAGTAAACAAGGCAGGTAGTCAGGCATGTAGGCAGAGGTGTAGGAAGAAAACAGGAATTTGTACAATTAAATAACAGTGGCCAAACCTAGCAGTGTAGCTCAAAAAAAAATTCAGCTGAATTTAGATATAACCACATGCAAAGACCTAGAAAAATAACTTGGCAGGAGAAGTCATAATATGGACCTGAAGATGGGCAAGATGCTGGTGTTGCCCTAACAGATTAAAAAAGGAAGTAGTGATGAAAGCTTGTGGGCAGAGGCTGAATGGGGCACTGATTAATCTGTCTCACTGAAGATGTCCCTGCTCATTGCAGTGGTCTTGGACTAGATGATCTTTAAAGGTGCCTACCAGCCCAAACTATTCTGTAATTCTGTGGTTTTATGAAAGGCTTTGCTTCAGTTGCATGGAGCTTCAGATGACAGGTAGACATCCTCAAGGAACATCATCAGGGAGACAAGTCGAGATTTTTTTCCTTGGACCAGGAATAGATGAGGGATGGGGAAGAAGATTTGAGGTTTGTCTTGGAGTCTCTCTCCTCTGAGAGCTACAACCTGACTGAGAGATACTAATGAATTAGAAATACTAATTAAGTAAACCTCCAGGTACTTTTAACAATAAGTAAGTAACAGTAGATCCGTCATAGAAATGGAAATGAATCAGATCAGGGAAGGAACATCAGAAAATTGCTCAGATCCACATAGGAAGTCAGCAGCAGCTAGGAAGAAAACATGGGAGCCTGGAGTTACCTTCCCAAATTGACATGACTCTCCACTCTGACAACTTACATGTTTGCTTATATTCTAAGATCCAAATGCATATACAGTGTCTCCACTGTACAAACACTTCTCAGTTCTTTACAGTATCTCCTAAAAATTATCTGCACACAGATGCTTTGTGGCACTTGTTATTAAAACTGCTCCTCCAGAACAGCTGCCTTCCATGCAGAGCTTTCAAAATAATAATTTAAAAAATCCCTGACCTGCAAATGGTGCTTAGTCACTGTTGTGCTGTATTCAGACTTCCCTGTGGCAAGGTGTTATATTATAATTGGAAAGAGAATCATATACATTGGGAATTCTCTTGTACCAATAAATATTTCAGATGATACCTGTAGAAACAACAAATGAATCCCACTGCAGCTGATATTCAAAATTACCTACAGTCTTCCTTTAAAAAGAGATGTTTTAACACTGCTGTTCAGTCATGCTGGTTGTCAGGTAATCCTTCTTCATAACACCCTTTAGGTTAAATTTTGGTTAAAGTTTACAAGCACTTAGATATTCCACAGTGACTGCACTTTGCTAGTTTTATATTAACCCACACATTTTTTCTTAACCTGGTTAGTAGCCTATCTCAAGCTGTATTTGAACTATTATTAGGTAAATGGGAAACACTATCAGTTTTTCATTTAATAGAGTTATATGAATATATCATAAAGCCAAACTCTAACAGAATACAGTGCACAAACGTGTTTCTGCCAAGATATTTTCTATTAAGCAAATTAAATGCATATATCCATTTTCTCACTCTTCTGTACATAAAACCCAGGCAAATTTCCAGAAGAATAATGGGAAATGCCACGTGTTCAAAGTGTCCCGCAACTTCCCTTGCACATGCTGTTTTCCTGCTGCCAGTAGCTGTCTACTTAATTCTGCACTGACATTTCTTATATGGCCCATTTCGTTGCCTAGGAATATGTTTGATTTAGATTCACATGAACATAAGAAAACAGGTAGTTTTGTCTTGTTTCACTTCTCCTAGAGTGAGGATCATTCCTCTGTTGGAGATGCAAAACTTTAGGACAGCTAGAGGCTGAATAATCTCTCTTCAAACTTTAAAACTCTCTGCAAGTTTCCTTTATAACTTGTACTCCACATGGCTATTAAAAAAGCAAGAAAAGCAGAGCAAAGTATCAAACCGACTGTTGCTACAGAAGATGCCAGCATTCCCTCCTTGTTTCCTGAGCATCTAACCCTCCAATTTAGACTGCAGGATAAACTTATGTAAGGCACTGCAGTGCATGAGAAAGCGACACTTAGACCTGTCCCTGGTGAAGGGGAGATCAGCACACTGCAAACAAGCCGAGCATCGCGCCCCTCTCCGCCACCCGGGAAGCGCATCCGCCACCGACCCCAGCGAGAAGCAGCAGCACAGGCTCTATCACGGCTACCGTCCTGCCCTTTCCCTAAAGGATTTAAAAAAAGAGGCAAAAGTACCGTCTCGTCCTCGCACAGAGAGGTGGGAAAACACGTGGAGCAGCATTTGCCCATCCTGGTAGGACAGCCACCCTCCGGACCGACACCCGCCGGACTGCCGCCAGCCTGGCCCGGAGCCGGAGGATGAGCCCCGGGCGGCGACACTGTCAGAAAGGGATGTCACGTCCCCGCGCGCCTACACCAGCCAAGGGGACTTGTCAACCTGATGCCTCCCGGGGCTCCGGTGGATGCCGGGGCCGGGGTCGCGGCGCCGGGAGCGGGGAAGGGACGGTGCCGCGGGGCGGGCGGCTGCGGAGCCCGGCGGGTTCGCCCCCCGCCGTGCCGCCGCACCGCTGCTCGCCCGCTGGATCCGGTCTCTCCCGAAAAAGATTGCTCCGGCTGGCAAAGGCTTGCCCACAGCAGGGCACGTTCAGCAGCGCCATCGCAGGGAAGTGTCGGGGCGGGCTGCTGCCGGGACGGGGCTGGAAACTTCGCAGTGACAGCCCAAAGGCGCTGAAACCCGAGACTGAGCCTGGGCTCTCAGCCGGAGTGCCCCTGGCTTCTCTTCTTCGTGGCGCATCCACGGCCACTGATGAGCGTGGTCCCCGTCCTGCGCATCCGCTCGGATGGCGCCTTTAAGCTGAGCGTGTCCCGGCTCGCTGCCGGCGCGGTTGCCGTCCCGCAGCGCTCCCAAATCCACTCTCGGCTCTGCCGCACTGGGCCCCTCCCGGCCGCCGTGCGGGCTCTGCGGCCGGGCACGGCTGCCCCGCGGTCCTGCGCGGCGCTGCGCGGTCCTGCGCGGCTCTGCCGGCGCGTCCCCGGGCCAGCGCAGCGCTGCGCGGCCCCGCGGGGGCCGGGCGCGGGCGCTGCCTGCCAGCGGCTGGCTCCAGACTGCGGCACCGGCCGCCAGCTCGGGCCCCGAGCTGGACACCCCGCTCCCCGAGACACTAATCTCCCTGAAAGGACTTTCCCTGAAGTCGTTTATTTCAGTGCTGAGGACCATCAACACCCACTGGACCTCGGTGACTCCTCGTAATGGCAAAACCAGTATCTCTGCAACGCACTCAAGACTTCTGTAATTCTCAAGGGCTGGCCATGTATATATGTATTTACATCATGTAACCTAACCTTAAGCTGGCTATACGGACGGGTGCGCTGTGTATGCCTGGTCTGTATCAGTTTGCCCACTGGGAACACATTTTCTTGGCCGGACCCAGGACATGGAGCTGCAGCAGCCTCATTTCCCCTGGGCTGCTGCCTTTGGCACATTTACATAACATTTTCCCCCTAACAATTTACGTTAAAGACAATGCTGGGAAAAGGCAAAAGAGTTCAATGACTCACACCTAAGGTGGTATTTGTTCTGTGTTCACTGTTTAAACCTGAAAAACACTATTTTCCTGAAAGCCAAATAATTACCAAACATACAGAAAAGTGACATTGCCCATACTGCTGAACAGCTCTGCCTTCTGGTGGGAAAGATGCTCAGGTCGGTGCTTCTCTGGACAGGTGTTTTTGTTTAAATGCTGTATGTTCAACTGTGACTGGTGATGCACAAAGTCGTTTTAAAAATAATCGGAGTCAACAAGAATGTCCAACAAAACTGTGTTATATTACATTTAAATTCTCAGGTAACTTCAGTTTATGTGAACTTATTCTCTCTCTTTCTCTTCCACAGCCCTGCCAGGACTTCAACTAAAGTTTTAGAATATCACAGTCAGGTAATTAAAAACAAACAAACAAAGCCAACAACATAGAAACCCCACCTAACAAATAAACAAAAAAACAAACCTAAACACCAAACCAAACTTAAAGCTGCACTCCAAATACATGTCTTTTAACATTTGTGTTCAAGATCTAACTTTCTTCACAGCGTCTGAAAATTAATTTGGTTGGCTACTGAAGAGCTACAGGGTAGAGGTACAAAAGAGGCTTCTTTGTATGATGAAATAATTTCATCTTCACTGTAGGAGCTTCTTTTTTTGCCACACAACCTGAAATCTGTAATTTGGATCTTTGACAGCCCAAATCCCGACTGGAAACTTTTTAACTGCCATAGAAAAAACCTACATTACCACTTGTAGACAAATCACCATGGCCATTTCTCTGAGCTGGCTATTAGAAATACAGTATTTAGATCCATGTCTGACTGTCAGGCAGGGAAAATAAAACCCAGTCATTATTCCTTTTGTTACGCTTTTAAAATGAAGAACTCATCTTCTTCAACTGCTTTGCTAAGAATGGGGGATTTGCTGCTTGCACATGATTATAAATCTAAGGTAAAGGTTAGCTAGCAAGGTCTATGCATGACTTTAGTACCACTTAAGCACTAAACTGGATGAGAAAATATTAACGTGAAAGTTAAATTAGGCAGAAATCGTCTGTTGTCCTTCTAGCAAGGGTGAATTGAAGTACCACAGGCTGATTTAGGATTGATAAGGGATAAGGATGTACTTGGGACATCTCTTTAGTCAGCCTAGATCCTTTTGGAGAAAGTGAGGCTAAACTCAGTTTGAATTAAACCTCGTCTTTCAGGTCAAGGTGTGTAGCATTAAGGTGAGAAAAAACCAAAGTTAAGAAAGCAAATGGAAAATAGAAACTATTTTAAAGAGCAGTTCCTCAGTCAAATGCATAAATGAGGAGGATGAAGAAAGAATTTAGGAAGGATCTCTGTGGTGGCAGCATGCTGACAGGTAGGTTACTATGTGGAGGACTTGAGCACACACCTGAAGGCAGAAATGCCTTGGGAATTAAGGATATAGAAAGGGAAATGAACATAACCGAGACAGGAGCAAAACACTCAGCAAAGCAGGCACATCGAAGGAAAGGACAGCCCCTATACCCAAATTCTATGACAGCTGGCACTTTAAACAGCAGGTTCAAAACAAAGTTTTTAAATTACTGATTCTTAATTTTAAACTGCTAGAGTCATCTGCCTGATTTCAGTGGCATGTGGCACTTGGATCACATACTGAGAGGAATAATATTTTACAAACACCTTGTTAAGCACAACAGAACACCAAAGGCAGATAGATCCACACCAGTGCAGACTGCTGCCTCTGTACACCGAAAGAATTTATATTTTTAGGTAAGAGTAATATGTAACTCCCACCTATTGGGACCAAGTGACCATGTGGTGCCAAACACAACATTGACCATCAGGCTGGGAAAGACTGGGAGTTGTTGAAGAAGTGTTAAGTGGGGAGAAGGCCTTTTGGGGGAAAAGGACAATGAGTTGCAGTAAATGGACCGATTGGGCTCAGTAGAGATAATGAATAGAGCTGTTCAAAGAATCAATCCTGGGGGCAAGTTACCTCGTTCACTTTTGACCCTGGTCAAATATTAGTGAATGCTAATGCGATGCTGGGATGCACTGTCCATCAAGGGGAGAGTTAAAACCCCAGGCTTGTCAGGCTGGATGCTATTTAGGGCCATAGGGGCAGTCATTATAAGAAATATAGAACACTGAGCAGTCCAAGTTACCAATCACAGGGACAAATAACAGGAAATTCAAGTAGAAGATAGAAACTCATCAGCTGGAAATAACAGCAAAAAACCTGTGCTGCTTATCCAGTCATGGGATGAATAAGAACTATGTCTACTGTAGAGATCTGAATAAAGGAAATACAACCTTAAGTTCTAGTGAACACGAAGAGGGAAGGTTAAATGCTTTAAGAAAAGCCATAGAGAGATCTCACCTGAAACCTCACACAGTTATGGTTCCCCATGTTTGGGGGATACCAGTTCTGAGGCGGGGAATATATATAGCCCACACTGCTGGAGGGCTGCCATGTAAATACACATCTGCTTCTTCTAAGAAAACAACAGCAAAGTTGGAAAATATAGCTTTCTATAAATATAGGAAGAACACTAAGAGAGGCAGAAGTACTTCGAGGTCAAAAATGTATTTATGTAAGGATAAAAGGGTGTGAACTTGGGCATACCTAAATCACAAGAGATTCTGAAACAGTCTGGTAGAAACAGAGGAAAATATAATGACTTTCAAGCTGAAAATCAATCATTTTGGGGAAGAAGTTATAGGGTTTGGCAGCAGGGAGGGTCTGGATTTGATGACCCGGAATGAACTTTGCTAGCCTTTCCTTTCCATGCAATACTGCTTGTCTGTGCATTGTCACCAATATATTGCTAAGGATTTTGCTGATGGTCCACACCCAGAATGTGAAGGTGCCTCTGCCAAACTGCTTTGCATGGAGCTCTGTCCCAACAGATCTGGCTCACATTTCCCTTCAAGGCAGAATGAACAAGTCTGTGGATAAGACAGAGATCAACGTGGGCTGGGAAAACCTGCACTGTTAAGTTAAAAAACCATTCTTCATAAAAGCTGTGTTTTTGTTTCATTATTGGAAAGAGAAAATACAGGTAAATTCCACAAAGAGAGGTGTTCCTTATGTATAGGATTAGCAACAAATATAAGAGGAAAGAAGTCTGATCAAATTAGATTTTAAAACATAAAAGTAATTGCACAAAGCAAGCAACTTAATGGGGTATGTTTTACGATATTTATTGACTTCAGTGGAAACACAATGTAGTTAGCATTTGACAGGGTAAGGCTCCTAAGTAATTAAAGGCCAAGAAGGATACCTACATGCTTCCAAATGTCCCAGAGGAGTGGCTTAGTCTATAAACAACCTATTCTAATGGTAAAGAGGCACCATGGGCAGCAAGTTTTCCCCACAGTGACAGAATCAATGCTTTCCTCCATGATGCACATAATACAATTCCTATTTACTGCCTAAGCAATTCCAATATTTTACATCTATCTGAACTAAACTGGGAGAGGTAGGGATAAATTAGCCATATTTTATAATTTACTGTGGTCCCCAAATGGGGCACATTATTCTCTTTAGCTCCATAATGGTCTTTATGTATCAGTGCATACACTCTACTCTGTAGAGAATAAACAATAAATCATCAGGGTTCTATACATATATTCTAACACATATAAGAAGATTTTAATTCTTAACCATTAGTATCTGATGTTTCCCTATTTTACGGAAGCTGGCTAACCTTCTTGAGAGAGATATAGCGCTTTCCCTGGATTTTCACAGCAAAGATATGGTAAAGTATGAAGATGGAGATCCATGGAGAAGGAAAAACAGAAGTGAGGACTGGGGAAAGCTCTGGGAGATAAAGGTAGTAATGCAGTGCTATGCGTGTCCCAGACCAGCAGAATCCTCAAGGGAGCTGCATATTATTCATCCTTTATGAAATGCTGGAAAGGCTTGCTGAGGGGCATAGCATGCGAAGTATGTCAGACAAATATTTCATTTAATTCGAATAGATAACACTCTGAGGGCATGAGCCACAAAAGACAGTACAGGGAATGTGAAGGGATGCAAAATTTTTTGCAAGAGGACTGCCAGCTCTAGGAATAAGTTGCTAGGGCTGTATCCAGTGCTTATGGAAATAAACAAAAGAAGCGAGGAGAAAGCTGGAGGAGACAGTGGTTAGTGGTGAGGACCAAGGAGACTGAAGACAGCACTATGGGGATACAGAGAGAGAAAACTGGGAGAGAAGGCTGAAGTGAGGCATACCAAAAGTTCAAAAACTTCTTCACCTGGTAAAGAAACAAAAGCACAGATTCAAAAAAAGAGATGAGACTAAGGAGAAAGGAAAGTTCGTACTGCAGGTGGCATTTCAGAGATCAAAGGGACATGCAGTGGTGAAGGGAGACAAGGAACAGGAGACTGCAGGAATGAGGAGAGACGTGAGAGTCAGATGCAGAGGAGCTGGTGCATAACTGAGACACTGCAAGGTCTGAAATGTCTCAGCTCTGGAGAGTGATGGATAAGTCAGGCTATCGGCAGCTGCCGCCTCCTGGCATTCTCTGCCGTCAACAGCGGGAGGCGACCGTGACACCGACATTAAGCACCGCCAAAGGATGGCAAGAGGAGAAGTCTGGTTGGCAGCATTCACTGGGGGCAGGATTTTTGTCTAAGGCAGTGCAGAGGCAGAATAGGGCAATGCTATTCCAGCAATGCATTTTGAACAGGAGGCTCAGAAAATGATTGAGTGGCACGCCAAAGACGGAAGAGCAAGGCAAGGAGAAGGGACATCCAGCACACTTTATGTGATTATCACAACCTATTTCGATGCATGTGCTCTCTTCAAACACTGTTAGAGTTTGTGCAACAGAACATGCAGGTGGACTTTGTCAGAATTTTGATATCTACAAATGGGAAGCTGAGTATACTGACAGAGTTGCAGACAAGTGGGGAAACTGAAACTATTTTTCAATAAGCCAAACTTTGGCCTCAAAGACTGAAATTGATTTATTGTCAGAATTGTTAATTCTTCAGTTCTGCAAGCAGCATAATTTGAAAACAGTCTCAACTAACCCTAAATTCTTTTTCCAATTTTGCTTATTGAAATTGCCGGTCACAATGTATTTCTGTGAGTGCTTGAAACCAATGAAGATGAGTGCCGCTGTCAAAGGAAGTCAATTTTCCCCTCTCCTGGTCACTTGTTTTGTTCCAGCTTCCTTCCTTATAGTCCCACAAGTGTTTGGGCACTGAATCAGATGGGGTTTAAAACTAAAGCAGGGATAAAGTGCTGAATTTGGGGAGAGTCAACTTCGCTAACACAGGGCCAAATTTTTAGGACAAAGAATAGAATCCACACTCTGCTGTTAGTCAGGAGGAGAATCCTGTCACAGGAATCCTGAACCCTAAACTTGTCAGTCTGAAAACTACAGTGCAAATAAGAAAAGCAAATACATTCACTATTACCCTTCACTTTCCTTGATGAAGGTGCATTACAAGTTTTCTCTGACACAGCTCTCTCATCAGCAGCACAGCTCTCCACATTGCTCTTCAGACATACACACGTGGTTCATTACTTTCCAGGTTGGGGTTGTTATTTTTGCTCTTGCCTAACTTAAAAAAAAAATAATCCAGAAAATGTAACAGTCATTTGGGGATTTCTGAGGCCATGAGCAGTCAGGAATGAGTTTCAGTGAGATGACTCAGCTAGAGCTGAAAGTCATGCCAGATGGCCACAGAATGGCAATTTCCCTTGGATTTACAGTGAGGTTTCACATTTTGTGCATTACTCAGTACCATGAGGTTTTAATGATCCTCAGGCAACTTATATGGAAGCAAATGTTTTTTTTTAATATAGTTTTTCATCTATACAATTATGCTGTCACATATTTGGATGAATAGAATGTTTACTCTAGAATTTAACAAATTAACACGGACTACATGTCCTCTGTTTCTCAAGTGAGAGAGCCCAGCCAGATGACTCCTTTTTTAATTCAGTTCTCATATAAAAAGAATGTGAGGATCTAAACATTATTCCTTCAGAGTTTTGTTATTTCTGCTAGTGTAGCCTTACATTTATTTTAGTGTCAGTAGCTTGCAAGGCCATGGATTAAAATTCATGAGAGAACAATGCTTTAGTACTATGTTTTCTAGTTCTTGATGTCTGGAACAGTACAAAGTAAGCATTCCAAATGAACTAGCTCTCGCTGTCAGGGAGTTCATGTTTCCTCATATGAAATACCATTTATGCACCAAGATCACAAGGAAAAATGCATGTTTTCACTGAACTCCTCACCTGCTCTCTACCCAGGAATACATCCCCTGCAAGGCTATATCTAAATTCCAGACCTCTGAGTAGCTGCAAGGGATGGCCATTTTCTTAAATCAACTTTGCAGAGAAATGTTCCCTTCTCCCAGCAAACAGGTAATCTTCTCTCTGCCAATCTCGAGTTACTCTGGGACAAAGCCAATGACAACTTCAAGCTGCTGTACTTTGAGGCCAAGCAGAGTAAGGCACAAGTGCTGACATTCTATGACAGCAATGTCACTGGCAAAATATTCCAGCAGATTTACATGAACCAAGCTTCTCCCACTGGAAAGCTTCTCAGTGCTGTGCTAAGAGGAACTGTACTTACCACCACTAATGAGAATTCAAACTATCAGTTGTGGGCTTGGGAGGTTTTTACACAAAGAAAACATAGCTCAGATGATTTTTAGAAGTCATTTTAGAAATCCATTATTTATACTAACTCCTCTGTAGTTAGAGCTGGTTTTAATAAATAATAAATGCTAAAAAGTTTTCAAATCATTATAATAACCACACCACCACCTTCTGAAGTTATGACGTGTGAGAAGTGACTGTATGAAGCTGCATGTGAATTAGTTCTCAGGGGTGAGAGCAAGGCCAGAGAATTTCAGGAGGATTGCAGCTGAAACCTTTTAGAGTTCATTTCTGAAACCAGATAGCTCAGATCTGAAAGGGGAGTTAAGCAAGAGACAGGTTGTGCATTGGGTATATGATTCAGAAGTGCAGATACGTACTCTTGGATGGCTGTGAGGACACAGAAGGAGTATCAAGGAGATATACTTTCCACTTGAAAGGATAGCAAAAGTGTTCTTGGAACACAATAATTTCCATTTATATATATCTTTGAGTCATGGTCTGTCTAATCTAGATCCTGCATCGAGCCATGATTATTGCCAGAAAATTCAGAAGAAGGTGCAAGTAACCCTGCATTACAGAGTGTGATGAAAAGCTGTTCTGCATGGAAAACTCATCTTAACATCTATCTGAAAAAGGCTTCCAACCTTAAAATAGTCATCTCCCCTCACATACATGTATTGCACCACCAAATATTATATGTCAATATATTCTTGCTACCTAGAGAACTTAGTAGACTTTAAGGGCAAAGGACAAATGGATGGTTCAATCAAATAGTATGATTTTTTTAATCACAGGACATGATATTTTACACAGTTGCTGTTCTATAACTACATTTGATGACAACATCCTCTCTATAAAGGCATCCATTGGCAAACTGCTGACATGGAGGCGTAGATTTGCTTTCTCTTCTCACAGTGGTTTCTTATAATAACTGATCATCTCTAGTCCTAAAAGTCTGTGCTTCCTTCACATGTTGAAGCTGAGAAACTTCTGCGAAAGTTTAGCAGTGGTTTCTGCTAAACTTTCCCCTGAATGGGGAAAGTGCTTTCTGGTACACAGCAGTACCTCCTTATGAGAATTTGTCTGCTCTGCACTCAAGCCACTTTGCCCTTTTTCACAAAGAAATCAACAATTCTCTACTGTCTCTCACAAAAAGGGATTTTTCCAGACCTCAGGGTTGCTTACTACTTATCTCTTTTTCATCCCCATTTTTTTCATTGTCTTCTGAAGATGTGTGAGCAGCAGTGCTAAATGTCATATATTCAGTATCAGTCTCCCCAGTGCTGAACATGCAGGTGTTGTCACTGCCTCACTTCCACTGGCTGCATCTCTGTTTACTCACCCAGAGATCTTGACAGCTTTTCATAGCACATGTTCACAGTAGGAGCTCACATTGATTTGTGCTGACACCAGAAACTCTAATTACTCCTGGGGGTTACTCCCTTCCAGCTGATGGACAAACCACAGTTCCAGGCAGAGCTGGTTTCAGCCTGGCTTTGCTGCATCTATCACTCAAAACCAGTGCGGTGGGAATGTGAGCATGTTGGTTTTATGTGCTCAAAAGTGCAGGCAGCTTGCACGCCACTCATCAAATATATGGCTCTCCAGCTGCTAAAATCTGTAACCACAATCCACATGGACTGCAAATGGGATATGAAATTGTACTTGAAAAACTGAAGATCGAATCAGAACTTATAAAGGAAGTTCTGCATTTCTGTCAGCATGTCTATATGAGAGGTTTTTGCAGATGTGGCACACAGTCTTGAAACACATAAGGTGAAATAGTTGTCACATGTATTTGTATTTTCAAGCCTTGCTTTGCACTGGAACCACCTCACATCTGCCAGGAATTTTGATCAACAGGGAAAGTTCCACTGCACTGCTGCAAAGTCCCTCTTGTGCGTCAGCTCAGAATGCATCTGCTGATGGATCTACATAGGAGGACTTGTGATATTTACACTGTCACCCCCTGGGATTGCGACAGTAATTTTAGAGAGACGGGGAGTTATATCTAGCTTAGGAGTATGCAGTGGTGAGGGAACACAGTGAATAATCTGAAGTCTTTCTACAAATGACATTTAAAAATGCCTTTGGGGCAGGGGAAAAAAGAACATTTTTTTAAGTGCATCTAACACTCAGTTACTTCTAGTACTTCATTTTAACTAAAGATTTGTGATTCTGAGTTTCACATAAAACAGAAGATATTCCAAGACTGTGGAAAAGAAGTTCAAGCATTATATATGAATGACACCTATATAAATATATGGTATATACCCAACTGTTCCCTGTTAATTTCTAAATTAATCCTTTTCACATATTTAGCCATTGCTTTGAGTGTATTATGTTCCTTTGTAATGTGTTTATTTTTAAGAATGCCAGTTAGCAAGGGGTGAAAGCAAAAAAATCAGGCCAAATATCTGGAAACTTGTACCAAATCAGGAGGTGATCTCTGGTTTTTATAGTCAGAGCAGAAAGAAATCCCAAAACCTTCTTCTTTTGCAACATGGATCCCACTGGAAATGCAGAGATATCTGGACAACATCCAGTCCCTCCTAAATATTGTCCTTCTACTTTCCAGGGCAGACCAACTCTGCAGACACTTACACCTATCAAGCATATCTTTTCCTAACCTGCATGTTATCTGTGGGTTGTCATTGCCTCTCCAGAGGGCTGGGGAGCTTTGCCTATCAGAGCCCTGCCTTGCTGCTTACCTCCTGCCTGGCTCCTAAGTGTGAGGCAGCTTAGAGCAGGCAGCTCAGCATTACACAAATTTTTCCAAGAAGCTTCAAAAACCATTTCCAGAAAGGCAGCCAACTTCAGCTGCTGAAGGGATCACTACTTAACTGTCCTGTGGTCAGACCAATCCCCCAGGCTAAGGTTCGGCCTTCCTAGGCCAGTCACAGGAAGAATGTCCCATGTGCCAGGTGATGCAATATTCCAGAAGCAGCTTTCTCTGCTCTGGGGGAAGCCAAGACCCTGCACAGAACTGAAGAGTAATGGGACCAAAAGGGTTCTCCTGCAGCATGCAGACAAGTGCCTGGGGTACCAAAGCTCAGGTGTATAAAGGCATGTCCAGCTTCAAATAAGGTCCAAGTCCAGGCACCTCTTGGGTGAATGGAGAGGAACCCCAGTACTCCCCAGACAGCACACCAAAGGTGCCAGGGCTTCTTGTACAATCCATGTGCACATACTCAATATGTCCTCAGAGGAGAAGCATTGCTCTGGGTCTATTCATTGACTGTAGTGTTCTAAGCTAAAAAAGCCCCAACAAAACAAAACAAGGAAGAAATTCAGCAAATTTTCCCCCACAGATGAAACCAGAGTGTGGTAATAAGAATAGCTGTGGAGCCTGTTTGCCTCAGAAGCAGCCATCAGCCCAGTAGTGCTGCTAAGGACATGTCCTGCTGCTCATTTTGCAGCTGCCTGGAGCCATGTGCTGCACCACAGGAAACACCAACAAGGGCAGACGGGAAGCTGTGTGGGATGTACAATATTCATCACACCCATTTGGTGTAAATAAACATGAACAGTGGGAGTATCCCTGTCTGCAGGAGGGAATCTGCTTGCTGGGCTCTCTTCTACAGCTCACAGAGCTGCATACACACAACCATTGCTGCCTCTGCACCTGCTGGTGTACATGGGTTTGCTTTGACTTCTTGGCTGCCCTCACTACTGCACTTGGGTGATGCACTGGCAGGACATCTCACTGTCCAGTCCTCATCCAGTGGTGCCTATCACTGTGACGCTGTTGGTGATCCCAGGCCCTCTGCTGCTCTAGCCCAGTCCCCTGTGCAGCCACTGGAAACACAAATCCCCTTCTCAGAGGGTACCAGAAAGCAGAACATGCAGCACGGTGTGCTTGCATGCATGCAGGTGTGTGTATCCACACACAAACATATGCCTATCTTCCCAAATAATTCCCCTAAGAAACTAAATATATGGTAATCTCCAGACTCAGTCACTTTGACACACCAGTTTTCATCAGGCTTTTGCCTATTTAGATGCTAAATGCTCCAGGACTGGGACATCATCTTTGTGTCATCATCAAAATGTCTAGCACTCGTTGGGATAATTGTGGAATTACAAAAAATTTAATGCATTAATTTCTGTAAGGAATGTTATATAGAGCTCAAACATTGACAAAGAGGAATACATTAAGTCAGCCAAGTCCTTTCTGTTTTCAACAAACCCAGTTCAATCCCATCATCTTTTTGTTCTTTGCTCTGTGTAATTTGATTAAACACGAGTTAATGTTAACTTGAACAGATTGTATTCCACTGGTAAATAAGAAGATAAAAATTGATTTTTTAAGTGAGGCTAACCTTTGTGTTTTGTGATGGCTAAAACTCTAATATTCTTGAAATTAAAAAGCTGGCACATAATTGGTTTGATGGACATTTAACATTGCCAGACCTTTATTATGGATAATAAATTGTTCCTTTTTTTAGACTGCAGTATTAAGATACTTGAAAAAGCTGAAGTTCTATTGCACTGATCATTGTTGCCAATATTATTATAATGCCTATATAGGTCATTATTGGACATGTCTATATTAATGGCTGTGCCACTTTGACCTGAGGGGGATGTAAAACCACCAAACAAAAGTACTGTTGCCAGAGGTGTGAAAATCCAAGCAGGGAAAAGCTAGGGAAGGCCCTCAGTGTGTATCTGAGGGCAGGAGAGCTCCTGGGATGCTGCGATGGGCATCAGAATGCGGGATTAGGTGATGCCTGAGGTTGGCCACGTAGGAAAGAAGGGCGTGGGTCTGCCAGAGGGACAGGTTACTGAAAAGTAACCACCAGCATGAAAATATGTGTCAAGTGGTCACTGCTTCTTCTGGGAGGGGAACGGAGTATTTGACCTCTCTCTAGGCTGATTCCAACCTTCCTTAGACTTCTGTTACAAAATTTCATTTTAAAATGACTTCAGAAGATTATCTGTGAGTTGAGGCATAGCCTCAACTTGTTATAAATGGTCTTGTTATAAATGTTTTATGCACACAAATGTGTGTGTAAAGCAAGAGATGTGCTGAAAAGTTTGTTTTTGAAGGGAGGCTCCGCTTTTTGACTCCCAAAGAGAGGATGGAATCCCTCTCACCTGGACAATGGGGTGGACAGGTCTTGTCCACCCCACTGCTAATGGGTGTTATGGTTACCTTATTCACTTCCTGACAGGTATCTATACATTTTCATTTGTTAAATATTTCTGTTCCCACATGGAAACAGAAAAATTCTTCAGTTTCTGGTGTGATTAATACTTTCATATATGAACCTTGCACCTATTGATCTACACAGAATTGTAAAGCCTTTGTTCTGTTACAATTCTTACTAGAAATCTTGGTAGAATGTCCCTGGGGAGTGATCAATTTATCAATTGAAGAAAAAAATCTCCAAAAAACCAAACACCAAAAAAAAACAAAACAAGACTGATCTGAGGATATTGCCTCTTCGCTGCAAGAGAGGAATTTAAAATGCATGGAATTTAAAAGAGGTACACATTTCCATCAACTCCTTTGCTGAACCTAAAGAACAGCATGAAAGCACTGTGATTGGGTTTCCCCATCCTCTGCATGATGAGAGACTACAATAGCACTGGACCCTACTACTCATCATTCCTTTTCACACCACTTCCAGTGTGTTGCCAAATGCCTCAAGTCCAGATGTATACCCAGCTTGGAGGCTGCCAGCATCACAAGAACCACTTCTGACTCTTATGTGTTTTTTCCTCTGAATGCAGTATAAAATCAAGGCTGTCAAAGTTAGTTGCTTACACAGAGATTGATAATACAAACAAAAGGAGAAAATAAATCCACTTTTACCTGATGCTTGGCACACATCCTAAAAATATTTCTCTTCAAGGACAACATGTAAATAAAGAGGCCTTTAATTTTTAATGGCCATTTAAAACTCTTCAAGGGGAGCATTAGGATGCCTGGGGCTATTTCTTTTTTATCTCAAAATTTAAAATATTTATGTGTAACTAGTCGAGTGTCTCCATTTATGTGTCTCCAGCCAAGGACACAAACATAGTCTAATTTTTTTTTTTGTTTTGTTTTGTTTTTTTTTTCAAAACAAGGCCATGTAATGAAACCAATGCTTCCCTGGGAAGCATATTCTTCCACCTTCCAAAACTAAAATTTGCAATTTTGTCACAGCAGTGTCTCTAAGAAGGTCACTGAGGACACAAGGAGAAGCCATGAGGTTCTCTATTCCTTTTTCCTTCTGTTTTGCAGGGCCTGAAGCAGACCTGGCCATGCTGTCTGGAAGAAGTGTAAGATCCAGGTACGCAAAGGATGAGGAGGGGAGAGATACTCAGCTGCTTTAAGGTTTCTTTTCCTATAGCACCTTACCTACTCGCTGCCTGACTTTTAGCATACACAGCAAATAAGCTTATTTTTGCAAATAAGCAAAACATCACCTGCAGAAGGTGATTTACTTGATTTCACAAACCCAAATCCATTCCTTGGGTAGACTAACCATGTGTAACTGGCCTACAGGTCCCATTCCATCTACAGAGCCTTCATTGTAATGAATGCTTGCAAGTAAAGGAGTACACCTCTGGATTCTTACTGCTGTTTTACCATAACTAATAGCCCCACATACTAAATTTTGTGCATTTCTCCTTAAAATCAATTCAGAAAGCTCTAAATGATGACAGAGCTTCTTCCGATGTTTTTCCTCCCAAGTAAACAGTGTTTTGTTTTCCTTGCAATATAATGTTTTTGATACATAACCCTAAACTGTCAGGGCTTGATGAGACCAAAGTGTATTTTTTTCAGGATACAGAATGAAAATATTAAGCTGCTCTGACTGCTCTGGTCTTCATCAGGAGCAATGGAAAGAATGAACTTTCTTAATACAGGATACATAGTCTAACTGTAATAGTGAGGAGGGAGGAATGGCACGTTTCTAAGGACTGTTCTTGGTCCAAATTCAAACATATTTTGCAAATGCTGGGAAAGCATTACCACTGAAAGCCAGAAGGTCAATCTTTCTGATGAGTGCTGGCTTCTTACCACTCTGCCAGCACCAGGTCTGAACAATACATATATTTCTCTTGAACTTATTCTCTGAGACATTTGTGGAAATAAACCATTTTCAGCTTAGCCTGAGATAATCCCTTGAAATGTTAGCCCAAATTAATGTTTTGGAGGCAGTGATGGGAAGTGCCAAGCGACTTATAAATAGCACGACCAATTTTGCCTCTAGCACAAGCTGTCATTAGTATCTGGCCAAGGATCTTACATGACACTGGGTGGCGTATTGTCCATTCACAGGATGGGGACTTTCCTCTCAAAAAGACACACCAGCACACACCTATTCGTTATTCAAATGAGGGAAAAGTTTTTCCTTGCCCATCCTCGATTTTGCAGGATATTCCTGTGTGTGTTTACTTCTCTGGAATACAAGTATTGTATACCCATGATTAGATGTGCAGACACACACACTCTGGTTACTGGTGACACGCCTTTCCCAGTCCTGGTAGACACAAAGTTCTGGGATGTCACCAAATACTGTAGTGCTGTCCCAACTCTTGCTCAGGACATCTCTGTGGTTCCTCCATTCCCAGCTGATCCAGCTGCACTCGTGCTGGGACCTGTCCTGAGGAGCTTTTCCGCCATGATGAAAACCATATCAAGAGGCCATGCTGCAGGTCTGGAAACTCCTCCAGGATCAAGACAGACTACCCCAGCAAAACCCTTTCCCTCACCTCATCCTAGCCTTGAGGTCTGCAGCCCAGAAAGGATCCCGGCTCCTCACATGCACTGGAACTCTAGAGTCCTCCTCTGAAATTTCAGAGGCAGACCTAGGACTCCACTTTCTGCCTGCTGGAGCAGGCTGGATTGCAGAGAGCCATTGGCCCAGCTTCCAGTACCTTGGTGCAGTTTGGCCACAGCAGCCCTGAACACAAACACTTCTATGTTGTACTAGAGATAGGAAAATGGATTTATTTTTTCCTCCCTTTTTTTGTCCAGAAAGATTTTCTCTCCTGGATTTGTCACTTTGGGTTATTCCCCTTTAGATGGCACTGTTATCACTTCCAAGAAAGATCACTGCCGGGCACCTCGCTGAACAGGGCTGAAACTGGGCCAGGGCTGCCAGTATCACTGGGTTAACAAGCCAAAGCAGGTCGGGAGTGATCCAGACCAGGGCTCTGGAAATATTTGCTGTAGAAAGCCTTCCTGTTATCACTCCAGCTCCCGTCAGTCATTGTTCACTCTGCAAAACCAGCACAGCACAAGGGCTGTATCGGCAAGAGGAACATCTGACAACATTAAGGGGCAAATTTAATCTGCTCCTCTTCAGAATCAATTTGAAGCAGTTCCAAAAGTCAACAAGAGTCATGTGCATATACGAGGGTCTTAAGCTAATACATCTGCTAATTAAATAATAATTAAAAGCCTTGCTCTGCACAGGCACTGCAATCATTACTTTTCATGCTTATGTCAGAACCACTGCTTTAATATTTTTTATGTCTACTGCCTCAGTTATCACCTACTTCGATTGCCTAGGCTTTTCCCAAGGATAGAAAATTGGTTTAAGTGGCATTTAATGGATCTGTATTAAATACTGCTACATGTGCACTTCTAGACGCCAGTTAAAAGAATCTTGCCAATTAAGAGCATTTTCAGCTGAGGAAGAGAGATGATTCCAGGATACCATTCAGCAGTGGTCTGAAACAGTCAGAAAAAAATCCAAAAAAATTATAAGGAAATGGTCACATAGTCTTAAAGCACTCAAAGAAACTGTTGGTGTGGTTCAACACTCTTTATTACACACAACACTCTCTTTCTACCATCTAAACATGTCTATTGGAACACTTGCCTTGGTGCTTTCCTCAGCTTTGGAAAGAGAAGAGAAACAGTGTGAGCAACACAAGAGAGCCACAGGCATGGGCCTACTTATGCCTACTTACCACCTACACTGCTCCTTGGGCTGTTTTTAAGACTCAGTCCTGTCCTCACTGCCTAGGAGCACACTTTGCAACAGAATTTCGGTCCAAATAAGAGAAAAATCTATGTTTTGAACATTATTTTGTTTTGCTGTAAGGAGAGAAAGACATTGGACACAAATGACTATCAACCCAAAAGTGGCTCCCTAGCATCAAAATAGGATTGGGCTCTCTGCTAAACAAGAGTGGAACTGCAAGCTGGACACATCAACCCCAAACTTTTTGGGAATAAGGCTGCACCTTTTTCTTGAATGAATGTTTTTCCTTTGCCAAACTGCAGTTCCACTCAGAATTCAACCATTTTGCCTGCAGGGCACTCAGAAAGAGTTTATTATTTTTATAATGTGAAAAGTTGGTTTATTTTTTCCCATGCTGCCCTAACTCAAAGACAGCCAATTCAATTTTGCTCAAGCTTTCAGACAATAATGCCACCTCAGAAAATGTCTACAGATTGTATTTTCAAATGACACTCAAAAACTTGCAAGCCTATGTCTATGTTGCAGGACAAGTGACTGCCCAGTTACACAACTGCTTAAGTAGTCCCAGATTGTCCCATTGTATGTAGGCTCTCAATTTAAGCATTGAATTTAAGACTGCAGCAGCATTAGTGCTCTCTGGAAGTCTCAGAGGCAGGTAAGTAACTCAAGCAGAAATTCAGGTCTGTGGTGCTTTAAATAGTCTTCATGAAGTGCTCACCTGCCTACATGCACTAAAAATGGAGCCTAAAGCAACCATACTCCTAAAGGAGGTACCACATCTGCATAGATCTGGAACAAATCTACATCTAATCCTGCCCAAACCTGAAGGCCCTTAAATTCTACAAGTGTATTATTTTTCACCTCCAGGCACTCAAAGGAGCATTACTGCAATCCCCAGCTGGCCTGATAAATATAGAGGAGCTGGGAACATGAGGTGCAGCTATGCTTGGCCAGGACTTGGAGAGGATGCTATTAAGTAAAGACACCTGAGTTATTCAATTTAGGAGGCATTTTCAGGACAAATCCAACATGCACCCACAGCAGGACAGTAATCTCAAAGCTCAGTTGAAGCAACTATTCTCATTTAAAACATATCCAGAGGAGATGAAGGAGATATGCTGAAGAGTCCAGAGTTCCTTCAGCAAATTGTGGATGAGACATGTGATGAAAAATCTCTCCCCAGTGGATAATGCACAGAACAAAGCTGAGCTGACAGTGCTCTGCCCCTTTTTATTTCCCTCTGATTTAAACGAGGATACTCCACAGCCAGCTCAAAAAACCCCACAAACAAAACAACAACAACAACAAAACACCACCAATCTAAAAATACCTAACAAAAAAAAAAAAAAAACCCAAAAAAAACCAAACAAAAAAAAAACCCCAAAAAACCACAACAAAAACCTAAACTCCCTCAAAAGTGTTTAGAAATACCCAACAAGTTCTGAAATACAGAAGTGTCAAGTCTAAAGAAAAATAGAGGGGAAAGATCTCCTGGGAAGGTATTTAAAATATTTAGGACATTTTAAAAACTCCTTGTTTTTTCAGTTTAGTGAATCTTCCCTGGCAAGATCAGCTCCTACTTAGGGAACAGTGTGAACTGTGGTTATTTATTCAAAGGTAACCTTTCCCACTAATATAAAAACCCCCAAAACTAAATAAATTGTTTCAGAATTTTTAAGACTCGCTTAATTTAAGTTTTGTTTCCTTGATTTTCTTTCTCCCATTTAACACAGAAAATTTATTCTTTTCTCTTCCAAAAGTAGACAAATGGGCCATCAAGGGTATTATCTGAACCTCGGGTCCTACTGCTGGCAATTGTCTGCCTGTTTCACAAAGTAGTCAGGACACCAGCTTAAGCTAGGATGTTATAAAATACATGGGCATGGTGTGAACCAGGCCTGCACCTCAGAGCCCAGCTAAGTTTCCTAGTTCACTAAACAGCTTTTGAAACAAGCAATACCTCCAAGTCTTTCATGGTTATTTTGGTTGTCTTAAAATTTATTCATTTTTACTTGAGTGAATAAATAAGATTCTCTAATTACCAGCCACATTTTCTTTATGTTCTCTATACCTGCTGGGTGTAAGCTTCTGCATGCTGAGATAATGTTATCCTAACGTCTTCAGGAACTGGCAACCTTGTGACAGGGACACCCTGCCCGAGTCATGGTGAATAGGAAGAGTAGATAATTATTGAGGGAAATCAAATCACTTCCTTCATCTAACAGCTTTGGTTGCTCACAAGCATTAATATCTCAGTTACACTTTCCATTCCAGCTCTAGCAATCAGAGACTGGGGCTTCTAAGTTTCTGTATCTCCTTTACTCCTAAAAAAACCCTGCTTGTGACAAACACTTCATTCAAAATTCTTCCTTTTCCAAGCTCCTGAACCCTTTTGTTCAAATATCAAATTATTCAACTTATCAGATTGGATGACATCTGTACTTTACACACAATTCCGTTGGCCACCCAATCCCAAAACTTGGTGACTTAACAGAGGTGCCAGATTTCCTATGTCATTGCAGTTTTAATTTCTATAATTCTATGAAATTTAAATTCCCTTCTCATAATAATTTTTGTAAAAAAATTAAGTGCTTTGGTCCCAAGAATAAATTTTCAGTGACTATGGAGTAAATTCGGGCAAGTGACAGGTGTAAAGGCAAAGAATCTTTTCAATGGTAAGAAGCACCCATTGCACTTACCTGCCTGAAAAAGTACTGTGTTGTTATAGCAAAGACATCAAAGCCACAGCTGGCCCTTTTAAGCTCATCTTGGATATTGATTAATTGCTGGGACTGCTCATCGCACTTTTCCTTCAGTTTCTGAATGAACTGCTTTTCCGTTTCTCGCCCCTCTCCTGGTTTGGGGGAGAATCCATTCTTTGGGGTGGTTGGCCTTTGCTTGGGATGTCCTACAAAGGAGGGAAGGAAAGACCATTCAGGTCACTTAGTTTACATGTACAGACATGACCTTCATGTGTTTCTATGGCCTTTGGGACTCATCCCTACAAAAGAAAAAAAAGGTCTGTAGCACTCACACAGAACTTCCAGTCTCTCCCCCAACCCAGGAAAAAAACAAAACAAAAAAACAAAAAACAAAAAACAAAACAAAACAAAACAAAAAACCCAAACACACACACACACAAAAAAAAAAAACAAACCCACAGTGAAATAGTGAAATATGTTTCTTTAGGGACTAAAGCTCAAAGATTTTTAACCGTCATCTCACTCCAGGCTCTGAGCCTGAAGGTCTCTGAAGTTCTTCTACAAGTTGAGGAGAGCTGTCCTAAGAGTATATCACTGAGAACTGAGGTTGTTGGAAGAAGGAAGCACTACTTCACCTCTGCTAGACATCTATAAGAACAGAGGTCTGTATCTCACTTGAATGGCAGTGAGAGAAATGGGCACTTCCAGGTGAGGATTCACCTTGATGATGTGGAAAACAGCCGGATGACATTTCTACTCTACACATGGTTTCTTTGTTCACATGAACCCCCAGCCCGGTGATTTGACAAAGGTGCCAGTTTTCCTTTGCCTTTGCAGATTTCATTTTGACTCTACACAGGACAGTGTGGGGCTGGAGTTGTCCCTCCCTGAATGCAAACATAAGCATGGATTGCTTGCTATTAGGATATCACTATTACTTTTTATCTACAATACTGCAGTCTACCTTGAGAGTTCCCTTTGCTCTCACCTCTGCAACGTGTCCAAAATTGCAACACTTAGCAGATATGTACTGAAGTGCCACCAAGTGCCCCACAATGCACAAGAGTTACATCACCGGCTCTGCATGGCTGCTCTCTTGGCATCATTGATCACACCAGAATCACTACATGGTTTGCCTGCAGAAATAAGCCAGACAGACTCTGGCTCATTTGATGTGCTCCAAGTTGGCTTGAAGCAAGCCTGATGCTGTACAAAGATGTGAAAGCACTAGTGTAGCTTGTGTTTAGGGTATAGTGTCATATTCGTATCGATGGCACCAGAACTGAAGCTTACTCATGATAAGCCACTTCAGGAAAGTGGTTTTTTTTTTCCTAACTTCACATCCTGCTTGAGTCAACTATGCATTTCTGTGGGTATATCCAGTTATGAGGATGAAGCAAGAAGGGGCAGTGTTCTGGTGGTATTGAGCTGCTCAAGCCACTACTTGGAAAATCTGTTCTGTCTTTACCTTCTTTGCTTTCTGAGAACTCTCCTCTGCAAACATTTATGGCCAGCTGGGTTTCATCTTTGCACAGCTTAGTGACTTTTTTTGCTACCCTCAGTCTTTCTTGCTCTTTAGCTCTTTCTTGGTCTTTAGCTCATTCCTGAATACTGGCCAGGAACCTCCAGTCTTTAACAGATCCTCCCATTATTCTCCAGTTTTTACCCTAGAAACTAAAGTCAGTAAGAAAGAGGGAGAAAATATGAGTCAGACACCTTTGTCCCATGTGTTATTAGAGATGGTGGTTGTGGGTCTGGAACATTTCTGTGTTAGTAGAAAAGGTTATGTGTTCAAGAATATTAAAAAATGGGACAATTTGTAATTTTATATAAATTTATACAGTCTTGTAGCACACAGTCCCTGAAAACCAATACAGAAACCATGTCTACAACCAGTCTCCGGCAATCAATGTAATAGAGGACAGTCTTCTGCTGTGAATACTACCTATCCCTTTCCTAAAAAGCCAAAGAATCCTTCCACAAGATGCCTCTGATGGTATGAATCTGAGTCGATTTGTAAAGTAGTGCATTACAAACTCCAGAGGTAATTTTTTCAGATGTGCTTTAGCTCTTTTAGATCTTCAAGACTGTGGTCTGGGTGTGCAAATAGATCCTAAAGGCAGTTTTATGAGATCAGGCAGGGGAACAGCATGGCTTCCCCAGAGCAGTACCCCAGGAACCTGTTCCTACTTTTTCAGATTCCCAGCTTGTGTGGAGCTGTTGGGAGCATATCTTCCATCTGGTTCAGCTACATCCCGCCTCCAGGCTAAGCTCAGAGGGTGCTAGCTCCAGCAGAGATGCTGCCTCATGTCTCAAACATCCCATGGATTGCAAAGAGTCACGAGTGCGACAAACCCCTTTGAAACTCTTGTGTCCATGACTTCCATTTGTGACAAACAATACGATGTTCTGCAGTGTCAAGACTAATGCCATATCATTGGAGGAATCAAATAATACAGAACAAGGAGTTTTTGTCATTAAGAGAGTTCAAGCAGCATAGCTATTGCCCTCTATCAATTTTTATGTCATTTAAAGCCTGTCAACCTTTTGTGCACTAATAAGAAAATACAGACTCTTCCGTTCATGTCAAGGGTCCCTTAACTGTACAGTAGGTAATACCAAAAAAATAAGAAATTCATAAAAGCAAGAGCCATAAATATCTGTCTTTTTAGTATAAAAATCTTGGGTTGTTTAAGCAAGACAGTGATGTTACAACAGAAGGCTTTGGGAGTAATGTAGGGAAAAGCCCTTGAAATCAGTTCAATTTTTAATTAAAACAGAAACCCATCAGGTTGCTTAGTCTTACATCTTTCTAGCCTTCCTGTTCACTGGAAGATTTGAAGTGCACATCTCTGTGTTGTCCTTGTCAGAATTATAAGCTGTCCTTGTAAATTAAACGGTGCTATTCTCCTCAGGGATAAATCTGAATTTCTCGGTTCATTTGGGTCTGAAAGGCAGCTTACTAAGCTTATTCTGCCATTGATGTCTCTCTTCTGTTGCTCTGAACAAAACAGGGTATATATTAATGATGCTGGCCCTTATCCTCAATGTCCTTTTTGCTGATGGTGGAACCAGAGGGGCAGACCCAGTGTGTGCTGAAATCACTGTACCCCTTTGATCTGCTTCAAAACTCCCAAGTCTTTTTTATCTACGTGAGTGTTTGAGCTAAGGAGACATAACAAGTATATACTCATAATTAACACTGTCCATGAGGATTTAGGTGGGGAATGCAATTTATTCACCTTTTACCTGTCCAGTTTCCAACATTTTGGTAAGGACAGTGAGCAAATTACCTAGAGACAATTGTTATCAAGCATTCTGTAGAGTGACAGATGCCAGAAACAGTTGGTACCACTCTAAAATGGAGTGGAAGAAGTGCACTTGCATCTACGGACACCTGTTCCTGATCTCAGGAACTGTATTGCATCAAAGGATAACACTGAGATCCCTGCAAGACTCTGCATCGCAAAACTCCCTTGCAAGTCTTCAGATTCAAAAGTCAAAAAATTTGTGTATGAGAGTCAAAAACCAGCACTTATTAAAAGGAACTGAATGCGAGATGGCCAGTAACAGAGGCAGATACAACCTAGAAACAGAAATTTTGGAACCTGTTTCACGGCCAGATGTAGCTGTGGTGGAATTACCTGTGAGACACATTCTCTCCCATCAAAAAGTGTAAACAAGGCAGGTGATTGTGATTCTGATGGAGGAAAGTCTGTGACTGCCCCTTAGCATCAGATACACTGTGTGCCCTCTTCAAAGGCTGCTTTGAGTATTTTTTGAAATTGTTAAGTAGGTGAAAAAATTGTCATCATTGCTTTGTTATTACTGCAGTTATTTCAAAGTATGCCAAAGGCTACTCCAAAAAAAAAAATTGAAGATGAGGTTTATTTTCCTACTTGATTCTTAGAGTGATAAACAAATTTACATTGGCTTAATTGCAGACAAGCAAGCTGAACAAATTTTTAATCAGTCTGATGGATGGAGGTCAGTTACTCAACCTCTCATGAGAATGAAGAAACCTTTGAGGCCTCATGAATTGGATATGCCAAAACTTTAGGCCTTGAAAATTATCAAGTCACCCATGGAGATGCAGACCTCCTTAAGACAATACAAATACACTGTACAAATATTCCAGTGTTCCATTTTGCTTTGTAATCCTAGTGAAAGCAAATCAGCTGTGCTGTAACATGCTGCTACAGCCACAATCAGTGCTGATGCTTAAACTGGACTCCCACCGTTATAAACACTGGTGAGCTTCTGGTCTGGCACTCTCTGTAACAAATTCTTTGGATCTCTCTGTGATCTCACCAGGGGCAAAATAGCCTGTAAATTATATGACTCAGAGGAATAGTGTTAAGTTCATCTTTGTACTCTAGTATCTTTGTGAGGAGAAGAATTTTGTGTCCTGATGGTGCCTGGGAAGATTAAATTTAACCTTCCATTTTATTGATTTTGTTGGTTGAGAAGAAGAATAGAGATTGAGTTTAATAATAATGGAGAAACTCTTGGTGCAAGTTATAGGAGCTGGAGAGCTGTTCTACATGCTTTATATTTTGCCACCAAATGAAGAAATATGGGGTTCTATTCCCCACAGTTATAATTTAAGTATCATATTGCTGTAGAGATGACATTTTAAGTATTCAAGCAGAGTCTGAAAAATGAGGTAACAGAAGATAAACTGCAAGCACAATTAAATCAGCATGACCACGCACACTCATTTCAGAAGCATTCAGATCAACCAAAGGCCAGCCTCACAAAAGCCTTTAGGACCTTATCCATTTATTAATGTACACTCAGTAAACATAAATAGAAACAAGTTCGCTTTGTTTTAGCAAATTAAAAAAAGGTATTTTTCAGAAATGTTAAAACTAAGTGTTTGTGCCCAAAATTGAGATATAAGTTGATAATGTCCCGACAGCACTTTGGAGGCTATTTCTATAGATAGTCTCTTTTCCAGTTCTGCACAGAAATAGCCCAGGAAATTTAGTGCATTTGCACAAAAGTAAGAGTAGATTCTGAGCAATACATTCTCACTCCAGGCAATTCTCTGAGGTGTCTTTTATTTTGCTATATGTATCTGTCCTCTTTTTATGTAAGAAAATTGTAATGATAAAAAAAAGTTCCTGTGCCCTTAAACATGTAATAGCAATAACTCTTTGTTTTGAAGAGAGGTGATTACATGGTTATAACAATGAGAACAAAAGTCTATTCAGCTCATGCACTGGTATGATAAAGCCTGCTGTACCCAGCTTAATGAACCTTGGACACAATCAATCCTCACTTAACAACAGTAGGTCTCAGATTTGAGTGTTTTAACAAGAGATGCAAAGTCAACAAGTTTAAATCCTTTCTGAAACAGTGCTTTCAGATTCATAAATACCTGGTGAATGGAGTTTTGTGGCTGTTACTGCTGATTTCTTAGGGGACGAGACAGCTGGTCTGTTAGCATCCTGATCTTTTTGGACTTCTTTCTTCACACCTGTTTTAGGAAAAAAAATCAAAGGTAGAAAGACCTTTCATTTGTAACTGTGCAGAGCTATGTCACTGAGATACACATCAAAATAGCAAAATGTATTTCACCAGTGCCCTGGGCTCTGCACAGAACGATGCTACACAGCACTTCTGGGTTGGATGCCAACGTGACATGTCTGCAACCACAACTGTGTACATGTGGCTGAACTGACATGCACAGCACTAAAGAAGGACAGAAGAAGGTCTTACACACTACCTTGGCTTTCCAGTCATCTGCACCATGACAAATGCCATTAAAGCACGAATAGCTACACAGGTAATCCATCCTATCTCTTCTGAGTGCTGTGTCCTGTCTCTTCACCTTGCTGCGTAACCTCATTCTGGGCTGCAGGAGAAGCGGAATAGGACCGTGCAAAACTGACTAAAATTATCTGCAAGTCCCTCCCTGTCATCTTTTCCACAAGTAAGGAAGCTACCTTTTCTGGAGACCAGCTTTCCCAAGATGGTCTCATGTAGGCAAGAGAGAGGCTAAAACCAGAAGCTGGCAGGACATGTTAGAGCTGTGCTGGATGTGGCTGCCCAGACACAAGAGTGGGTCTCTGTCTGTGCAGTAAGTCAGGCAGGGACAGAGGTGGGCAAGCACAAACCTACAAGACACTGTGCCAGTGTGGGATGAACTAGGGTATGGAATATTTCCAAGAGAGGCAACTCAGTGTCTCCTATTATTTGTCCCACCACTGGAACTCTTTGGTCAGGGCCTCAGGATGGTCTGCCAGCTGTCAGAGCTCTGCAGTCAGTGACTGTTTCTTGAGCCAGGGAGACACAACTGCCTCTGAAAGCCAGAGGGGCCACCCAAGCTCAGCTCCTCCTGCCCACCCACAGCTCCCATCAAAATAGCTGTGGGGACCATGCTGAGTGCAGCAACATGAGGTCCTGCCCTGCTTCTTTGACCATGGTGTGACAGTCACAGGATCTCAAGCAGAAATTATTCATCAAAGAAGTAAGGAGAAAGAGCAATAAAATGCAAACCCTGGGACAATAATGCATTTTCTTGTTTGCTTTCCTTTTTTCAACTATTAGTGTTGAGGGTTGCATTTTAGCCTGAAGGGCTGTGTCACAGCCCCTGGATACACAGGAAAAACAGAGATATTTAAGGCAAATGACTTGCTATACAAGGAAAACAAAGTTTGCCTTATTGACTTTCCCCTCTCTTATGAGTATGCTCACAGACATCTTATAGGAAAATGTCCCAAAGAATCTGAAGTATCTGAAGAAGGAAAAAAAAAAAAATCAGATTTTCTTGGTGGTGCCTAATGACAGTGGCAGTCCAAAAGCTAACACTGTGTTCCATTTTACTTAATACAAATGTGACCTGGCTCTTTCAACAGTGGAGAAAAATGATAATTTTATATGGGGATCATAATATTGAGGGACATTTGCCGCTTTCCTAGTTTTCTGCTCCCTCCAAAGCCACACCTAGTCACAGCTGCAGTATATATAGGTTTATTTCTGATGCATCTTTCACCCTTCCACTTCTGCCTGCATCAGGACTTGCATGCAGAGAGCTGCAGATGCAGCATTTGCCACACACCAGAAACTGAGCTGCATAATTCCTAGCACTGTCTCTCAGCATTTGCTTGCAGAGCGCTTCTGGAAAGAGCACACGCACCTGCATGTCCAGCTGTTTGTGGGAGGGAAAGATGGGACAAGTTCTAAAACCCTCTTTGACTCTTCCACTGTTCATAGGCAAATCACACCATCAGCTGTCAGGGGCTTGTAAAGACTGAACACTTGCTCATACCTTTACTTTTGTCCATCTCCATTTTCTCTGCTGTTCTTAAATACAACATGTTGAGGCTATGATTCTTATTTGTGATTAATACTTTTCACAGTGAAGAGACTGAAGATACAACGTGCCCATGCCGGCCCCCTATTACACTGTACTTTACTACAGAGTAGGACATAAAATAAGTTTATGGTGCCTTTTCTTTCCTAAGGACCAACCTGAGATGGCAGCTGTGAGAAAAAACTGGGCTTGTTTTATAAGACATAGTTTATATAGTTATAGATTCAAGCATCACTTTTTGATGGTAATAAGGCTTTGGCTTTTCTGGAGCTGTCAAAATAAAAATATAATGCACAAATGGGACATATACTGAGCTCCTCCAGAAATTTTGCTATGCCAGATGCCAAACACAGACAACAGTAAAGAAAAGTGTGTACTTTCCTTACGCTTTCCCAAGGCATGTAAATAATTAACAGCTTTTGGTTTTGAGACATTTTCAATGAGGAACACCTGGGGAATTCATTCAGTCCCTTGACCTTAAACACAAAACAAGAATTAATTCACCAATTAGAGCTTGGTTGAAAGAAAATGGAGCAAAGAAGCCCAGGATTTTGCAGAGGGCAAGGCAGGGTCTGTGCAGAGCAGTGGGAGTTGTGTATGGGTGCTGCCTTGGCAGGTGCAGCTGCATGGGGGACGTTGGCTCCAGAAAGTGGAAGACCAGCAAAAAGAAGGTGCAAAGAGATATCTGGGCAAGGAAAGATAAGTAGGACTAATAACAAGGAAGATCAGTGCCCCTTTCAGTTTAAAAGACTAGGAGAGCTCCTGAGGTCTGGTGGGGCAGCGGTGCAGCAAGCGGGCAAGGGAGGAGGGGTTGTGCCGCAAGGGAAGAGCCAGTGCCCAGCACAGCCTGGCTGGGAAGGGGACAGGGACACATGGAGCTAGCAATTATTCAACTTCTCCTTCATAAGTAGGAGGGCCCTGGTGGCCTCTCTGTGGCCCTCTTTAAGAGGAGAGGGATTTAGAAAGCACGCAGCAGGCAAAAGGAAGGACAGTCTGCGGGAACAAACTGTTACCATTTTGCTAAGCGCATCACCCACAGGGAAATTTTAGGGGAAGAGCCGTCCCTGGCATCAGACCTCATATAAAAGCTTGAGCTGAATGCTTTTCTAAAAATGGGGCTTGTTCTTGTCTTTTGAAACAACAGCTGTTAGCTGGTTCAAAGAGAAACATTCAGAAAACATGTTGATTTCCTGCAGGGAAAATAAATCTTTAGATTACAAGTGTTTGGGCCCAGATTTTGTCATTTCACAGAAATATAGAATTTCAAGTTCAAAAAATCAGAGGGAGAGCAATGGTGTAGTAATTAGCATAATGTGCAGTAGCACAGGGTATGGTGCAGCAGGAGGTTATAAAGTTTGATCCTTTCTAGCTTGAAGTGTACTAAAAGTAATTCAAAGACTAAAATGCACAAAATAAGGTCTGATGCTGCAGGGTAATAACTCAGGAAACAAGACAAACATTCTTCAGTTGTTATTACAGACCTGAGCACATTTAAAACCTCAAATCATGTTCTGTCATATATATTTTGAAATATCAAAAGGTGTTATGTGTGCAATCATAAAATAATAAAAAATACATGAAATTACAAAAGGAACTAAAGCACCATAAGTGTATATTTCTTGAATTTGCACACTTTTTAAATTTCCTTCTAAATTTGTCCTTTATAATGTATATTAAATCTGATCTGGAACAAAATTTATTCAAATTTTTAATGTTATTGCCCACAGACTGGAAATATGGAATTCCAATTAGCTCTGTGCTAAATGCCTGTACATTAGCCTTATTCCTGCATAATCAGGATTTTAGCACTGGGCTTCCTAGCAAAATCCTCCTGGCTTCTCAGGAGCTACCACTAACTTCCATGTTTCCTGGAACAGTTTCCAAGGCTCTGCCACCTCCGACTACTGACAGAGTGGTCAATGAGAAGTTTTGTTTCTGGTAGCCAGTAATCAAAACCACAAAGTACTAATTTTTATGTGAATCTACATTCCATTTAAGGTTAGAAATCTCCCAGCATTTCCTCTCTTTTCAAAGCTATACTTGTGTAAAAAATGGATATTTTAGGCCATAAAAGAACAATGAGCATAAATATTTGTTTGTCTTTTCTACTAGTGTGCTTACAACATTGTCTTTTGCAAAAGGCCTCTAAACACACAGTTCTGTAAAGGTATTTACATTCCCTAATTAACATGCACAGCCTGCTCCAAATGAAACACAAGGAGCAAATGCAAAATAATTAGAAATACAAGGCAAAACATTCCAGAAATCACTTAGAAAAATAGCAGACAAACAAAGCCACTTCTCCATTCCCCCAGTAGTGCTGAATGCTAGCCTAGGAACCCGAGCGAAAGACACCTTATCCAAGACATCTCCTCAAGCACTGCAGAATCAGCACGTGTATTTGCCTGTACATTTTTGAGTCTTCAAAAGCCTCTACACTGGGATAGGCTTCAATTTGCTTTCATACTTCAGACTGAAAGCAAGTTAACAAATTGTACATTGAGTATTTATTCCAAAACAAATCCTAACATGCTGCAGACATCATTAACAATTCAATGGGACTGACTGCATTCAGATGGATTCCAACTGTTCTCAGGAGTATTTTATAAGTTAACTAATGCAGTCCGCAAGTTTAAAAAAAACAAACCCAAGGAAATATCTTCAGTCACTCACAGACACAGGCAGCCCCTTTGAGGTTTCTTCTGCCTTTTCCCCGATACCCACGACTAGTCATGTCCTTGGTGAGTAATGACACATCCCTGCATGCAGTGTTTGAGACAAAATGAGAAAAGCTGGAAATATGATGGATTCTGTAGAATGAGAGCAGTCTAATTCTCTCTAGAGACTGTCTACTTCCTGTGATCTATGAGACACTGAACGACTGAATAAAGAGGTAGAAGACTCATTATTGATGGAAGAAAGACTGTGTATTTCTTGAAGTAGAAACTGCTAATGCTTGTGCTTTTCCCTTTGTGTTTGTTTCAAATTTAAAGTCAATCTGATAAGAAAAAAAGGATAACAACTATTTAATTGTCTTGTCTGAAAACATTTGCCTTGTTCTTATATTAAAATAGCAAAGTCTCTTTAGCTGGTGTTTAAAGAATTAAGGAAAAAATACACCTGATAAAATGAATCATTCTTTGGACTGAATAGAAAATCTCAGGGTAATTCAGAACATCCAACGTTAGTTGAAGAGTTAAAACAACTACTCCTCTTTCTGCCATTTTGCATGGATCCTCTGGCATTTTATTGTCTCTTCCTCACACAGTTGTGCTATAGCATGGTTCAGAGTAGTTCCCAGAAGAAAGGTAGGAAAACTTGCAGATCAACACCCACTTTCACCTGCAAGGTAGTGGTGCATATCCCAGTGTTTAGCACAGGAAGAATATGAATGTAAGCCTCTGCACACTGCCATTCAGCTTGGAAGGGAAAGTGTTTGCAAGGGGGAACAAAGCAGCAGCAGACTCTTCTCCCTTCATCCCTGCAAGAGTGCTGGTGCTCACTCTTCACCCCTCAGTTGACCTCAGCTCATCCCTCTCCCTCCTGCTGATGTTGTGCTATCTGGATTTTGCAGAATCTGATCAAAAAAAGCACATTTTACACTATAACATTGCTGGTGAGAGCTGAGATAACACTGGCCTCCTATTTTTCATCTTGACTGATTGCATTTAACAGCCTGTCCTGTTATATATGATTTATTGGTACTTGTAGAAACACAGGAATTGACCAGGTGATTTTTTTGAATCATGTTTTTGATTGTCTTTAATTTAGGGGGCCAAGTGGGAACAAGCTGCTCAAATGAATTCCTTATTGCCACTGTCATTGTACTCAAATTAGGATATTTCTTATGCATGACAACATTCATTAAATAATAACCAAGTAGAAATAGGAATCCCACAACACACACACCTCAAAACCTGTAACAGGGCATAGAAAATATAAAATCCCACAGCCCTCTGATTTCATAGACAGCTGGGTGGTAGATCCAGCCTGGTGGACAGAACTGAGTCTCTGAAAATTGTCTTCTGCAGATATTCCCTCTTTTTAGGGGAAATTTAAACAGGAAAATTCATATATTTATGTTTTAAGTACTATACATTTTAACCAACATCTGTGGAAAGAGGAAGCTTACATGAATTTCAGAGCTAGATTATAGTTGCAGAGTTCCTGATGGAGAGCTGCTTTCACCTATCATTAAACAAAATATGAAGCAATATAGGAATGGTAAGTTTTCGTTAGGCTATCACTGTACTTCCCAAAGTAGCTAATATATTTAAATGAAATTAAAAGACCTCTCATTTTCTAGTCAAGTGTGTGCTTTCTTTTCCCTTTTCTATAAATTGACGGATATGTAAATATAAAAAGGGCTGTGCAATACACTGAAACCTAATTAAGTGCACTCTTTTCACAGAGCTATTGAAAGGCCATCAGTTCATGCCTGCAAAACAATTTGCATGACAACCATCTTCCACTGCTATTGTCCCATGCCAGAATTCTGTTTTGATCATTTGAAGTACAGCATCATCTGCTTCACAGCAGAAGCTAAAGGAGTCCGTTTTCATTAATTAAATATTTTTTTATTCCCTGCAGTCCAATTTATTTCACAAGCACTTTTAGTGAAATATCAGGAATATAATCACTCTTGAGCAGTTATATCTTTATTTTTTTTAAGTGAAAATTTACAGTTCATGTGGTCTTCTCAAGAAACATCTAATACATGAAAGCTTTCATGTGATTTTGATGGCTATTTTTGATTCATTAATATAGGTAGATATTTTCATTTGTGAATAAGTTTACTACTAATACATAGATAAAATTATGTATGTCTCTGAAATACAAATGTAATTTTTACATTACCTGATATTGCACTCTTTCAGAAATATTATTTATATTTAAATTACTGCCATCCTCTTTGTGAAGTACTTTCTTTCTTCCTTACATAAAATATGCTGTGTGCAATACACATAGTGCCTGTGCTCCTCAGCTGTAACGGTGGAGTGCTCTAAGCACTTCAGTTTAGTAACTGCAATGTCTTGCACAGGAGGTTGGTCAGATGATAAATATATATGCAACATCAAGCCTATAGAAATCACTGTCCATAGCATACCTAAACAGAAAAGTTTACATTCTGTAGGTGTCTCTGTCACATTGGGATCTACACCCAGTGTTCATATGCTATTGCAAGAGAGACAAGATTAGAACTGCTAAAAAAACATTGTCTTCATAATTTCTTTGATTTATTTCAACCTTTGCTCCTATCAAATACTTAGCATTTTGAGGAACCATGACATGGTTTTAATTTAAAAAAGAATTTAAAAATCATGAATTGCTGCTAACTTGGCTCATAAAAAATTAAACCAGAACATTGGACTATCATAGTTTCTTTTGCTTCTGTCTGTTGTGTATAATAACAATTTCCTAAACTTGTCAGCTGCCCCTGTTCAGGAACTGTGTCTGACTGTTTGCATAACACAAGCAGGTAACCCTACTTCCATGTTTAGTTTCCTTCCAGAATAAATCAGGCAAGTTTATGACATGGTAATTGCTGAGTTATCCCTTCATCCTTATCTTGACTCATGAGCCTTTTATTGTATTTATCTCCCTCTGTCCAGTTGGTTTGTTGAGTACCTGGTGTCCAGCCAAGGTCAAATCACTACACCAGGTTAATCTGTCTTGAAACCAGGTGACAAGAACTAGCAATTCATAAAGTCTTTGTCTCATATTTTTCACTGACTTTTCCTTCCCAGCTCCATTTGCAATGTGTTTTCAAACCCAATGGAACTTACATAGAGATTAAACACTGTTGAGTAAGAGCCAGCCTGGATAAAATTATTTATTTTGGAATCTAAACTGTTAGATCTAATTTGAACTTGATGGAACTGGTCATTTGAGACATAACTGAATTGAACAGAAGGAGAGTTTAGGCAAGGAAACAATTTGGAAACAAGGCTAGGGTTTTTTTTCTTTGTTTGCTTGCCTCCTTCTGCCTCTCTGAGTGAAATAAACAAAGATTACTTAAACCTAGAGGCCAATATTCTCATCACTGCAAACATACCTAGCAATGAATTATCTGCTTAATGGAATCCTTTGTTCTCTAAAGCAATGCAATGTTTTCAAAAAGCTGCTTGTTGAGAACCAACAATATATACACTAAATCTCTGGCATGTGTAGTCAGGAACAGTAAATGCCTTCAATTCCACACATAACTCTCAAAATAAGATCATAGCTGTGGTGTTGACTGCGTCCAAAAGAGTCTACAGTAAATGGAGTCCAAATCAGCACACCAGCAATGGGCCCAAGGATGGCATAAAAATTAATTAAAAGCAAGCAGTAAAACAGCATCACAGCAAGGTTTCTGCATTTCTTGGCTTAAGGCAGGTGGTGTTTGAAGTTTGGAGCACTTACCAGCGGGTGCTGTGGCAGTTTTTGGTGCTGGCAGTAAGCTCCTGCGTGGTGTTGCTGTGCTGCTCGATACCTGCGTCGTGCTTTTGCTGCTCCCCTTGGGAGCATCCTTAGAAGGTGCAGATGCCCTGGGGGTGGTCTGCTCTTCATTTCCAAAGCTGGAACCTGCAAGAGGCCGGAATTGCACTAATTATAAGTCCATAAAAAATGCATGTGAACTGTGGCATACAGACCAAACTTCTATCAGCAATTATAATCCACAGTGACACGTTCTCCCTACAGCTTGGGCTAAGTGACATCAACTTTCTCCAGTATAAACCCTCAGGTAGAAATAAAGACTTCCCAGCAACTTACTTAAATGTCTTGGCTGCTGATACAGTCTGATTCCAACACGAAATTAAGACCTCCTCTTTGTCTACCTCTATGAAGGTACATGGCTACAACGCTCATAAAGAAACCAAGGAATTTCTAAATATATGGGTGGATGAGTTTATGTTTTTGTAGCTGCTAAAGGAGCCACACCACATATTCACCTCATCACTTGGAAGCTGCTGATGTTCAAAAGAGAGGGGAATAGCAGGACTCAGTGGTGCAAAGTTTCAAATTCCCCTGCTCAGGTAGAGATTTCCCATAAAGAGTCCCTCAGATCACACTCAGACATTTGAATAATAAAATAAAGAACAAAGAAAAAATTCTGCCTTAACTCTCATATCCACTTCAGTCATATTCTCATAACAAATATTAGGTTGCTAAGTTTTACACCTTAAATTGACCTCTTTCAAAACTTTAAATGAGTTTGGTGTCCTCCTGCATTTGCCATCTACAGAATAACGACATCCTAGATTCCTTGTAGACATAAGGAAAACAATATTTTCTTAACATTTGAGAAAGACAAAGTTGGAGTGTTGTTTTTACCTATCTGTCTACAAGGCCTAAGAGGAGCAAAAGATTACAGCACATCTGGATTTAAACATTTGCAGAAGAAAGAACATTTTGTTGGGAAAAAACAGTGAAGATAGTGCAAGAAATACAAAGGATGTCAGAAAAGGCTGATAATTTTTATTTCAATTGTTTTACAAAGATACAATATAATATTGGTTAGGTACTGCCTGCGGGAAAATGATAGCATTATCTCAATAATTGGCACATCCAAGTCTCCAATAGTTTTAAGACGTAGGCTTCTTGAAAGGGTGCAAATAAAGAAGAGATTTCATTTTTGCCTTTATTACTGAAAATCTACTAGAGAAAAAAAAAGCAGGTTGGAAAAGAAAATCCTCTTTCTAACAAAGGAAGAATATCCCTTTTGGCTCTGAAAAAACAGCTTTAAGTTTTGCTATGTCTTTGAGGCTGCTTGCATATACATCTTAATTTAAAGTGTATATCTGCAGTATAAATGGTCTTCTACAAACCTATTTGACCTTTCCCAAGCCACATTAAAAACTCAAAACAGTGTAGTGTACTCTACACAGTTCAGTGTACTCTGAATTAACTGTGACAAAACACTGCTGACTTCCATAAAGTCACAACAGCAGAAAATCTGGCCCAGCCTCGCCCCATCTCCTCTGCAGCTGTGCACGAGGGCATCTCCTCTGCCAGGTGCCGGGGGGATGCTGCAGCATGTGTGTGCACCTCAGGCTGTCTGCACCACACTCCTGAAGCTATTCCTGAAGTGGTCTCATATATATGCTTACCCAGTCAGCTCAGGTAACACCACTTGTAGAAACCTTTTTTCTTTTTTCAGCAATTTTTAATAAGTTTCCATTGCAGAAGCATTAAGCTTGAAGAGTAGATTATTCTTATTATTTGCAGAGAAATAGAGTTCAAGTGCTCTTTAATGGAAACCCTTTATTCTCAATTTCAACATTCATTCACTGCCCTACAGTGAGGAGTGAGGGAAGAAGTGTGAGGCTGAGAGGGAGCAGGTGTTCCCTACAGAGCATGGAGAAGACCATGGAGAAGCAGGAATTTCTCTGCAGCTTGTGGGGAGGACCATGATGGAGCAGATATTCACACTCCACACTGGCAGAGGTGGACATGGCCCAAAGGAAGATGCATCCATGGAGAGCCCTCACAGGAGCAGGGCCCTGGAAGAAGCTGTAGGCCTGGACATGAGAACCACACTGGAGCAGATTTATCCTGAGGGACATCAGCACTGGGTAAAGACCCATGCAGCAGCAGGAAGAAGTGTGAGATGTAAGAAATGGCAGAGAGGAACTGTAATGGACCGACTGCAACACCCATTCTCCTCCCACTGTGCTGCTCAGCGGGGATATGGGATGGAGGAGGTAGAGGAATTGGGAAGGGAGGAGTGAAGCTGAGACTGGAAAAAAAGCGGTGGGGGAAAGCTATTTTAGTTTTTTTGCTTTGTTTCACACCTTTTAATTGTTAACATATTAAATAATTTTTTCCAAGTCATTTTTATTTTTTGCCTGTGACAGCAGTTGGTAAGTGATCTCCATGTCTTCATCTCTACCTGTGGTCTTATTCACCTTCTTTTCTTTCCTGTCCTGTAGAGGAGGTGAGACAGTGAGACAGTGGCAGGGTGGGTGCCTGGCAGCCAGCCAAGGTCGACTCACGAGAACAGCAATATCAAGACACCCAAAGGTCAATGTTTCTCTTAAGAGACCTTGTCTCACTTTGCTCTTCACTCATAGACGGAGATTGGAAAGAGACAGTGGGATACAACAACACATGCATGTATAATATGCCCCAAAAAGCAAGCGTTTGTTGCTTCCACAGAAATCACTAGGGCAGCATCTAGTTCCCCAGGAGCAGAGGTAGGTGAGTTTCACCTTGCTAGACATAGATTCCAGAGCTCAGATAGCATTCAAAGAAGAAATTAAATAGGAGAATGCATATTTCTCACAATCTAGGAGGAAAAGAAAGGTTTTAACTTACTTCAAGAATGAACTTACAGGAAAATCAGAAAGATTATTCATCAGATGGCTCATCTGTTAGCCCCTCATGAAATAATGCCTCCCACTATTATCTGCAGCAGGTGAATCAGTAGCATCTGCCCTTCCATGGTACCACCTCTTACTTTTCAGTAAAAGCCTGTACAGAAACACCAGATGTGCAGTGGGTGAACAGTTTCCAGGTGACCACAACCTTTGTTGTTTTGTACCTCTTCCCTCCTACTCCTCCACTGTGGCATTCTGTCTAAACCAGGTGAGACTCTACTTGCTTTTGAAGCACCTGGCAAGTGTTTTGGAGGCTGCTGCATAAAAGGCCCCGCAATTTTGCAGATTCTGTGCTCTACGAGGAGTAGCACTACTGACTTTGCAGTAGAGTGTTTAACAGACTATTAAAGATCTGCTGGGGCTGAAGGCCTTCAGCCTCACTTTTATCATCTCCTCGCTATGAGCCCCAAGGAATCCTACTCTTCTGCTTCTGAAAAAAAAAATAGAAAAGAAGAACATTCCTCTGAAGACTTGCTGTTACTTTGGAAAGTCCCAGCTGCAGCCACTCTTCCCCTACATTTGTTTGCCAGTAGACATGGAGAAATTAGGGCTGGGAACATATTGTAGGCTGCATGTTCGAAGAAAACCACGACCAAAATCCCACTGGCTCCTAGATGTCTTTGAACCACTCTCTCTCAGTATCTGTCACCACTCTTTTTACCATCTGGCTGCAGCTCATTTCAGGGACTCCTCACCCTCAGAAAAGGAAGACTCTTCTGTATGTGTCACTACGAGTTTGTGCCTCTTGTAGGTGCTCCTTTTCTGAAATTATTCACAAATTTTATAAAAAAGGATAGAAATATAGATGATAGTACATATAACTGTAAAACTAGCAGGAACATGAATGAAGAGAATTCTGCATTTGATGAGAAATTAATTAGGCCATGTTGTGTGGCAGGTCTTGATCTGAGACGAGACAATGATAGGAAGGGCTTGTTCTGGAGCCCCACAGCTACAGATTTCCCTGTCTGAAGTCAAGGGCAATAAAGTCTCCTTTTGATGGAGAGTTTGAATCCTCTCTAGAAAAGCAGCTTGTTTGACAATGCCTACGGGTCTGTGTCTTGCTGACAAACAAACTGCAGAGGAGTTTACAGCATGAGTGCAGCGCCCTGTCCTGTGGGCTGCTATGTGCAGCCTATGACACTCAGAGACATGGAGTGAGGGTCCAGCTCTTCACAGCAGGTCAAGCATTCCTGGTGCTGGCAGGAGGCTTGGAGCTCATAGATTCTGCCACAGCTGTAATCACACCCAAGACACTGTGAACATGCTGGTGCGTGTTCACTGAAGGACAAACATTTATCCAGGGTTATAGGAAGGCCTTTCCAGCATAAAGATCCTTGGACACTACTTGATGTGAAATAATGAGAATGAAGATATAGCTACTGTTTCATCAGTGATCCCACTTAACAATTCTAAATCACTTCCCAGTCACAGAACTGAAGAAGCTTTAAAAAAAGATTTGAGCCACTTTCTAAATTCACACAGCAAGGAAACAGCAGAGACAGAGAAGTGAGCAGAAAAACCTGATGATGAATGAGGCTGGAAGGACTATTTTTCACCTCCAAAACACTGGGATGTATTATTCCTCTGGGTTTTACTAGGCTGCACTTTTGTGCCCCAGTTTTCAAGCAAAAGTACAAGCATAATGTGAAATTTAAAGTCGCTGCCACGGGGAATGATCTAATAAGAAAAGTACCTAAACTGATGAAAATAATCAGGTGATGCTTAAAACCAAAACCTGCAAGACACACTTTTCCCTAACTTGGCACCATCCTTCAGTTAATGCCCATTCTTTATTCCTGTTCGTTACTTGTGAAGTGGTAAGTAAATTTTATAGAATGATTACCAGATATGAAACCTGTCAAACAAGATTTTTTATTTCAGTACTTTAAGAGTTCCTGTTTTGAAGTCCAGCATGGTATATTTCAATATGAGGTTTCACAGTGTAATTTTCAAGAGACACAATTGAACTTTCAGCTCCGTAGCTCAAGCTGAAACAAAGCTATGGACCAAGAGGTACAGTGTGATCATTAGCCCTGAGGACTAACCATGTTATTAAGATGTTTTGATAGTACATAAGATTACTAGCTGGCTAATTGTTTTTGGTTTTTTTTTTTTTTTTTTTTTTTTTGCCTTTGCAGAGAGACAGTGCCTGGTATTTCCTCAGGCCAAATATGCAAGAGATCAGATCAGGCACCAGCTCATGACATGTTTATTTTCCATCCAGAAAAGAAGATGCTTAAGAATTGATGTCCACACAATGCTTAAGCCTAATTTAGCTCAAAGTCTTTTTTCCCAGAGCTTTTTTTTGGGTTTTTTTTGGCTCAGACAAAGATGTTTGAGCAATAATTCCCTGTAAAATACTTATTTAGTGCCTGATCCTATGACTTTATACAAGCTGATTTTTCAGAAGTCTTTACATTAAAAAATGAAACTTGAATTCTGAATTCAGGTTAATCATTCAGGTTAATGATTTCCACCAAAATAAGGAGCCAAATTTGCAGTTCCTGTCAGCATAGCTTTAGATAGCTTTCCGTTTTTGCACTGCCAAAGATTACCTCTGAGGCAGCCCTCTCACTGATAGGGGGGAGTTTTGTGCCCTTTGTGCCAATTAATCATTGATGATTGATGACTACTGTGATCAGCCATGGCTTTTGTACATTAACACACCTGTAAAAGACTGCTGCATGTCCAGCCCTCTCCCCGTGCCCTCCAGCCCTAAAGCCAAGCACCTTTCTCCTGTGTCACTTGCTGTCCGATGGTGTGGGGCCCCTAGATCTGGCTGTGCAGAAAGCTGTTGGGCAGCTTTCTGCAAGGTGGGAACCCTGCAAGGTTGACCACCACCAGAAGAGCTGCAGAAGCAGCTCTGTGCAGATGCACTGGCAGGCTCTTCCTCCACCTGCAGCTGTCCTGACTGCTTCTGCAGTCAAAGGCTGTATCCTGCATTTGCAGCTGATCCAGGCAAGCACAAGACAGAGGTGGCACAAACTCATCTTCAGTGCCCTTCATATATAATAGATAGCAGAAATACAGCCTTCTGCTGATACACCTCTTTGTATCAATGCTAACTAATTCATTTCACATCACCAAATAAAATATATATTTTAGGATCAGGCTATATGAATTTCTTACTTGAGTGGAGCCATGTGCTGCTCCCTCCTGAAGTGTTACAAGCCTCATTGGGCAAGGTAAAAATTTCACCACAAAGTAAAATTTCTGTATGTGTTACTGGGAATTGCAGACAACTTGCTGACTGTGCCAGACTTTGGAATCACATAACCCATTTTATTTGGGTTCTGGTGAGATGTTACATCTCTGTCAGGAAAGATGAGCATTTTATTATGTAATAAAGTCTGTATGTTGGTGGTGGCTTTGCCTGCCACTGGCAGATTCTACAGCTGCTTGGCTAGCTGAGAGCTTTTCTATGGCTGGCTAATAAAAACCCCTTAGGACATGGAGTGAAGACAACATTGTGTTTTGCTGATCAATTGTAATATTTGTCAGAAGGGATAATATGAGATTTTTGGAATCGTGCCAAAGATACCTGGGTTGCACAGACATTTTAAAATGAGCCTCAGACATCACTGTGTATCTAAATTCTGAGAGAGAAATCTCCTGGCATTACTTGGAGCTGAGCCGTCAGAGGTCATTCATGACCAAATCTTCCCTGCAAACCTTCCTCATTCAGTGTATGACTCTGATCACAGTGACAAGACACATCCCATGTCAGGAATACTCCACTGAAGTGTCTCTTGTGGTGCTCAGAGGAGCTGACACAGTAGAATTATATACTGGGGAAATATTTGCTTCTCTAACTGAGAAAAGAAAAACATACCTGCTGTAAGCCTCTCCTCTAGACATATGGATTAAAATTTCTAACAGATCAGATCAGAGTAACCTGATCTTACTCTGTAATTACTGAAGCCTATCAATTAACTGTAGCAAGGGCTGATTCTTAAAACCTCAGATACACTTGAAGGCAAGCTCATACTCAATGTTTTGGAAGCTCTTCTTGGTCACACAAGTTAAGAACATTTCACATATCAGTCAAACATTTAAATTCCTCTAAGATTCATTTTGGGAGAGTAAATAATTAGCCATATCCAAGCAACAGGTTTTCTGGGATCCTGTGTTCAGTAAATTTACTGAAAATAATTGTAACTAAGGCTGAATTTGTAAGGAAAATGATATTTGATCCCTGTGAGGGCAACTGAGGTGTTTGTCTTAGGGGCAACAAAATTTTGACTTAGGCTGAATGTTTTAGGCAAAAGACTACTCTCTATACCAATCAAAAAGCCCGTGAAGAAAAACAGGACCACAGATTTACTTCAGGTGTTGTCTGACAAAGTCATGCACTGTCTTATAGAGGAGATGGATGAATACAGGTCCAAGGGCCACTTGTCACCCTCATTGCCCAGAAGAGCAGCCCTCTACACCACAAAATTCTCAGGCACTGTAGAGGTCTCAAAGTAACACCAAACACTGATGGCATTTTTGCCAAAGACACATGTACGATCCAATGCCCTCAGCTGCCAGAATGACCCCGGCGACCACCAGAGGATGGCCAAAATTTAAAATAACCAGAAAGAAGATACAAATAACATCCATTTTCTACTACCACTAAAGCACTAATGGCATCTATCAGCCTACTTAGGGGAAATTTTCCTGCATAGGAAGATTTTGATGTTCCTGGGTAGCCCTTCGGTCTCAGCACCCACACTTCTAGAAGCACCAGTTTTGTAGCATGACTTGTGCTCATGACCATCTGCTTTTATGGCACGGAGCCTGCTTTTGAACTGGCATACCAAATCCTACAGGGCACAGGCACCCATGAAAGACAGAATTAGAAGTGACATCTGTTCTGCAAGAGGTTCTTCCTGCTGGCAAGAAGTGCCAAATTATAGCTACATGTCTTATTATAATGAGTGACATCTGTTGGCCCTCATAGCATTTTATCATCAATAAATGCCTCTTCCCTGGAATCACTGCTTTTAATTTGCTTGAACACTGGCTTGGAGTATTTTGACACTTGAAGGTATATATAATCCTTGGGAAAAGTGTTAATGACATTCCAACAACGGTAATGAATTTCCACCAGCTTTAGCAATCCAAGCTGGTTGCCACAGCTCAGCAGACTAGGAGAGGTTAAGCAATGCCCTAACAATTGTCAGTGCTTAAACTGGCAGCATTCAGTCCTGCTCCTTCCCTGCCAAACCCACAACGTGTGTGCTATGGTTGACATGAAATTATGCTAGATCAAAGAGCTGGTACACGTGTCTGACTCTACGTGGCATAATGATGACTTCAGAGCATGTGACACAGGCTAAGGAGTGGAGACGTCAGACTGAAACCTCAAGGATGGAAGAGCCTTAGAGAGTCCCCAGTTAGTCACTAATTAATTGCAGATCCTCAAAGCTGCTTAGGAACTTAACTCCTATTTCATTTCACATTCAAATTTAACTCACTCTGCTTATTCTTAATCACCATCTCAGCCCTGAAGGAGTTTCAAACCCACAGATGTCTCCATTTCAGAGTATGAAGGATGCAAGCAACTGAGCAGAACCTCCCATGAATGCTGAACAGTGCTTTGGTTGGAGGAAAAATGAGGTGATTGGCACCAAATCTGTGCTTTGTAAACAGGCAGGGAGTTTTCTAAGCTGTTCAGAGCAGCAATTTGCTGTTCTCACATCATGTTCATCCTCTTGGACAACATGCTGTTCAAGAAAAAACAAGTGAACCTGCTTTTCCCAGTTAATTTTCACAAACTCCTGTGTAGGTAATGCACAACACGTACAGTACTACTCTGGGCTGACTCCAGTCTAGATCTGTGTTTTGTGCCTATTTTGGATGTCATAGAGGATAAAAACACCAAACCTATAGCAAAAGATAAATCTCTAAAAAAATTATTTACGTGGTCCAGAATTTCAACAGTCAGTAAACATTTTTTTAGTGGAAAGATTTATTTTTAACACATGCACTGGCTACATTGTATTTTATAAGACTCCAAAAATAAGTTTGACATGCAGGATTCTGCTGATGAAATGTCTTCCTCAAAAAACATCTTAACCTGTTCAATCAAACTAAAGTGTTTTTTCTAATAAATATTGTCACCTATGAGGAGCCTGGGTATAACACTGCAATTGAAAACCACCAGGAGAGACAAACACAAGCAAAACTGTCTTCTATTGTAAATGGCATTATCCATGGAGAATAAACATAAATTTTTAATGATGTGACCGTTAAAAATTTTCCTTATCTCATGTTTACTAAAATCAATGCCTTTAGTAAATGATTTTGGGCAAAATTCAATTATTTTACAATATGCTAATCTTACAACAAGCAGTACTAAATGCTGGACCTAGTGATCCAGCTAAATAAGTTTTGCAAAGTGTTTTATCTATGATTATATTTCTATGAACTGGAGTAAACTAAACCAATTGACCCATAATATTTTGCAGGGATCAGATAGTTAATTGCATTTATTTCACAAAATGAATGCTCTTTAAAATATATAAAATTAAAATTCTGTTGAAAACCGCAAAGGTTAAATAGATTAGATAGATTCTTAAAAAATGGCAGTGAATTTATAGAATAAGTCATTTAACCTTTCTAGTTGGTAAAGTATTAAAACTTTTGTTCATTTTATCCTTTTACAGGCTTTTTCTCCCTTCATACTTGAGTGCATCTGACTGGCAGTAGCAGAATCAAACTGAGTGGCTTCTCTTCATTACAATAAATGCTACTGATAAGAAATAAAATATCAGACCATTTCTCTGGAGCATGCACAATTGGTTTCCACAGGCACAGCCAGAGCACCTACCAGAGTACTGTGGAATGCTCCCCAAGTCTTTCCAAAGGCAAGTACTCACATAGTCTATGCAGCAAAAAGGAAGAACTGGAATTCTGTGACCACTCTGAGATTTAGGATGTGATAGGAATTACAGAAACTTGATGGGAAAAATCTCAGGACTAGGAAAACACAGTGGATGGCTACAAACTCTTTCAGAATGATATAAAGGGAAGAAGAGGACATGGAATTGCATTTTCTGTAAAAGAGAAAGTGAGCCATGGAATACTCCAGAATCTCCAGATCTGGTCCTCTAGATCAAAAACAGAATGGAAAAAATGGAGGAGTTTTGCAGGAGGTCCATAAAAATGATCAAGGGCTCAAGGACCTGCCCTACAAGGAGAGACTGAAGGAGTTAGCTCTTATCTGCTTTGGAAGGGAAAGCTCAGGGGGGACCCAATCACAGTATTCCAGTACTTGAAGGGCTCCTAGAGAGGGGACAGAGGTTCTCACTTCACAAGGAGCCACATGGGGCAGCAAGAAGGTACAAGCTGCACTGGGAGAGGTTTCATCTCAACATCAGGAGCAATTTTTTTACACTAAGATCAATCAGTCACTAGCACAGCCTCCCCAGCGATTTGGTAGAGTCCCCATCACTAAAGTTTTTCAAGATGTGACTGGACAGGGTGCTAGGTAATCTCATCTAGGCTCCCTTTCCCACAGAATGTTGGAGCAGATGATCTACAGATTTCCTTCCAACATGGGCTATTCTGTGATTCTATGAAATGAGAATAATCAACAAAGACCCCCAGATGCATTGCCAGGATTAAAGTAAGGACTATACACCACTATTTGGTCAGACAGTTTAAATATAAATTATGGTATTATAATACCAGTCTGATTACTCAGAAAATCTTTTCAGAGGGCAAACACAGCCTGGGCAGCCAGGCATGAAGTTCCCTGTCTGACTGCAGCACTCCAGTTGTCTTGCCACATGCTCTGGCACCGGGGAGCCTTCTCTGAGTGGCTTTTGTGGGCAGGTGCCATGTTTTCCTATGTCATCATGGTATCATTGAAATTAAACAAGTTATAAAAAGTAATGAATCTGTTCCTGGTCTTCTGCATCAGCGGGCAAGTTGCTCCCAGGCTGGATCCATGGCTGCAACATCCATTTTTGCATTATATAATACTGTGTGGATTGCTCCTGGCCTGGCTGGGACACCTGATAACACTCCTTTCTTGGACAAGATCATGCCTCTAAATCCACTGCTTTTGAAAAACAAGGTCCTGAAGTTACAAAGAGAAATAATTACCCGTACCCTCACCATTGGTCTTTTTCTTAAACAGGACCTTTGAAGATAAATTCACTTGACCATCTCTGGCATGTGGAAATGGAACTGCAGGATTAATGAGAAATACCCTATTAACTTCAGCTCTGTATGAATTGTTCGGTATTTAAGACTTGTAAGAGACTACTTAAATAAAAGATTTTAATCATACATTTAATATAAGGGTTATTGAATAAAGCACAATTTCTCGTTTTATACCATTTCAAATCCAAGTGTTTTTTCAAGACACCTGGAATTATCAACAGGATTGAGAACAGGTTTGTGTATGTGGGGAGTGCATAGGGATGTGAATGAATGCAAATTATTTTAAAGAGGCACAAGGTACAGTTAGGAGTGAGATCTGTAGCATTTTGTCCCAACACAAATAATAACCTTTTGTATGTCAGGCACATTTAATTAACTTTGTATACATGTATAGTACAAGTGCAGAAATATTAAATCAAAGTGTTGTCTACTGGAAGATTGTAATTCAAATGATTTCCATAGTACTTCAGTTTTAGGAAAAGGTCTCCAAAGCCCTGTACTCTGGAGGAGGGGTTGGATAGCTCTTAGACCTGCTAACAAATGGCAGAGGCCTCAGAAGAGTCTAAGTATTAGATCTTCCTTTGAGTTATGTTGCTGGTTCAGCAGTTTCCTTCTCCTTCGCGGCAGCAGAATCTGACAGGACCCTCACAGGGCCCTTGGTGCTTCTCTTATATTCCTGAATCCTGAAGGCAAGTGGTTATGTAAAAATTGCAGTTGCTATTAGTGTAAAAGAATTACATTAATATGAATAATAAAATAATTACACTATGCTTCTATTTTTTAACCTCCTTCTTCAGCACTTATATGTAGCCTGAGAGCATCTCCAAGATCTTCCTTTTAAAGAGATATCCTGGGTTTTTCTGAAATGGCATGAGCCATAATTATCACACCACACTACTGTGATTACATGGAGGTTAAGGGTGCATTTGCTCTAAGGAATGCTTAAGAATTCCTCCTTCTCTCAGTTAAACATGAACACATATCTCAGGACACCTAAGTCCTAGTCCCTGACATTTAAACATGGGGGTGTTGGTAGAGCTTTAGAGCACTGATACTGAAGACATAGAAGGAGGTTCTTAGAGGAGACAGAAGAGTTTTACTGTTCTGCAGAAATGCCAGTTTTGGTTAAAACTGCATGTATATTATTTGTCTGGGAAACAAGACAATGTACCAAATCCATCTGTCTCCTTCCAAATTTCCGAAGTCCCATAGATGAAGAAGGGAGTGGAAGATACAGCTGAGGCTTTTTGCAGAAAGGATATTACTCTTTACTACATCAAAATTAGAAAACAGGGCAAGAACTTATGGAGAACAGCCCTGAGGAGAAAGACCTGGAGGTCCTGGTGGACAAAAAATATTGTCTGAGAGCAAGAAACACTACTAGCCCCATAAGACACACATGGAGATAAAATTTTATATTACAGACCATACGTCTTCTAAGTGAAGCATAGCCATTATTAGAAATTAAGATCCGCTTCACCAGAATCCCAGCCTCAGAAACAGTCAGTGGCTTCTCAATAGCTGGGAAAAAAACAAACAGCTTCATCTTTTATGAGTGGTAACAAATTTTTCTTCTGCTTTTACATTACACAGTTACATGAACTTCCTTTGGAGTTTGTTTTGTTTTGTTGGTTTTTTTTTTTTTTTCTTTTTTATACAATGAAAAGACAATGGAAAGCCTGAAAAACAATAAGGACTTTTTCACATTAATCAACACACCAGGTGGCACTGGTTTCTCTGGAAGGTTTGTGATTTTGTTCAAATCCATAATGAAATTTTAACTGCTACACCCCAGACAGGGTTCTTATCCTCTTTGGATTCTCTAAAATTTAGGAAAACAAAAATAAAAGAAGTTTAAAAAAATGTTCCTGTGAGTTTGGAAATGCAACATATTTTGCCAAAAAACCTCTAGATTAGATAAATTGGGGGTGGTGCTGGTGGTTCCTCAACAGTATTTCACCTTCTTGTGCTTTTTAGCAGAATGCAAGGAGTTGCAACAAATCGAAAAACTTCTTGAGCTTTGGGCAATATGGAATCCCATCCCTATTTAACAATGCCAGTATCATCGCCAGCTTCTTCCCATCTACTTGTTTTTTCAACAATCTGCTCTGTGAATAGGAGGACTTATGTAATCTGGTCTCCTTTGATTTTTTGTGCTGTGTGCTTTGTACATCTCCACTGCGCAGATGCTGGCAGCACAAGCAAGTGCCAGTTATTCCCAGAACAGCACTCCCATCAGCTACAACATGAGCCCCTATGTGTGGATCCTCCTTGGGTCTGCAGTTTCAGCGTTTCCCTTCTAAAAAGGCCTCATAAATGACACAGAGAACCCTCATTGCCCTGCCAAGACCTCTAACTGCTGTTCAGGCTCTGGTGTTGCAGCATGTTTTATTCTGGAACGCCAGAAAGGCTCTGTACCACCGAGACCACAAGATAGGAATTTTCTTAATGGAAAGCACTCATTTGGATCTTTGGTCTTTAGCAAGCTGCTAATTCTATGAAACCTGTGGAATCTGGGGTGGCTCCTTCCCTCAGAGCAGTTCAAAATGCAGGAGAAATGGAGAATTAATACAGGACTAATCCCATTGAATTACATTGATTTTGTTTATTTGGGAAATCATGAAAGAAAACCTAAATTGAGAGAGAAACCCCAAACATTTGAGTCACTGTGACCACATTTAAAAGTTAAACATTACCTGGAACCACAAGGATGGCTTTTGAGACCCAAGGGAAGGAGGAAAAGCCCTTCCTTGTATCTGTCAAAATGACTGTATTGATACTGGAAAGGAAGCATGGATCTGGGCTTTCCAACTGGTAAGCTGTGGGAAGGCTCTCTAATGCTACACAAACACTCCAATTTTGGCAAGAATACAGTCCTAAATTAGAAAGCTGGACAATAAGTTCAGCTGTCATATATCTGCTACTAAAAGAACTAGTTTTAAGAAATACATTATTAACTTAAATGCTACATGATTCCTTCAAAAGCTATGACTCTGAGTGGATTAGTGAAGTGGGAGTGCTTTCAGGCTGTGCTTAATACACATCTTATTAATTTAAAGCCTTATGATTGCCTCCAATATGATTATGACCCAAAGTCAACCTCCATTGTATCTGTCAAAGTTGTTGTAAGACTCTTTACGTGGTGGAACAATCACTTCTGAAAGCCTGACTGTTTTTCAGAAGGTAAATACAAGTCTCTCAGACGGATTACTTGAGCCTCAAGGACCGGACTTCCTAGGGGCTCCTTTCACAAAACCAGGACCACCCAGCATCCCACATTACACATAAACAAACACATATTTGCATACGACAACTCGTACAGGGTTATGTTTTCTGTTTGCTCCCCAGAAGCAGAAATCCAGTAAGGGATGAGGAAGACCTGCGGACAGGTTCTCCTTCTTGGGCCTTTCCAAAGTTCCAAGTGAACAGAGAGCAGCTGTGTCCCTTGGTACTGGGAAATCACCGCTGGGTTTGCAGTGGAGCAAGCCAATATCCCAGCTGCCTGCAGCCAGGATGGCTGTAGGTGGACACCTACAGCACATGGGGTTTCTGAGCTGCACAGGGGTAAATAACCCCATAAGGACTCTTGTCACCTGGCAAGGGTTACAGCCACAAGCTGGTTACTGTGGGGTGCAACATGGCCATGGCTTAGCCAAGCAGTGACACAAGCAGAGACTCCGTGATCGACAGTCACTGTCCTTCCCACCACCCAGAGCAGTTAAGACAATGTGTCACCTATTAATTACATGAACAAGTACTATCAGACTATATTTAATACAAACTCAACATCTGACAACTGCTAACCTTCAAGATGAAAATTCTCTTTATTTATTGCTTCCCTTTATGTAAACATATAGACTGCTTACACTTCAAATGGTTTTGCAAATACAACAGTCTATATAAGCTCTTTTATGTACCTAGAATGGGGCCTCTCTAGCAGGGCTTGAAAATAATTCAGGTTGCCTCTGAACAATTTAGAGGCACAGCATGAAACAGAGACAGAAAAGAGTCACAATTACAGAGATATCTGATATCTAGCAACAACTGTGACAACAACAATCCTTTGAAAACTGTGTAGGTGTATCTAATGTCATAGTTTTAAATAGGAGCACTCAAAGGTAGCAAACACCTCAGTAAGAAACAAAGCCAAACTGTGAGAGCTCTTGAGTTTGTACAGCCCTCAGCAAAATGAGGCTGAAACTGGTTATGCTTCTTTTTCACCCCTGCAGAATGGGTGCAGAGCAACAACAGATAACTGAATCTCTTTAGAACGTCAAGCCCCGGCTTCGGGGAGGTCACTCGAAAACAAAACATGAGCCCTATTGGCAGACAACACACCCAGTTAACCCAGTTTGCTGTCTTCACTTGTGATCAGCAGCAGAGACTGAGAAAAAAAGAAAGAACATAGAGCAAAAGAGAGTGAACCTCCTCTCCTCCCAAGTCTTTTCCAGCCTCAAAAGTTCTTTCTGTATGCAGAGCCAGAGGGCTTTCACTTCTACAGGTTTGTCTAGTCTTTCTTTGTGCCTATGGAATTTTTTAGCACTTACCACAGCAGTGCTGCACTTTAGTCCCTCGCTTTTTTGCTCTGTACCCACATTTTTGCATTTCTCAACATGCCGTTTCAGTGTACAATCAGCGTGCCTCTGATGATGAGGCAAATGCAAGCAATTGTGTTCAACAGAATATGCTGAAAATGGAGGCAGGCTGGCACCTGCACAAGCCCAGGCAGCTCAGCTGCATGAGGAGCATGGTGCTGCTCTGCCTGCCACCCTGCCCACCGCTGCCCAGCCCCAGAGCTCTCCCTTCCCTGGCCCAACTGCCTCCCCACCTTCCTACTTTGAACCTTTCAGCTTTTTTCTGACACTGAAGTCAGCACAGTGTGGAGCACGTGCTGGTGCTGGTTCCTCAGAAAGTGAAAATCCCCCTTTGGAAAACAAATCATTGAGGAATACCCCAAAGGAGTAGCTAAACGGCATCTAGGCATTTCCTAAGATCTCTGCCAAAATGTACAGTCAGTTCACACATCATGCAGAAGTATTTGATTTGCATAGTCAGCCTCTACTTATATTTTGATCTCGATGCCCTCGTTCTTCTCTGAGAAAGATGCTTGGCTCCCAGACAGTTGGAACAAGTCCAATATAAAGACCAAACCTTAATGACCCTGGAAGGCTTTGGATAGAGAGAGGGTGGGTGGTCTCTCCTGACTTTCTTCTACCCTTTCTCTTCTTCATCATGGTATGAAGGCATAATGTGTGTTGTGGAGGGGTGCTGAGTGTATGGGATGAGTAATTTGCTTTCCTCACTGAGCCCTGTTACATGCAGATTTCAGTCATGGAGAAGAAAAACAGACCTTTGCATTGGAAATGGCCTGGGTACCAGCTAGCCTAAGCAAAACCACCCAGATCATCTGGATACACAGAGCCTAGTTGCAGAGAAATGTGTTTCTTGAGATCCCGAGTTCCTTTTTGACTCACACACATTGACGCTCATCAGGAATTAACTCCAGGAGTTTTACTGCAAGCCTTTGCCTCGGGAAAAAAAAAAAAAAATTGTAAAGGCAGTTGAATTCAGGCTCAGCCTCGTATTCCTTTTGAATACATTTCCCCACTGATTTTCCCTTTCCTAGACACAGTGAGCGTTTGCAAACCGCGGGTGCCCAGGCAGTCCCGGGGAGCCCCGGGAGCGATTGACGGCCGCGGCCACGGGAGGGCAGCGCCGATCCTGAGAGCACAGCCCGAGCCAAACCCGCCGCGCATCCCCCAGGATCGCTGCTTCCCACGCGCCGCACCAAGCACAAGGGAAGGATTGACATCTTAGTTTACCTTAGGTGCAGGAACAAACAAAGGCCTACTTGTTTTCCTGGCTTTACTACTTTCCCCTACCTGCGTGTTTGTAATTTCATCAAATTAATTATTCATATAATCGGGGAAATATTTAGATGGAAATTCTTCAGTCTGCTTACCCTAGATAATGAAATAAGAAAATAATAAACATGACAAAAATGCTAGAGGGTGAACTGTTTCCAGTGAAATTGAATTCAGCATTTGATGGACTGGGAGTGTTCTACACTGTGAATTCATAATTTTGCAAAGAAAACAGGAGTCATTCATTGAACTGATATCAGCTGCCAGATATGAACAATAGGGTTAAAAGAAAATAATTTGTCTGGAAATAAGCCAAAACATATCAATCTGTTCAATCTCTCTGATCCAGCGATCCAGGAAATAATCAGCCTGACTGTGCTGGTTTTGGCTGGGGTAAAGTTAATTTTCTTCGGCTGCGTTTCGGATTTGTGCTGGAAATGGTGTTGATAAAACAGGCATGCTTCAGTTGTTGCTGAGCAGCACTTGCACAGCATCGAGGCTTTTTCTGCTTGTATTGCCCTTGAGTGGGCTGGGGTGCACAAGGATTTGGGAGGGTACACAGCCAGGACAGCTGACCCCGTTGGACCAAGGGGATATGCAAGACCACAGGACATCATGCTCAGTATATAACGCCTCCGAAGGAGGAAGAGGGAGAGACTGGAGAGATTAACTTCCTAAGTCACCGCTACACTTGATGGGTCCCTGTTCTCCTGGGGATGGCTGAACACCTGCTGGTCCATGGGAAAGCAATGAATTAATTCCTTGGGTTTTTAGATTTGCTTGTATGTGTGGTTATTTCTTTCCCTATTAATCTGTCTTTATATCAACCCATGAGTTTTCTCACTTCTACTCTTCTGTTTCTCTCCCCCATCCTGCTGGTGGGAGAGAGTGAGCAGCTGCGTAGGGCTTTGTTTCTGACTAGGGTTCAACCATGACACAGTTGCAGCTTTGCTCATTTACTCAGATCTTCTCTGTATTCCAGCACAAAATGGTCCTAGCAAGAACTGAGACCATGGCCCACTGCAGCACACTGCACTGAAGGAAAAAGCGTGCTGCCACGGGTCAGTGATTGGCTTTTATTTTTGGTAATCAATACTGTCAAAAAGCTACATGTTTCTTTCTGCTGCTGCACAATCATCAAAGTCTCAGACTAGAACAACAACGTGTGTAGCGACACCATAAATACAGACATGACCTATAATGTAGTTTGTGGGAAGGGCAGCAGTGCTTGGAGGGAGGTTGTGATGAGGTGAGGATGCTGGACTTTTCTTGCCCCACACATCTGTAACTGCTTCAGTGCTGCCCTTGTCCCTGCACAGGTTAGTTGCCAGGTGACATTTCCCTCCACTAGTCCCACACCTCAGGAGGATCTCAGAAAAATTTATAACTACCTGAAAGGAGGATGTAGTGAGGTGGGGTCAATCACTTCTGACATGTCTCAAGTTGAAAGGATGAGAGGAAATTACCTTAAATTGTGCCAGGGGAGGTTCAGATTAGGTATTAGAAAAAAATTTTACACTGAAAGAGTAGTTGGGCTTTGGAATAAGTTATTCAGAAGGCTGATGGAGTCATCATCTCTTGAAATGTTCAAAAAGCATTTGATGTGGCAGGAATATGTTTTAGGGGTGATTATGCTGGGTTGATGGTTGGACTAGATGATCTTCAAGGTCTCGTCCAACCTTGATGATTTTGTGATTCCACAAAAATGCACAAAGACTTCCTTTGCTTTTAACATCATATTACATCTAAAGGGTGAATTTCCCTGTGATCCTGGAAACGGGAGAGAGAAGAAGAAAAGGAGACAAAAGAGGTGACCTCCACTGTTTTCGCCATCTTCAGCTTTTCCTGGACTAATAAAAAAGTGCTGAGATAAAAAACCTGCCCAGAGAGGAGCCAAGAGTCAGGAGACACATCTAAGACTTTTCTAATGTCATGATGGGACTCCATACTAAGGCATAAGTGACTAGCTGTAAATATGACTCAAGCTCTTAGGATCAACTTTTAAACATTGCAAGTCGAGATATAAAGGGCTTTGGGGGACAGTGGTTGTCTCCCAGTCCAGTAGGAGAAACCCCTAATGCCAAATTCAGCTTTTCACCATCACTTTGCCACAGAGGAAAACCCATTTTGGCAACTCCACCATCTCTTTCCCTGGGGATGAGGGAGGCAGTAGAAGATTGCTTCCTGGTTCTATATAACAGAAAAATGAAGTTTAACAAAGAGAAACAAGGGCAAAACAAAGCACCAGAGCACCAAGCTTCATCTCATACTAGTTAGCAGAATCAAGATTTTAGTAAGGATTACAAAATTCACAAATATTTGATACTGATAAATCCAACTGTAGACATCTGGAGCAGATGTGCCCCAAACCGCCGAAGATTCCCCAACTTTATTTATGTTCAGGTATCTCTAAAGCTGCCGACAGAAAAGTACCACTCACTGACACTTCATTACAGTTTGTGGTCTTTTGTGGCATTGGACATTCATGTCCGATCTGAATTAGCAAAAAGTTACCAAGTCAGGGTCCTGAAATGAAATATCCTGAAACCCAGGAACCAGCAGGGGGACCAAAGCATAGATCAGAGGAAAGCCAGACTTGAATACAGTTTTCACATTTCCCACTGACATTTGTGACCTCAATGAGTTCAGCAAAAATGTTACCCTAAAAAACTGACTACCTGAATTTGAATGAGTGACTCCACAGTTTCTTCATGGTCAGCAAAGGAGACATCTGCAAAACTTCTTTTCTAGGAAGACCTGAGTTATTTTCAAGAGCTGCCTGCTCCTCTTTGCTGATTAGAAAAGAAGCCTATGGTGAGTACTGCAGACTGAGGCAGTCTAACTTTGAGATATCTAATTAGGATGGACGAATCTCAAACCTAATCTGCTTAGGCCTTTAGTGTCTCATTTGCAAAATAATACAATGGACAATAATAATAAAAATAATGATAATGATGCTATTAAGTCTTATAATATTTTATTTCATTGTTTTCCTAAGCAATTAAGAAACTAGAAGGCAGCCAAGTGCCAATAAAGCAGAATAAATATGTGCTGCTGATACCGCCATTTGAAGCTGAGCTGACTAACACTAAATACCATCAGAAGGCTCTCCTTCAGCTCAGGACATACTTAGGTCTTTAGCACCTGCTTAGATATAAATGCCTGAATAAGTTAATTGTTTAAACAGGACAGTTAAGTGTTGCCTTACTGCTCTGCTGGTTTGTAACCTGAGACTGGACCGTCAAATTACATTTCCAAGAGAATATAGGATCTGTTGCAGTGGGTCAGGCTGATGCTCCATCTGGATTTGCATGCAACTATAATAATGCAACTACAATAGGTGCATTTCAAGGTAAGAAAAATTAGGACAATTGTGATGTCACAGTACAGAGAGAACCCACCTATTCTGAGTGATTTTTGACAAGCTTAGCATTGTAGATTCCTTAACTTTTATTCATACATGTGTACTATAGATTCAGAGAAAAAGTCACATCTTCTTTCAGAGGATATCAGCATATCAGAACTCGATGTAAGAAATTTACAGGAATTTACTCTCTGTAAAAATAAAAAACCTTGAATAACTTATTCTGTCTGACAAAGCAAAGTCTGCTTGTTCATATCAGAAAGCTTCTGAAGCAGAAGTTTTATCAAGACTTCTAAGTCCCTGATGTTATCAAATGCAATTCGCAAGAGTTGAGCTTTCCCCTAAGGAGACAATCTTCCCTAAATTTAAGATATTTCATAGATTAATTCTCTTAAAGCATGAAGCCATTATGTGAAATCACAGCAAGCAATTTCTTTTAAAAAGTCTGTCCTCTTAACTATAAATATTTAATAAGCAAAATGAAGCTATGAAAGAAGTCATGAGTCAAAAACTATGAAAGTAGGTACAATGCCTCTTGTGACTGGCCTCTTGTGACTGACCAGTTTGATTAGTATCTCAGCTGGGAGGAATATAATTGTTGACCAACAGCACCAGATGTGCTTTAGGACAAAAAAGGATAGAATGAAATGACTGGCCACTTATTTTCATGTTTTGGTAAAGCACAAATTACTTTCTACCCATGAGGAAGATACATTGTATGATTAGATGCAAGATATTAAACTAAATTAATTGGATGTTATGGGATTAAAAAATAAACAAAAAAGCATGCATTTGCAATCATCTGATTGACTGAGGGGATCTAATCTTTGAAAGATAAAATAAGTAAATTCTCCTCTTATAGCAGTCTCAATGAATATGTATTTTCTGCTCACAAACTGAGAAATGCATAAAATAAGTATTAATAAAAAATTAAGCTTGTAGCTTACCAGAAGAAAGCTTCTATATGTAAGGTGAAACTAAAGCTATTGCAACTGTGGTTATAGTTACAACAGGTGCTAATTCATGAGCAAAGTAGAGGATAACTGTTTTTTTTCTGCATCTCTATTTCTGCAATGATGGAGTAAAACACATTTTCTCACAGCTGGGATATTTATTAAGAGCCTTGTCCCACGCAGATCCTCTGGTGCCTAACAGTATGTGAGCTCATACTTTTCCCTTTCTCTCTGTCCAAACACTTACAGGGTAGCTCTTCCTCTACACAGATGTTTACTTTCAAGAAATTTGTAGGGATTTAGAAGTTCTTAACCCCCTGTCAAATTCAGAGTTCAAAGGAACTACAAGAACCTCCAACGCACATGGCTGCCTGAGACACATTTCCACAAGAAGCCAGGCCAAAGGGAATGTATGTGGCCTCAGGTATTCCTCCTGTCCTAGCACCCCTGCCGTTTCAGGTGGATATGCCCTCTCTACCTGCAGAAATGGTAACTGCCTTCTTTCTCCAGCTGCCTGGAGAATTTATGCAAATGAGAAAAAACCCCAGACCATTGAATACAAAAAAAGAACTATGGAATTAACTATGAACAAAGATACTGTTAGCCACACACAAAACCCTGAGCCAACAATTAATTTGCTTTATATGTCATTGAGGTGGACACACTCTAATAAACTATGTATTATTTTTTAATGGAAGCAATTCAAGGTCATCTAAGACGTATGTACTCATGATTAAGCACTGATTAAGAATATGATATTAAAAAATATAAATTGCTGGAGGGTCCAGGACATCTGGTATGACCCCTTGTGTTTTTTTGAGGGCATAGGGTTATGCTTACATTGCACAGAATGTGCTGTGCAAGTAGCTAATGTTGCAGTGAGGATGTGACACAGTAAAGAATATTTCAGGTCACTGTATGCTGAATTCATGAATTGTATAACATCTTCTGAAGCATAGGAACATAAGCAAAACTTACAAAACTTACAGTGAAGGGCATACATTTTGTGAAAAATAAAAAACAAATTTCATTTAATAAACTGGGTCATTTAGTAAACAAAAGAAAGTTTCCAAAAGGGAAGCATTCTTTGCAAAGTGATAATATTAATGATGGTATTCTTGCTAGCATGAATCTCGGGCTGCATGTTTTCAATTTAACCAAAAAATCATTAACCTCTCTATTTTCAGCAAAAAAAGGCTTCACGTTAGAAAACTGCAGGTGGAGTGTGGATTATTTTAAAATAAGGACCATTCAAGAAGCACTGTTTAAAACAGACAATATGCAAACCATGATCTAAAAAGGACTACTATATTAGGAAACCCAATTTGATTTAAAGGGTTAGTTGGGGTAAATGATTGATTTTCACTTTTCATGCAATCAGAAATCAATTGTTCTGAAAAAATTGCCATCATATGCTTTTGTGAACTAGAATTGAAGTAGAGACCAAATTTGCAGTTAAAAATAAGATGAAGGCTGAGACTGACAACTCAACTCAAAACTCAGAAAGTTCAGCAAGACAAGCAATAGAAACCCATGTCATCCAGCTTTAAAATCTAAAGATGACAGAATGACAAACAGACGAAAAATGAAGAGGAGAGCCTGCTTTGCAGTTCAGTTCTGTGGCCTTTAAGGTACCATTTTTCCTCCACCTAATTTGCTGACCAAATGTTTACAATCTGCATGGACCTCTGGCCCATCTAACTCGATCCCAGCCATGTTAGAGATATGCCAGCCAGGCACTTCAACACTGAGCCCCAGTACTTGAGGCAGGCACACACATTTCTTCATTCAGCTGAAGGACTGCTTGCCATAACCAGACAGCAGGAAACACCATGGTGCCATCAAATGTCTGCAGCCATGGCAAGGGGCTGCAATCTGCCTCTGGCTCCCAGGGGTTTTTCCAATTGGATTGCAAGGAAAATCTTCACATGTAATTATCACTTGGACCTGGGGGATTCATCAGTCACCTATGGCAGGACTGTTGTGCCACTTCAGGCCACCATCCATGGCAAATTAAGCTGCACTGACACCTTTAACACTTCAGAGAGAGGAGATCTGGGTACGTGCCTGGAAAGCAAGCACACAACCAGCTGTGTGGTGAAGGCAGTGGTGGCTGGCAGGGTGCATGGGGGAATCCTTGCTGACTGCTTGACTGCTGCAGGCAACAGGCTAAACCCTTGTGTCTTGTGGGCCTAATGCAGAGGCGGGTTAGTCGGGGTTTCATTAGTTAATAAATCAATTATTGGAACTCTCTTTGATCCTTGATATATGGATGTCTTCCTATACCTATAGTGTCATCCCCTCCTACATCTCCTCACAGCCCCCTTGGCCTAGCTGGTACAACTTTGTTTCCTCTTCACACTCAGGTGGATATGCCTCACGCTTGCCACAATTTGCTGACTCATAAGCATTTAACTCCCTAATCCTCCTTTCCAAATGTTGCAACAATCACACCTGTGAAAAACTGGGAGATTAAATCCTGTGCTAGAAAGTTCAATGCCAGCTTCTGCAGAAATAGGGATTCACTCTGGCACAGCATTTGGGTCCTTATGACATAGTTACATGTGGTTTTTATTTGTATATATTAGCTTAGCTTGATATCTGTTTTATCTTTACCAAATATTTTACTGCCTTCCCTTTCTTCCATTGCCCCAAACAATTCTCAGAGCTAAGACTTTTGTTGTTAGCTGTCTTCCTCTTCTGGCACATACAGTGTCGAAGTTGTTTGTTGGTTTGAATAATTTACATGTCTGTGCAGCCAGGATTTGAGAGTGAGGTGTTTATGCAAGGTCAGAGGCAGGAAAGTCGATGAGACATTCCCTTTGATCCGACCACCTTTGTGTCTAGTGACTTGTTGCCATGACTCTTCCACTCCTGTTTGATTTCTTACATTGTGTGCAAGGTTCAAAGCAGTGACAATCCTTGCAGAGCAGGGAGTCAGGAGCTCAGACGCTTCGAAACATCATAAAAGTCTGTGTAGACACCATCAATATTTAGCAACTGAAAACCACAGAACAAGCAAGTTTCTGACAAAAGCTAATGTTGTGACAACAGAGAAACAAAGCAAGCAAATCTTCTCAGGAGTTTCTGCCAGCCCTCCTGAACCCAGCACTGGTTCATTGCCTGCCACAGCACCTCAGCATCATTCAAACAGCAAGAGGGGAACATAAAACTAGCATCCATTCATTTTTCAAGGAGGCTGGAAAGCTCATAGCAAATATAAGGTAAGAGCAAGACTCACAGAAGGGTCCTAGGATATAATCTCATCTCAGTCACCATCTGACAGTGTAACCTGGTACCAACTCTGCCCCACAGTTCCCTCACAGCGCAGTAGGCTGTGGGGCTGTATGTGCACATGAACTGGTGAATGCAACACATTCCTGCAAAAAATGGTGCAATGCTGCTTAGACAAATGCCCCTAAGATCCCATTCTCAGGGATCTCCTGACCCCTGAGGCTGAAGTGCAAGGTTGCAGGCCTAAATGCAGCCACTTTTTCCAACACCTGGCATGTCTTGCTGAAGCAGCAGGTGCCGGGGTAAGGAGGGCAGCCAAGGGTCCCACTGCAATGCCTGGTGCCGTGGTGACCCTAGAGCACCAGCACTGCTGCACTGATGGACAGACCTCTGCTTCTCACAGGGGTATTTGAGCTCCACAGCTGCTTGTAGGGAACAGGGAGAGTGGCTATGGAAAGATCTGCACCTCCTTTACAGGGTAGCATGCTGCTGGCTGCTCAAGCTGGACTTGCAGCATTTCGCCATCTGTTCCCCCTCCTGTCCTCCTGGCTAGACCCCAGGTAGCCACCTCTGTGACAGCACTGCCTGTCCCGCTGCTGCTGCCCATGACACTACTGGTGTGCTTCTCTTGGCCCCTCTGAGGGCTTGGCTGTGATTTCTTTGCTCACAGTGAGCAGAGCCAGTGGAGTCAGTGGATGGGTAAATGTGGAGAGCAGCTCCAGGAGGGAGCCACGAACAAATCCCTAGTTTGCTGTGGATTCTGTCAAAGCAAGATTGCTGCCCTGCACTTGTCAATATGTTAATAGGTTGGATTGACCTTCACAGTGGAATAATGCATCTCCATGAAGTGATTAAACCTTCAGACATTGCATTTGATCACACCAGCACTGTGCTCCTCAGTATGCCTGTTATACATGTTTGTAATTAAAGCACAAGTGTTATTAGGAAGATGTCCTGTCTGTGAAAAAGAATCTTATAAAGAGACAGTAAAGAATACACAGCCAAATAAGTATATTTATCTGTGAGCCAAGTCTTTGGAATTAAATGAGGCCCAAGTCACAATCCTTCATCAAGTCAGGCACCTGTTCAATGAGCACAGGGAAGGTATGCAGTCCCAAAGCAAGGTGTATTCCTCTTAAGGGCACAACATGAAAAATTTGACTGCACTCTAGTCCTAAAATCATACGACAATGAGTCATCTTCTGCTGGAGAAAGTAGTCTAAGGCTTAGAAAGTGTATTTTCTGTTCAATTAGTCTAGAACAGGTTAAAGAGTCATTGATTTGATGACAGAGTTGACTCCAGGCTGGCAGATACCCACACCTCAAAGCTAAAACTCCACCTTCCAGCAGGCTCCTTTCCAACAGCATCTGTGCTCAAGGCACATGCAATGCAAAGCCTGTCTGTGGAGGCAGCGTGCTAGGGACAATAGATAGCCACCAGACCTGCAACACTAGGCTAGGGAGAGGGCACAAGCAATGCTGAGCAGGGCAAAAAGAGCTTCTTGTCCCTCCTTCTTCCTCCAGCCACATTCAAAAAGGGTCCTCTCTGACTGTGCCTAGCCTGGTCTACTTCCACTGTCTGTCTCTCCCTGCAGCAGGTCCTGGCCCTTGGGGCAACTAAACTCTCTTGCTGCTGCAATCCCTCAGGGTGGTTCTTTCCTCAGAATTTTCCTGCCTTAGAACAAACTGAATGCTGCTCAAATTGTGCAGCCAGATGGCAAATAAAACCTCCCAGCTGTGAGGTTAAATGCTCAACCTTCACAACCTCCTAGGGCTTTCCTTCAAAGGCAGTGCTGCTCCAAGGCTGATGGGGGCTGTTGGCCCCTGGGACCAGGTTATTCCTGCTTGCAGCTTGCAGTGAAACCTGGCAGCAGCCTCCCTTCACTGCACTCAGTCCTTGATTTCTTCAGGAAACATTTACAGCCACAGGTATAACACAATCTACAACTGCATTAGAAAAACACGGAATTTAAATGCTCCAAAACACAGAGCATTATTTTTACTGACATTGCAGCTTTTATCTGAAGTTGTTCCGCCTCTTGGGCTACCCCCTGCAGTTATAACACAGAAATCCCTGAGGACTCTCATCCCACACTGCAGCACTTCTTTAGCCTCTCTATGACTAATCAAGTACACAAGCATGAAGGAAACTTGTACTAGTGCCTAGTCTCATCTTTTTCTGTCTTAGGCTATACTGAGAATAAACAACTTTTTCACTTGACCACAACATACCCCTTGTGTAACCAATCCATTCCCTTCCCCCTGCATTACTACCAACAAAATACAACCACTCTTTACAGTCTTAGAAAATATTAACTTATATCCACACCATGATTTTCTCCATGGTCACTCTCCTAGGAGAATGATTTTAACTCCTTTGGTAAACTGTGGAAGATGTCAGAAAATTTATTTAAATTCACATGCTTCAGAAAAAATTATCACAACCCTTGCAGAGGTGGAAAGAAAAACTAAACAGAAGTTCATGTACTGGAGTGGACCCATATGGACCACATGGATATTGTAGACTTTTGAATATATTTGTTAAAATAATTGATAGTGAACACTGCATCTATACAGAAACAGGGCTCAATAAGGTACAACAATCTGGAAATAATGCAAAAGGAAGAATTTTACACAGTAAAAAAAAAATATTTGCAAAATGCATATTTTTTTTTTAATAGAGAATTTTTGGCACTATGTTAGTTCCTCCCATACAGATCATGCAAGCTGTGACCAGTGGCACAGCTTTAGCCAGAAGCAATGGTCCAGGGTGTGATTAGCTTCTGGGTTTTTATTGTTCTTGCCATAATTTATAGTGTATCTGTAGGACTGAGTAGGTAAATTTAAAAAATTGTGCAAATATGGCCTATTACTGAAGTGGAACTGACACTGAATTTAAATTGCATCCGAAGTGTCTTATCAAGTAATAGGCAATTCATCATATAAAAACTCCCTCAAGTGAAAATGTTAATAATTAGACAAAGGCTGTTAGCCCACCATAGCAGAAAGGATATTGGTTTTGTACATACTAGCTCTGCTTACACTAACAGTAATGCCAGTAGCTTTATTTAGTGTTGCTGCTGACATGTATTTAAATTTCAGGGCATGCTTTACAGGCAGAGGTTGTCTCATTTTAGTCAGAAGTTTTCCTCAATAATAAATCTTTCCCAATTTTGGTGTGTTTAAGTAAGTCCTCAAATGGCCTACCACAGGCCCATTGAGAGATCATCAATTGACACTTAAAGAATTCTCATGTCTTATTTTTCAGTTATAGCCTTTAGGTTTAAATGAATCATTGTTAGGAGAAATTTTGATCAGGAGACCATTGTTTTTGGGAAACCTCCACACAGAAACAGGACCTGTGAGCTGTTCATGTGAGCTGTTCATGGCTGGAGAAGGCAAGAAACAAATATCTTCCAAAAAAATACAATGGAAATGCTTCTTTCTGGGAGACCAGAAGGTGAGCTGCAATTGAGGGGGTAGGCAGGCAGACACCTGTGGAATAAATCACTGAAGAGCACTGTAGTCTTTGACAGGACAGCACCAGTGGAAGGTCTGGCCCCATATCACAGCAGATGAGAAATTACTGAAATTCAGGACACTCTTTCTCTTCAGCATTTATCCTTAAGTGTGACTCTGCCAAAATAGGTCCCTCAATTCCATCTTCAAACACTTTTAACTTTTTTTTTTTATTCTTTGTGCAACCTTACAGGCAGAGCTGAAAGTTGTAATCTGAAGTGACATCTATGTTGATCTCAACTTTATCTACTTCACTTCTGATTTTCACTTAACAAAGGGACACACAGACAAAATAGCTGTCATGGACAATGAAGTTGTCCCCAAGATTAGAAAAAAAGAAAAAAATGACTGAACTATAATGACAGGTTAAAAAACAAACATAGCTTTTTAAAAAGGAGACCAAAAGGTGTGGGACTTAAGACTCTTTTCCAGCTCTTTCTCAGACTTTCTTACATTGTCATTTACAAATACTGTAGGTGAGGTAGCTGTTACAAATTCACTCTCTGCTCCTTTCTGATACAGCTATGTATATGGTTTTGCATCTGGGTCAGTTTTACCACAACATCAAATATTTAAACATTTTCAGCCACCACAGAGCAGCAGTCCAACCTCCACACCTCCAACAGGCTTTGCAAATACACCAAACTAGCCACAGTTATATCAATCCTGATGTGCCCTGAGGTGCAACATGCACCTCACCCATCTAAATTTTCTGAAGAGAACTGCTCCTACAAGGAGTAGTGTTTAGGAGCTTGGACAGTGTTTAGGAGCTTAGGACTTGTGTTTAGGAGCTTGGACAGTGTACATACATAACAGAATACAAAATGTAAGCCCCAATGGTTATGTGCTTCTATTCATCACAAAACATCCTGGAAAGGAAGGAGGGGGAAAATCAATGCACAGTTGGGATGATCATAAATTAACTTTTCCTATTACTGCCTTTCCTGGTGATCAGGCACCCCCTCAACTTGTCAATCTTAACATCAGAAACAAATGCCTTGAAGGTCAAAATGCAGCGTCATGTAAGAGACCCCCTAAACCTCAAATCTATCAGTGTCATCAGTATGATGCAGACTCTTTCAGTAACTGCTTCTCACACCAGAAACGTAAGAGTCTGGGCATCCTACAGCCCTGGATTTGCTTCCTTCTACCCAATGCGCTGGATACCCTCCCGAAAATGAGCCACTCTACACTAGAAGGAGGACGCTCTAGATAACTGACAAAGGACAGAAATACTCAGTGGGAAATCTGTTTTTACAGAATAGCCACTCCATCTCTGACTTCTCAGTCCCTGGGCCAACAAAAGTCTTAAAAAATCTTCAAAAGCCGAGTCTGGGAACTGAAATTCATAACTCAAGTGGACACTTAAAATTACGGACTTGGAGAGGAAGGTGACTTTATGGCACATATCAATTTTGCTCACTCCCAGCTAGACCTTTACTGTTTCACAGCTGGTTATTACTTTTCTTTCATCCTAGAAGAAAGAACTAAGGCCTTTTCCAACTCTCACTTATCTAAGATACATCTCTAGTTTTCAAGTACCAAGGACATTTTTCCTTTACATCACCTAACTATTAGTGCAATCAACTTACGCTCAAAGTAGCTTAAATATAGTTCAAAGCTTATGATATCTATATCAGGCCTGAGGAAGATCTCATGTGTCTGAAACCTTGCTTATTTTCCCCCTCAATTCTTACTTATATTCTAATAAATAATAGTACTTTTCCCTGTAAATATTTTGCCTTTTTATATCCTTGCACCACCCCCAGCTATAACAACACAAATACACAAATATTTTAGCTTGTGAAACACCGACTCATGTACTTCCAAAAAAATTCACCTAGTTTTTAAGAAACACCAATGTTTTATAGCATCTGCATTTAGAAAACATAGAATCATGCAAATGAGATTGATTTTGTATCTGCTTGCATCTGATAAAGCTTGGGGAATACACGCTATGGCTTTTTAAATTTGAGATCCTATAAAACCTTTGTGCTTGCTGGATTCAAAGATGGATTTGTTTTACAACAGTCTACTTATCTGTAGTAAAACATATAATTCCCAGGTGGAATTAAACTAAGAGCACTTTGTTTCCATGCAAACACTAGGGTAGCCTTACAAGTGACTGGACTACAAGGTCTGAGACTTTCCAAGCCTGTCCTTGCTTCTCCAGTTCAAACTATGACCTGCCATGTGTTGCTCCCCTTTCAGTTTCGTCCTGGGGGAGCCTTTCATGCCCTGACATGGGACCTGCATTTGGAGGTGCTGTGTATGAGCATTTCAGTGACAACTCAGACACTGGGCACTCTTCATATGTTTCAAAAAAGTATGTATCTGGGAGCTTCTTAAATCCCCAAACCCCAGCAGGGTAACCTGTCCTGTGCAGGGAGTCTAACACGCCCTCCCAGATTCCTGGGACAGGCCTTTATTACCACCAGCTTGGTCACCCACATCCATTCATGGGTCCTGGCACCTGCACAGATCTTCATCCTCCCCTGAAATCTCTAGAGATTATTTTTGCTTTTGAACATCTTCATCCTCCCCTGAAATCTCTAGAGATTATTTTTGCTTTTGAACATCTGTAATCACTGCCAGGGGTTCTGTGCACCCTGCTCAGGAGAAGCTGAGTGGAGCAGGTACCAACCAAGTATCTTCCAAAAACCTGTGCTCTTTCATGGTATAACTGGGCTTGTATAGCTAGGAGATATTTCCTGGATTTTTGCTTTTGTCTTTAAACCACATTTCTTGCCTCAGCCTGTCAGACCTGTGAATAAATAGCATTTGATAGCTCTCAGGACACAATGTGAGAACATGTCATTCCCACGTTTTGAGAGCAGGGAAGGGGAAGCAGAGGAAGCTGTCTGTGGAGCCCCAAGGAGTGCTGAGGACATATGGAAGCTCTGTCAGTAGCTGACACCAGGTAATAACATTGGGAAAAAACCTACTAATGTAGTTAGGGCAGCAGATAAATAAATAAATAAATAAATAATGTAATTTTTATTTTTGGGTTGAACCAGTTAGATGTTTGAAATGAGAAGGTGGATTCTGACTCCATCATTTTGCATGAAGCATCATTTTCACACCAAGTGAAAATAGATTATGAAGAATGAAAATGGTTTTACAAAACAACATTGACAGGGCTCTTACAGCCTATGAGTTCATAATTAACTGTTGTTAATTTTGTCAAAGATAATGTTATTTTCTGTCTTAGCTTTGACAATTACTTTTCCCCACTTTAACACAATTCCTTCTATTTAATGTCTTTGCCACCTTATGTGAGAAGACTTAATTTCCACTGTTTTTCCTGTATGTCTAAATATGCTAGTGATTAAAAAAAACTTTATTAAATCTCCCTTGAAAAACCACAGTGATTGAACAGATTTTTCTGATTTCCTTTGGTATTGCACTGACTGTCTTCAGTGGAGGTCCCTGCCAGAAGCTGCCTCAGGAGATTCTCTCAAGAATATATAATTTGAATTAAACATTCTTCTCATATGAACAAAGCAATTATAAAAAATACACAATTAATTCTGATATTGGTTTATTACTGAGAAAGCCTCATTTAGTTTCCTGAATTTAATGCAATTCAAGAAAATACCACAATTTAACCACAGCAAATCCCTAGCTCTGACCCTTCAGTATTTAAAGAGCAAATTCATTCTTAGTGTCTGCCAGGCTCTGAAAACCTTCTAAAAACTCACCATCCATGCCTAGCTGTGCTATGTGGGCATAGGTCTGGCATGCCACAGTATTATCCAGAGATCTTTCCACCTCACACAGCCACCATTGTATGTTTTGTGCATGGGACTGAGAAGGACTCTGTGCCACATTGCCACCGTTCCTGCAGTTATCCTTTCAATTTTTTAGAGTTTTGCTAAAAATCCCCAAAACCAAACCAACACTGCAGTGATCTGTGGATGCCAACAGTGAGGTCATCTACGCTCACCTGTCTCAGTCATGGACATCAAATTAATCACATGGAGATCTGGAAACCTACGAAGTACAAGACAATTCAAGCTGTATATATTGGCAATGCTTAACATCATATGTACCAGCTGTCAGAGCAGTGCATTCTGTCCCACTAGACAGGTCTACTCTAAGATTATAAAACATTCCCTTAATTATCACTTCTAAATCAATCACTTCTTGCATCTAAGTGGACATGAACTAGTGAATCCAAGGCCAAGAACAAGAGAACAAGTAATTTCTTAGATCAGATCACTGTTGATTATGGACTATGCTTATAAAGTGGAGGAAAAAGAACATACATTAGGTTCAATAAAATTCTCTGAAATTTAAATACATGTCAGTTCTTTGGAAAATAGTATTTAATTTCTTCAGGCTTTTTGATCACTTACAGGGAAATTCAATGTAGGACCCATTACACTACTATGCTTTTAAAAAATGTTACCTGCTTACCTAAACCCAAACAGCACAATCATTTTGAGTTTGTTTTACTAAGATTCCAGAAAGTAAAGACAAATTATTTTCAATATAAATAAATCAGTGATGTCCATGGCTCTTATAAAGTATTCAAGATCCTTCTTTCCTAATCATCTTTCCTGCAACAATCTTTCATCTGGTGGCTCATGATATGATTCAGGGGAATAATGTCTGTGGTAATTTTGTAAACACAAGACAACAAAGAAGAAGGCAAGACTGAAAGATCACACGGTAGCAGAGGGCTGTTTTTATGCAAAAATTAATAAAGCTCATATGCCACTTCACCTAATATCAACAACAGTCTGGTGGGCATTATTAGGGATTTTGAGCCCTTACTTTTTAATAAACTTCATATAACCCCACTGATTTTCAAAGCACAGTCTATAGTCCAGAACTGAATTTGGAGATTATATGTTGTCCTTATGGATTTTTGACTTGGAAGTCACCAGTTTTGTGTTGACATGCAATATTTGCTTCAAACTAGGTTAACATGAGAAGCAGTCAGGGAGCATTAGAAATACAGCAAACACAGATCATGCACTCATGCATTCCCTGAGGATGCACACAGCCTACTCCTGGGTTTCCAAATGAAAGCTAGGAGAAAGCACATAAAGCTGGGGAAGGCACACAAACAAGATATGATGCCAGCTATGCAGTTTTAACCTTAAAAACACCTTAGTAACTCAGATGTCTATCTCACACCTCTTAGCTGTGTTCCCCATTTCCCTGCAGCCATGATATTTTCACTCCATGATTTTTCTGATTTCTGTTTTTTCTGTTTCTAAGGAAGGTGGGTACTGCTTTATGGGTGGGTACCACCTAGATGAGTGGTATTGAGAGATGCATGGAGCCTTTAATACATTACGAACTGCTGATATTTAAGCAGTCAGTTTTATTTTTAAAGGATGTTGACTTTTTGTTTCTTTCCTCTCTTGAAGAGATGAATTCAGTTTTCATAAAAAATAGCCATGGAATCTAAAAGAATTACAATTTTTACTAGTTGTCCTTAGAATTTAAATCAGAACTTTGTGTCTCTTCAGGTCTAATCTTTGCATTTCCAAAATGCCACAATAATTTTGTTTCTGCGACTCTTAATGACTTGGACATGCGTCATGCTGATACCATACAAAGCATTACATTGAGAAATTACCAAAAGTCACAGTTTTGCATCTCTTGAAACTGTGAAAAGTATTTCACTTGAGCCTTGCTGTTGAGAAACTATAGACGTGCTTGATTTTCAAAAGAGTTCCTGAAAACTGTAACAAATATAAAATAGATGACAGGAAAAATTCTCTAGATTTTCACTGTTGGCACCCCAACAGGCTAAGAGTCATAATTTCCAAAGACAATAAGCACATCCCTAAGGGATGGCATCAACGTGAAGGAAAATCCATGAGTGTCCACCTAATTATGAAAGTATACTGAGTAACCAACACATAGCCCTTCAAACAATCAAGAGTAAATATGTATAGAGGTCACCTTCTGTAGTTTGTCTTTAATTGTTATCCCCAAATACACGAAACTCTTACTCAGAATTAGATTCCTACAATGTCTACTGAACTGTTCAAACATTGCAAAAGAAATATCTTTATGTAAATAACTACACTTTGAAAAATTAATGTAATTTTAAAGATGGAAATCTTAACCAGCAAACTATCCACTGAAGTGAAAATTAAGGTTTCCACGGCAACCTGAGCTACCTTTGCATTCCATACCACCAAGAAAGGGAAGTACTTCTGGAAGAAGGATTCAGCAAAGCAGAGCCTGAAAGCCAAGGCCAAAGGGACATGAGAGCTTTGTCCTGCGCTCGAGCCCACAACGCACTGCCATAGCTCACAAGTCCTCTAACATATAGACATGTAAAAATTCTAAACTTCACATAAACACTGTGGCATAGTAAATAAATAAAGATGAGGGATTTAACTGGTCATGGGGTCTTTGCCTACTCCCTTCCATTCTTTCAGCTCAGAGCAACAATTTTTCTGATTAAAAGATTAACTGCTTTAAGTAGTTTCATTAAAGCAAAGATAGCTTCATAGTTTTAGTATTACATGAAGTCCTATAGGATCTCTATATATTACACCATTGGGTCCACTTTGCTTACTCTGTTTGAAACTGAAAAATACTTTTAAAAAGCAGGCAAAAGTTAATTTAAAAAATAGCAGAGTTTTTCTTCTTTGTCCTCACAGTTTCTTTCAAAGGGTATCATCAATAAAGTCTCTGGTTACCAGTAAAGGATCTATGGAGTATCCCCTGATAATAAGGGAAAGCCAAGCCTCAAAGAGCAGAATAGAAAAGGTCTGCAGTCAGTGAGAGTGACTGGCTGTATCATTCCCAGTCTTCAGGATGAAATACTCCTTTCTGTTGAGCTTGACTTTTTCTTCTGAAATGCCTTATGGGAGACTGGTCATTATTGGAATGTAACACTTTGTTGTCTCAAAGATAGTGAAAATACAGTTCACAAAAATCTGAGATTCATTCTGCTTTCAGCAGTAGGCTAAAATGATTGCTGCTTTTTCAAAATGTGTATTCGGTGTGCTTCAAACACAGCTAGATTAAAAATACAGTATCAGGAACGAATAAATTATTTATTATATTGTCACAGTGCGCTGTCATATCGTGCTGGGCAGCGACAGTAGGGGCGCGACCTTCCCCCCGTGAGCTCTGCTATTCCCAGTTATTGCTTGGTCCGGCGCAGGAACAGATAACGATGACACGGGACTTGGGGTAAAACTGGATGGGTTTATTAGGTCCATGACCTGGGACCCCAAGACAAAGCCCAGAGGGTCTGCAGAGGTTTTTATAGGGGGAGTGGTATAGGGCAACCAACCAGTGAGGGCATGGCAGGGGAGGAATCTAGGGCAGGACTAACATTCTATAAACTTATCAGGGAGAGCAGGGGAGGGGGATAATACAAAGTAACAAATGGGGTATGGAATACTACAAGATAGACAAGGAACACTCTGGAAAAAGGGATAGGGATAGAGAGGATTGACAGCTTGGGAGGGAGGAAGTTAGGGAAGGGCTTGAGGAGATTGGTAACTTGGGAGGGGAGGAGATTAGCGAGAACAGTGGGCAAACACAAATTTAAAGCAAAAACCACACCACAGCATTATATAATCTTGAACAAATCTCTTAAAAAAATTTTGAGCATGAAAATAACTCACGTGTGACAAACCAAAAACCAAAGCTCTAAGATGTACAGATAGGGAATGTATGACAAGAGAAATTATATTTCCTGAGTAGGGATTTCAAACTTGTCAATACTCACGGTTCAGGCACTACTAGGAAAAGGTGTTCTTTAAACAGATGTAGTTTTTTTCAGCTTTCAGATGTTTCATTATGCTCTGAAAACCCTTTTCTATCTTCCATGCACAGAAAAACAGCCCAGCTCAACACATGGGACTCTTGATAGGGTACTCACTATACTGTGCTTGCACTGCAAGAACGGGGCTTTGAAAGCCTACTTGTCCCAGATGCCACATGCAAACTACACCCAGAAATCAAACCAGGTTCCCTGTTGGACGTTCTTCTGAGCTTAACACCACAGAAACAGAAATAGGGAAAAGCAATCAAGGTCGAATTTTGTGTGCTTTGTGAATCACAAAGCAATGTGCGTCTGCGTTCTCAAAGCGGCAGATACAGTGGATTACAAAGTAGGCAGGCCCTCTTTGATCCCTGGAAAGAGAGGGGGAAGCCATCCTGCTCAAAGCCCAGCTCTGTCTGGGGAGAAAGCACATTTTCTCAACAGTATTTTTCTTTTTATCACTGCAGTCCTTTTCAGCACTCCAGAGGCTGGGATGCTAGTGTAACCCCCATGACTGATGGGCAAGAGGTTGTGGGATGCTGCCATAGCCTAACTGTGTGTGTCTAGGCATGGCTACATCCATACTGGGGGGCAGCCTTTCAGAGGAATAGAGGGACATCTCCACCCCGACTGCAGCTCGACTAGGAAAGTGATATATAGGCCAAAATGGCACTGCTGCTGAGGACAAGCAGACGGTTTCTATTGAAAATCCTATTTTCAAAAATCTATCACCTAAATACACTTTAATAACTTGCAATGTCCCCCCCACCCACCCTCCCCCAATCACTTTATTAGAATTCTTTGTTTATTTTTAGCTGAAAGGGTTCAGTGTTTTTCTTTACTTCAGCAGCACTGCCTTACTCAGCCCACAGGCTGGATTATGCCCAGCATTGACCAACAATCTCTCCAGTGGAGTGCTAGTAGGCATGGATTTTCCAGCATCTGCAGCAAAACCTTGGAGTTCTGCACAAGAACAATATGCTGGGAGGGTGGGTCAGTCAATGGGGCAAGAAAGTAAAGGATGAGAAAGGACAATGATTTTATGGTTAAGGCAACTGACTGCTACACTGGAGAGTGACCTAGACTGCAAAACCAAATCCCTCACTTTGGAAGAATGATACATCACCCAAAACAAATGTTTTACAGGTTTGAGGAGCATGCAAGTTGCATGCTCCTTCTCCTCTGAGCATTCCACACAAGGCCTTCTGATGTGATTTTTGGAAGGGGTATCTCTGTAAAGGTGTCAGTGAGAAATATCCTCCCAGTAAATAATGAAAAGATCAGTGATTAAGAAAAATTATCCTGTCTTTATCTAATAGCTGGCTACAGCTATTAGTTACAAATTCATAGCAGAGTTGGAAAGCAGACAGTGGATAAGCATTGAGGCCACACTTTACAGAAGGAAACTGCCACAAAATGGTGAAGAACTCTTTTGCCTTTGAAGCTTAAACCTTTTTTTTTTCCTGACAGGTTAGGGCTTTTTGTGGGCTTTTTGAGCTGCAAGTCTTTTCTCTATAATTGGTGTGCTCATATACAGTCACGCACCTAAACAAGCAGGCCTATAGTCTGCATAAAAACTGAAGAAGGATATGCAACTTTTAAAAATTGCCTCTATCCAAACTGTTTTCATCCCTTGAATTGAGATTTTCATTAGTAGATGGTGGCTGGATTAAAAGCTGTGCGCTCAGTTTTTCTTCTAGGGTACCAAATATGAAGAATATTTAATGTGACAAAAAACTCACAGGTTTATCAATATTTTATTAGTAGTTGAATGTGTCTTCCTCAATGCCTTTTGGCAATATTAATTTACTGTACTCTTCACAGTTAAAGGAAATCACCTGCTGTTTCATATCAATATAAAAAAGGAAAACAGAAGTCTTCAAGTACTCATTATTAGCTTCTCTTCATAAAGAACATTTTGTTTGTTTGATTCCCTTATTAGATTGCTCTTTTCTTTGTTATCCAGAAAAAAACACACAGCACCAACAATAAATCTAGATAATTGTGTGAAAGGCTTTCAAGTACTTTTTGTGTGTACAAGAACAGACAGATTTTGTACCACTCAGTGTTTTTCTCATTTAAGTACATTAATATTTTCAAAGGCAACAAATAAAATCTTGATTTCAAAGCTCTATAGTTAATGTATTACTTTAATTTGGAAGACTAAAAAAAACATTGAGAGGGAGATGCAAAGCTAGAGATTTAGAATGCAAAATGTGTCTGGCGTTGGAGATCCTTTTAATGTGGTAGCACTAACATAACAAATTTTCTGTGACTTTGCTTTGTGACCAGCTCATGCAATTTGGTGGAGGATGTCATTGCAGTAATTACATATTGGGTTCCCTGCTGCCATAGTTATCCATGATGTTGTGGGGCTCAGAGGAGCAGTGCTTCAGTGTGATGGATTGCTACGGAAAATTGACCATGCTAGAAAGCAAGTTGTCTGATAAAAAGAGGCTGTCAGAGAATTGCTTCCTTGACCACCAGCCCAGGGAAGGGTTTCATGCATAAAAAGATGCATTTTAGTGACTGGAAAATAATGCTTTGCATAATATTATTTCAATCTTGATTATCATCAGCCAATTTGTTTTATTTGAATGCCAGGTTCTACAAAACTGAAGATACCAATAGCTAACAGTATTTTGCACAGCCAGGGCATCTTTCTCCAGTGTATTGAGAATATCAGATATGACCTTGGAGGTCAGCTAATCTCTGGTGCCTGCAGAAGAATGGGATACTAAACATGACCCATCCTCTGCGGTCACCCCAGAATTTCTCACACTTCTCACATACAGAAAGAAAGGCTTCCTAACAATGAGAAGACAGATAATTCCCTCCTATTTTCCACTTATTACAGGCTGATGTGCTGCTAAATCACCATATTAAGTATATTTTAATTGTAAAACATACATTTCCTTAGGAAGACTATGATTATTCTTTCACAACAATGAACTGCAAGTAGTGAGGAACTTTTTTTCCTAATTTTTTAATTTTTATGTGTGAGCTTGCCTTCCTTCTACCTTGCAAAGGCATGGCCCATTTACAGCCAGGTTTCCAAAATCTCAACTTGTATCTCCACTGAATTCTTTCTGAGAAAAACCCTACTTTTCTGTTTTCACCAAAAATATTTTGTTGAAGACAAATATTTTTTTTCCTTCCTATTCCAATGGTTTGCAAATGTCATGGAGTCTTGTTCAAAATCCCACTTTTGGACCAATATATATTAAAGAAAGTTGCATTCTAAATTAAAACATTTACTTTATACATTTTTAACAACAAAAAAGACCTTAGAAAAAGGATCATATTTGCACCAAGTAGTTGGAACATGAGAGCCAAAAAATTGTTTAGATTCACAAAATGAAGAACATTGCAGAAAACTTTGCCAAGGAAATATTAAGTCTATCCTCCTGTGCAAATGGATTATGATTACAATCTTTAATTACACAGCCATATCCTAGTTTTCCACTGCTCCTTTCAGATCCCAGTTTCAACAGCATTCCAGGAACAATCCTGGGGGCGCCCACTGAGCAGTGAGGGCTCAGTACCAATTCACCTCTTGCCTCCTGTGGTGGTTGCCATGCAGGCTGTCCACCAAGTGATAACAGGTACAAAGTGTTACAAAGATATAACCTTTTTTAAATTTTTTAAAAACTTTTTTATTTTTATTTGCACAGAAAATTCTGAATTAGAAGGCACCCACAAGGATCATTGAATCCAACTCCTAAGTGAATGGCCCATATGGGGGACTTAACCCACAACCTTGGCTTTAATTAGCATCATGCTGTAATCAGCTGAGCTAATCTCAGAGCCATTTATATGATGACTACCTGAAAATACTGTGTGTTGTTACACTCAGATATTTTCTTTTTCGTAGAACCACCTGTAGGCTACCAATGAAATGACCAGGAACACCTGTAAAGGTTTCTGGAACAGGCTGTTGGTTCATACTGGCAGACACTCATGCTGGGGAGCTCAGGTTTTAATGTTTGAGCTCTTAAAGTTGAGCCTGAAGGACATATCCAAAGCTGGTGAAGAAAGAAAATGGAAGCGTCCAAAGTTTGTGGAGAAATCTCTGAAATTTGTCTCCCAATTTTTCTGAGATTGAGCAGAAATAGGTTATCCAAAGTACTGTGCAGAAAGAAAAGTTGGGAACACTTAATCCAGCAATTCACCGACAATTAAGAAAATACACACACAGATACGGCAAATTGTGAATTTATAGGAGTGTTTGTACAAGAAGAAGGCAATATCTCATTAGGGACTGGGAATCTGCACAAGAAAGACTAGGAATAGCTAGAAGGGACAAGTTTAATATGTAATTTCTTTGGGAAGTAACTAGAGTCAGTTCAACAGATATAATTAAACTGAAAATCAATGGCAAGTATAAACAAGGAAATACCCTCGGTAGATATCAGAAAATTTATTTGTTTTATGAATGAAGCCAGTCAGTGCTTGTCCTACTCTCTACAAGCACAGCCAGGGATCGTCCAGCATGTAAGTACTCATTTAGAAAAGCCATTAGCAGGAAGGTAGCAGGAAGAGGTTCTCTCTGCTAAGGCTCTCAGCCAAAGAAGTCATTATTAATTGAAGGACAGACAGAGGTATATATCTGATGCAGCTAATAGAGTTTTAAACAATTACCAATACAGAACTACAGGCAGCATTGCAGATAACTAGCACAGTTTATCAGTCACTCTTAACATGTCTCTTCAGGACGCAAGTTTTTGCAGAATAATTTCTACTTTTCTATATATTGCAGCCATGTGGGCTCTGTGTGCATGTGTGTGCACCCAGTATTTAGGAGATTATAGACATGGGCATGTAAATAAGCACCATGAGTTGAATGCTACTAGAAGAGATGTTATAACTAAGAGCTAATAGGGAAAATTACTTTGAAAAAAAGAAGTAGAGAAAAAAAAGAGAAAAATCTTCAAGCAGATATTCACAGAACTATGAAAACTGCTGAAATCAAGTAAATTTGTAATACAATATGTCATGGCCAATTAGACATAGCAGAAAAATCTCCAGCCAGTAAAAGTATTCATGTGCAATGCATTTTTGTTGAATGGATTCACTCATTCCTTTGTGCATTTACTTCTCTCCTATAGCCAATGAAAATTACACCCAGGAGAAATTAGACGCTAGTATTGCTGCATTAAGCTGGTGCAGGCCAAAACATGTTCTCTGTAAATCAGGATTATGACTACTTAAAAGATGTACAGCAAGAACCATTTCCAAAACATTCTACAGAATTATTTGTCACATAAAACTATCTGCTTTACTAAAACAGGGCACTAAAATGTCATAAACACCAGCTTGGGGCAGCTCAAAGAGCAGTCATATGGATGTGTTTTGGTTTTTCTTTCTTTGGGCTGTTCAAGATAACCTTTCATGTGCCCATGAGTCCATGCAGGTACATGTGTGCCTGAGCGGGTAGCTGTGTACTTAAAATTCATGTGCACATAACAGAATGCAATATATGTTCTTTACAGCTCTTTATCAGACCTGTGTTATGATTCAAATGATCTGTCACACCTTCTCAGCAGTTTTTCATGCAGGTATTGAACATTATTATTTTCACAGACTAATAGAATGCCTTGGGTCAGAATGGGCCAAAAGACCATCTAATTCCAGCCCCCCTGCCATGGGCAGGGACACCTTCCACTAGACCAAGCTGCTGAAAGATACATCCAACCTGGCCCTGAGCACTGCCAGTGATAGGGGATCCACAGCTTCTCTGAGCACACTGTACCAGGGCCTCACCACCTGCACAGTGAAGAGTTTCTTCACCATGTCAAATATAAACGTGCCCTCTTTCAGTTTAAAGCTATTAATCATTGTCCAATCTAAACGTGCCCTCATCAGCTAAAAGCCATTTAATCACAAAAACTGACAGAGCTCTCTGATAAGACCGGCCAGAAGAAGACCCTTTTACACTGAACCGACAAAAATTGAAGTATTAATGAAATATTAAAACATCTAATAGAAACTGGTAATTATGATTTGAAGTAAAACCACTTGGGAAGCATTAGGAAGTCCAAGACTGCTTTCCACCTGTTCTATAGAGTGTGACTCATAAAGAAACAGTGATGAATATGAGTGGTGTGACCAGTTACTGTATTTATAAATGAGAAAGAAATAGAAGAGTGAGGAAATATGTGTTGAGGCTGTGGGAAAGTGTTACGTCTCTGTTGCTTTAAGAGGTGCCACACTAAGTGAGACCGCTGGTTGCGTGCTTCGTGAAGGCTTCTCAGTGTATGCAGAGGAACCCATTCGAGCATGAAAGAGCAGCCAGGAAATTCTGGCCTTGAAGGAAAAACTCGCTACTTCAATATTAACCATGAGTAAATTATTTAGCCTGCTCTTTACACAGATTTTCAGCAGAGGAGAAAGCAATGAAAAATCACCATCAACTATCAAATCTAGAGTCTTTGCCTCAAAAGATGTGAATGTGTTGAACTCTTGCCAATTTGCCTCCATAAATCCCTCCTTATCAGCCCCTTTATACTTCAATTTGCACTTTTTTGAATTGTACAACACTCAGCTTTTAAGAGAGAGACACACACTAAAGAACAATAACTATCACCGAAGTGGATCTCAGAATGACATGATCCGCTTTGTACATTGCTTTAAAGGGATTGTTTTAAGAGGCTTGTTTAAAAGGTTGTTTCTCTCATTGTGTTCAGTAGTGATAACTTGCTCTTCAGTTGAAGAGAGGAGCATTCCTTTCTTTTTCAAAGATCCTAAAATGCTCAGTTTATGCCTCAGTTTATGCCTAATGTGCTGCTGACAATAACATTATAACATCTACCAGGTCTTTTACAGGCCAATTTGGCCAGAAGGCAATTTTTATTATAAATTACCTCTAAAAACTATCTCTGGAAACATTAACCTCTGCAGAAATCAAGGCATTTATTTGCATTAAAAACAACTTGTCTATTGTTTGTGCTGCTTTCAGTCAGTGTTCTTGTTTTGCTGCCCAAGTCGTCACGGCATTATTAAGCATCTCTGCTCATAAAATAGCACAAGGTCATAACTTCAGATCTCCTTTTAGACTTCTGAACTGTACAACTAGAGAACTTGGCCAAGAGATGATTCTGGGGTGTTCAAAACAAATTTGAGCAAAATTTTTAAAAACCTAATTTTTATGTCCACCAGCTTGTGGACATAATAAAATAAATAAATGATAAATAGAAAAAATCTTGCCATTACAAATCAGTGACCAAAGTATATGCAACAGACTAAATCAGAAAAAGGAAGGATGTGGAAGTAAGATTTTTGTTTTATTTTGTTTGTTTTGGGGTATTTTTTATGTTGGGGTATGTGTGTGTGTTCACATTTGAGGGGAGATATTTCAGCAGTGAACAGTGATGGTCCCTTCCTCCAGCACCCTGGGAGTCAGCAGGAGCCTGCACGAAATGCTCCATGCCCCTGTGCAACCCAGTGCTGCAGGTGAAATACACATCACTTCTCAGGTTTTATAACATCCCAATTCAGAGCTTCTGCAATTTTCACCCATTACCTACTTGTTTTATCAACTTTGGGCACTGAGAACAGACTATTACTTCTTGCAACACCTTTTCATGACTTAAAGAGTATCCAGCTAGAATTTTCTTCCTTTGGCTGAAGAGACCTGTTCATGTCAAACTGATAACAATATTTCATTATGAGGAATGGCTTTTTTCTGCCTTCCCAGTATTTTGCAGAATACAATTTGTGCTATTCTAGCTATTGCACCAAACTTTTGAGGATTTTTTTGCCTTCTTCTGCCTATCATCTTTTTCCTTTTACCTTCTGTTTTCCTTCTACCTTCTCTTTCAGAAAAAAATTCTAACCAAAAACACAATCCAAAAGTTAAAAGGCTAAAAGGGAGAGGGTATAAAAATAGGAATATACAATTATTTTCACATTTTCTGGAAAAAAACAGCAATATTTTTCTGCCACCTTAATACTCAGTTGGACATATACAGCAATATCTTAAAAATTGTTATGAATGTGCTATTATTTCTACTCAGTGCAAAAATAAGACAAGGAATGCAGTTACAATGATGATGACACATCTGTGATTCTGAAAAGGAGACTTTTTAAATGTAGGCAGCTTCCATTATATTTGAGTAAGTTAAGATGACTGAAAGCCCTGATGAAATCATTGTGACTATTATGTATATGTAAAAATCAAAGCAGGAGAATCTCTGTTCATACAATGCCCCTGAGATTTTCCTATAATGCTTAAAATGCTCTGGCATGACTATGCGTCTCATACCTTGGTAGCAAAAAAATGGAAAAATACAGAGACTATCTGGAGAATCTGTGCTCTGAAATTCACTCTCCTGATATGGTTAAGAACCATATCACACAGTGCTTCACAGGCTTAAAAGGTGTGGGGCTTTTTTAGCTATTTCTACATAGAAGTTCTTCCCAAGTCTCTTTTCTCCTAAATTAAGAACCTCCTGATTTCTAAATGTATTAAAATTTCAGGTCTAAGTTTCTTCACAGCCTTATGTACCCAGATGTTTTCAGGCCAACATGGTACATTAATTTAATATTTTCTTTATCCTCACTTTTATTCCCCCATCACAATAGTTGTAAACATGTAATGTTAAACAAGACAAATCTTTTATGTTCTATCTTATATGTGAGTCTGTTCATCCTTCTGATCACTTTAGTAGCCCTTTTTCTGCATCTCTGGGGTGAAGGACTCATTTATGCTGGAAATCAGGGGAAAGAAAAGCAAACCCAGAGAAAATTTGTGGACACTTCTCTCCAGACATCAGCTTATATGTTCAGCTGTAACTGCAATCTCCCTTACAGTATTTGCTAGCAGTCCTCAAAAAGTAAAATGAAATAGATCCACCATAATGAAGAAACCATCACTGGTCCCTAAATGGCCACCTCCATGTATTTCAAAGCTACACTTCCTCTGGGCTTTCATTTTGCCAAATCATCAGGAGACATTGGAATTTCCCCTCGCCTGTGGCTATGAACAGTTTCCTGCCACTGGCAAGCTTTTCTGCCTTTGTCCCAGCTGGAGTTAATCTCTTTGGATTAAGATGAAATTCTAAAGGAGCTCTCAACAAAGCCTTATGAGGTGGAATTCATATTCCTCTGCTGAAATAATCCTTTCTATTAATCTCTGGGATTGTTTCTGATATTTTTAGAGTCATGTGCCATTGACTATATTAATGGTCACAGGGTAGGAAATACAACCAGATCTTCCCATTGAGATTTTTCCAGCTGATCCTCTTAGCTTGTAGTAAAAAATCCTGTTACTAGTTTCTAAGTGCAGGAACTTCTATTTTTGTACAATTGAATTTCATGCCACTTCTGTTACTAGAGACTTCAAGGTCATCTGACTCTTTGTATGATAAACAAATCTCTTCTTTATTGATGCAGTTTTCACACCTGAGATAGTCAGCAAATTTCATTAACAAACCCACGCCAAGGTCAGAAATTAAAATACTAAATAAGATTAGTCCCTAAATCAGTTTTGGAAGGACTCTATGAATATCTTCACCTTAGCCTAATAATTCCCTTTTCAGTGGCACTTGAGCTTGTCTTTTCTCCTGCCAGTTCCTCACCAATAATGCAATTTGTATACTAATCCTGTTTTCTCCAGATGAAGCAACGCTTTTTTTAGGTATATTGTATCAGCAATTTAGGGAGCTGGCATCTACTACACCTGAAGACTCTGTTGTCTTACCAAAGAGCCAAATGACCCCTTTATAAGGAAGTGCCAGGAACAAGTACCTGACTTTCATGGATATCCAAGTGCACTCCTGTCCCAGAAATCTTACCCCACCTTAGTCAGTATGGAAGCAAGAAGAATAGCTTTTCCCAGATGACAAAGGAAGCAATCAGCACAGTGCCCCTCGCAGATGGCTGCTCCTCATCCTGCTCCTACCGCAGAGACCAGTGCAGGAATGGAGGTCAGAGCTGCTCCTTGCTTGAGAGAGAGGGTCTTGAGAAGAAGATGGGAATATAACTCCTACCTTTCACTTGGTGTACCTAAATGACTCCCTCAGGGATGTTTCTCTGCCCACCCTTGTTAAAGCCCCTGATCCCTCGATCTTTCTCTTTTTTTTTTTCTTGCCAGTAAGACAGAGTACTCTGTCATCACACACGCACTCACTCATCCTGACTCTTTCATCTTTAATTCATGATAATTTTTTTTCTGACAGAGAAGATTTATTCAAACAAGAATCACTTGAGTACTAGCTGATAGTTTTCTTTATACAAGCAACCAGACTAGAGTTTCACAACAATCTCTACATCCTAGCATTACTTAACCTAAATGATGCTTCCTCAGAAAGCCCAGAGTGCCTTCACCTTTTATATCACACACTAAAGACCATATGGAAACTCGTTTAAAAAGAATGAAGTGCACTGACCTTTTGTCTTACTGCAATGCTTCCAAAGATCATCAAAAGCCAGTACAAAGCTATCCTGACAGATATATGGGGCATGGTGAATTCTTTCATTGTTACCAACTGAAAGCAATTTTTATCAATTACACACACATCAAGCACAGATTACACACTGGCTACAAGCTATTGCTGTCCTTATAGTTATTGTCACTATTCTGCTGTGTTGGAGCTGACAACATTTTTGAACAGAAATAAATGTTTTCATTTAAGCAGTGAGGGATAACAACTGCGGTTAGTGCATACAAGCAATTAAATGAATTGAGCCTGCATTCTGTAGAGCTGCCTGTTCATGTATTTTATTTAAATTTTACTTCTTTCCATTTGAAAGAAGTAGACAGACTCCAAACCTGACGACTGCACAGCAACTGCAGTGTGTGTTAGAACAGCACAAAGGGGTGAACAGTTTGGACTGTGATAGTTAATAACTGGAGTGTGGGCTGAGAAAAACATTGGTGATGATAAATATCAACAAGAATCAACTTTAATGGACATATTTGAGGACCACAGGAAGGTACTATGAAGCCCTCATGATACATTTTTGTTAAATAATATATTTTAAAATATCAACTTTGCTTCATGGACTGTTCAATAGGTTATTTATTTCAAAAGAAAACACAAAATGCTCTCTAACATGTGTAACATTTTACTGATGTGAGAGAGGGGGAAAGAGAGAACAGGAACAGGTTTGAGAGTGACTTGGATCATGTACTGGAAATTTTAGAGTATTTTGGATTCTCTGCTTGGAGGAGCTATTAAAGTATTTCCCCAAGGATGAGTTAATTCAATGGCAAGGGAGTTCAAAACAATGTCAAATTAGGCACTTTTAAACAACACTGAGTATTTATGCATCACCAAATAGTATACAAGTTTGATTTATCTTTTTCTAGTATAGTAAGGATTTAGCATTGAGCCCAGAATTCATCTTTTGCCTCCTCAGTTTAAAATGTTTAATGTTTCCTAATCCAGCATGGAGAGCTGGGAGACAAAAATAAATGGAGCGCACTACTTGCTGCTCTATTTTTGATAGCTCACTGATTTTCTTGAACACATGCAAGAAATGCATCTTCTTGCAGCATGTGAAAGATTTCCCAAGGATAGAAATATTCAAAGTACAGCCAGGCCCTTTTCCCTTTGTTGTCAGTAAACTGGTTTCCAGTAATCTCAGAGGTAACAAGAAAAGGGAAGAGAAGCATGCACCCCAACATGCGGTACAGGAAAACCAAAGCACTTTATGCCAAGTAAATGGTGCGTGCCTCTCGAGTAATTATAAGGATGCTGGAAAACACCTGGACTCTTAAAGAAAGGAGTCAAGGGAGTGACTGCTGTGGAGCCAAACAAAGGAAAGAAAGATGTGTGTGCCTAGGTTTCCCTCCAAATTAACAAATGCCACACTGACAGCAAGTGCAGTGGCAGTGGCAGTGACAGCTCCCCAGAGCAGACCAGCGCTGGCAGACCAGCACCTGAGAACAAAAGCTGTAACACTAAGCATGAAAGTGCCTTGATGGAGGAGAGCTCATTTCAATAATGCCTCCGTTAAGCCCCCACATTCTACCTCTAGGCTCTTGTGGATGGATTTATGTCTGCGCTGCAGCTGGGAGATGGGGCTGATATGCATGTCCAGACAGATATGATCTAATAGTGGGGCTGGTGTGATGATTATCCAGCCAGTTTGAGCATATCAATCTGTGTGGCAGCCACACGTCCAATGGTAGCACTCTGGAACCACAAGCAAGATATATGACCTTCTTAAAAGAAAATCCCAGTGTCCTTGACCTGCAATTGGAAGTGAAAGCAAAAATAGATATGATCTGACCTTCAGAGATTTACTCTGCAAGAGAGGGAAGGATGGAATTCAGCTCCAGGTGAGGCACCTGTACATAGGTATGGCAAAGCAGGTGTGTCTGTGAGCTGGGTATGCTACCAGCACCTCATCAGCAACCTGGAAAACACAGGTGGAGGAGCATAGTGGATTGTTTGTCTCAAGGAGACACCAACACAAGATCAGCTGAACATGTTTCTGTGCTGTCCCCAGACTGCGGTCTATGCCAATCTATGTTAACTGGTCACAGGAGGCATTTTCTGATGACAGTACATCCTGATATTTTCTATGTCAGGATTTACTTTTGCTCTGATCTTTTGAGTGCTGTTGTCTTGCACCAGGACTTGAGGGAGATGTGTGGAAAGATGATATGTGGAGATGGAGCACCCACAAGGATTGACAGATACTGCCCTGAGCTGTTACATAGAGAGGGAATCACTTTCCTGACTGCGTGAGGGACATCCCAGAATTTTTGGGAGGATAAGATCTCATACTTCAAAGAAGAAAGAAGAGGGAGAGCTCCAGGAATAATACAGATACAGGAGGCTGTGGTGCTTTCCTAAAGGTCTTTTTAGATAGTTTTAGGAATTGTCTTTAAAGAGTAAAATTAAAGAGTACCAAGGGCCAATCTCAAGCACTGGACTCTAGATTGTCCTGAATGATTAGTTCTATTTGCTAACTCTGCTTTTTGGCTATTCCAATGACTTGTCTCCAACGCAGTTCTGCTACAGAGGGAGCTGGTCCCCAGTAACACATTGCCAGTTCACATGGCTTGACTTCTGAGACAGGAATCAGAATCAGGAGGCAGCTCCATTTAACTCAAAATTGTGTCAAATTCCCAGACCTCTGCCACTCATTAGATCTCCAGACACAGATGCCAATTGCCCAGTGACCAAACACCGGGGCCTTGGCCACAAGAATCACCTGTGAACAGCTCATGAGTATTTAAAAGCTAGTGGTAAGCCATGGTCTACATGGGCTGAGTCCATGAAAAGATTTGCTTTTAAGATGAAGTAAATGTTGCTTTAGTAGGTTCAAATGCTACATCATCCCCTCATTCGCTGTAGTATATTATCAGCATTCTCTTCCCCCACTGAAAAAAACATGGATTGTCACTTTGAATTGTAAATTCTCCCAATAAAGGGAAAGAAATGCATTACATACACTCTGATATATCACCCAGACTGCTTGTCCTTCTAAGTTCCAGGGCAATTTTAAAGAATTGCTACGACAAAGTAAGAATGGTGTATCTGTCAGTGACATTCTGAGTTAAATCATGAAGGATCTGGAGAATGATAAAGGCTGAATAAACATTTAAAGCTTTCAGGGTTAATTTCTTTCTATTTCGCTTTACCTTAAAAGTTCACAACCATGAAGTCTCAGCAGGGAGGTAGCCGGAAATTTTCCTAACTATTATTTTATACAGGAATACCTACTACTTAGCTTACTCATTTGAACAGAAAATAAAAGGTGAAGAAGCAAAATACACAGTAGGGGAAAAGTGACAAGACAGATGCCTATAGTAATTCACAGAAAATCTCTGCAAGTGTGAGTACATAGTTGCCTGATGTCACCTCCCGTATTGTCTCTGAAAGGAAAGAGACCTTTCAAAACAATCCCTGCAGGTTTCTGCTGGAATTTAGATTTTTTGTAAATATTAATATCCTGGACCAGCAGTGTAAGCTGTGTCAGGCAGATGTAAAATGGTCATTGCAGACACTTCATTTTTCACTATCAGGACATCACCAGTCAATGCAATCAGTGCCCTTTTATTTCTTTGATCTCACTTTGAACTACATAGCTTCAATGCTCAGGTCTTTAGAAAGAAACTGCAGTTCAAGATGGGAAAACTCAGTATTCTGGATAGTGTTTTGTCTCTACCACAGCAGAAAGATCAGGCTGTGATCCTCAGACGTGAGGGATTTTTATCCCCGAAGGAGCAAAGCAATTATTCACAGTCAGAAGCTAGTATAAGCAGTAAGAACAGCCTCCCTTGACAATACTGTGAGAATAAGGGAAGAATCCTTCCTCTTCTTTCTGCCAAGTGACAGTTCAAGACCTTTTTGCCAGAACACTCATATTTTCTAATTGAAAAGCATTCTCAACAGAGTAACTGTATACCACTAATTTCACTGTATAGATGAGAAATGGGAGCACAGAAATTTTATTTTTACCTCCTTAATAAAATGATCCACCAAGTGTTTCTACCTTATCACAGGAAGTGTCATCAAGCAATAAAGAGCCTTTCTGTACCAGCAGGAGGAAGGTAGCAATAACTATTTGATCGCTGGTCAGATGCAAAGGGCAAGGTTACTTGGTCTGTTCAGCCTGGAGGAGACTGAGGGGAGAGCTCGCTGCAGTCCAAAACTTCCTTGTGAGGAGAAGAAGAGGAGCAGGCACTGATCTCTTCTCTATGGTGACCACTGACAGAAGCCAAGGGAATGGCACTAAGCTCTATCAGAGGAGGTTTAAGCTGAATGTTAGAAAAAGGTTTTTCACCCAGGGGGTGGTTGGGCACTGGAACAGGGTGCCCAGGGAAGTGGTCACAGCACCAACTCTGACAGAGTTCAAGAAGTGGTTGGATAATGCTCTCAGGCCCATGGTGTGGCTCTTGCGGATGGTGCTGTGCAGAGCCAGGAGCTGGACATTGATGACCCTTGGTCCCTTCCACCTCAGGATATTCTATGTCTCTATCAAGTTTAAAATCAGTTAATACAGATGTTGGCAATAAGAAAGGAAAAACACTGATGGGTTGAACTGCAAAAGTAGTATTTGTCCTACCAACACATTGCCACCAGACTACACCATTTACTATGACAGAGTTACACAAAATTTAATGCTTAATCATGCACCAATACGGGCCTTTGAGATTTGGGAGCAATAATAATAATAATTGATGTTACTTAGCTTCACTCATCAACTCATTTACACAAGTTTCTACACAAGTTTCAAGACTCAGTTGCAGGCTCTCTTTATACCAACATGAAATTTATTAAGAGCACTCATCCATATGCCTGTAGGCTCGTTTTACTAAGTAAAGCTTCCTATTGTCACTGTCTTATCTTTGGAATTTATGGCTGTATATATAACAAAATACAAGAAATTAAGTTATTAAATTTGTTGTAACTGGAAGAAGAAGAAGAGATAAAAATATCTATTCACAGATGTTCTCAAACAGCAGACATAAGAATGATTCCTGGTTTCAGTTAGCATCCATTAATTACTGACTCTGGAAATTAATAGGAGGCCATACACAGTGGAAACATTTTTCAAACCCCAGAAATATTTCATAAGGATTCTTCTTGCAGTGCTTCAATGCTAAAAAATGTTTTGAGTTGTCTGACAAAAAATTGGAAATCATTGTCCAGAGCTCTTACAAAGGAGCAAATGTTGAGAGGTTACATTCAGTCATGGATTCATTCTTAGAAGAGGAGGTAAAAAGCTTCAGTGAGACCACTTAACAAATGTCCTGTGCCACAGACTTTGATTGCCTCCTTCGTATACGGTTATGTGGCTGTACATATGTGATTCTTGGATTTTTTATCTCCTCTGACTGCCACCTTTATTTTTCTTTCTATAATGTTGCTTACATCCCTTAGGGAAGTTACTTATATTTTTCTACTGTCCTGACACAATGCTTTGTTCTTTTTTTTTCATACTTGAGGACAATGATTAGTGTCCTCCTGTCCTTTTTACTGTTTTCACATCATCCAACTCCAAACACCAAAGTTTAATCCACTCATATACTGTAAATTCATCCCTGCAGCTCTGTTCATTCCTCTGGATTTACATCTGGTGAGGATTCTGTGAAAAAAGGGCAGGAATCCTGTACAAAGGCTGTCCTCCTCCTTTTGGAGCTGTCTCCATGATGAAGTTCTTGCCCTGGGTCCCCACCTGAGCTACCTCGCAGTGGCATCACAGGCATGCCCATCCCTGACCAGAGACCAGCTGGTACAGAGCAGAACTCCACACAACAGGTAACCTGGGGCTTGATCACGCCTGCCTCATCACTGTGGGCTTGCCGGAAGATCACTGAGCTGGGCCTGTCCCTGGTCATGGTGTCCAAACCTGATGCTGATCCTGACCCTGACTCACTGAATTGTGTTCCTGCCTTAAGTGCAGACTGGCCTCATCCCCACAGACTGAACTTTCCTAATTATGTACACTGCAAAATAATGAGGGATGGTTGGAAAGACAGATATGCACTAGATTTCAGAATTTTACGAAGTTCTGCTTAGTATTTTGACCTATATCTAGATTGAGTACTTTTAAGCAAACTACTGGCATCATTCCTGCATATCTATGAGCTGCTCAACTTTTTCAGCTCTGAAATTAAGCTAATGGTTATAGCACTCCTGTGGTTCCCTACAAGCACTACAGGAAGTCCAAAAGGACTATAACTTTTTTTGGAAATTAATCCCTTCAGGAAAGGAATATAAATTAAAATAATTGCAGTGACATGGCAGCCTTTCAAAAACAATGCATTAATTATTAATCCCCTGAGAGACAACATGCAGAGTTCTTTAATGGGTGCAAACTATATGTAGGAGGAGGTGGGTAAAAAGGATCCAGCTTGGACTTAATTTTGTTTCTCTGTTTCTTTTTTGTTCATCTTGAGCTATTGGACATCTTGCAAAGAACAATCTTTGATTGCTTGGCAGGTTGGAGAACTTTCTATTTTCTGGTCTTTAAAAGCAATAGCCCAGACATTAGAGCTCTTGCAATCTCAGTCTGCTCCATCTTTATGAAGACAGATGTATTCAGGTCTAAATCCCCTTGCTAGACCATTATGTGTACAAACTACAGCATCTTTTCCCTTCCCATAATGAAAAAGTTACTCCATTCGGTTCCAACAGTGGATGTTATACAACTTACATAAAAAAAATGTGGATGCACAAATTGTTCACATTAAGATTACATTGTTTCCAATGGTTTCCCACTATGACAACTACAAGGAAATTAAACCTCTTAAAGTTTTCTTTCGACAGCTAATGTCAGGAAGGAAAGGATTCTTTTTGCCATACCTTGCTTCATTGAGAATTTATCTACAATCACTTTTGAAGAGAATCTATTTATATTTTCCTATTAATGTTCGTAGATCAACATAAAGAGTACCAGCTGATTGTCATAACAATAATGCTGATTTATACTTGAGAGCATACAAGATACAGAATAAGCAGATAGTGTTCTACAACACCAGGAATAATTAAAACTGTAACAACAGAACAACTCCTCCAAGTGAATGCACAAAGAAGGCATGGATGAGCAAAGGAGATACCCAGATAGCAAGATAAAAATTAGTGAAAAACACCTTTCAGAATTTCCTTGCTTCTATTCATCAATAGATTACAAAATAATAAAAGACAGGAAGGCAATTACATGCTTGTCTCACAAGACATTAAGGAAATTGAAATAATTCTTGCCTTCATATTATTAAAGATGATCCAGTTGACATGTAAAATAACTTCTATAAGATTTAAAGCTTCCAAGCATAAAGACCTAAGGGATATGTGTTTGTTCCTCTCTTTTGTACACATATATGTATCACAGGGGCTTCCGCTTGTCTCATTAGTGTGATGTGCTGAGAGATGAAACTGCAGAGAGAGCTCTATGCCTGGAGGATGGAAAGCACATTGCTCCAACTTCTCCTTCCATAGCACCTATCAAATGTGCCTGGTCCCATCTTCTTATTGCAGGAGGTTCTCACATGTCTGACTTCCCAAAGATAGGGGCCTATTTTTGGGGCACAACTGGTAGGAAAACGTGTTGTGCTAGATTTGTCTGGTAAGGCTGATGGGCCTAATTCTTTCCTGTGCAATTTCTCTACTTCTAATGATGAACAAATACCACTGAGTTTCAAAAAAAGTTTTTCTGAGTGTAGCTTCCAAGCAAAAGCCTGCAGATTGCAGAATCATAATGACTAAAAGATCAATACAGTAATGCTGGGGACTTGTCAAGGTTCACCCCCAGACTGGGGTGACCCTGAAAGATGGAAAAGTCTCTCCTCCAACCCGTGCCTCCAAAGACTCAGTAGTCTTCAGTTGTCCAGTCTCAAGGTAGTTTATTGTGTGTTATCTAAAAGATTTTCTCCCTGAACTGCTGCAGTCAATTCAGCAGTCAGACAAAGGCACACTCCGACACCCAGGGGGCTGGTGCTTTCTTTTATATCATACATTGCGTGTTAAATGTTTATGGTTTTTCCCCAGTGCCCATCACCTATATTGAATGGTGACTTTCTTCTCTAAACCAATCTGTGAGTGCCAACATCACCATGAACATGAAGGTTAGGAAGAAGGAAAGAGAACAGGGCACACCCAAATCCCTCCATCTTAGAACTTCTGACGCCCATGTAGAAAACTCAGACCCCTCTGTACAAGGCCTAAAACCCCCCTGTACAGCACTCAAAAACTCTTCCTTTCACTTTGTGACTACTTCTACTATAATATCTAAACTTTTGTGATTTCTTGTTCTTCCTGCAAGGTTGGTAAATTGCTCCATGGGTCAGATTCAAAACCACAGGGATTTCTGTCTGCTTGCCAGGGTCTCAAATGCTTCTGACCTGGGCCCAGAACATCCAAGAGTGTTCAAGGGATATTCTGGGTTCCGACAGGGACTGACAAGAATGAACATGCCAGGAAGAAGGACAATCCAAAAATGAAACCTAAAAAATCATCAGATGGCCCAGAAGGACCAAAGATTAGGTACTAATAGTACATGTGGCAAAGACAATGATAAAGCACCAGGAGGGCAGAAGCAAAACAAACCTGAAGAATTCATCAGCTTTCAGAACTCACTTATACAAACAGACCAAGACACTGTTGTTCTTCAGCACACACTGTAGAACCCACAGGACAACGTTCTGCTTCTATTGTTTCTATTTTTCAGTATGCTGGAGGAGTTATTGGGAAGCTTTTTTTCATAATAGCTGCTTGGAAGCTGTGAGATTCTCTGCTGGGAGCTGCTGAATAGGAAGCAACACTAGAGTTCCTCTTAGATAACATATGAGCAATTAAAAAACAAGATGTGCCTCAGTCTTGGGATCAGAAATCCTAATATAAAGCAGTACTTTCAAAACCCATCTTTTTCAAGTACTGTGAATAACATTGTGGACATCCCTACAGGTCTCCCATTCATTTTTCAACAGCTTGATCTCACTGGCATTACAAGCATGGCTTGGTAAGTGTTTAAATTGGTTTATTCACTTACTGTGATTTCTAAGACATTCAGTTCCTTGTGTGGGAGCAGGTAGAAATGCTGCAGATTTATTTTAAACAAATACTGACAGCACTGATAAACCATTTCAAATGTTGCCATAATTTATCATAATCGGTTAGTCAATTCGAACTTGCTCCAATCAGAAGTGAAAAATTATTTTCAATCTTATAAGACATCACGTCAATGTAAAACCTTGTTGCAATCTACCCCACAAAACACTGCACAGAGAAGGCTGGGACAGCAAGACCAACTCAAAACAATTTCATAGCTATTTTTTCTTAAGAAGTGTGAGGCCGATCATGTTCAAATGTTACAAACAAGCACTGATCAATAAACACAAATCCGCCCTTTATTTGCTGTTACAGAGAGGATATTACAGGTACATACTAGGGCTGTCTTATTTTTGCAGGTGCAAAATGCTTAGTCTACAAGCAGAGCAGGTAGAAATATTTCAGATGGTGATTATTTATTGCGTGACTGTTAAGAAGTTATTTGCCATTGCATGTAAATGGTAGCTAGTTGAACCTCTGTGAGCATGAACAGCGCTGAAGTGGCACATTTCTGAGCCAGCATGGAATAACTTGTGGCTAAATCTCAAAAACAGCCCAGTAAACAAATTGAGGTAACTTCCTCAGAGATGAACATACATATGAAAAAATAATTATATCATATATATAATGCTCACTTGCACCACTAACAACAACAAAAAACCAAAAAACAACAACAAAAAAAAACCCTAACAAAGTAATTAGAACCATCTAAAGTATCAGTTTTCCTATGGCTTTTGACTGAGAGGCTGGTAGGCTGTGCTATCTCAAAATTAGTCTTTTTGAGTTTTGAAATTTTAAAAGATTCCCAGGGACAGGATGCTTTCTTCTGGTTGAACATTTCACTCACAAGCAACATACACCCTTGTAGCAGGGTGACTCAATTCACTAGCCATTTATTTCTGACAGCTAAGATGCACAGAACTAGGAAAATGGAGAAACTTATCCTAATGTGGCTTTCTAGACTCTCTCAAGTTTGGACCTGAAGATTTCTTTCTGCTGTGGAACAGCTGGTGCACCACTGCTCTGATAGCTCCACCTTTAGGAGGCTAAGATTATTTTCTCTTCCATTTTGCACATCCAAGACTTGCCTTTGATAAGTTCCATGAGACAATACAAATGCAACCAAACAGCACAACAGGTCACACCAACAGCTTTGAAAGCCAGCACAGGACAAACCCGTCTGTATTAATCTGCCTTTTGTGCAACTGGCAATTAACCCATCCACGTTTCTGTACTTCTTCCACTTAAAAAGATGTTTATTCTCTATCACTATAGAAGGAGGAAAATAATTTGAGTTTCTAATTCTAAAGTACTTGTACACCATCTAAAATAACAACATATGTGGAAGGAAAATCATATGTAGCCATTGTTGGGTATCCTCAGAGAGTTTTGGCCCAGTTTAATTTTATAGCACATTTGCTAAACTTACACTCTTCTAATACTCATTAATCATGACACAAAAAAAAACCAGCTAAATCCATGGTAGGCAACAAACTACAAATAATACAAATACTCTTTGAAAAGAGCAAAGACACAAAGAGATAATTGTAAATGAGAGTATCTGGAACTTCTATTAACTGCATTTGCAACAATGCATGGGTATTGCCCTATTCATTTACAGAAAGAATGGTGAGGGCCATCAACACTGTGGTTTTGTCTTTTATAGCATTTCTATCGCAGGGTAGAAATAGGAATCTGTTCTTTGTTTTGCAATATGCCTTTTCTCACTCTAGACTGTTAAATACAACAATGTCATCATTGTCATCTAAACATAAAAAAGATCACTGAAGACACAAATAACTCAGATGGTTAAAGATACACAGGTAAAAGCAAAATTTCTGTCAAAATACATTATCTGCATAAAGCTGGCAAAGCTCTATGAGGGCACAAAGTTACTAGGGCATACATTTGCTTAGTTTTACTGAAATTTTTTGGCTAAGTCTCCCATGAGAGAACACTAATGTAAGTTTGCAATTGCATGTGGAAATGCAAGAGTTTTGAAAAAGAGAAAAGAAGCAATAAGGAAGAATAAAAAGTTTTCTTGCCAAGATGAAGTTGTAGCTGCTCTCAAAATCTCTGCAACTCAACAACTTTTTTTATATTCTTAAGAAGGAAGCAGTATGCAAGGTGGTGAATCTGCTGAGGAAACAGAATTATTTAAGTAACACAAAATGACTGAGAATGGAGAGGAATTCCAGGAGGATCTAATCAAAGTTGATGATTGGGTAACACAACAGAGGATAAATTTTAATGAAGCAATGCTTAGTAAGTAAAACTGTTCACTTCAACTTTGTATTTACCGATTAGCCAGCATATTTGGGGGAAATATGCTAGCAAAGATGATAATATTGTCTGCCTTCTTCTCAATGTGGTAAGAAAAGGTCATTGAGAAAAAGGGTTTTCTGTGTAAGTACTGTTTATTTTTCTCTCCTCTCAGTATCTGCTGTCAGTTTGTTCAGTGTTTTGGATACATGTGAAACAATAGCTCACTTTTCAGGAGAGCAGGGAAAGATAAAGCTTCTGAGACTGTAAAAAGTTTAAGAGATTCCCCCTTTTTTATTTCCAGCTTTCTAAAATGTGTGAAAGGAACAAGATTTTGAAGAATAGAGCATTAGCTGGTGGCAATTAGGTGATTCCAAATGCAAGTGAAAGGGAAAAATTACTTTCAGCATTGGAGCTAATGCAGTCTGGTGCTTCATGTATTCTGGCTGGACTCTCTGGTGTCTAAGAGAAAAAGTGCTTTTAATGAAGGTTTCTGAAGGTTGGGACACTTGCACTGCCATTCTCCTGTGAGGATTTCCTGCTATTAGAGATGATGAGCTCGTTTTGCCTCAGTAAGAGCATCATTAAGATCCTACCTCTTATTTGTAGCTTGTTTATGATGAAATTTTTGTCTCTGATGAGTTTGGTTGGATCTGGCCAACAGTAGTGCCACTGGTTTTGGAAATAAGACACATGGACAAGATGAGACTGCTTGGTCAGAGCTGACCCCTCCCAGACCTGAGCAATGCAGGTTCCTCAAGGCTAGTCCAGAATATGTTACCCACCAAAACATGGGCCAGACTCATCGGCAAGCAAGAGCCCCTTTATTTGGGGAAACTGGTCAGCAGTGTCTCCCCATTGTTGCTTGTCATGCCAAGACTGACTGATTTACCTGAATAGCAATAGCTGACAATGTCACCATTGCTGAGGCCAGACATGGGCAGCAGTAAATCAGGGAATGCATGATAGCCATGGAGTAGGTAGTACCACAGACAATCCTGCAGGCGGAGGTTAATGGATACCGGAAAACTTACTGGAGCTCATCCTACTTTCCCTCTCCAAACCTGACAATTTAGTCCCTGGTATAAATTGTTTTCAGCTGTACAGAGCACATGCTCCTTATTCAGCTGGATGCACTGCACTGCAGTCCATGTATGACAGAGAAATCCCCACTTGAGGAAATTGGAAGTGGCCTTTGGATGTGCATCATTAACTGTGCTACAGGCAAAGCAGCAAGAGCCGTGCTCTGCAGAGGACAGCATCTGCAGTGAGTGACAGCATCTTTGAGCTTTGTGGGAAGGGCAGGGCATGTGGTAAGGCCATCATGTACTCTATGGAGAAGTGGAAGAAAGCTGCCTCCTGGGAACATCCCAAAATCCCAGTATATTATCATCCTAAAGAAAGCAAGCAGGAAACTGCTGTGGCTCTGCCTGCCCCACAAGTGCCCTTTTGCTGGATTGAGATTCAGAGAGCATGATGAGAGGTGGTAATATGAATTCAGGCTGTTACCCTTCCCAGCAGATTATCTTCCCAGGACAACCAAGCTGTTATCAGTACCTATACACAAGGGGCCCTGCTGGAGTCCCAAGTGTTCGGTGAAAAGTTCCTCATTTTTAGAAGTGCAGCTTGAAAAATGTGTTTACTCCAAACTTGTCTAGTAATTTACATGGCAATGTGGGTACTAGGCTGGAGGTCTCAGTGTGTTGAAAGAAGTTCCTGCCCTTAACATCTTGTAGCATCAAATAAATAAGACAAAATAAGAAATACAAGAATATAAGGAATAGTAGAAAAGATATATTATCAATTACTAAGTGTTTGCATTGACGAGAGCTTAGGCACATTAAAAAGGCAAAAAACTCCCAAACCTAAAGTACTCAATGATGGGGTCTTAAGGTAACATTCTTCCTCCAACCAATTTCAACAGCAAGATTAGCCCAAGGATACTGTTTGCCTGATCTCTTCTTGCCCCATGATATACATCTTAGAGGAGCCCTATGGATTAGGAAGCTGCAATCAGTATAATCACATTTTTATACAGAAACAGTATGAATGGGAAATGAGAAGCTCAGTAATCTCTTTGCTTAGAGAACATGCTAACTCCTCAGCAGAGGAAGTTATACTTGAAGGCATTCATACAGGAAAGGTTACACAAAGAGGGGAAATACAATGGCACAGGTGCCAATAGGATTTTGACTAAAAGATGCTGGAGGCAAATAATAAACTTTTAAGAAACATCTATTTCACAACAAATTTTACATTACTTACATTTCCTCAGATGTACTTTCTTGCTGCCTGTGCAATCATTTTTGGCCATTAACAGAAATAAAGACACCACATAAAATACAGCAAGTATCAGAACCTCAAGGACTTCATGCATAAAAAATCCATCTTGGGAAGCAGCAGCTATCATTATTTTAGTCCTTTATTTACTGTTTCCTAACGCAAAGAAAACCCATTCTGCTCTCCAGCACCTCCGAACTCTGTGTTACCATTCTCACTCCTGTTAAATATGCAGCTGGGAGGTAATCTGCTTAGCAACCAGCACAAACATATTGCACCAGAGGAAAAGGAAGGCTCCTTGACAAGCAAACTTGGCTAGAAGCCAGCTAAAAGACCCAAAGGCACCGCAGTCAAATGTCCGTGTTTTCTGAATAAACTGTAAATTAATAAGAGGAACAGTGGGGACAGGGCATACCCAAGCAGGTGAGCCACTGTTGACCCATAAGTCAACAGTGATTTCGGGGCATACCCAAGCAGCTGAGCCACTGCTTGTGCACACTATGGCAGGTAGACAGAACAGATGAGAAGTATTTGGTTCAGTGCAGATTTTCCACTGTGCAATCTATGTAGCTGAAACTAATAGTTTGGCTTCCTGGTGCCCCTGAGTCACTGCAGCACTCTCCCTGCGGCAGCAGGGGTGGGCCCTCATCAAGAAGGTACCAAGCTGTCCTGGTATGGCCACATGTATGTGGGACATGCTAAATGACATTAATCATTTTGGGCTTTAAAAAATATTTCCACAGCTGCACTGTGGATAATGGCATTGCACTTGGGGTGCTCTTAATAAAAGCAACACAACAGAAGGACCAAATTTAGGCATCTTTTACAGAGTCAGACAGGAAAAGGAGGAGCAGGGACTGATGTTAGTGATAGAGACAAAGACTTTGAGGATGTGGCTTCAAAGTCTTCCAAAGCCACCCAGTGCTACCTCGGCATGGCTCTCACCTTGTGCTTGCAGCTGTGCACAGAGGAAAGATTGTGGGATGGGCAAAAACATCTCCACAGCAAGCAGCTATCCCTCTGGCTCAAGTATGTCCCTCTAGCCCACTAGAGCATGTTGTTAAATTCTGCAAGAAATCACATCCCTGCGCATGTTTCCCCACCAGATCCACCCCCAGAATCTGTGAACGCTTGGGCATTTTGTGCTGCCTGTCTTACAGAAAATGAGGCAGCAAAATAAGACATGTAAGAACCCTTCACTGCAGCTGGGAGGACTGTAAGAAGATCCTCAGCTGCTCTTCAGGCTAGCCACTGAAAACCTGCTCTCATAATTTTATTCACATCATGTAAGAAGGCCCAAGAGCTTCAGTGGCACAAATTGGGAGCATAAATGCATGAAAACTCTCCTGAGAGCAGACAAGATTCACCCTCACTCTATAACATATGGCTGAAAATTTAATAGAGGCTGGGACACCTCTGCTTAAAAATAATTGTCAAGGATGCAGCATACTCAGAATGAAAAAACATAAATTTTTGGACTCCATTCTGACAAAAGGTCAAGACAATAATGACTCTAATGAGGCAGAAAACATCTAGGAATGAGTTTTGGCTGCTTTAAATAGTATGTAAGGCAAATCAAGGCAGTCCATATGTTCTGCTAGAATAAAACATATGCTTTAAAGGACAAATGATTCATGAAGGGTTGGTTAAGTGGGATACATCATGTGCAGGTACAGAAGTTCAGGATGCTGCTACTACAAGCAATTCTCCAGGGGGAGATGACAGCCCAATACATTATCTGTACATGGGGGTAAAAGAGAGGACGAAATATACCAAAGTTGGGGGTGGCAGTATTGTAATCTAGTTTCTGAATATATTAACATGGAAAATACAATGTTACAGAAACTCTTGATACTCACAGAAATAATCTTTCCATTAATCTTCACTTGATTACAGTGACTGTTTTCATAAAAAGAAAAGCTCTATCTCTGATGTGCCATGTAGCACAAGAAATAATAGATTCAGCCTTAAAGCATGCACAGCTACAGATGAATAACAAATTTTGGAGAGAACTGTGCATCACCCATGATGACAAACAGAAAGATAACAGAGTGGAAAGCAGGCAGATCAAGAGTAACCAATGTCCATAGCTCATCTTTAAAGATAAGCCATGGCATTGGAATTTAAGGTATGAATGGATCAGAGCTGACTCAATAGAGAGTAGCAGTTTAATTGCCTGTACTACTCACATGCTTTCTTTGTAGAAGATAAAACAAAAAAGTGCCCTGTGAGGTAAGGGAGGCCTAAAACCAGCAGTGACTTCAGGAGAAGGCACATAGCTCTGGCAGGTTTCTCAGACCATACTGAACCACGTCTCTTGTTGCTAGAGCCATGAGTAGCCTGCACACAGGGAGCATTGCAAGTGCCAGGATCTGTATATCTGAATTTCTGTCCTTGAGATAAGATTCATCCATGTAATCACAGGTGTCTAAATGCCATTTTTAAACATTTTTATGCCCCTGCATAACTTCTGCATGGCATTGGAGACATCATATGGTCAAACAAGGCAGAGGTGCTGGCTTTCCAAGTCAGCACAAGAAACCTACGGTCACACAACTGAATCCCTCTCAGAGCATCTTCCTTGTGCATTTTACCCAGGCACTGTTCTTCATTATGTGTTCAATACAGCTCATCTATCTCATTTGTGAAACGAATCTTTTTTTGGACAAAAAAACCCTCCAAAACTCTGCAAAATCTTCCACAATGAAAATATGTTTATTCTCAGAGGAAACTAAACTGTCCCTCAGTCAAAGCCACCCTATCCAAAAAAGTCCTTTCCCAAGCAGGCTTTCTCAGACAATACTTAGCCAGACCTGAGCAGGTGGCTGGAGAGCTCAACCTTTCAAATTCATTTTCTAGGATAAACATGACATTTTAATGCCTCTGGCATGGCAGTGTTTTGTCCAGTGCATAGGCAGCATCCTGTCTCTGGCACTCACAGGCAGACTTCCAAGGCACTACAGGTTCACAGTCCCGAGTTTTGTTTATGGTACATTTAAGGGCAGAGCTTTGTGGCACAGAAGCCCTGTTTATATTTCAGCTGCTTTAGAAGGCAAGATGTGACATGGAGTTCTTTAATGCCCCTCGTGCTGTGGCTAGATCCCCGAGGCTCTTGCAAGGGAAGGGACTGCACTACCATTTATTCTGACCACACTGACTGGCTTCAGAGAGTGTTGGAAGGAGCTGACTTTCTCTGAGTGAAGAAAAGCTCATGAGCATACTGAGCTGGTCCAATTAATACAGAGTACCCTGCCTTGCCTCCGGTTTTTGAATTAGATCCTAGGAAAAACAGATAGTTTATCTGTATGTAAATATGCCCACAGTTAAACTCCCCTTTTTCCATAAGAATTCTCTATCCTGGAGTGCAGTTATTAGCAAACTAGCTTAAAGGGCTTATTCACTGCCAAAACCTACTTATGAGAGAAGAAAGGTTTATTTGCCCTTGACAGAAGAAGTACATTTAAGTTGGAATGACAATCATGACTCTTGCGCTATGCAGGGTGAGTCAGTACTCTTTGAGGAAGCTTTCAGCTCCAGATGGTGCAAGAGCTACCTGACAGTAAGGACCAGTGGTCTGACCTGTAGTCAAGGAGCAACCTCAAATGACATTGTTGCAGTGGTATAGGAGGAGAAGGATGTGATGTGTCTTCAGAGGAGGAAGACCCTGAGGGCAATATTCAGGGCAGGTGTACCCTTATTACAGGTGTGGCCAGCAGCAGCTCACAAAAGGCAAGCACAGATCATGGTGGGCTTTACCTGTAGTGCCACGACCCAGTCCAGCATGTTCAGTTGCACTGGGGACCTGGAAAAAAATCATTTTGCTTCTCTAGAAATAATTCTTGTTCACCATGCAAGGTCTTCAGTACATGATAATTAGCAGCTGTTATGCGGCTCCTAGAAAGGTTGATAAGGTGAGCCCAAAATGCCTATCAACTTGGAAATCCAGTGCTCCTTCAGCTGTCTATGCAAACAGTATCACACTATGACAAGGCTGGTCCTTTCCTCTCCCACAGCAGCAGCTTGGGATACTTGTTTGGTATGAAAACATCAGTGCTAAACTCAAGGTCAGGGTAAGTGACATGTTGGGTCTTAAAGTGTGCATGGAGCAGGTAAATGGGGTAGTGGTGTAGAAAATAAAAGAGCTTTTTAAGCAAACAGCAATGGATTTGAGGGTGGACAGAAACCTGAAGAGTGCTGCTGCTGTGCAAGGCATGTCTCAGAAATGCCCTGATAGGATGTTTGAAATCCAATTGCTTAGATGGCAACTAATCAATTCACATGGCTGGACTACTGTGAGCAAAACCACACAGCAAATTCAACTTCTCTTCTTATTGCATTCTTTCATTTTAACTACCAAATGTACCATTTGAAACATAGAGAAGGAACATTTAACTTGACAGTATCTCTCTAAGCATAGCTAGTTATAAGGTTAGACATTAAAATATCGAAAGCTGCTAATAAATATACACATATTATTACCAGTAACAAATAGTTTTTAACAGCTTCATACAGTGGGGTTTATGATGACTTTACTGGTGCATTAATACCAATAAACACAGCTCTATTGCTTCAGGAGAGATCTATACTAGACATTATATTATTTCATCTGTAATAATTTTTTGCTCCCTCTCTGGAACAGAACTAGTTCATAGGCAAGGGTCATAGAAAGGGATTGTAGCTAGTGATACTGATAAAGCATTCAGAGACAGCAACTACCCTGAAATGCAGTTTAAGTCACGTTAAGACCACCACTGTACCTCAAAGGAAGGAAAAACATTGACTTTTTTTTCTGTACTAAAGAGAAGATTTACATTTGAAAAAAGCTATTATTTGAGTTAAAATCTTTCAGGCAGTCTCAGTCAGTTTTCTTGCCACAGTATCTGATACCACTGCAAGTGTCAGCACACACATTTCCTACTAACTAAGCTACATTTAAAAGATCTTTTAAGGGCAGAGCTCATCACCACTGTGTGCAACACAGGGCTGGGCACCCGTCACAGACCTTCTGGCTGGACAACACCATTTGTTCAGCTTGCAAGCAATGCTCATTAGGACTTGCAAAGTCCTGAGTATGTTCACAGGGTTCAAAAATTATTTGGATTAATAAAACCCAAATCAAGGCATTGTGAAATGCCTTACATACATGTGTGCTCTGCACACGTGGCAGTGCGGAGCACAACTGGGTCACTAGATCTCCAGTGAGTGGATTCTTAAGTAATTATAAGTGCATGTTTAAGAGATTGAGCTGCACTGTCCAAGGATTCAGAAGGATTTTAAATGCTGAGATATTTATCAGGTAAAATATATATCTAACTCTTGATTGTTTTCAGTGACGTATTAAATGCATACAAAATCTTTCTCTAATGTAGCTTCAGCTACAGTTCAAAATGAGGTAGTCTAACAAATGTATTTAGGACAATGAAAAAAAAGAAAAGAAATCCACATGTAGAAACAAGACCAAAGGCTTTATTCAGGATCCTTTGAAGAAAAGTCTCCTGTGTTTTTTAATCAGCAATGTGCTGGTGCAAATGCTGCATGTTCATAAAGAAGTAGTACACCCTTTCTTGCACTGGGGTCCCTCTGGCATTGGGTAGATTAAGCAATTGCTGGTATGAAATTAATTCATTGATTTCCACTAAAAAAGTTACTGCATCTTAAATTACAGATAAGCTATTCCAATAGAGCAGAGAAGAAAATGAATAAATGTATCTTATTAAAAAAAAAAAAAACAACCAAATACCGAACCACAAAAAATAAAAATAAATAAAAAAAAAAATAAACATGCCTAAGCCTATGCAAAGGTAAGATGTATAGATCAGCTGAATAATGATTAGAATATTTTAGCATTTTTCAACCAGATAGATAAGTATGTGTTTACTCAATGTGGCTGAGATGTGCTGTGGTTCAGCAAACATATAGCTAAGGAAAAGGTGGAACATCTTAATGTACTCACTACTGCACAATAATTAAGAAGAAATAATTTCCTGCAATTGCAGCTCATGCTGGGCAAGATCTCCTCCAACCTCATTTTACCGATACTTGTAGTTTTACTTTATTGAGTTGGTGAAGTGAGTTCTGGTTGGAGCAAGCAGCATATACCAGCTCTTCTTTTTTAAAATGCTCTGCTTTTTTTCTTTTTTTTCTCTAATCCATCAGTAAAAGACACACATTTACCTGAAGAGAACTTAAACTTGGATGCCCAGCTCCATTTACGGAAGGTTTTGACGGTGAGAGGGAAGAGGATAAAGCACATTTGAAATTGTCATGCCTTCAACCTGCAAGAGGCTGGAGCTGTAGTTCAGCTGGGTGAATGCCACAAGAAGAGCAGTCAGCACATAAATACGAGAGGCACTGCTACATCTCACATTTTGCAAGAAAAAGGACCAGTCTGGCGGGCAGTCCAGGTATTTTAGTGATTGCACATGGTACATTTCTCCAAGGAAAGGCTTGCAGGTAGTGTGTTTGCCAGTCTTCACAAGGACTGGCTAAGGAGTTGGGGTCTTGGGTCATCTCCCTGGCTCTGCCTGTTGTCTGATTGGTATTCTTAGGCAAGTTCATATTAGCTCTGAAAGATTTAATTTCCTTGACCTTTGACAGGTGTTTGACTTCCATTATGAAAAGTTTTACAAAGTGGGATTTATATTAGCTTTCTGTAACTTGTCTAGCTCAGGGAATCATACTCAGGCAAAGTAGAAGTCGTCTAAAGGTAAGGAATAGAAAATTATCAGAGGTCTTTGAAACCATGGCATAGGAAAAAGCTGAAGCACATGGATTGATTCATTTCTAGAGAAGGGAAATGAGATGAGACATGACAGGAGTCTTCAAATATGTATTAGGCAGAAACAATTCTCTGCATGTGTATTGGGCAGAAGCAATTCTCTGCATCCTCTTCAGACAGAACAAGACAAGCAAGTATAAACCCTTGCAAGAGAAATATAGGTTAGACATCATGAATTATTTTCAAAAAATATAAAGGAAACAAGCTTCCTAGTCAAGGTCCATCTTTTACACATGTGATAAACAATAGTAGACAAAATCTGCCCCAAATCATGCTCAGTGCTACTCATCATCCATCAAGAGCAAGAACTTCTCACCATGCTGCCCTGTTTTCAGTGACCTTACATCTCTGATCTCCCTGAGAAAGCTTTGTGAAATGCCTTACATATATTCATTACCATTTTTTAATGAAAAAAAAATCTTATCAAATAAAGTGTTTTCTGGCTGTATTCTGGCTATACTTTTACTTGTGCACTAGAGTATAGTAGACATTAGGACCACATTTCTAGGCTCATGTCTTGTGGTCTATATGAAAGCACCTTTAATATCTAACTTCCATCTTTGCTATTTTTTGATTAGCCTGCTCTAACTTCCCTGCAGTTCACATGATGCAATTCTCTATTTTCCTTGTGCAGTTTTAATAGAAGTGCAGCTCAGCTGCTGGTTCTGTAAAAATATCACCCATGGGACTAGCTGAGCTCTAAGAAACTGTTTCATAAATTTGAATACTTTGATGTGATAAATGTCAAAGCCAGCCTTACAGAGATGAAGGACTATATCTACTTCACTGCTGAAACATGCTCATGGAAATTCTCCCTCAGCTCAGGAAGTCTAGGGGGGACATCATTGCTTCATATAAAACCATAAATGTTCCTAAAACGGGAAGCAGAGCTTTGTTCCATTGGAGCTGAGAACAAGTGGCTAAGTGTGACATTTGTGTCAGAACACTTCAGACAGCTTCAAACACTTCGAAGCATTATCATGCTCCCCCCGACATGGTTTTGGTGAACTTCTCATCCAGGGCATTGTTCCTACAGCTGGTAGAAATTTTCCCTGTTGTGGTCCCAGAAAGTCCATCTCTAGATCTCAGACCAAGTATCCTGAGACACAGCAGGTTCAGAGAGCTGAAGTCACCTGGGCTTCAAATAAACCTTCCAATATGCTCCAAGATGGCTCATGTGAGAGCTCATCCTTTTCACAAGGCAGTGCCTGCCTCCCAGCAGTTTTCTGGAAGAAAACAGATTATCATTTACCAACAGCTTTCGACAGAATTTTCTTCAGAAATATCAATGTATTAAATTGTACTTAAGAGCCAGTTTGTCCAAACTGAAAAGGTTTGTCCACCGAAAAGAAAGGTTTCTGTGTCTAGCTATTTCATGCAACACAGAAATGTTAAAATCTGTCACCACACTGCATGCCTTCAGGCAGCAGTAAAGTGCAGGAAAATTCTACAGAACCAGTGGAGCTGGTACTAACACTGCTGTATGGAGAGGCTCTCCATATTTCAACTAACTGGAGCTCTTTATGCAGCTGTAAATAGATTAACCTTCAAGTGTCTAATAATCTGTTGTGGGGGCTTTTTTAAACAAAAGTGAGATATTTGAAAACATAGGTTGCTTTTTATCTGTTATTGTTGGAGTTCCCACTTGCAGTCACAGTGGACACACCTTGTTCCCAAGTTCCCTGGATGATATGAATTCCCAGCTGGTGCTGCAGCAGACTGCTGGAGACCTCTCCTTCCAAGGTATGCAGTGCTGACTAGGCATTATGAAGCCAAAGAAAACAATTATTCAAGTTAGTATGAGTGCAAGTGGTCCTTAAAGCCTTAATTACTCCCTGTACTTGTACTGTTTAATTCCCACGCATCACTCTGAGTTCTTGGAGAGTTTGTCTTGAAGCCCTGTGCTGAAAACCCCCATGGCTCATGGACAGTTTAGGACTCCTGATGCAGGATGGGTGCCAGGGCCACCCCCAGCTAAGCTATCCCTTCCCATATCTTAGCAGATTGCAGATTGCTCTGAAAATTTTTATACCATGTATCCATTTCCTTTGAATCGCTACCAGAAAAACTGCTTAATCTCCAGGACAATACTGCAAAAGAAGAAGGGGAGTGTGAAACCTAAAGGCCCCAGCCCTTACCAGAAGAACAGCAATTTATATAAGGAGATTTGTGCATGTATCTTTGCTAAAATGTTGCCAGAACTGAATAGTTTAAAAACTGCTAAGCAGAATAGAATGCGACAAAAGTCCAATGTCAACGGTGGCATATTTGTCTCCAGGTCTGCAAGCTAATGCTGAAGAGAAGTTAAATTTAAATAAATTTATTCTAAGTGTAACCAAAATGCTGTAAATAACATACCACTTGCTATGCAGGAATATGCACTACATATTGGGGGACATAAAACACACTAAGTGCTGTACCGACCTAGTTTATTTTACTGCAGTAGGCTCCTACATCTTATGTCCCACTCTCAAGGCAAAATTGTATTAATATTTTCAGGTCCAATGCCAAGCCAAGGACAGGGAGCAAGAAAGCTGAGAATGTTTGGTTCTCAGCTGCACTCCTGGTGCAGCAGGACCCCCAGATTCTGAGCACTGCAGCTGAGAAATGTGAAATGTCCGAAGGTGCCAACAGCCTGCTCCTCGCCCCCACACTCACAGGCAGAGGCAGCAGCATCTCGTTTGCCACAGGCAGAGTTTGTGCATGCTCACAGGACTAATGTGGCTGAGCACATTAGCCACCACAACTGGTTTGGCCAGCCCAAGCTGCCAATGTGAGATGCCAGCACACCTAGCCTGGCTCCAAGTGACAGGGAGGGACATTATGTCAAGCAGTGGGAGGACCTTGCGTTGGCAATGGAAGTTGCAAAAAATTCAGAAATCCAAGTCTGGGGAAAACCCTGACTTCTTTACAATCCAGTGAAAAACATCTAAAACCTCCAGAAGAGCTTCTTTCCCCAGTAAACTTCCCTCTAAAATACCTATACAGTGAGGTAAACTTTCAAACAACCATGCAGTATTTTCGTGGAAGCATTATCAAAGCTTATTACATATAAATTTCATTTTCATTAGTTAATTACAAACTGCAAAAAAAGCAGGGTGAAGCTTTGTGTCTGCTGTAGTAGAGGCAAATGTTACCACAATTCTTATTTAGCACCAGTCTTCCAAATCATCATTGGATGCCATGCAAGTGATAGGCAGCACCCACAAGAGAGGGAGTTCTTTGTCTAAAGCCATGAGAGAAAACAGCAAAATAGAGGTGGTGCACAGGCATGTTGGAATCAAACACTAACAGAATGGCCATATTTAAAGAACTGTAAATCGTCATTATATGGTATTTTAGCAGGATAATCACTGCATATATCTTGCTATATGGGCAGGGGAGAAGTCATAAATGGATCTTGCTGCTTTGCTTCAACCCTGCCAAGATGCTTCCCACCACCCTGGTAAAGGGCAGAAACCACTTTATGACAGCTGCTGAGATACCACCTAGGGAAACATTTGCCATCCACCCAATTAAAAAGAAAAACAAAATAAAAAATTACAGTTACAAAACTGTGGGCTCCATGAAAAAATCAGTCTGATTTAAAATATACAAATCTTGCATGTTTTAGACTAGTTTTACTAGTTGGGCTGTTTTTTAAACATGATAGCTGGCATGCTTCAAAGTGGGGAATACCGAATGAATCGTAGCTGCAAATTGTTTACCGTGACAGTCCACAGTTTTATCTTCCAGCTGTGACTGATAGCAAGTTTCTATCACTTAGTGAGCTGCTTGGAGGCTTTTCTCAATTAATCTGAATTTTTAATCTGCAGGTACTTTTGATTCACACAATGGGTAGAGAGATGACAGTTCAGGAGTGCACACATTCCCCGAAGCCATCACAACTGAGCTCCAGAGCAGGACTGTTGGTAAGCCATGCATAATTCAGTACATTTCTTAGAGCAGCTATCGCTCTGCCAAAGAAGTGAGACTGACTTGTGCACACAAGAGACAGTTTCTTAGCATCAGCTTTTTCCTTTTAAATTTTCCTGCAAATTTCCTTCAGGTTTAAGCTTTTTTAAACGACACCTTTTTAAACTACATCTTAGACATTTTTAGAACATACTTGCAAACTATTCCTTGGAAGGCATACAGAGACCATGACGCTACCTCTTATTCTTCTTTCCCACACACTTTGATAGTGTACAGGCCTGCTCTGTATCTAAATTTACAAGCTGTGACAAGTGATAAATATCCTAATTCTAAAACACTATTGTGTACCTCTGAGACAATTAAAATTCCTTAGATACCTAGATGCAGTACATAATGCATTTAGGCAACATTAGAACATGTCAGAGAAAGAATGTTTTATCCCAGGACACATCCAAGCATCTAAAAATAGACCTTCAGTTTAAATAAAAGTATTGTAATAACATTCATTGGGAAATCCCCTTTCCTCAGATTACAAAAGTAATATTAACTCGAAGACTGTCTCATGTGCAGTAAGAACTGAGCAGAAAAGTTTATAAAAAACATCAAATAAATTATATATTCTTGTTTTTTAGGAGAAAAATTCCGGTTAAAAGTGATGCATTTTTAATTCTCTCATTTAAACTCAAAAATTCATACCATACACTTGAGCGCACAGACTGATCTCCAGGCCACACTATTCCATACAGTTTAGCAGCAGGGGAAGACAATACAAGGGTTTCTGAGGTTTGGCCATAGGATGTTTTGATTGAGACATGCCATTTTATTCAAAACTCAGCATTCCTCACTCAGTTTTGCTCAGTTTCTCTGGAGGTTGTGCATGCCATTCCAGAAATGGCTGCCAGGACACAGTGTAACTGCAATGTGTGATAGACAGGAGGTTAATAACTGACTAAACCTCAACATTTCATTATCAGGGCACCAGAAATGCACAGTATTTCTGAGATGCGTGGCACTGGTAGGACACAACTCATTTACCTTCATTTAACTTCATTCTCTGCTTTTAGTGGTGAGGTAGAAGGGCTTCTCCTGGCTCTCTTCTGCAAATTAGAAGCTGTTTTCTTTCTTTGTGGTAGTTTAATTAAGGACTGTAATGGAATTCATCTTCTTGGGAGACATTTAAATAAGGAAACAAATAGAAAAGACTGGTGTCACATTCAGCTGGAGAAAGGTTCGTGACATGCCGAAACTAACTGATCTGGCCTGGTTTTGTCTCACCAAGGACTACTGTGCAGCATTAGAGTTGCTAGAAGTTGCTGCTGGCATCAGTCCAGCAGCTGGCCAGTGTATGCATCCATCTCCCTTGTGTTCTGGTTATCAGTTTTTACCTTTTTACACAGAAACACACATTGCTCAATGCCTAATGGCCCAATGCAGGCAGTGTGCGCTAAAATAACAGTGCACCCCTATGACTGCCTGGTGTATCAGCACACAGGGAGTGACGTGCCCCATTCTGAGACATGACCCACCGATGTCGAGGTTTATATGGGAACACTTGTTAATACTTTCCCCCACAGCCTTCTGGAGTTACAAGGCTAGCCCAGATCTGAAAGAGCTTTGGGGGAAAATATTACAGGGTTAAGGCAAAAGATTCCAAAAGAGGCTCTTACCCCTGATATTGTCCAAGACGTTTATTCCATAGGATGAAGAGGGAGAGCGTGGGCAAGAGAGGAAAGAGAGGAAAGGGGAAAGAGACTGAACAATGGAGGAGCAGGGCATTATCTAGACTCCTGTCCAGGAGGGGACAATTGGCTTCCAGCCAATTCTGTCCAGAAAGGAAGGAGGGGTTAAACTAACATGGTTACAGCTACAGGGGTCTCTGGTGGGGAGAAACCATTCCCCAGAGCGATGCAACAAATACTGACAGCTCTTCCAGCGAGGTCCAGTTCCCACCTCTGAATCAGAGCACTTTATTCTCTCATTCTAAATGTTCGTATTTCTGCATAAGCATTTCTGACTGTTTAGCCTTCTATGGAACTAGTGATGGCAACTTACACTGTGTCAAGACAGATGAGCAGATCATGAAGCTGGGAAGAGCATATATTAAAGATTTACACCAGGTAGCCCAGCTTAATTGACTCTTTGCCACATCGGGAACAGAGAGTCATAGGTTTGTTTGTAAACCACAGAAATGGCAGCACCTTTCTCCTCCAACCACACCAATTCCACAGAAAGACCCTTAAAGCTGCCACATGGGAAGCATACTACCATTTCTTGGGCTCATCTCCAAGGGATTGAATGTCTGCTACTGCTGATGGTGGTGTCACTGATGTCCTGTGTATCAACAGCCCACAGTTTCTGGTAACTCCCACCATGGAGGAAAAGACTGTGCAACTGTTCCTGTTTTATTCAGCTTAGTGTTCTTGGTTGGAGGGTCTCATTCTGTCATTTTTCTGCCAGTGGTGGTTTTACTTGTTTCAGATTTTAGTTAGCTTTCTTCTAGCATTTAAATTAACTCTGGAAATCCCAAGTTGAAAGCCTATGGTCTCATACCTATCATAAGACAAAGAACCACTACATTCTGAGCTGTTTACAGCCTCATGTAATCTTGTCCAGGCCTCTAGAGATTGCCAAGCAGCAAGCCAGAAGGAAGCTGTTTAAGCTGAAATTTTCAAGTTATTGGATCACAACTAATAGCCTCATGGCAATAATGAAAGCTTCAAAAGACACTAATCCTTCCTTTATTCCAGATATTCTTAAAAGCACCTGGAAGACTTATATAAATAACCTCAATTTTAACTTGACTAGTTTAGTGTGATGGAAAAAAATGTCATGAGTGATATTCCAGCCCAACCTCAACATGGAAAAAGTTCTTCCTCTAAAAATAGTGCTGCACTCTTTTGGCTGTAACACTTCTCACGCTACTAAATTAGAATTAACAAGTCTTCTGCAGGATTCCTAATGGGATCAAAGATTAGAAACATCTTTGAAGTTTGTCTTCCTTTGCTCCACTGTTAATACATACCTGCACTAATCCACCATGGTTCTCCTCAACTAATCAGTCACTCTCCCTCCCAAAAGGGACAGTTTACAGGCTTTTTCCAAATCCCCATTTGTTTGTGTTCATTATCCACACTTTATTTTGCAAGAGCATACCATTTTGTTAATTGATTTTTCATGTTCTATAAAGAGGCCAGTTTGGTTTTCTGAAACCTTTTGGTCTAAATATGATTTGCCAGTCATATTTACAGTACTTATAACTTTGGTCCTGTTTATTGCTGGTAAGGCAATTGGGTTGAACTCTGTGTGTGTGACAAATTCACAACACTTCACTTTTGACTACAGCTGTTAATAACATGATTGCAAGGAGATCATCTCAATTGCACTTTTTAAATTTGGTCCATGTTGAAAGAGATCAAAGAAACACTGAACCTCAAGCTTATTTGTGTCTTGTTTAGGAAAACAAGCTAACAGCCTCACTTACCCTAGGCAGAAATCACACAAGGGAAAACATAATTTAAAAAATACTTTCAAAATTTACATAACTCCAAAATGTTACACAGGTATTTTTCTTTGTTTCACTGTGACTCAAAGTTGGCTCATAACTACCATATCAAACTTCTTGTATCTTCAAATTAATACTTATTTTTTTGGGGAAGAAAGTTATCTTTGGAAGAAAGCCTATTATCTTAGAGTCTTGTAATGATTTTTGCCACTGACAGTAATTGGTTCAGTCCGGCAACTGTTTGATTTACTTAAAGATTTCAAAGCCAGAATGCCTCACTGTGCTCACTTGCTTCAACCTCATAGACAATACAAAATGCAGAATTGCACCAGAAGCAATATGTGGTGCTTTTTGAAGATATATCTTTATAGAGTTGAATGCATCTAGATTCCCTCAGGCTTGAATTTCAGAAAGCACAAAAACTGGAGATGAAGTCAGTGGAATACACCAGTGATAAGCCTCATAGCTAGACATCCAAAATTAACCCTTTTTAAATATTGATTTATAAACTGAAATGAAATGCATGAGAGACACATGGTGAAGCAGAAAGTTTCTCAAAAGTCCTGCAAGGTTGTACTTTATTAGTGGGAAACTATGAAGATTTTAGCTGTGATTCCTTTAGAAGGCAAGGGGAGAAAAAAAAATTAGGAAAAAAGAAAAAGGAAAAAGAAAAAGAGAAAAGGATGAGCTCTCATTTCTTCAGACTTTATTCCTTAATTTTTCTCTGGGCTAAATTAAAAGATTAATCCATTTCAATGAATACCCACAGGGCTGACTTCTAAATGAGTACTTCCCCACTCAACAGATAGAATAGGAAGATTAGAGCATGAAAAAGAGACAATTTATAGTGAGTTTTCTGGTCTTAAGAGGGGTTTTAATTTGGATGTGACAGACATGTTCCAGCTGCTGCTTGTCTTCATATTTTCAAAAGGACATTTAAAGTGCCACTGTTCCAAGTGCTGAGTGTCCCCAGAAAGATGAGTGTTGTTGTGCCTCTTACTGGCTCTGGACTGGCCAAGTTTTTTCCCCAGACTGTAAAACTCACACTGCACCACCAGCTCTCTTCTTTCTCATGTCTCTCTCATGTCCTTACCAGAGGGGATACCCTTCAGGATCACTGAAGACTAGATGTTTTTAAAAATGGGATATAAAGATCGGAAAAAAAAAAGCTGTTTTAGAAATGGCTTCATTGCTTTCTTTGTATCCCTCTAAAAATTATTGAAGTTAATTATACTGCAATAAATAAAGTATTCATGATCTCCTATTGACTAAGGAAGCATAAAATCAACCACAGGACACCTTTAAAATAAAGAAGGGGCTGATGAAACCTCCCAGTATAGGGGCACCAAGCAGGTTGCCACAGTAGCTACATCCATGACACTGATCATTGAATCAACATTTTCCCACAGAGCTAAAGGGCAGAGACACCTTGGGTGTCTGTAATGGGAATAATCTAATCCTGGGGCAATGCACTGCCCTCTCCAGTGAAACTAGTGTCTGGCAGCCTGGTGGGCAAGTGGTTTGAACTACTTTTTACCCTCTGCAGATTAAACACTAAGAGTCGCCGTGACTAAATTAGGTGCACATAATCAGTCAAATAATCCTGTGTGGAAATGGGCCAGGAAAGAGGATTTGTCACTATCTGTTCCTTCCTTGTCGTCCCATTACCCAATACATGCGCAAACATTTGTACTCTCCCACCCCGTTTTACAGATGGGAAAGTGAGGTTGAGCCACTTTTTAAAAGCCAGACAGAAATAAGTGCCAAAAACTGTAACTGGAGCTGCCGGGTATGAGCCAGGACAATTTTAGAACACAGACACAGAATCTCCCAGACCGGACTTCTTACACTAAAACCACAGATTTTATATGGCACTTTATAACAATAACAAACATGATGATTAAGCACTAGAGTTGAGCTGGCATGAGAGCTTGGCAAAATTCTTTCAACATTTCTTTGCTCATAAAAAGCAAGCTTTGCAGAATTCAGAGTTTCATGGATTTCTTCAGTTTTGACAAACTTAAGCTCAGCAAAACTGAAAACCCTTTAAGTATATCAGGTTGGTATCTTCATATAAAAGTAGTTCTGCATTTCCAAACCAGCTTGATCTTCCTGCCTCTACTTATTCATTACAATGGGTGGTGAAGATCCTCCCAATGTGGAACTGCTCCCCTCTGCTATGTGTTCTGATGGGCAGGGGAAGAGGTAACAACAGAGATAACAAAGACATTATCTAAGCTATTAAAATAATACCACATTAAAATACTATCACAAGCACCATATTTAAACCCACTGAAATTAATAGCCAACTTATACCTCAGTACTGTTGCTTAAATCGCTGCAAACAGAGAGAAACTTCTGTGCTCACACTCCCAAGTAATTATTTGAATCATTTTCCCACCATCATTAGCAACTAGAGTATGAAAAGTAAATGCTGCTAAGTAAAGCTAGCTAAAATGTTTTATAGCCGTTGCTCTTCCTGGCAGGCAAACTGCACTTTTCCAGATGCTTCAACCCACAAAGCTGAGAATCTCAATACTATTCTATTTTAGTCCTATTCACAGTGAAATGATGGCATAAAGTGATTCTTCCATCATGGCATTAATATCAGAACAAGATCAGAAAGGAAGAAATAATTGAATTTGTCATGTAGAAAACTGAATAGAAAATCAGGCATAGAAATATGATTGGAAAGTATTTTCATGCAGGAAATTCTTCATATTAACATAATACTTATGTATTTAAGAACAACTGGTTTACCTGTCTACCATGTGACAATTTTGAAGTTCTACCCATTTTGGAGGCAATTAGGCATCTATTCAAGGCTTCTGTGCTCACTTTAATTTCTTCATTTCTCCACCCACCTGAATCTGACACTTTGACATTTTTGCTTATTAGAATGGAAATTCAACATTTAGCAAGGCCAGACAATTCAAGGTCAAAAACCAGTGAGAAATATATATATTGAAGAAAGGATCATGGAGGTTTACACCAATAAAACATGCAGTTTCATTTTTCTATAATTTTTAACAGAACAATAGCTGTCGTGAGATACTAAAACAAGTTTTGAAATATTCATCACCATTTTCTTGTTCAGTCCCAAAATAAATTGCTTCAGCACTCAGAGCTGTGGGTAGATATTGAATAGCATTATGTCTTTTAGTCTAGCACATCGACAGAGAAGAATTGCCTCTAACACCGTGCTATTGTTCTATTTAAAGAATCCTAAGCAACAGGGATTTCATCCCTTGAGTTGGAAGAGTATTTAACAAACTAGTAGACCTTATGACTATGAAGTATTTCCTGATATTACACCGACATTCTTCCATTTCCTGAACTCATAGCAGTTAGCATACCTTAACTCATTCTAAACAATCCACCCTTCTTCCAATCCTCCACAGATCAAATTCTTCCACAGTGCTTGACAAACTCTTCGCAAGTTGGAGTCTGTGCTGATGAAGTACGTAAAGCTAATTATGTGAGCGGGACATTCAGCTGGTCACTCGAAATGCAGATACAGGCAAGAGAACTCTGAGCTCCTCAAACCAGTAAAACAGAAGGTACAGTCTGAGCATCGTGTTACCTCACTGTAGAATCACAAGATAATACTGGGAACCACATCCCACAGCTGTGGGCCTTTGGTGGGTGATGTGAACCTCTCATGCAAGTTTTATTGGGGCAGGCACAGGGAAAGCCTCCTGAGAGTGCATTTAAAATTCCAAAGGAAAATACACAAAGTTAAGTATTTTGGTAGAAGTTGTTTAAATTGGAAGTTTCTCTTTATGTTTACACAATTGTTTCTCTCCACTGCAAATCATAGTGGTTTCAGCTTTAACATGACTTTCTAGTCATTCACTTTTTCTCATATTTTGCAGAATACATTCACACTCCTCTTAGACTGAAGTGTCTCAATTTTTCAATGCTAGTCAATTTAGACTGTAAACAAGCAACAAGTTTTTAGAAACACAAAACTTCATTTTTCTAAATAAAGAATTATGATTTAAAATATCAGGCATTTTTTGAAAACCTCAAAAGTAGTACACCTGAGCTAGGGCTAAATTTGAATTTTTCAGGTAATCTTGAACAAAGACATTAGTGGACAAAGCTATCTGTGCCACAGAACAGATCTGTGGAGTACTGGTAAAAGGACCAGGAGCTGAGCCGCAGCCTGGACTTTCCCAGAGGCTGCCCCTTCAGTCCCAACAGAAAAATTGGGCAGAACCTCATAGGAGCAGAGCCCTGTTACAACTGATCCTGATTAGCAGTTGGTGGCAAGACTGTAACTGTTGGTATGTTATTGGCAAAAAGCAGCCTGGCTGATACCCACAACCCTGGGATGGAACTCCAGGAAAGACCTGAGGACAAGTAGACAAGTACTGAGCAGTGTGTCCTGTCTCACCATGGGAAAAGAGCACAGTACCACAGCTTCGAATCCATTTAATTGTGTCAATCTGAATATGTGAGGTATCACCAGAAAGTCAACCAAGAACAGCACAGGTTCCATGCACATCCAGGCTTACTGCTTTTAGAGGGGTCACAGGAAGGGGAGAAATCTGGTGAAGAACAAAGCTGCCACATTACAGCTCCATTAACAAACTTCCCCTCAACACAAACATCATGTCTCCTTATTCTAAACAAGTCGGTTTTACTCCCTAGACAGAGACACTAGTTGGGACTTCTGAAAAGAAATGTGTTTAGGCAGAACTAGCACCACAAGACATCTGGCAGAGGAGAGAAAAGCAAGAACAGGATCTCACTGGGGTCCCTTAAAGAATCACTGTTTACCCTAAAACACTCTGTCCCTAAAATAAACCTGTGCTTTGCTCTCACCTAGCCATAGTCATTGGCTTTGTAGTAACCTACAAAATGTCATGATTTTGAAATGAGCTCCTTGATTCACAGCAGTAGCAGCTCCCCTATTTATAACAAATGCACACTTGTAAGATGTTATCAACTACTTTTGTCTCCCTGACATGCAGAGATGCTGCTTAAATAGAAAATTGTGTTATGTATGTTTGAAGACTTCTAAAGCTACATAATTTTGCATTTTTCTACCCTACTGAGCTAGGAAATTAACAGTAAAGCTTTTTCTTGCCCTCTAGGAGACCTGATTTAGTCAAAGACATGATCTCAGGTAGTAGCTACAGAATCAGCTATTTATTTAATTTAAATAAAACTGTTCATCCGGCAGACAGTGAAGGGAAGAAATAATATGTCATGGTAAGATTCCTGAGCCAGTACTTCTCCCCTACATCCTTTCTGTGCATGTTGAAGTGCACTGCTGCTCTGTGTTAAATAAGCTGTGGTGGAATGGAAAGCAGCTAATTTGTGCTCCCTGGGTGCTGGGCAACTAATTTAACTCTTGCTGGCACATAGACTATAAATAGAAAAAGATGGCACAGTTTCATACAGATAACATTTCAATGAAAGTTAAAAAATTAACAGTGAGGAAACATTTTTTCTTCCTACCTATCTGTCCCATGAACAGGAGTCATGCTGTCTTTAATCCAAAGCAAGCAAGTGATGTTAGGAGTCACCTTGTGTGATGACTTACCAAGTCATGTCTTACCAACTTACCCTAAACACCAGATGTGCCCTCACCTGCTTCACAGCACTCCTTCTCCTTCCCTCACCTTTGTCCAGGAGGAAGCACTATCCTTTTGGAACTACAGAGAAGAAAAAGACTTCTGGGCCAGAGAGCTGTGCATGTCACAGGAGCCATGTGACAGAAATGACCCTTGGGAGGGGCTCATTCTCTTGCTGTCACATGGAGGTGGAGGGAAACTAGACAACAGCTTCCATGAGTTATCTAACTTGGCAGAAAGAGAAAAGTTATAGGTGCTGTTTTTCATCAGGTGATGGGCTGAGCTCATCTCTACATGAATTTGTACAAGCAGAACACTTCCCCTGGGTAATTTTCATACCCATCAAAACTGATCTTGTAATATGCACAGGATGGTCACATCATCCTGATCCCAACACTAAAAAGCATTACCAGCCTCAGCTGAGTCAGCTGAAACCAAATGCTTCCATGTCCTTCCAGTGACTGGAATGTGGTTTCAGTTTTTATGGGCTTAATGTACAAAGATAATATAAAAATACACCAGAATATATAAAAGAAATCAACTTATTTTAAGAGAATTGAAGAATCAGATGCAACTTTCTATGCCCAAGATTGCTAATGCTTCTTCCACAGTTTTTTTTAATAGAAATCAATTGATTCAAATTCAGCAGCTTGGAGTATTTTGCTTTTAGATTTGTATGAACCTGTATACATCCAGTGTGTTCAAGGATAGTGCTGTACCTACAGATGTCATTTTTGTCAGATTCCCACCTGAAGCTGCTAAACAACAATATTACTTGCAGAGACATGGTTTAGATCTAATCAGATATCAGGTAATTCTGTTCTTAATACAGGTTTTATGTAAATAAAAACTTAAAGGTTGCAACATCAGATAAAAGTAGAAGTTTTCCAAAGGCATAAATGTAGGGTAAAAGCACAAAGTAAAAGATGTTGACTAACCTCAAAGTAAAGCTTGATAGGAAATAACCAAAAATGAGTCATAAGTCCAACAGTAAAACAAGACACAAGCATGTTTGGGGGCATTGGAAAAATTAAAAGTCCCTGCTGACATTAGTCTTTTGCATTTCAATCACCCCACGTAAAGGGGAAAGAGAAAATCCTTAGGGTTTTGAACTATATTAATTGCATTTGTTTTAATTAATTTCAAATTAAGACAAACAGTGAAAGATTTAGGAACTTGCAGCATCTTGTCTCCTCTGCTGCTTCATGTCACCTGGTGGCCCTGTCTGCACCCCTCCTGGCTGATACCACTTGCTTTGATATTGACACAGTTCAGGCTCAATCCAGCCTTCAAAGAAAAATGGGCATGAAAATCCCTCAATCCCCCTTTCTGCTCTGAGCCCAGGGCATGTGCACATTTCCCAGGGACTGCACAATCCAGTGGGTATTATTTTGTACTTAAAAAATTAACAGTCTTTACATAAAATAGGATTTGGAATGACATTTCTGCCAGGGGATCATTGAAAGTCTGGTAAATGTACTACAATATCAGTCCTGATCTCTTTCATATCACTGGCTCAATTTTTCATATCACTGGCTGAATTTATTATACTGAATATTAAGAAGCATAAGAAGAGTAGATAAGAAAGACTATATCTCCTATTTTAGATAATATTTGTCCTGTTCTGCATTGGCTACCATTTACTTGCCAAACACAGTTCACTCTGTTTATTTACTATTTCAGCTTGTAAGAAGGCATGTTCCAGTTAAAAACAAAAGAAAGAATGCCTCAGATTCACTCTAAATAGGATATTCTCTGTAGCAAGGAAAATAACCTCCTCAACATTCATGCCCTGTTCATCTGTTACTATTAATATTTTTAATAGTTGTTAGAATGTAATGATTGTTTATTAATATTTAATAATTATTATTAATATTGTTTTAAAATATCACTGGGCAATCAAGATACCAAATAAAGTCAGTGGCACAGAAGAGATTAGCGAGTACCGCACAGATTTCATTAGTTCTGAGCTATATGGAAACTACAATCCTGGAACACATCTGTTTAATATCCCTCTGGAAGGAAGGGCACTTTTGGGACTTACGGTTAGTTGTCCTGCTCTGGTCACTCTGAGTGCTGTCGTTTGACTGGTTGCTGGAGACAGAGGACACACTTGAGCTCCTGACAAACCCAAATGCAGCCAGCTTAGCTGCTGGCAACCGTGAATAACCTGGGGGACGAAGTCCAGATGGGCAGGGCTTGGGGAGATTTGATTTTGCAGCACTTGGACATGATCCTTTCTTAAGATCAACTGAAAGAAGGAAAAAGAAAGAAATTTTTGTTAAAGAAATTAACTGTGAGACATGACCATTACCTGTATCTCCCAGCTACATTAAGACTGAACACAAGTTTAAATGGCTGATCAGACTGCAGTGACGTCTTATTTTTTGCTGCATTGAAAAGACATTTGGTGGAAAAATTTCAGGTCATAATCATTTTTAAAAGGTGAAATGTGCCAAGTACTCATGGGGCATAACTCAAACTTCCAGCTAAGTAACATAGTTCAACACTGCTACGAATTTCTTTTAATATTATCTTCTTCAATGCTCTATCACTTTCTAATTTTACATTTATTATGTGCCAATTTAAAAAACTCACAGAGACAAACACTACACCTAACCTCCAATTCTGGAAAGTATTATAGACCAGCAACAATTCTCTTCAAGGACATGGAACTTCTTTGTATTTCATCAAAGAAAACACTTATTTGAAGTTTTTCTTTCAAATTCCACTAAAAATAAAATTTTCCCTTTTCTTGCGCTAAGCCTGGGAACAAGGACATGACCTGTAAAGTCCTACTTTTTTAACATACCACTGGCCATTTCCACTTGTGGACTTCTTGCTAAGACATCAGCCCACGTGAATGACATCCACCAAGTCTCAGACAAGTGCCAGCAGCAGGTTTCTAACACCTGGAGTTAGTACACAGCAGCAGTTCATCTGTGATGCCTGCCTGTGGTTACTAACCATCTGTCATCAGCTTCTGTCCTAACCTGTACGCTGCTGCTCTTGCTCAGGTAAACTTTTCTAGGCAAATATAGAACACAGGTTCACAAATGTTCCTCTTTTCCTTCACAGGCTAAAGGTCCATGATCATGGCAGTCTTGCCTTCAAGGTCAAGGACCAAAGGTTAGATTTTGCTTTTGGTTGGAAGGTCTGGATACCAAGTGACTCCAGACCTCAAGTGTACATAAATTTGGACAGAGCTTTTTCTTCCTAGATTTAAGAATACCAAATTCCTGTTCCTTATGGAATCCTGTGCAGCAAAAATACAATTTTTTAAAAAAAATATTAACCACAATCTACAAAACCTGATGCTAGAGTGTTTAATTGGGACCAGTGGAATAGGCGAAAAGGCAGCATTATAAGCTATCAACATATTCTGTCAGAAAAGGCCACAAAAAAGGCCTTTTTCTGTTCTTATTCAGTGAACACTATTTGTACACTAGCCTGACACAAACTTCAAAGGAAGAAGTGAACATTCATAATACAAAGAAAAATACAAATTAACTGCACAGTAAGAATATGGTCATATTATTACAGTATTTAATTCTTTTGTAAACTATGTAGGTCACAGCCTTATTAATTTTAATGAAGCATTTCACTTTGAGAAGACTTTAGAGAGAACAAGACTAACTCCTTTGAGCAGAAAAATGTTACAGGGATTTTGAAAGATATTTGTGTACCTCATCACAATACTAGTGCTAAACTTTGTTTAATGTAACTAAGCCTTTCCTTTTGAAACAGAAATAGGTGTAACACCCAGCTAAAAAGAGTTTTGTTCTCCTATAAAACACATTCCTGCAAAGATGTAAAAAAATGCTCCTTGCTCAATGAATAAAACAATTTATATACTCAAGGCTCTTAAAAATGCATTTTTCTACCCATTTTTCCCAGGTTGAGCCCTTTATTAAGGCACAAGGAGATGGATGTCTGCAGCACCTTTGCCAGCCCAGAGAAGTACATGCTGTGCAGAGTAACCCAAATGAAAGTAACAAATATCTGTAGTGAGTAATAAAAGACTACTAAAATCCCCATTCACTCCCCATCCCTGGCACCAGCAGAGGCAATTTTGGACTGTGATCCTGAATGTGGCTTCCTTTGGATATTGTGAAGAGGGGCTCAAAGCCATGGGTTCCAGGTGCAGATGAAGGACAGAGCAGGCCCATCAGCACAATGAAGAGATAGGCAGTGATGGTCACCATCAGTTCACTGCCATGTTTGTGCAGTGCTGCTTTGACAGTGGTCTACTACAGCTGATATATGGCTAGCTGCAAAGCACCCAGACTTCTTCCAAAGCGAAGACTTCTTCCCTACCCACTGCAAAATACTCCATGTGCTGAATTAGTGACAGGACCAAGCCCAGGCACCCTCCAAATCTGAAGGTGAGACAAGTACTTGTGGTAAGCAGCTGCAGGTGCAAGGAACCTGCCCAGCTCAGTGGCAGCAGGGAGAAGGTATGGGGCTGTCTCTCTTGGGTTTTACAGGTTTTCAAAAAATGCACCTGGACTACATAAGCTGAGATTTCTTTTTCCTAAGCATCTCTGAAAATTGAGGCGGAGGGAGAGATATTGTCGCCCTGTTCTTTTAAAAGTTTTAAAGTTCTTTTAAAAGTTTTCTATGCCTTCTAATGTTTACATATTTCTACTGGAGTTCTCACGCATTGTTCATGTAAATAATGACTGTTTTACATTCTTCTTTGTAGGAAAAGAGAATTGATGGACTGTCGGTTTAACAGTGTAGTTGGAGAGGTGGCAATTTCATCCTCCAATCCACTGTCACTTTTGGAATTCTATATATTGTGAGGTCAGAAATAAAAGTTACTTCCTTTTAGTCTTTTAATCTTAGTGTGAGTACATGAGTTATTTCGTGTCGTAGTGCGACAAGATATTTCCATTTTACAGCAACAAAACAGGGGAAATTCCACTGGGGCAGTAGAATAAAATTAGAAATGGCTTTATTCAAAAAGCATTTCAAATATGCTTGGCCTAGGGCAGTGTGGCTCACCTGAGACTCCCAGGTCCCCAACTCAACCACAGGGGTGCCCACATCAAGTCCCCAGACTGACTGTTCTCTGCAGTTTGTGACCAAGAACATGAATGTCACTGAAGAAGAAGAATTTCCTTAAAACCAAAAGGATTTTGGTAACAAACTGCCCAACCATCTTTACCTTTTTTTCAAAGTCATTCTTCCAGACTTGGGCAGAGGATTCAGTGTTTTTTTTTCTCATACTTTTTTGTGTGTTTCTAGTTTATGACTTCAATTCCAATTCCCCCTGAACTAACAATATTTTGCATTTTGAACTCATCATCATCTTTAAATTATTTTTCACTTCTCTTCTTTGTAATCCAGTTCTTCTGTACCATGAGGACCTGGGGGCAGGACATTATCCTCATTAGGGATGCATTTAAATCCTTAAAGCTAAGTAATTTTGTGTATTCTTTCTCATTAAAATACATGAGACATCAGCCTATTGTATGTATTTTCTGTTCTAAACTTCATCAAGTTTTCTCATGCATGTTTTTTTGCTTTATTTCTGTTCCTTAAAAGTACAGAAGTACTCCTGCAACCAAGGTCCGGGAGTTCAAAACAAAAGTTATTTTAATGAGCAGCTTTTATTTTAATGAAAATCTGCCAAAATAAGCTTAAAAATCTTTCTAGTTGTCTCACTGCCTGAAGCTAATTATAGAATTAAGTATTGTTGTCTGTATGCACAAAAGTGATTTTCTATGACACTTCAAGCTGTTCCCATCCAGAAACATAAAAACATTTTGAGTTAGGGACTGATTGACACAAACTAGATGTGCCTGGGGAGACTTTATTAACTGAGCTTCACTTCTTATGTATCCCCACTGCATTAGCATTGCATCTTCGTGCACGGGTAAAAAGCAACTTTCATGTAACTTTTCTGTGAAATTTGAAATATGTTTTAGCTGAAATGAATGAAAAATTAAAGAAATGAGTTATATAGATATGTTCTTATGAAAAAGAGTAGCAGTTCAAAACTTTAAAACTCCATAATTCAGGGATCCTTGGCAAGTCTTTGTTATCTGGTCATAGAGTTTTTTAGTTTTCTTTGCTTTCCCTTTTTAATTTTTTTTTTTAACCAGCGTTTCTGTTAAAACTTTAATCATTAAATGTCATTTCCTCTCACTCACTGATGATCTGAACATCACTATTCTCATTGCATATTGGGAAATCTGGGGTAAAAAACTTACCGCCAAAGTCACTGCATCAGTCAGAGATAATATAAGCTGAGTTAACCCAGCTCAGAGTTAACCCAAACATTGGTATCTTTGCAGATTAAAAACAAATCACAGAAGTGAGAAATCTTTTCTGGTGCCACTACATTTTGGTTTCCCCGTATAGACAAAACAATTCCTCTCTGAACAAGAACTGAGGAAAGGGGCTTTAGAATAAAGGCTTTAATGGTTTACACCTAAACAGCAGTGAGCAGGTTGAGCCCAGCTGCCCTGATGGTCTCTCATCCAAATATTGTCAAGCCTGGAACAGTTCAGTTCCAAAGGCCAAACAGTTGTCACTGCTGAACATTGATTGATTTCTGATGGGTCAGCCCACCATCATATGGTAGTAAATGTTCACCTCCTCACGATTCAGATTTAAAAGAACCAAAAAACTGCTCTGTGCCTTCCCAGCTCCCAAGCAAACCAAGGCTGGTTAGCACATTCTCAGCACCCCAAGAACCTGTCATCTCAAAACTCATTCAAGCTGCAAATGTCCATGTTCGCTTGGCAGCTAATGTGAGAAGCACGTCATCCCTCAAAAACTTGCAGCACAGGAATCATCCATGCATGAGTCTCACTCATTGCATTTTCCACTGGCAGCCCCGTGCAGCCAGAACACTTCTCTGCACAGGAGCTGCATCTCACTGGCTGCTCAGAAGGGCTGTGGATGTCCAGCCAGGGACAATGCTTGGCTCTCAGCAGGAACGAGGCAAGGTAGGAAGCATTTGCCTGCTCCTACACCCAGATTGCTCCACATACTCTTCTTACAAATGACAGCTTGGTACAACTGTCATACAGACAACTCTTCTAAAATGATGGTTCCTTGAAGACATAGTAATTGGAGCAGAGAGGTGGCAGATGGCAATGTCTCAAGTAAGATGACAATGTCCTTAAAAAAATTTATGAGGAAGTGTGTGAGGTCCCTTTGAAGCTTAATTTTTTAAATGAAATACAGTCAGATTGCTCTCAGAGAAAATAGAGAGTGTGAACTGAAAACTCTGCAGGTTAGTGGAGGACAGAGAACATTTTTCTCTCTGAACTATTCCCTTGTCCCTCTTTCTTTAACCAGTTAAGAAGCTTGCCAGTTCTAACCCAAGGACCCCAGACTGCAAGTACAGACAGAGCTGGAGTAGCAGTAAGGTAACATTTCAGGAACTAACCTCAAAACCTCTTTTGTATCATCAAGTCTAATTTACATGTTCAATTAATAGGTCATTATTTGGTTGTTTATTCCTGAGAATAAACATGAAAAGAAAACTTTCCTGCTGGGAGCAAGCTGTAGACATATTGTGACATTTGAAACTAAACACATTATACATATGCAAAGACACAAATATATGCATATATCTGTGTCTGTCCAAGGAAGGACAAATATTGCAGTCCTGATTTATGGGTAAATTCTATCTTCAATGAAAGTTGACTTGCTTAGAAATGAGAGGAGAAGTTAGACCCTCAGGACTGACAAGTTGAATACACAGAGAGGTGATAAGGAAGTAACATTTCATTAACTCACTCTTTGAGAAAAAAATACCCTAAACGTTACTGAAAAATGTAGAATTCAGTTAAATTAATGAGCATAATTAAAGTGAAGCTTTAACAACGAGATCTCTGTTATACTTTTCAAAATCAGACATTAATTCCATCAAAATAATCAGCTAATGAATGCAAATCCTGACACACTTGCTTCAAGAAGTCTTTATAACCAAGGAAAACATATTAATATTTTACATGTTATAGACACAGTATGCTTCAATGCTTGTTTTGACTTACAAGTTTCCCATAGAAAGAGTAGAGTCTATTTACATAAAATAAACAAATATTAAGCTTTCAGAGACTCTATGGCACCTATAAGTATATCATAATTCAATTACTTCCTATTTTACCTACTTTGCAGAACACTTTTTCTTACAGTCAGTCTTCTTGTCTGACCCACCTGAGGCAAAGCACCACCGAAGGAGCAGCACTGCTTAATAAGGCATTTGCAGCCAAGGCCACTACGTGTCCTACATCCTGCTGATAAAGAAGGATCACTTGATCCAGCCACACTTTAGGCATCACACTTAGAGATCACACTTGAGGGAGCACTCATCATTATTTTACTTTCTACCTGGCATAACGTAAAACTAACAAAACCCTTAATGCACTTATACTTGCAGTCCATCACAGCAGTTCAGGGATTTAATTATCAATTACTTCAGAGTCAGTTTTATGAGGATTAGTATTATACATGGGCCAAACTGCCAAGCTTATCAGTGCTGCTTAACCAGACTGCTGCATTATGAATGGTGTGGCAAAGGGGAATAAAATCCTCATTAAGAGGCGCTGCTGCTGTCCTCGATACCGTGCTACAGCGATTTCAGTTTAAAAGCCTCCGCCGTACCTCACACTTTGTCACGGGATAGCAAATGGCTAGATCCCTCTGTTTCCATTACCTCAGGGCAGGACTGATATCACCAGGATTGGAAACTGGATTAAAAGATCAGGATCAAGCTGCAAGAGATGCTGATTAGCAATCTTGAAGGCAGGCCTGGTATCCCTGACAGAAAAATACCCCTTAGTCCCTAGCTGCTTTGGCTGAAGTTACCCAAGATCTCACACCCCACAACACCCATGAGCAAGCCTTACTGGCTCTGCATCCCAGATGCTGCCCATACGTTCATGCATGTTATTTACTCATGTTTGCAAATATGACTCCATCAAAGCTGTGTTTAATCCTGTGTTTCAAATAGTGCAGAAGAACCAATGATGCAGATCAAATATACTGAAAATAATACTACAGCTAACAGCCAAATTAAGGGAAAGTGGCTGAAAAGGGTGTTGGGTACCTTAACACAGATGGCTAAAAGGTGTCTGGCCCTACTATGAGCTCCTCTAATTAACACCCCAACAGCTCTGGCATGCCAGAGGGTGCTGTACCATCCATCCCCTCCATGGCAACCAGCAACTCATCTCTGGTCTGCATGTGTGCTCTGCTGTGGATACAGGCACAGAAATCAGTTCTCTGATGCCTCTGCACTCCTATACCAGTCTTGTCCTGTCTTCTGTCACCTTAGCCTCTTTCATGAGCAATTCATCATTCTTTTTAAAAGGAAGTATTAAAAAAAAAAATCTGGTAAGCTGACCTATGAAGTTATACATTGCTGAGAGAAGGATTAAGTCATTTGAGGCATACAAGGAAAAAGGCTTTAGTCAAGGAAAAGGTGATTATAACAAAATATTGAATAGATAATTGGAAAAAACAAAACAACCTAAAAATAAATGAATGTAAAGAAACCAGCATAAGATTTCAGAAGTACACAAAAGATAAGTAAGAAGAGGCATTGAACCAAAGGAGAGCAGTGAAAAGTACTTCACAACAGAATAAAGTATTGCAGAAAAATTAAACACATTCTTCATCTTGCAAGGAAAATGAAAAGTGAGATGCCAGAAGTGAAAACAATGTGTCCTGGGGTGGACAGTGAAAAACTGGAGACATTAGCAACCTCTCCAGAACAAGTCTTGTGTAATTTAAAATCCATAAAACAGTCAGAGCCCAAAGACCAGATGAGACTCACTTTGGGGTCCTGAAAGAGATGACAGACAGATTATTGGACTACCAGGAGTTGTCTTTTATGCCCTTTCTGAAACAGCAAGGTATCAATAGACTAGAGAGAAGCAAGCAAAATAACAGTTGTAGGAAGGAAATTATGAAGAGCTGCAAATTAAACTTGACCTCCAAAGCAGACGAAGTCCAAAGAATAATTAGTAATAAAAAAAATAATTTTTTAAAATTTAAAAAGTGACCAAAAAAAACTTTTGAGAAATATGAAAACGTTTAAAAATACCACTTTAGTGGAATAGTAACAGTAACAGATCATGCAATTTACTTACATACACTCCTCAAGTACTGGCTTTTTTTAAAGGCAGCACTACAGATAAAAAATGGGACTGATAAGCTGATCCTCTAGATTTTAAAATGTCACATAACATAGAAGACAGTAAATTAATGCATGCAAGACAAGCTCCTGTATGGATTAAAAGTGGCTAAAGAAAATCATGTCTGCGAGCATCCAGGATGCAGGATAATGTGGATAATGGATGGGTGATGGATGAATAAAAATGAAGGCAGTGTTCATTTCTGAGGATCAGAAAAAAAACATTCATTTGGCAATGGGTCCTGTTTGCATTTTCTCTCTTATCTATCTCCCAAACTGGTTCCTGTAACACAAGGGCTTACCCTACTCATATCCTGAACTCACAGACTCTTGCAGTTTCATTTAAATGGAAATTATGATCCAATTACTCTCTGCACCTGTATTCCCATGTTCATTGCTGACTGAACTCAAATCACAGGGCAGAAATGGTATTTACAACCCAGCCTGCAATCTTGGGGTGTCTCAGAAGTCACATACAGCTGAGTTTGGTCAGCTTCTACTAATGGCATCAGCTAAACTCCTGATGCAGGGTCAGATAGTAAAGGATACTGGCAAGAGGCACTGTACTACAGAGAACCTTGATTTTCTGATAAGCCCCAAATCCTGTCAACCTGTATTACTGACTGAGACTGTCTTCTCAGGGTAAAGTCAAAATGCTCTGGTGCATTTCCATTCTAAATTTTTCTTAATTTCTCCTGCTTCTTAGTATGGACAAATAGACACTGGGGAGAGATGGTAATAGTTTTCAAATACCTGCAAAGAGGAAAAGACCCCACAACTACTCCAGATGAAACAGGAAGCAAACTGTAATAAAAGGGGTAAGGAAAAACACAATAGGGAACACTTAACTTGAAAACAGGTAATGCATTGGAGCAGTCCTGCTTTCAGAGGCTCCAAGATCTCATATTGAAGGTTTTTATAAATAGTTTTTCATGGACAGGTTAAATAAGGATACATCAGAAGGAATCCCATCCTGGGGCAAGAGAAGGGATCATATGACCTTAAGTCATTAATTAACTTTAGCCCTTATGACTACTTTTAAAAATCTCTGCAGCGTTCTAGGCTGCTACACTTCACTCTCACAATAACTGATTTTCAGTTGTCTCTGAACTTACTCCTGTTGAAAGGTGCATTTTTTAAACCTCCACACTTTTCCAGGCTCTAAGGAGTGTCCTGTAGAAGTTATTACTGTCCCTTTCTTGTGACATCACACGCTTCTCCTTCCAGCTCTTCTCGTGCTTTTCCCTCCCCTGTAATTCTGCCCAAGGTCATACTGAGTTGGGCACTAGCCAGGAAGAAAAAGGTATTAGAAGTGCTGTCTCCAAAGAGTTGTACACCGGGCCTTCAGAGAATCAAGATCTCTGCTGGCACATTTGAACACTGCCCAGGTTTTCAGAGCATAACATGGTGGGGAATGTCAAATCCAGACTGAGTAGTGGGGTCTTCATGATGGAAGGAAATGTCCCATTACCTTCCCCAGAACAAAATCAAAGATTTTTCAGGCATTTACAAGGTGGAGGAAGATAAAAAGGCGAAAAGTGAGAATTATTATTGAAAATCATTCTCTTTCTTTGGCAATGGCCTGCAAAACAACGTTTGCACAAGTCCCAGACTCCCTATTCAGCCTTGCCGCAGGATAAAAAGACGCACTTCATAGAGTGCCATCGGAGCTTTGTATAATCAGGTCAATATGCCACTCATTTTGTGATTTTTCTGTCTCAAAAAAAAGGTATCTTATTGGTGACAGCATTAAAGGGAAAGGAAAGAAAGTTCATAATTTACCTGAAGCATCAGGATGGTAGAGGCTGGGAGCACTTGTTATTTCTCCTTGCTGATGGAGACAACTTCCTGAGGACCTTTGACTTGCAATGAGAATCCTGCTCTTGGTAGATGGCAACCTGGACACTGCACCCAGTCCTAGCTGTGGCTTCAGGATCATGGCAGATCGATAAAAGCTTGGTGGCACCTCATAGTGGGTGTACGGTGGAGGGCAAAATTCATCTTTTGCAGGCCTTTCCCCAACCTGCAGAAAAATCATTAACACAGATATTAAACAATAGATCAATAAACTCAGACAATATGGAGCTCCAAAATGCTTATAAAGGCTAAATTTCCCTCCTTGTGAATCTGGTCTTCAGAGTATTGCAATCTTTCAAAAAGTTATGGTCTTACTATATGAATCACTCTTCAAAAACATGTATATTACACCCTTAATATGCAACTACACCCAAATAAATAATTGATGCCTTCCCCAAAAGATAATGGACAAATGGAAGACCTTCAATTCGTGAAAATGAGGATATACTGTTAAGTCATGAAAAGTTATATTATTTACCAAGGTAGATATACTAAGAGACTGCGTAAATGGAATTTTTATCAGAAGTTATTTAAAATATTCTTGCCCAGTTCTGGGAAAAGTTGGTTTTAACTTAGATAACTAAAAATAAAGCTGGAGATGTTTTAGGTACATTTTATCAGAGAAATTGTACTGCCAAATAATTTCTGTGACAAAAAAAAAAGAACCCCCAGTATGTTCTCACTGCAAAATGTTCATTGTAATTTGTACCCCTCTAATTTCTAGAAAGAGACCTGGTTGTAGACGTGAACACATTTCTCTAACTTATGCTTTCAGAGGCCTGTTGCATATTCCAAATCAGACCTATAAAACCCATCTTCCCATGTGAATTGGAGAAAAAAACCTATCAGATTTGCAAATGTGAAAACATGGTGGTTTTGCTATTTATTACAAAGAGATGTTGCTTTGTTAAAATCAGTGTCAAATCTCTCAGTATTTTAATGGGCATTTACTGTATGAACAGCAGAATAAGTCTCAATCTCTCATAGCTGGCTCAGAGCACTGAACTTGCACTTGAGGAATGACCTTGTTCCGTGATTCAGCCCTTGCGTCGTTGTGCATTCAAGCTGGGCTCTGACTCCGACTTTTCTGTGTTGCTTTGTGATTCAGGACAAGAGTGCAGAGTTTTCATCTCACACATTTGTAAAGAACTGTTTGCTCTTCTGAGTAGAGTACAACTTCTTCACTATTTTCATATAAAATGCAATATCATCATAATGTAGAAAAGACCTATGAATATTTTTTTCAGTCATCCCATTTAGGCCATGAGAAAAGAAAAAAAGTGTAGGAAATAGGAAATATGAAATAAATTTGTTTAAAAATTAATCAAAAAGTGCCACAGGCTAACTAGGAAGAAATGTAACTGCCAATTAATTAACTCTGTTGTAAGATATGATGCATATAATATGCCAAATCAATTTCTACTTAGCAATTATAAGCATTAGAATATGCACTTCAACATTTGCTATAAAAGCTTTGATCCTAGCTCCTTCAACAGCTTTAATCCTAATTTAGAAAATCTTTAATATGCTAAGATACAAGATTGGCCTTAAACTATGAAATATAGAAGAATATTTGAGGTCTTTGCACAGGAACTAGGAGGGCAGATGTAGCAAACATTGAGCTTTATAGTTTTGCCCTATATTTTTTCTTCTGTTTGCAGTTCTATTTCCTGCCATTAAATCTTCCTCTTTCCTTTTTTATTATACTCCTATGACCTATTTAAAGTAAGGATGCAGTTTTTTGCTGTATAATATGAATGATTCTGCAGACTTGGACTGCAGATGTCTGCCTTCTTGCTTTCAGCTTCCAGATATGAGATTGTTTTTCTGGATAAGCCTTAGTTATCTTCTCTCTCCCTCATAAATTTATTTCTATCAGATTACATTATGCATACTATAATTTCATACTTAAATGAATATTAAGCACCAATGCCAAGTATTTCAGTATAAGGAAAAGAGAAAAATCTTTAAATGCAGAATATAAGCATTTTTTAATAAACTGGGTCAGTTTATTCAAATCTTCTCTCACCCTGTTTATTTATTGACAGTATACTAAGAGTAGCAGAGAAGGGCAACAAACATGGACATAAACCAAATCAAACACAAGCATAAAACCTCTTCTCAAGGAAGGAGTCCTTCTCAAGGAGAAGGACTTAGAATAGAATCATTTAGACTGGAAAAGACCCTTAAGATATCAAGTCCAACTGAATTTGCCCAAATATCTCTCAAGAATTAGATGCTATTTTTTGAAGATCTCAGTTTTGGAGGACATGAACTTGTTATGAAGATGCAATATTTTTTCTTTTGTATTTAACTGTGAATTATGAAGTGCAAAATTTAACTGGTCTCAATAGAATTGTATAAAATTATTGCCATTTTAAAGCTCTTCAGAAATATATGGATTAATATGATCCCTGTTAGTACCCTTTAGTAGATTTTTGTATGAGGGATTTCTAGGGACATGATGTGTTGCAGCTTGTCCACCAGGAAGGTCAGCCCAGAGTTTTCTTCTGTGGGGCTGTCTGCTCATTACCCACAGACCCATGAAAGAATTTGTTAAAATGAGCCAGAAAAGTCAGCAACAAATACTTTGAGCATACAGGAACTTCCACAGGCTGGGTATTCCTGAGCAGAGCTGGCAGTATGGCCAGCAGGTACGGATGCCAAACACTTTCATCAAACATTAATGCCTCGAGGAAGAATTTGCTTATCAAGTGCCTGCTTCAGGCAACTCTTTGGGAAAAGAGTTGGCAACATCAGTTCAGGCAGTTCAAATAACAGGACCAAGGGGAGAAACTTTTGATTTGACTATATATAAAACAACTCCCCTAATTCATTTTTACCTAAGCAGGCTTTTTGCTTCAACAGACTTTAGTCCATCCACTGGACCACAATGATGTCTATGCTGGGGAACAGACCCAAAAAGATAGTTGAATGGGCAAGTACAGTCTTGGTGAGGCAGGCAGGAGAGCTGGTGATCAGCAGATCTCCTTACAGACCCTCACCAGTCAGGGCTCTTGGCAGCAGCCATAAAACAGTGAGTAAAGTGGCCAGTGACCACTCTCTGATGGTGCACAGACTGTACCTGTACGGGTAAACTCTCCGTCTGCAGACCAGGCTGATCCATGCTGGTCCTTGGGAGCAGCCTCTGGGTGAGCATGCTCTGGCAGAGCTGGATCCTGAGCTGGGAAGCATGCTCCCAGTCCAGCAGTACAGATAACCTTTCCTGAGCCTTGGAGGCCATGTCATTCCACTGTTCAGTTCACTAGGACAGCTACAGTCTTTGGGTCCCTGTAACTTGATTTGCCCTGTAACTTCCCACAGAGGCAACTGGGAGAGCAAAGAGCCACCAAACACCCACTGGTGCTGACTAGAAGAGGGTGAGGTCTACAATGAGATGGGGAGCCCCTGTTGTGATCAGGGAATGTGGACAGCAGTGACCTGCCCTGGAAAAGCACTGGTTTTCTTAAGCATGTTGCATTTCACCTTGAGAGGTTTTTTTTTTCTTACTTCTTTTTTCTTTTTTGATGAAGATGGGCGTGAAAAATCTATCTACACTCTCTGACAATGTTCTAAAGAAAAGCACATTTTCTGCCCATTCAGCCTTAACTCAATTCCACTGTGGACCCAACCCCTCAGCACAGCTGGACTGCCTTCATGCTGGAGTTGGGATTTTTGTCTGAGCTGCCCTGAGTGGGCTTTGGCACAGGCAGCTCAAGAAGCCCTGCAGGTTTCTCACTGCACAGAGGCAGCCCTTGAGTCTTTCTCATAGAGTTCTCCAGGCCTTTGCTTGGAGTCTCCTGCCCAAGACAGCGTCTTCCTCTTTCTTCTATGCCTGGCACCCAGAGGGATATTTAATTGTTCCTACCACTTAGCTGAATGATGCTTAGAGATTACAGCTATTAACACTATCATAGCTATATAAGGAGCTACAAAATGCTAATCAAAACTCTCCAAAGACAATACTGGATGTGTGAAATAGGGCAATCTGGGATTTTTTTTCTCTAACCAAGACAGTGGTCATTGTGCCAGAGTCTCCTTGTCTTCAAAACCTCTGAGTCTTCCACACTCTCCCTTCAGCTCAGTGATTTGGATCTATTTCAATGCATCCTAATTGGTTTCTTTTGGATTACACATCACTCACCTGCTACTAACCCATAATGCGCACAGCTGCTCTTTTAAGCATCTGTTCACCTTCATGGATTGACCATTTTCCTTTCTCTTGATTCATACTGAACCAAATCAGGCCCCTTTGTATTCCTCCAGCTGGCAGGACAGCCAGGTTATTGCTTTTAAGGTAGCAGTCCAAGAAAGCAGATTCCATCTTCTGCTATCAGCTCCTGAATTCTGGCCTAATGCAAACTCATAATGCAAACCACAGTTTGACTTTTTCTTTTCAGCCTCTTCTCCAGTCAGTCCAGCTTGTTTGAAGAAGCAGTCTGCTTGGGTTCAGATATTCTCTCGTTGAAATACCCACCAAAAGTCCTATTTCCTGGAGGAATAAGGGAAGATCCTCTCCAGCTCATAAGTGTCCTACTTCTAACCCTAGTCTAGAGAAAATCACACTTGCAGTCTTGCCACAACCTGAATCCTTCTCATGCTAAAAACAGACCCCAGCAGTGCTCAGAAATCTGTCCTTTGTTCACAGATGTGTCTGCTAATCCTGCCTGATTATCTGAACCCCAACTCTCACAGACACCTGTGGTCTTCAGAGGGTCATGCCACCCTATAAACAGCCAAACAGCCAGCGCACAATCTGGGTCGTTTTGGCTTTCATTCCACTGCCATGCATTAAACAGTAATAACCTAGTAATTTCCCCTCACCTTACAGAGCAATTGTGAAAATATACTAATGATGGCTGGAATAGACAATTTCCCAAAGACTTTAGTAATTCATTCCCTGGACATAAAATACAAGGGCCAGAGCTGAAACCTGAAGTTAAAGGAAAAAGGACAGCAAGCACTGTTCTTTTCTGTGTTTGTGATGAGAAACAACTGTAATCTTTGCTCACTTCAGTAGGTTTCTGGTTAGTATGCAATAAGGGTCAATCTACACTCACACACAGTATATTAATTTGGGTATTTGCCAGATTTTGACTGCCAACACTGTCACTAAACTTTTTATTTCAGTGCTGTTCCTTGGAACTTTACCGTATGTAGAATGAGGTAGGGAGTAAAATAGCCTTAATAACACCACAAGACACAGCAAAAAAAAACATATCTTTTTTTTTTTTATAGACTCATTCAAATAAAATCACTTGTGTTATCTTCAGTGTTTGTATGCAAAGCTTGGTTGTTGGACTACTTCAGGTCCCAAGCAATGGATGCAAGAGCACATGACAGACACAGCTTGCTCTTCCCTGTCCTTCCTCCACCTACCAACCAAGCTCATCCTTCCTCCACTGTGCTCATCTCCCAGTGGGGATTTTGGGAACCCAAGGCTCCTGCCCAGTTTAGCAAGGCAGAAACACAGTGAGATATCTGGAGCCAGAGGTGTCTAGAGGGATTTCCATCACATATTGGCTGCTCAGGATGGCTTTCCAGGGAAAAGAAGAAATCATTTTTGACGTGCAGGTCAGTGTAAGAAACAGCATTAAAATTAGTCAAAAGTAAATCTTCTTTCGTATTACATATATAATCCAAAAAGAGCTCTGATAGTCCCTGGGTTTCCATACAGCTAAACAGAATGGAATTAGTTTAGACTTCTAGTGCTCTGTCTACAAAAAGACAGAGCCAACTTTCCCATTAGGAAGGAAGGAAGAGTCTCTATGGGCAAATTACAATCATTTCCCAAAGCTATTCTTCGGGAAGCAAAAAGAAAAAAAAAATTATTCAATTCAGCATGTCTTTTCCTTTCTAAACATCCCTATTTATAATACTAGCAAGTGATCAATTTGCTAGAAAATACTGGAAGAACACAGTAACAGCTTCCAGTAACAGCTAAGATATCACAACAGGGTCAGTGCCAGAAGCAGTTAGGTAAGATTATTCCTAATGATCACACATTGTTTCAGGATTTATTTCTTATTTGAGGTTTGATAACTTCTGGCAGCAGCAAATAAGCAAATAATCACCACTTGGCACAGAAAAGCAGCTGTCTAAGCTGCAGAAACTTACCTCCTGCAGAAACTTCTCACTCATTGGACCGAAGTGATGACCTGGGGGCCTAATTCCTGACACTACTAGTCCAGAACCAAGGAGTCTTGGCTTCTGGAGGTCAGGTTTAAATTTGTCATAAAGGACGCTGGCGGGCTTTGCCTCCCCTCCGTTGGACGCCTTCTGTTCCGCAGGGATGGGCACGCTGCATGCGGGGCTGTCGAAAGGCAGCCCTGCCGGCGCGAACAAAGGGTTGAGCTGCTCTATTGAACGAGGGTTTCTCCTAATGTACGTGATGATTTTAGGTCTCACGGGTTTGGGCCGGGGGATGGCAGGTTTCATCTCAACGCCTTCTTCCAGCTTTTCACTGTATCCAGTGTCCATATCAGCCTTATCGGTGACGGAGCCCTTGGAGTGGACCAGGATAGGTTTTGGGATGGCGCTGCTGCAAGCACTCTTGATAGGCACTTTAGGGGATAAGTTTAACAACTGTGTGCTGTTAGTGGGAGGTAGGACTGATGAGGGTGACAATTTGTCATCATTAAGTGCATAAAGGTCCTTCAAATTACTGTTTGATAGTGTGGGCTGACCATTAACATCCGGCATTGCCATTGGGCGCACAGGAGTTGGGACACATAAAAAGATATCAGCCTTTGTTGGAATGTTACAGCTCTCTGGTGCTTCCTCTGGAGGATGTTTCTCTACATTAACTGTTTCTTTACTTGAAAGTGAAACATTTGAGGTTTCCACATCACTGCTGTGACTGTCAGGTTGTTGATTTGACACTGCCTCTGCGCTGCATGCTCTGTGATGATCTGAGGGATCAGAAACAGGCACAACAGCATCCTCAGTGCTTTCTTTGACTAGCATCAGTTTATTCTCATTAACTTCCAAGGGTTTGCTGTCAGGTGGATTAATATCATGTGTAGGAGATATCTGTTCACCAACTCTTTCAGTGCAACCTGTGTCAACTTCATGCAAATTTTTGTTTTTTCTCAGTGTCACTTTGACACTGGATTTACTACTGCAAGTGAGTGGAAATATTGTTTCCCTTTTCTCATCAGTAAAATATTCCTCACCAGCCTGGCTGGTTGCCCTGCTGTCACTGTCATTGCTTCCTCTCCCTTCCCCACTGATGGCGATGTTATCATTTTGCAATTTATCATCAGGATGAGTTACTACCTGGCTTGACAATGGGTCCTCTACTCTATTGCAGGTGTCGTGAAAATGGGATACTTGAAATTTTGATGTGTCAGACCCAGAGCTTTTCTGTTCCTGCACTGCTGTATTTTCAGCTCTCGGACACCCCAGGAACTCTACCAGCATAATTCTCTCTATCTTTTGTGGACACGTATTTTTATATTGTAGAGATGGTGCAGTCCGAAGCTCCAGTTTTTTACTTTTATCACCCTGACCTAATTGTGCTTCTGATTTACTAGAGACCTCATTGAGCTTAACAGCTGAATGTTGAGAATGAGAAGTATGCAGTGTGCTTTCAATGCTAACATTTGGTACATTTTCTAGTTTACTTGTTTTCTTGTTCCCTGAGGTAGATGGTGTGGAATAAAAGACAGTCTTTTCCTCTGAGGTATTGTCAAGTGGACAAAACACCATCCCAAGAAAATGATCCGTGGACCTTTTTTGGGATTTCTCTGTACTTCCTACCAAGTGGTGAGACCTGTCGATGGAGTCCAATGATGCAGAAAGCAGACGTTTACATGACACGCGGCCAACACTGTCTTTTGCAAATGTTTCGGGCTGAGGAGAAAATTTACTTGGTCTTCCCAAAGAAAGCCTTTTTATTCTCTCCACCTCCACAGTTCTGGACATTTTTCCCTTAGGAAAGTTCTGGGTAAAATCAATATTACCTTTGGAGACAACCTCCAGGTTGGCATCATTTGTGCTACTTTTTAAATTGGACAGACTTTGTCCTCGGCTAATCCTGATATGCTTTGATATATCCTTAACTTCGCTGGTCCTACAATCTTTTCCCATTTCCCTGCTTGTGGTGGAGGGCAGTTTACTTTCCTGTGCACTGGTGTGACAGGTTCGAGAGTCTTTGAAGGTCAGAAGTTTATTCTGCTCTGTAGGCAGATGAGTCACTTTCTCTGTTCCTCCAGAGTACATATTCCCACTCTCATCTGTCAAATCATGTTTCTTAACATCCCCGTCAGTGGTTCTTACTTTTGTTACAATTTGGTTGGCATTGGTATCCCCAGCATTCACTATGCTTTCATTATTGTTTCTTATTTCACTGCGGTTGTCATGAACCTGGGAATAACATGACTTGTTTGGAATTAGTGGAGCACTCATTTTGAAGCTTCAGGTGACTGCTTTTTTTTTTTTTTTTTTTTTTTTTTTTTTGGCAGTTCTAATTACTGAGAATGTGTTTTTCCCTATCAGGTTAACTTTTATGCATGCTTCAGTTATATATTAAAATTAGAACCGATCAGTAGAAAATTCATCATCAGAAGGCTTGAAGTCTCTTCTCAGAGTCACATTTTTCTGCTGCTCAGTTGTCTTTTCTGTAGCTTCTGGACCTAGGAAATCTTTATGATGTGCTGTAGAGAGGTTCAACAAAAGCAAAATAGATCTGTCAAGTTCCCTCTGAATGACAGCCAGTTAATCCAGCCAACCTAAGGGAAAAAAAAAACCCAAACACAAATAAAACAAAAACACAAACAGACAACATTACACTGATGTCAGGAAACATGCTAACTAAATCAAACTTAAAATCAACAGCACTCCCAGGTATAACCCCAGGACAGAGTGTTTTCAAACACTTTAAATGCTGTTTCAATTACAGCTTTGCTCCCAGCAAAAGTTCTTAGTGTAGCACAGATCTCTGACTTGAGAAGTTACACAGCAAAAACTGTCCTGGTTAGAGGAGTGGTTGTTACTGTTTTTAAGACACATAAGTTTACAACTGGAAATAGGCAAAAATAGCTGGGTAGACCCTCAAAATAGATTGAGGGTCTAAACATTTGCATATTGTTTCAACAATTATTACACCAAGAGTGGCTACCGAAGCATTTAAAGCATCACTGTATAGATTAGCCATCAATAATAAAATTCCAGGTCCATAGAAGTTGTTTATGGGTTTTTCTCCTTGGCTTTTAGGAATCGCTGCTATTCTTGTGCTGACACCCCAGCCCCTTTGATATTTCTTAGCCAGATTTATAGATTCCAAAAAAGCAAAAGCTATGGCTGGAGGCCTGCAAAGGAAAAATATATTTTTTCTGAGACAGATGAATGTGTGTATTTTTCAATATACAGGATTATACATCAATCCCAATACAATGCATCTCTTTTTGGCTCCTACACACGTTTGGCTTCAGGAGCCCAGACTTTGTCCTCTATCACCTCCAACAAGATGAAGGCGAGATTTCTGTCTATTCCATGCATAAATTCACTCTCTGAGATATTTCTTGTACCCTGTGTGTTTATACCCTTCATCATAAAGAAACATGGGCACTGGAAACTGGAACATGCTCCACAGTTCCCAGAAGTTGGACTTCAAAGCACTTGTAATACTCCCAGATGCGCTGGGTTTCTAGCCAGAGGCTCACAGGGGCACTAATTAGAAGTGCAGAATAAGTCCAGTGCTCTGTCTACAGTATCTGGGTGCCAGTCTGGGTCCCTGTGTTCACTGTAAGCATCTTCACACACAGTATGCAGAGAGACCATGGTGGTGTGCTTCAGAGACCAGACCAAGCACTTTGGCTTAATGGTGCTAGTACAAATTTATTAACATGAAGATCTGGAAAGACCTGGCACCCTTTCAAACACAGGGCACTGCTCAACCTCAGGATGCTGCCACTTGAGACTAACCCCTTAAAGCTGACAAGGACGGACTCTATGCACTCGACATTCCAATTTCATCTCTTCATCTCTTCTTGTGACATCCAGCCTCAGATGTCAAAGACTTGAAGCATCCACTACATTCTTACAATTAACATCCATACAATTACCCAAAGATACTTTCTTTTTTTTTTTTTTTTGCAGAATATTGCCTGCTTAACTTTGTAATGTGTGTCATGACTACCATAACAATAACTACACTGCTTGAAATAATACCAGGTTCCATTTTGCTACAGAACATATAGGACTCCAACTAAATTAATATAAAAATATAATCTATTTTCCTGTTAAGGAATACAAACTTTGGTGCTTGGTACAGTCAATGTGTTGAGCATTTACATATTGTGATAGGCCCATTTGGAAGTAAGAAACATGGTTTTGTCTTACATTTGGGATCTTAGATTTGATCATTCTTCTATAAATAGCTGCTATTTAAGAAGCTTTGGCTTGGATTTTCTGCAAGATAGTTTATTTTAAATGGCAGTGTCCAGGCTCAACTTCACTATGCTCTTTGGAGTCAGTGAGATGAAAAGACTCAGCTGTGTCTGGGTTCTGCTGGCTCTTCCTCTATTTTTTATTACTCACCTCTCTTGACTGATGTTGGCTGACATACACACATCTGAAGTCACTCCCTGCTGTGCAGGAATTCTGAGATGAGAAGGACATGAACCTCCTAACTCTTAATATGCCCTCCTCAGAATGGGAGAAGGGAGTAAGAGGAGTCTCAAGCTCAACAAAGACAACACTACATCACTTAGCAGCATATCACTAGGGACTCTGGACAAGAAACATGTCTGCAACCTTAAACAGTGAACTTGGTATATTTAAGGATTTATATAGATAAAATTTTATTGATACTGTACAATGCAAAAATACCCCCTCTGAACCACTGGGAGTAGAAAATTAAGTCATAGCTGCCCACGTCACAGCATCTTGACAGGATGTATAACCGTATTTGTGGGGAAAAAAAAAACAAAAAAAAAACAAAAAAAAAACCAACCAACCAAACAAAAAACTTTACAAAGTGATGTGAACATGCTAGACAGTGGAGCAAAATTATATCCACCAGACAATGTTTAGCTATGAATCCCACAGGGAGAAGAAAAGTTCAAGGGGCCAGAAACACAATTAAATACTTCTGTTTAACTTCAGCCGTATCAGGTTCCTTCTAAGATGTCTATCTCTTATGAGATTCTATTTTAAACCTGAACCCATTTAATGATGATCTAAGAAAGAAGTCTACAAGAGCTTCTTCCCATCTGATATTGCACTTCCTTCACTACACTCCAAGTTACATTTGGCCAGCAGGTCTCACCCTAACCTCTGGAGACATCAGGAAGAAGAAGCTGAGCTGGATGATTTTTGCCCCAGGACATGAAGCAGGGACTGCATCAGCAGAGCTCAAGTTTGTAAAATAAAACTGGCTGGAAAAAGAATGCAGCAGCCCGCTTCTGAATAGCAACAGCAGTGCTTGTTTGGTTAGACAAGCACTGTACAAATATTGTTATCCTCAATAGGAATTGAAAATAGAAAAATAGTGAAGAATTCCACACTATTGATTGTTTGCTCTGTTTTCAATTTGCCACAAAAATAGAACAGAAATAATTATGAGAGATGTAAAGGAATTATCAAAGCATGTGGATAAATAAAAATGGAAATAAAGAAATAAAACCTGAAACATGTTGAGAATTTTGTTTCCTCTATAAACATTTCCTAATGCAGGCGGTTACAACTGCTTACCAATCCCAGTACTGAGAGTCTAAACTCAGAATATTTACAGCAAGATACACTAAAAACATCTGGGTGTTCTGGTAACACTGTGCATGGCTTAGACTGGTTGGTCTTTCAGTACCATGAGTATGAGAAGCACCTGAACACTTCATTAATGGCCTGCCACTGAACAGATGCCTCTTGCTACTACCGTAAAACAAAACAAAACAAAACAAAAAACCAAACAAAAAAACCCCAAACAACAAAAACAATAGGTTTGTAAATTGCTGGAGCAGAGCCAGTAGCCTGTGAAAGGTCAGCCATGGGCCAGCATCCCTCTTCAGCTGACCACTCCTGCAAGGTAAAAGCTCTCAACCCAATGGGGTGGTGGGTCGTGCTGCCCAAGAAATAGTATTACACAGGCAGGTTCTTCACCTGGAGAAGAGAAGATTCCAGGTAGACCTCATTGCAGCCTTTTAGTACTTAGAGGGAGCTTATAAAAAGAGGGAGAATGACTTTTTACAAGAGCAGATATTCATATGAGAAGGAGAAATAGTTTTAAATTAAAAGAAGAGAGATTTAGATAATATATTAGGAAAAAATTCTTTACTGTGAGAGTGATGAAGCACTGGAATAGGCTGCCAAAAGAAGCTGTGTTTGCTTCATCCTTGGAAGTGTGCAAGACCAGGTTGGACAGGGCTTCAAACAATCTGATCAATGGAAAGTGTTCCTGCCCATGGCAAGGAGCTGGAAGTAAAAAATCTGTAAGGCCCCGTTCAACCCAAACCTCTCTACGAGCCTGTGGTGCACGGGGGGAACCTGTGCACCAGCCCACTTGGCAATGACTCAGAGAGGAGTCAGGAGGCCTGATGGGGTGTTTGTCCTCACAGAAAGCAGCTATGACTGCTTGATCACAACTCAGTTCAAAGCACAAAGTGAGAAATCTCCGGCCATTTCCCTCAGAGGCTACCATGATCAAGAGCTCCAAGTTTTTAAACTCCTGGAGTATCCTGGACAAGGGCTGAGCACAAACTCCAGCTCTGCTGCCCTCTGCACAAGCAGCACACATCCAAAGGATGAGAGTCTAGGATGCATTACAACACCCACAGATAAATTCCTACAGAAGAACACCCTCAGGAAGAAATCTTGGCCCATGAGAAAGACACTCCTCTTGCCTGACCAGTGCAGTGATGCAGGGAGACTGATGAAAGCAGATGAGGGATATATTTGTATGAGGTGGGAAACAGATGTGGCTTTTACAGTCACTGCAGAAAATGGAACAGATGCATCCTGAAATGCACAGTTGTCCCAAGAAAAGCCACAGGGGAGATTTGGAAAACCAGGCAGTCTCACCGAGGCCTTCTCTGGGAGACAAGATACCACCACATCCAATGCCAGCACTGCAGGCTGCCAAGAGCTGAGCCCATAGTTGAAACAAATACACTGCTGGATGGAAAGGAGGTGGGAATATCTCCTTGGGAAGCCCAAATCTTCATGAAGAACTATTTCTGATGGTGACAGAAGCTGAAAGCTGATACCTGGATATTAAAAAAAAAGAGCCAACAAACCTTTTGGAGTGGGTAATGTACAATTGGAATTAATTAAAAGTGCTAGAAAAGTGCTCACCCAGGCATGTGATAATTTTGTTAATGGGATTTGGAAGGGTGAGAACTAAAGATTTGGATACAGTTCTCGACAGCTTCTATTCATAACGAAGCAGACACAGCTGTTTGAGGAAATTACACCATAATCTCATCTTTGGCAGATCCTGTGGAAATGTTGCTGTCTGTCATAAAGAGGACAGTACTTCAGAGAGACAACTTTCTGCCTGACAAGCAATTAGAACATAGGCAGAGAAGAGATGATGTTATTGTTAAATATTAGAGCAAATGTTAATTTTTTACACACTGGAAAGTGGCAGGAAGGCAGTTCTGATTCAAAAGTAAAAGTGAAATTATTTGAAGACATTAAAAGCTTTTGTAGAGTGCAGCTCTGTAGCATTTCCAGAATTTCACTGTTTTAGTATGTTTAATGTCTCTATAGTGTATAAATTTTAATGATTTCATTATTTACATGATTGCATATTTTATACCTTTATAAGTATAATTATAAATACTGAAGATATAACTGCTTATGGTTTCATAGACCAAGGCATTTTTTCTGTTATACTTTAATTTTTGTCCAGTAATAAAATATATTTCATTTTATCCAAATCATTTATAAATGTATACTGGTCTATCAAATCAAATCAATCAATGGTCTATCTAATCAATTTATGCTGATCTAGCAAATTTTATAAAAATTATTATGAACAAAACAGACTTCAAACATTTGCCATATTTAGCTTCAAAATTTTCTAAATCAAACATTTTCATTTTCAGTTTCAAATAATATTTCAAGATCAAATTTACTTCATCTTGCGAAGATTTTCAAATGGCAAATCAGGTAACACAGAAAGGTTACTTCCCCTACCCAAATTAGTATTTTTATTTTCCTAAGTAACAGGGTGATAATAAGCCCAGTGGAGAACTCCTGGCTCTTGCTTTTGCTAGAATGAGCCATTTTTTTTTGGCTCTCTTCCCTGTATTTCCAGAGAGATTTTTGGTTCAAGCCTTCAGTAATACAATTTCCTTATACAACATACCTGAGAGATCCCTTGGAAGCAGCACAACTTCCAGTTTGCTGGAAATCACCACCACATGCAACACTCCTGAAAGCACAGCCAAAGGTAAAGGTGCTAAAGCAAGGTTGTCCCCTGACCTTCCCAAAGGAGGGGAGGTGGCAAAACGTGAAACAACAGGATTGAAAAATAAGCTGCCAGCATAAGACTCCAGCCCTGGAAATCACTGTAGCAGCTGGCAGTGTCATGATGTATAATTGGCTTGCAAGTGCAACTTTCCTTTCTGAATAAACTGAAAAAAAAACCTGAAGGAGATGTTCAATGTTAGAAGCGCTTACAAGCATCCTCAATTGCCTATGTATGGCAGCTGGAGGACACCAACACAGCGGATGGAGCAAAGGGAATGCACTGCTTTTCCTTTGGCTGAACATTCCTCATCAGTGATTTATCTCACAGGCCCTGCTGAGGATGGGAAACAACCATGACCACTTGCTCTCAGCTAAAGAAACCTGCGTTTTCATGGTCTCCCTGGGGAAAACACCCACAATTTTTCCTGCCATGGCAGTGGCAACGGCAATGCAAGAACAGAAATTTTTGTACAGCTTCGTAACCTTCCCAAATAATGTATATAATTTTATTTTCTTAAGAAACTTATGAATGTATGAGTTTGGTGAGGAGTTTTATGACAAAACCCCATTTTGTAATAAAATACTCTAATAATTTATTACCTGTGAGGGCTGAATTCACAAAGTGCATTGTATGGAAAGTATCCTGCTGACTGCTATTTCAAAGAAGTACAAGATTTGGGATTAAAGATTCTCATTATCAAAACTGACAGATTATTTTCATTATTAACATCAATCAAGTCTTCACTAGGCATATTCCTGAATAGTTGTTTTTCAGGACTTCTTTATTTTTACATTTCTACTTGCTTTCAGATATCCACTGTTAGATAAGACAGCATACTCTGATATAAGCAATCCTATTAATTAGTTATCCCCCAAAAGGCAGAAGTCTCTGTATTAGCAATGGCAACCAGAAGGCTGATTGATAATCACAGCAACTAACCTTTGAAAAAATATCTGATTTTATTTTAATTCCAGATAAGCACACCTGGCTAAAGTTATAGGAACAGCTCATACTTTCTGGGGCACGATGCTGTTCAATTTGAGGACTTGAAAGAAAAACAAACATCAGAACCTCAGGGAAAGCCACTGTGAAGACAGTATCAGATAAGGGCCTCCTGGCTTTTTAAGCAGTATGAGCTGGTAAATCGAGCAAGGCAAGAGTTCAGCCCAAGCCATGGATAACTTTATTGCCACAGCCATGAGCAAAACACAGGCAGCACAAGAAAAGCTCGAATCAAAAGCCCAAAGGAGAGAAAATTATCACTTATCACCCCAAGGCACCACACCACAGAGCAAATGAAAATGACAAGAAAGAAAGCAGTAAATAAATTTTCTTGGAGAAAAACTATAGTCAAGCCAAAAACTGATGTCTCCCAAACAAGTGCAAACAAACAGAAGAAAAATTATGTATCAAATCAAGTCCGTGCTGCCACAGTGCAGCCCATCTGTTACACGCTGAGACATTACCCAGGGGTCAACCTCACACGGGAGGCATGGGGACAGCCCTCTGCACTCTTTCTTTTGCCCAGATGCCAGCAGGGGCACCACATATGCCCCACTGCACCACTGAGCACCCCTGGGCACAGTGCCACTGATGGAAACAGGAGATTGCAGTGAAGGTGAGAGAGGCACCATCAGCTCCTACTGCTCTCTTTCAAAACAGAGGGAGCAGCAAAGCATCCTTTCTGGTGCCGTCACCTCACAAAGCCCAGCCAGAAACTTACTATATCCCTCTCTATCCAAAAACGTGAACTGCAGTTCATCATAAAATCTGCAACAGCTGGATGGTGGATGCGTGGGGCCCCAAAACACTGCTTAATTTATTTCTGTGCAGCACAAAATCTTGACATGGAAAGGGGATTGTGAAATGTTTCCAAAATGATCGTTGTTTTTTTTTGCTAAGACTGCTAAATCTTTCCTGGCTTCCAAAAAACATCTGGGAGATAGAAATAAATAGATTTAGTTGTAACACTCAAACATGAAAAAAAGTTCATAAATATGCTTCCTATTGAGCAAAAAACCCAGAAACTCAGAAGCTTTGTCTACTCCAGCAAATTTACCCTCTGCTGATAAAGCAGTTACAGCTGATACTGAACTCAGCTTGACTTCAAGCGTAGCCAAGGGTAAACTGTCTTTCCACATCATTTCTTGAATTCTACTGAATTCAACAGCAGGTAAATGTGTCAGTTCTCAACTGAATCCCTAAATACGAATTTAGAACCCTAATTTTAGATTGCTAGGTTTGCACATTTCAGTTTGAACCACAACCAGTTCTGTAATGCCATCAAATTCCAGAAATGCTACTGCAAACTTTCTAAACATTACTGCAATCCATCAGTAAAAACTGAAACAAATGTGAAGTATTATCAGAAATTCTGCTCATTTACTTTAACCTCAGTAAAAAACATCTTCAATAATTTGATCTGTATTTTCAAAATGCCACTGTATTTCCAAAATACAGACCAAACCTTGGAGATTCGGAAATCTACATTTCCAAAATGTAGAACAAATTATGACTTGTGAGTACAGACCTAAGGGAAGAAAAACAACACTGTTAATTTGTTTTAAAAAGCAGTGTCATGATGAAAACTGTGTTAAAATCCAGACTGGGCTCTGCACCAGAGGAGCCTGGTTGCAACAGTTACTATAACCAACTGAAGGGCAAATATCTCCGTGTGGTTTTATTAACATTTTTACTTTGCTATCAGGCTCAGTAAAGCACATGAAGTAGGTTTTCAGTTGTAATTCCAACTACTAGTAAGGTAGGAGGAACATATACAATTATTCCACTCAGGCCACTCCAACTGAGAAGATGGAACTTCAGACGCCACGCTGCCCACCTGCACTACTTCTGTGGAGACCAAGGGCTCAGCAAGGGAGAACTGGCAAGGGAGTTCTCACCTAGGAGCACAGAAGGCAGAATGCAAAATCTCAATATTCAGAAAGGTGAAGTGGAACTCATGCATTATCCACCTGCTTCTATTGATCCTGAAAGTGTACAACAAGCACTCCACAGCCAACACTGCTCTGTAAACAATTACATTTGCTTCACTTAAAAAAATTTTGTATGCTGCTCAAAAACACTTAGAACAAATAGTCTGTCAAAAGATTGCACCCCCATTTTCATAAATTAACAGAAATTTGATTCAGCTACAGCACACTATCATCATGCATTCCAATCAGAAATGCTCCTGTAGTTAGGGATTGCTTTCCCTATTATATTTTTCAACATCAAATTTATATACAATAAAAGTACAGGATTTAATAGCTTTTTGCTTATGTTTATTTTTTAATGCTGTTAATTAGCACCCAAAGTTGTGCTCTAGGCATCTCCTGTACCTATTAGATACAGATCAGCTGAAAATCAGCAAGCCCCCACCTCCTCAGCCTAAAGAGAAAGGGATGTTTTGAGTTCAATGTTTCAACTTGCAGTAGTCCCACTCTCCACTTACCCCAACCATAGACTTGTTTTCCTAACCTCCTTCTGAAGTTGGGAAGAGGTTCAGGCTTTGAAGCATGTGCCAAAAAGCTGGGCTCTTAAGGCCAAACACTGAAATCAGGTAAAAAAAAAATGGGGTGCTGTAAAGGAAGCACTTGCAAATTCCCTTCCTTCTTCCTCCAGTTTGACTGCATCTGCAAACTGGAGGAAGAAGGATGTGGTCTCCCAAGGAATTGCTCAAGACTTTCCAGCTTTGCTGGTGGAGCTGGTTGGGGGATGAGTGCTGGTGCAGGACAAGCTGAACGTGAGTCAGCAGTGTGTCCTTGCAGCAGCAAAGGTTAACCCTGTACTGGCCTGGTTTAGCCAGAGAGTGGCCAGCAGGTCAAGGAAGTGACCCTTCCCTGTGCTTGGCATGCACGAGGCATCTGGAGCACCATGTCCAAGTGTGGGGCCTTGGGCTGCTGAGACTGAAGAGGATCCACAGAAGGGCTACCAAGAGGATTACAAATCTGGGGCATAAAAAACTATGAATACAGGGCAAAGGGGTCAGGGTTGTATTGGCCTGAAAGATTGGAGCATGGAAGTAACCTAATAGCTTCTTCTCAACTACCTAGAAAGGGAAATAATAGAGAAAACAGAGCCAGACTCACCTCCTGGGTGTTCAGCCAAATAAAAAGAAGCAAAAAAAAAAAAAAAAAAAAAAATAAAACAATCAAGCTGCAATAAGGAACATTAGAGGAATGTGAGGAATGTAAGAGGGAAAAAATGTTATAATGACAGAGGTGAGGCACTGGCACAGATCACCCAGAGGGGTTATATGGTCTCCATCCTTGGAGGCTCAAAAGGGTTCTGAGCATCCTGACCTAAAATTGGTCCACTTGTGAGCATGGCTTGGAGTAGGTGAAGTCAGACAGAAGTCCATTTTTTAAAATCAATTTTTTCCATGGTTCTGACAGCAGCAACTTCAAAGGCAGAGAAATTCCTTTGGCAAGGACACACTGCTGGAAATGCCTCTGAACAAGACACAGCGCAGCCTGAAATTATTATTTTTATCTGCAATAAAGTAAATTTTGCCCAAAAAGAGTACTCAGAAAATGTAGCAGCCATTATTTGCTCAGCACTCCAGGGAGAAGAATCACCTACAGTTTAAAGCTACTTTGCAGTTAAAAGCCCCAGTTTTGGGTTAGAAGAAGCAATAATGCTGGAGCCACCAAGGATGTGGCAGAGACAGGGTACCTAACATTTACCAGTGAGTTACAATATCTCAGGTAAAACTGGCAGGCACAAGTTCTCAGCAAACAGGAAAATACAATCCTTCTTCATCCCACAATATTTATTATTAAACCTATTGAGTTTTAGGCTGGCTCTATCTCTCCTGGACAAGGTATTTCATAGTGTGGCCATGGTTAGATGACAAAGTAAGGAGACAAAATGAATGTGACACCTATAAGAATCTACTTTGTGCAGGTAAGTCAGTGCTACTTAGTGAGTACATTTGCTAAAACTCAAAAGATCATTCAAAACACAAGTTTCATATAACTAAACACTAAACTATTCATTGTAAAAGCACTTAGCAATGGCTAGTTGTCCCAGGATTCTGTTAACTCCTGTGGGGAAAAAACTGAAGCTAAAAATGGCTCCTTACTCTAAATACCCTCTCTGCTGAACCTGGTACGTGAGTACTACACTGAGATTCTTTCTCACTTAAAAGTGTCAGAGAAACAGGACAAGAAATTTCCTCTGTTTGACATCTGTGACATTTTTGTCAGTGAATTATTATTGCCAGAAAATTATAGCGCCTATTTTCTTCATTATATTAAATTAATCATTCTCCCAGTGACATACAGACAAGAATAGACTCAGCTGTTCAAATTCACCTTGGTGGAGCACGTAAAAGTTTTAGGCTACTTGCTGGCACGATGGTGTGAGAGAGAGAAATGGCCTTGACTCTGTGCAAGTGCTGCTCAGCAATAAAGAAAACATCCCTGAAATATGAACACTGTTTCCAGCACAAATCTGAAACACAGTACCACATTAGCTGCTGTAAAGAAAAATAACTCTATTCAAGCCAAAAGCAGCACACAAAATTATGTTAAAACTTCTTTTATTCTACCTGAATCAGCAGCATATTCCTTCAGAAAAACCCTACATCCTATTAGAGTAACAAATTCCATGCTATAAGGGTAATTACAGACGTCAAAAACAGAAGTATTTTCTATCAGGAAAATAATTAGAAACTCAAAAAGAACTCAAGAAATAAGGCAGACCATTTCAATGTGTAAGAAGGAGAAAAAATTATACTACCACCAACTCTACCACTTGCAAAATGTGTATCTCAATCTGAATAAATATGTAATGATGACTAATGAGCAATACTGCAATAATGCATAGCTAGATATAGTTCAGACCAAGCTTTGGTCTGAGGTGCAGCAGGGCAGTCATCCCACCTGCCCTTACCCCCTTCACTTATATAGATACCATTAAAACTACAGGACTGGTCTTCAAAACAGAGAACTTACCTATGAAGCCAATAAGGCATTATCTACTTTCAGGAAGTCTGTGGGACTGTGTCTTTGATTTTCCCAAAGTAAAGAAGTCTTGGTGATCCAAAGTTGCCATTTTATTTTCTTTCTTAGCTACTTCAGCACCCAGGGGAAAAAAATTCTAAATAAAACGTCTACTGTTGGCTTCCTTCAGCCTCATAAACCACAGTGCACCAGTAGCCAAGTAGTCAATAATATTCACTCATTGTGTTCTTAACTGAAAAGATACTGTAGATGTTTGGAAACAGTTATAACAGAAGACAGCACTGGAAAAGAGCAGACAACAATTTACCTACATGCTCTCAAAAAACTACAGAAAGAATGTATATGGGCTAACTACTATATTTTCTAATTCATTCTGAGTACTTTTAATATACATAAAAGTTGTTTAGAGTGTTGGGCAGATCACAATACAACCCTCAGATGTAGAAATGTTGCACTAATGGGAAAAATAAAGATTGCTTTTCCTTGAAACTGCAGATCTGCACCTCAAATACATTTATGAGTATGTCAATGTTTCAGTAAGAAATTGCAGGTCATCAAGAAAAACACAAGATAAATGCTTAGTAGGAAAGCAGTACCCCATAATTAACCTCTGCATGCCAGTAAGGTTCATCAAACATTGTACGTAAATTTCATAAGGAGACATGGAAATATCATTAGATGTTTTTAAGAACATTTTAGACAAATCTTAAAAATTATGCAATTCTAGATTATCTTGCCTTGAAGAAGAGGAATGGATAATGTGACCTCCCTCCCAATCTTATTCTGTAACTTATCTATGAAACTTTGGGAAAAAGCAGTTTAAAAAACTAATACATGCAACATGGATAAATAATGACTATGGGAACTACAAACTCCTGTTGTCCAGCAAATGCTTCCATATGCACTGAACTGTTTTATCTTAAGTCATCTTACAGATGTCAAGGAGATGACTCAGAGCAGTAAAATTATGGGCATACCACAGTGTTTGCACTGTGAATACAATAACTCTCACTTCTGTACAGCATGAGGAAAGATGACTGTTCACACTTCTAGGCTGCCTCTTTGAGAGATTCCAAATAAAAATAATTAATGTCTGGAAACATCTGGCTAGAGAAGAGCTCTAGTAGTTTGTACAAGAAATACTTGTAGACATAGAAAACGTGACAGGGCATTTAATCAGTATGTTTGTAATGCGTTTGTACATTCATTTGGAGGGTATGAAGATGGAATAAGAATGATCTAGTGTCAGAAGCTCCCACTTTTGCAGTCAGGATGTCTTGACACCAAACATTTTAGGATACTGGCACAATCTTACCATGATCTATAAAGAGACCTTAATATTGTCAGTCTCAAAGTGAAGTGTTTATGTTCAATTTTACAGGATACTTCTATACAGTTAAGAAGTAGATGAGTCAATGATGATTTGTGGATATAAATCCAATCATATACCAATTTTGTGGAGGAGTATTTCTCAGGATGGGATCTCTTAGGGCTGATCTGGCTCTGGTCAAAGCACAGATAGTAGGCATGATCCCTAGACAGAGTGCTAGGGATCTTCTTGGAATGCTTACACAAAAGGAGTGATAAAGGCTGTTAAGTCACACCTGGTTTGTCTTCACTGGACAACATGTACTATTGTCAGATAACCACTTTACCAGCTTTGATGCAATTGCTTAGAGGGTTGGATCTGAAAATAAGTAGTAGTTAAGCTGGTCTGTCAACATACAATACTCCTAAAGTAACACTATTAGTGGTAATAGAAAGAAAATGAGAAAAAGAAAATTAAAGTGAAATGAACATTTCTCCTGCTGTGACTCAGTCCTGCACCATGAGCTTTACTAGAGGCATTTTTACTGCCTCGAATGGCACAGAACCGAGCCTACTGCTATAATCATTAAAAGTGATTATAAGAGAGTAATGAAAAATAAACATCATGAAACTATTGCCCTCATGCTACAAAATGGATTGTATATGGAACTTGTTCATTTAGTCTCATTGTTTACTTACAGTAACTTAACACAAGGCAATAAGGGACTATAAATATACAAAAGCACAAGGGAGGAATGAAAATATCCCCTTGCCAGGAGTAAGAATAAAGAAGTAGGGTGTCTCTTGGGTATTCCACTCTTCTGAAAGTGAACTAACTTTCAAGAAACTTTCCACTGGTTAATTGACAATGATGGCAGTAAATACCAATACAAAAACTGCAAGAGTGCCTTTTTTATAATTGTGTGGTTTGTCTTCTTTTATTTGGCAAAGTGTCTAAATACCATTGTGGCATTATATTAAACCACCTCACAAAAGTCTCAATCAGCTAATGTACCATTGCTGGGCTTGAAAAAATATACAGAAGACCTATTTATAGATAACTTCTCTGTGCTCAGTGTTTTGGGTTTTTTATTCTTTCAAGGAAGGAAGGCTGTTGCCAAAAACTACATGCCAGTATCATTTGGCAAACTTTCTGTAGCATTATCTGATCTGCAGAGACATTAAATCTGTACTGCAAATACATATTCAACAACTTATTAGAAGGTGGAATTTGTGGCCTGTTACACAAACACATATACAGTTGATAAGGCATAATAGAACAGCTGTTATGGAGATATTTCCCCATAATTCACTCAATGCAAGCAACATATATGCAGATGACACCTTACTGAAAAATCTTGAAAAACCTGCTGACAGAAGTGGCTGTGCACAATCATTAGCTACGCTGCCATTCTCATATACCTTTGTCCCCCTTCGCTTTTTTTTTGCACTCATAAGCTGCATCTTACTATAGCTATAGGCTGCATTTTAAAGAGGGACTGCTTATGTAGGAGCTTTAGCATCTGAATCACTATACACCAGGTAATTTTAGAAATAGGGAACAGCCATGTGAAAGGTTTTCTTCCCTTGTGTGTGCATAAAATTTAAATAACTTAGGTTTTCAGGAATGACACACTAGATGGTAAATTTCAACCTAGACATAGATTTTTTTTTTTAATGAATGAACAGAAACCATTTACAGAAGGTTTTTTTTAAGACAGGAGAGTTTTTTGAAAAACAGTGATAGACTCTTCAATGTACGATAGCAGTGGGCATTGCCATAATTTAAACACAGGATGTTACAAGCTGTGGGGACACTTCTGCAGATCTTAAATCTGTGCAAAACCTATCCAAGACTTTAATTACTTCCCCTGTAATACATGTATACCTAATCATATTTCAACTTTCATATTCTCTCCTTCCTCTCCCACAGTCTTGACATCTAATTCTAGTTCTGTTCAAACTACAAGCATGCAGAAAATTCTTTTATCTTATCCCTGGGGAAAGGGCAAAGCATCAACAAAAGGTAACAAAGTCTCTACAATATCTATCCTCTTTATTAACTGAAAAATTCCAGCCAGTTTCATATGTTGCAGGAGTAGGCAAAAAAATCTATGGTGTGAGTGCATAAGGAGTCAGATGGTGTCTCTGATCCAATTTCTGCTATGTGATCTGAAGTCTGTGCTCCTATCATAGACATGAAAGCAAAGACATACAACTGCACTGAAATGCAATCAAAATTTTTCTGTACTTTGGTCTTACTGCACATACTCACATTTTTAGGGTGTTATTTGAAATTATATGATTCAGCAAAGACATTTTCTGCTAAAACACAAGGCTCGCAAAAAAAAAACGACAAGCAAGAAACACAGATTTCAGAATTGACAAGTTACATGTGTTAGGGCATTATTGATTTTGATTCTGTGAATTGATTTTTAGGATGAAAGGAATATTAGATCACAGAGACCATAGTATTTGATCATGCAGTTGAATCTTGGGTATTCAAAGGCATTGTGTGTTGACACTAAGAATGTGGACAAATTAAAGGATTTCAGTGCCTGAGAAACCAGGCACAGACATGCAAGATGAAGGTATAAGAAGGCCTGAAATCCATGCACAGCAGGGAGCTGATGTGCTGCCTGCACCGGCAATGGTCCAGGACAACAATGATGCCTCCTGACACAGCGAAAAAATTATGAGTTCTCTTGTCTTTGCTAATTTCTTCCCAGTCTTAAATCTGTTCAGGATTTGGAAGCTAAGCTTCTCAACAAAGGTTTATCATTCAAGTAATTAAGAAATGATTGTTTGTACCTCTTATCTCTGTTACTCAGAGACATGGCCACCAGTGCTTCATTGCCAGTTGTTTAGAGAATGTAAAAAATCCCACAAGCTAAAGTGAGCCTGCATTCCTCCCTCCTCATCCCCCATCAAATATAAATAAATCCAAAAAACATTTGGTAAATTGCATGTTAGAATAAAAATACCACCAGATTAGTGAAGGCCACTAGCAGAAGTCCTGTATCACAATTGCATCAGGAGATTTTAAATTCTAAGCTATTACACTCACATACTTGTATATTGTTATTTGGGAATGGCTCAACATCTCAGTGCTCAGAGAACACTTGGGAATTACCTAATTTTGTCTTACTCTTACTTTAAATATTGCAGGATGGTGGAAGAAGCCGTGTGTGAGCAGCCTTGATGTAAACATAGCAGCTAAAAGCCCTGGGTAAGGCAGGACTCACATGAAGTTCAAATTTATCTTTCTCAAACCCTGTGTAATGAAGAGACTTAATGAGTGGTTCGGTAAAGATCTGCAGATAAATGTGCACCCAAATCAAGCACCTCAATAGTTTCCAGTGACAGATGAATTAATGCAAAGCTAAATTTCTTAAGAGGAACTTCGGGAATAAAATACCTACATTTATTAATAAGATCACTTGTTATATATAAACTTGGCTTTAGCTGAAAGACTACACTGTGAGAAACATATGTAAGTTCCTCTGTAGAATAGCTCTTATCACTGAAAAGAGTCTCTTTGGATCAGGTTTTGCATATTAAAAGAGATTATCAGTGAAAATTATCCTATGTGAACTGTTTTACTTTGTTTACACAGTATGTCCCCTTTAATTTTTTTTATAATGAATGATATTTCAAATTCATCATGTCAGATGAAGATACAACAATTACACCTTTCAGTTGCAATTACTGCTATTTGTGCAAATGTTTTCTGCCCATTTAGTTTAGCTCTATTGTTGTATGAGTTTCACTGGCAAGAATTTTTCCAAACAACAAAACTGCCCCTTTGACATCTCACTTTTTTCATAAAATACCATCATTTATGTTCTCATAGCACAGCCCCCTTGGAGAAATTACATACTTCAAATCAAAAAGGGTATTGAGTGTTTAACAAAAAGAAAAAGGAAAGAAAGTGGTATGGTAGCACTTCAGCCAACACCTAGACTAAAAGTACACATGACTAGAAATGCTCCCGGGCAGTGGGGACAGCTGGCTTGAAATGGCCCATTAGTCCAACTTTATCCTTCCAAAAATTATTATCCCCCAAAGGAGGATGGATGCTTGTAACTGCATCCTTGAGCGTTCAAAGACTGGAAATATTCTAAGGAAATGTTTGGGAGAATATTCACCTTCATGGACCAAAGTTATACTGCTGGCCACTCCAAAAATTTAACCAGGAGGAGATCAATGAGTGTTCAGGAAGGCTTCCTGTTTAGTTTACCTGCATAGATGTGGCTGGCGGAAATACAAGAAAATGTAGCTGATGAAACTTTTTGGGATCCTGTAGAGAACCTCACCATATTCCCAAACTCCAAATCTCAATGAAATAAGCCTGAAAGGCAGGAATCAACCACTGAATAGTAATAGCCTACTACTCCTGACATGCTTTTTCTCTGTTTTTTTGACTTTTCACTCTGGAAAAGAGCTTATGTACAAAACACCCCAGTAAAAATGCAATCATACAAAAATACCTCATTTACACTGTATTTGCAGCTTCGAATTTAAGAACAATCATATATAGTCAGTGGAATTCCCCAGAGTGCAACTGAGTATCTTCTGCTCCATTTCTCACATGGTACCGAAGCCAGAGTCAAACCCTGTCAGGAGGAGATGCAGCGCCTGGAGGACCCCATTATTTTCTGCATGAAAATGTCTTTTTCTGTCCAACTGCCTAGACCACTGTGCAGGACAGGCTTTCATTCTCCAGATGCTCCTGAACCTTGCATAAGTGCCTGGCAAGAAATCATAGAACATCTGGAACTGGAAGGGACTCACTAGGATCATTGAGTCCAATTCCTGGCCCTGCACAGGACACCCCAGGAGTTGCACCATGTTCTTGAGAGTGTTGTTCAAAAGATTATTGACCTCTCTCAGTGTTATTTCCATGACCGTTTCCTTGGGGAGCCTGTTCCAGTGCCCAGCCACCCTCTGGGTGAAGAACCTTTTCCTAATATCCAACCTAAACCTCCCCTGTAGCAGCTTCAGGCCATTACCTCAAGTTTTGTCTTTGGATACCAGAGAGAACAGTGCCTGAATGTTCAAAGCAAGATATCTGCTGCCTTTAAGAGAACAGATTTTCACCTCTTTGGGGTTACTAATGCAGATCAATTTTTTCAATCAAAATAACCCCATCGCCCCATTAAAATCCTACAAATTTTTGGCAGGAAATTTTCTATCTTGATTTTTTTTTTTTAAGTAGAGATGAGAAGAAGGGAGTTATGACAATGTAAGTATATTTCTTAAAAGCCAATTCTAAAAAAGCATTTTAATTTTTTCCCCCCCCATAATCCAGTCAATAGTTTTTGTCTTTTTTACTTGACATTTCAGGACAAAAGGGTCCATGTCAGCCAGCATAAAGCCACACCATGACCTACAAAGAAAGTGCAAAGCCTGTACTAATAAGCCTCATCCCACAATGGATGTGAGGACAACATCAGAGTGCTGAAGAATATTTGCAGAGACAGCAGAAGGAAAGCTGAGAGAAAGCAGGAAGGCAGGAAACAGTTCATCAATCTTAATGGATAATGAGATTATTTTAAAAAAATGAAAGAGAAGAAGTGGTGAGAAATCCATTATTTGCAATGAAAGGACAAATAAAAGTAAAAGAAACTGGAATAGGCTGATAACTAGGAAGATGACAGGGAAGTACAATCACAGAAGAGAAGGAAATTGCACCCACTTGCAAATAACAATTCTTGCCTTTCTCAGGCAAAACTGTCACTCACAGAAAACCCTTCAGACTTTGGAGAAATTGAAAAAAATGAAAGAAAACCACAGTGTACGCAATCAGAACTTACAAAGTGAATAAAGTCAGGGTAAATAACTCCCTGTTACACATTTTTTCCCAATGTTTTGCTAAAAAGGACACTCTGGAGCAACCATGTTCTGTTCTCATCTGATCTAGATACTGAGAAATTCTTCCCTCTCCTTGCTCTCTCGCAGACTTCTCTTGCATTAATTCATTTTCTTCGCAATGACATCCAGACTGTGACCCTTGCACCTACCTGGAAACCTAAGGAGAGAGCTGCTCATGTCAGAGAGGTCCCCAGTGGGTTGCGGAGCATCTGTCTGCCCTGACACACAATCAACCAACCTCCATCATTTTCTCCACCAGCTCCCAGCCAGCCTGGCCTGGCCCTGACCTCCTTGGCAAGAGGAATATTACACTCAGCCAAGTCCTGGCTTAGCCCAATCCCTGTTTGATCAGCGGAAGATTACGTTAGGAGCTAGGATCTTTGCTATCTGAATGCAGCATGTGAGCATTCAGGCTGGCTTCTGCCTTCCTGTTGTAATTACTTGATAATCACCACCAGCTCATACACCTTCCACGGGCATCTCCCCTGCAAAGGGTCTAAAGCTCTCCTGTCAGCAGCCCTTTCCCTGTCCTTGCAAAAGGGATCGCTGGGTGAGGAATTGTGGCATAAGGCCATTACCCTTATCATATACAGGGGGATGTTTTTTGAGAAACACAAATGCAAGCAAAGTGATTAGCCATGGCTGTGCCCTACAGAAATAAAACTGCTTCCTTCTGATAAGCAAAGTAACTGTTTTGAATGTGACTTCACCTTATTCTGTGCTGCTACACAAATCAGGGATGTTATCATGGAGACAAGGACAATAATGGTAATAATTTATTTCCATGACTTCCATGGTATCAATGTTTTCTTGCTTAAAACCAGAAAGTTTTACAAGAGAAAGTCTGATGTCATGTCTGGCACTGGTGGCATCAGGCCGTGTCCAGGTCTGTCCTTGTTCCAGCACTTGCTTTCTGTGGTAGTCAGTAAGCTCACAACACTTTTATCTTGCCCTCGTGGATTTATAACACAAGTAAAAACTCAAACCCGAACACTCAAGAACTGGAATTGATGGAGTCAACTGGTCATAAAGTAATTGCAAGTTTCTGATGTGATGCAGTCAAAACACAGGCAAATAGAATATTAGGAAAGCTTTTTCAACACAGACTCCTAAATGTAGGTGTCTCTGTATAAAGCATTGGTGAGCTACCAAGCCATTGACCCAATTGGCAAGCCATGTTCAATGCAATATGCAGATAATGACATTTAAGGTAACTGAGGGAGGTATAAACCTCTTTAGGGAGAGAAGCAAAGAAAATGTGGCTTGTTTAGTCTAGTCAAACAAAAGTAGAGACAGGCTGATCTCTCCCTCTCTAGGGGAGCATAAGGGGATTGATCTAACAAAAAATAGTATGAGAATGATACATGAGAAAAGAGATTTAAATTTGGGTCATAAAAACAAGTGAGTACAACCTGGCAGTCAATACAGCTAGGTAGAAAAGAGAAGACAATTCCCAGCCTTTACAGCAGAGACTTTTGCTATCCAGGTATTTCTAAAACATAAGATGGGAAAATACCAGAGGGATTAGATGATGTGAAACTCGTGGCAGGTGGTGGAGGACTCATGGACCAGAAAGTGCCCTCCAGGTAGGTGTCATAGTGAAGTTCTACTAAGAAAAAGAAGAGACAATTTGATCCTGCTATTGGGAGTCCTTGTCTATCAACAATCACAAACCTGCGCACACAGCTCTGACAGGAGCAGGGCTCTTGGTAGAGCTGCATCCATTTAGGAACTCTTGTACAGACAACACACAGATCCCTTGAACATCTTAGCAAGGCTCAGATTTGGATTCCCTGTCCACACAGAGTCAATCTGCAGCTAAGCTAACACATTGTTATGATCCTTCTCCATTGCCAGAAACAATAATTTCCTGCAAGAAGTCATTCCATTTTCTTTTCAGTCCTACTTGGCACACAAAAAGATCAAAGCAATGTATTTAAGCAGAGGAAATTTGGAAAGAAGTCTAATCTCATTAATTTGGAGAGACCTCAGAGATCGACTGTGACATAACCAATCCAAGATAGAAGAATGTAATAAAATACATTACAGATATTTCACTTAGAAGTATAGATTAGTGAGGAGGTATTATTTGAAATGTTGCAGCACAATGTTAGATTTGGGGGAAACAGGGAGAGATTTGCTTAATCTTTAGTGATACAGGCCTTGCTCATTTCTGGCTCCATCTCAATCTTTGTTAAAAAGAGTAAACTGAAGGTGTGCCAAGTAATTTATAAGAGCAGACCCTTTATTGCTTTAGCACTTTTGAATTCATTATTAGGGATTGATTCACATGCTGTAGATGTCTTTCAACTGTTTGATTAGCATGGGCTACTGAGGACATCCAAGAAAAAACAGAATGAAGCATAAAAGCAAATTACAAAAAACATAGACATGTATACTCCATTTCTTTTTGATTCATGGTGAGCTCCCCACAGACTTTTCTCTCCTATTTCACCTCTCACTTGCCCTGTGTGTTTAACTCTCTTGTTTATTTTTAGTCAACGGCTGTTCAAGACTCACCAAAAGACTGTGGTATTTGGTCAAAGACTGTACAAAACCATTTGTACACTGCTTGTACTTCTCACAGCAAGGTCCTGTTCTCAGCTGGATGCTCTGTGAGGTAATGTAATATAAATAGCAGCTGGAAAGCTAAGACAGAGCACTCAAACCTCACATCCAGCCTACTCCCTTTGCACAGACATAGCTCAGACACACAGGGCACCATCATGCTGTGAGGGAGCAACAGATTTAAATCATCTGTGATGCTCAGGTTTATCCTGTCTAATGCTCTGTCATTCAGCTATTCAGTGGGAAGACATTTCACACTACACATCTCAGGGTCATTTCAATTTTTCTACCCTTACATGTTGCTTAAGCCAACCCAAGCTGCTGTGACAACAGGCTTTTCCTGCATTGAAATGAAAAAATGTTAGAGAATCTGGAGCAAGGAACAAATGTGAAAAAGAGCCCCAGTCCTGTAATCCAGAGAAGGAGCACCAGGCAGATGTGTGAGAAAAGGGGCCACCAGAGCACTGAGCATGAAGAAGTGAGACGATGAAAAATACTGTTGAAAACTGTGTGGATGGGGACCTTAAATTTAAATCACCATTGGTACTAAAGCTGTTTATTATTAGCTCATGTTCTGTCTGCATTAACCTGCAACAACCTATCCTTTGCTTTTATATTGGTAAAAGTGACTAGAATCAAGATCTAGGATTTGATTTACTTGTGATCCATCACTGACAACACACAGCAGCAGATTGTGTTAGTTATGTTTAAGACTGCAATCTCAATTGGCAATCTCCCAACCCGTCCAGCTTATTCCCTACTCCAATGCATAGACCCATCAGGAGCTGCAATTGACTGCAGTCTGTTGTTATTAAAGGCCAGCATTCGTAGAGTGATGAGAGGCTGGATTCCTCTCACCTTTCGGCAAGCATCTACGGCTGGACTAGTCACCTTAAGTTCCTTTCACAAACAATAGAGAAAATTACGTATTTCCAGGGCATGATTCGTTCAACTCATTCTATGTACCTACCTCAGACTGAGATGAGTTGATTTTCTCTGCTGAGCTAAATGCTGCCTGAACCACACCTGCTTTCTGTGGTTCAGACCTAGACACCTGCAGTGCAATCTCTGCATCTGGCCAGAGTCTCAGACTTGGAGGTCTGAACTCTGGTCTCTGGACTCCAGCCAATGTTAGTGAAGGGCAAATCACTTCATCTCTGTAGAGCAGAGTTTCTTTCCAACAAACTTTTGCTGCCCAGTATGTAAGCATCGAGTTTAAGCAAGTCATACAAGCATACTCTACAACCTGCTGAGAGAAGAAGGCTTTTGATGGAAATTCAAGTTAAACTTGTGTCCTGAATCATCCTGACTCCTTAATATGGTTATACTCAGGTAAATTTTGGCTCCTTGTTTTGCAATAGTATTTCCTACAGTTAGAATGCTGGATCCTATGGGCAGGGCTCTGGAAAAGCCTTTGAAAAACAGGTTTGACTCCTTCAAGAAAAACCACCACCCAGGCTTCTGGTAGCTGACTGTAAATCAGGCAGTCAAATAGTCTGCTTTGTAAAAGTACTCATCTTGCAGTTCAAGAGTTTGTCTTCTGTTGCAGAGGTGATTCAGGTTGTACGTTACCTACTCTGGACTTAAAACCACACAGAGGTTTTAACAGATTCTCTGGGAAGCCACGCACTGGGAGCAGGGAGTTGCTGTACCAGCAACAGATCTGATTCTCTGTGTCGTCACTAACAGTCCTGTCAGCATCATTCTGGCTCTACAGCACAGGTGCCCTCACTGGGGTAGGATCACCTCTTCAGTCAGGGTTAAGCAGACACTGCATTAAGAGCAAACTTTTGAGTTACGCTTTGCTAGAGCTCTAAGAGACTCATGCAAATAAGGAAAACCCTTGCCAAATACAAAGGTAACAAAAGGGAAAGAATACAGGTTTTATTTGGCCATTCAAGAGATTTCTAGGTTGACTGCAGCAGTCATTGTGATAAGAAACAGTGAGTGACTCTACCCCTGAAGCAATTTAATAATCTAAGATACTGAGTTCAGTAGTCTCATCTTACCTGTTCCTTTCTCAATTATGAGAAATGATATTTTTTCCTGAAAAGTTGTGTACTAACTTTGGGTTTTGGGTTGGGTGATACTTCTGAGAACAGTAAGCAAAATCCATAGCTTTCTTCCCAGCAAGAACACCCTTCTCCCTCAGGACAGCAGCACTGCTTCATTTACAAGGTGCTTCTTGCTACCCCATAGATATTACCTTTCCCATTTTATCCCACCCCAACTTTCACAAATTCTACTACTTTCCACTGTTTCTGCCCTCAGAGTATAAAAGGACTTATTTTTCCACACAGTCATCCACCCCAAAACCACTTTTATCTTATATAAACTCCCCAGTGTTCTTTAAACTCTTTGATTCCTTTTTTTTCCTCTCTGAAGGGATAACACAATGTTTCTTCCCTCTCTGAGGTTCCACCAGAGATTTACTTTTTATCAATGAATATAGGTCAGTGAATTTAGACCATATGTGTTGCTCCACTGGGTGATTTTTACATTTTTCAGTACATCTGTCTAAACAACACAAAAACCTAGAGGGGTTTGTCATATCAGACTGGTTTTATACACCTTAAGTGTTAAAAGAACTTGAAGACTCAGTAACATAAAAGGTCAAAGAGAACCTATGGGCATTTTAATCTGAAATTATTCTTAATAAGAACTCTGTAGATAAATCAATTTAAAAGGAACAGTTCTTTGATTGGATGTGGAATTACACCAGAATTCTGTGTTGGGATGAAAATCATCATTAATCAGAATCTAGTGAAGTCATGAAAGAAAACCACAGTTTAAACTTTAGAATTTCTAATATTTTGAAACCAGGAATATTTCTATTATTATTTTAACATTTCTGATGGTTACATTGATTATGTTGCCATCTTTGATCAAATTACTGACGTGTCTCCATGTGCATGGATAACCAATACTACTATATTTTTCATATGCTCATTACAACAAAATAAGTATTATACCGTAGTTACAAGGTATATAAAGGTATGTCACAGTAACTTCTCTAAGAAGAAAACATGGAGAAGTTAATCAATGCATAAGAGTCTTACACTCCATTTAAATTGCAGTGCCTGAGAGCAGTTACACCCAGAGAGCATATTGTTAGTAAGCAGACTTTGACAAGCTTTGAGAGGAAAACTGTGTTTAAAAAAAATAAAGATTGTTTTAACACCTTCTATTAACATTCCCTTACTCCAGGCTCCTAATTCTGAAAATGGAAAAATCTCCAGAAAGTTCTGAAATAAATACTAGGGTATACACAGATGTTGATGTTGGGGCAGAACGCCAGCACACAGAATCGCAGTGTTCGGCGAATCACAGGCAAAATAATTAATGGCATTTCTAGCAGCATAACACCCTGCAAACATACACACTGCCTCGTGGAGTACTTGTCAGCAGTATTAATCTGGGAAATAATTAGTCCCTGTAAAGTCCTTTCACACTCTTTCACCAGATGGCCAGCCAAGATCGTCAGCTAAAATCCCGCTGTTTCAGCACTGGAGGAAATACCAAGGAGTGATGCTTTATGCTACCCTGTGCAAGGTCTGGGCACACTACACTGTGCTCATGGTTTCATTCTCCCAGGTACTGCAGAGCAGCACAACATGCTTCACAAATCCCACCAGATCATTTTCCGAGCATCACTGCCAGGCATGCTTCACACCCCAAAATCTGCAAGCCACTCTGCAGAAAGTTCTGCCATCTGCCAAAATACAGGACCTCTCCAAATGGAAGTAGATCAGAATTTGTATTTTTAGAAACAAGATCAATTCCAGAAGAGACAGCATAAAAAAGAAAAACATTAACACTAGCTCACAATTACAGTGGCCATGCAATCATGTAGAAGCTCCAGTTTGACAATCAATTAACCTTCACTTTATCACTTGACTTTGTTATCGAGTACACATTTAAGGAACTTCTCAGTGACATATTATCTGTTCCTACAAATATCCAGTTTTTTGCTCTGTTTACTCTGCACAGGCTATGTGTATGTCACCTACTGACTTGATAGCAGTCTGGTAACATAGAAGCATACAGCTGGGGTAGAGCTATCTGGCATAAATGCATGCACTGGCCTAGAATCACACCTAAGCACTGGAATATGAAAACATACCTTCTATTAATTATACAGGGGTCCCTGTATCCTAGAGCTAGCTCCAAGACTCTGGAAGTAAGAGAAGAATAGTCTTTTCTTAGAAACTCAAGACCTGCTGAAAGACATGGATTACTGGATATGACATTTGACAAAGTCTGTAAGACTCATAAGCAGCAGTACAGGGAATTCTGGAAAGTTAACACTTCGCCTTTGAACAAGCAGCAGTGACTCTGGTTTGGCTGACTAGGGGAAAAAGAAAACAAAATAGGGCTCCGAGCAGCACTGCTGTGGCTGTAGCTGAGGCAGAATTTCCATTTCAAAGCCTGGTTTTCCATGTCCTACTTCTACCTTATAAATACAAGCTGCAAGTTAAAACTTGGCCCAAAGAGTTAACCTGTCACATTTAGGAATTAAAGACTGAATCAATTTGCTAAGAAAAAATAGAAAAGGAAAAAAGATACTATTGTTAGTACAAATATATTTATGAAAAAATCTGCTGTTCTTTTGGGAAGGCTGTGGGGAAAAAGAAAGCCTTGGCTGCTTGGTTTTTAAGAGGTCAACAGCATGCCACAGCTGCACACTCCTGCAAAGACGGTGACTATAAAGTCCAAGATGGCTCTGCAGACGTGTTTATCTTCAGTACAAAGTCATTTCAGGCCTGGACATGAGGAAGAAACTTCAACTTTGCAGGTTCAGTGTTGACAGTTACCGAGTGCATGTTAAAGGAAAAAACTTGTTTTGAGCTGTGCACCAGTCTAGTCTCAGTCAGAGTTAGCCTCAGCTGTTTGATATGTCAGAGTTTGGCCTGAAGGACACAGTTCAGTCAGTCAGTGGCTGAATGACTGACTGATACATCCAACCCTGCCTGGTAACATCCAAACGCTGGATGGCTTTCCAGGGGAGGAGGAGTAAGCCTTCACAGAGATTTCAGCTATCTAGCCCCAAGTGCAACATAGAATGTATTGATTCACTGGGACGTTCTAATAAAATCCCACGCAGCTCAACACGGTACTTTGGTCACTTAGGCTGAGCCTGGACTGCAGCACTCCTCCAGGAGCAGTGAACAAAGCTTTTCCATGCAGCTGCTTCCCCTGCTTCCCATCTGTTTGCCTGTCAAAGATGCAGAAGCTTTGAGACCAAATACCACCATGCTATTTATCTGTGAAAACAGGGAAGTAAACAGGAGGGCACACGGTGCAGGATTAAAGCTACTTTACTCTTCTATGCAGCCGTTTGTATCAGGTTACTCTTAACAGCATCCAGACACCTTCCAATAGTCAGTTAAGCGATGTGGCTAATGTCTGTTATCTACGGTTCACTCACTCCTCCATCCCATTTGATTATCCCATCAATACGTGGCAAGTTTCCCACTTTACATGTAGCCATGACCTTAGCTGTCTTTGGCACATTAATCAGTATTCAGCTTGCATTTTTCAATGTTACAAAGCTTTTTCTGTGGATAATAAAATCTAGCAATGAGCACTGCCCCCCACCTCATAGTCACTAATAAAACACACCAAAGTAATCACTGGTGAGCTTTGGGGAGCACTGGAGATTAGGCCATGGGAGTGATCCTTTGAAGAGTCTGAACACTACAGCTGACATCTACAATAACCATCAGGGAAATCCAGGGGTTTGTTTTCTCTGCAAGAGCAATGAACATTTCAGGCAACAAAGCAGTCAAAGAGGAGATAAATAAAGAAGACTTACTGAATAATTTATTTTGTGAAAATGAAGTTTAGTGTTTGGTGTTGCTTATTTAAGGAAAATGTCAGCACTTCAATGGATGAAGTTGTTTTCTGAAGATACAGACATGTGAGAAACACTGAAATATTAAGAAGTGCATTAGAAAACAGTGATTACATTTTGGGATTGTTAAAAAAATTATGACAACTCTGCTGCATTTTATAGCCATTCTGCCCAAGACAAATATTTGTTAGTACCTTAGCCTGGCTTGCAACATTTTCCATAACATGCAGAAACTTTAACAGACTAATTGTAAAATCAGAATTGATTTCTCTAGTAAGCTCCATTTCGGACTTGCTTATTGTTCTCCTGCCATACAATGGGCATGGTTCTCAGCCAATATTTAGATTATATTTGACCAAGGCTAAATTGTCAAACAACATTATGGTCACCTCACAAACAGGGACACAGATAAGGCAGAGATGCTTAATGTTTTCTTTGTGTCTGTCTTCATCACTGATGACAAGCTAAGAGGGTCCAGTGCCCTGAGTTGGATGACCATGGCTGTGAGAATGATAAACTCCCAGTGAGCCCTGAACTCGGGCAGGATCTGCTGCTCCAGCTCAGGCCATGGTGTATGGGTGCAAACCAATAGGTGTGAGGGTCTGGAGCAAAGTCACCCCAGCAAAGTGTTTCTCCTCCCAGTTTAGTTTCATTACAAGAGACAGTGGATGCTGGAGCAGTTGACATTTGCCCATTTTATCTAAAAAAGGGAGATCACTGTAAAATACATCAGGAGAGAGATCAATCTCACCTAACTTTCCATGCCTACACTGTAGACACTACACCTAAATTTTTTACAATTAGGCATTTAAGATTAGCATTTGCACCTATATAACAGTCTTTGGGCAGAAATAATCCCTGGAAAAGTCTAAAATAATCCTGGTGAATCTGACTCTGGAAATACCAGTGTCTGTGCACTGATGGAACAGAAATTAAAGCAACTATTTCCAACAGGAACCTCAATATGTGCCTGCAGCTAAGCATGATGAATGCCAGCCAGGATGTGATGGGGATTATTAGCCAGCCTCACTAGGAACAGATTTAATGCTTACTGTAGCAGGAGAAAAAGAAACTATAGCCTTGTGCTGATGTTTGTGCCAATTTGGATTTCTTTTTGCCCCCACCCCACAAAAAGACCTGCAAGGTCTGACCAAGCAATTGGCAGAACACTAAGTTGGTAAAGGTGAGGAGCTGCCTGAAATTGAGAGGTTTTGGAGATGGAAGAAAGGATAATAAATTATCACATTACTATAATCTCAGTTCCTCTCCAGCAGGCAGCAAAAGGTCAGCAAAAAGTCAGAAAAGGATGTCAGGAAAAGAGGCAGAGGGAGATGGGAAGAGAAAGCTTCAGCTCCACCAGACACCATTTCCCTGATTAAAGAAGGCCTTCCCAGGCCTTCATGCAAAACAGTCTTGGCTACACGAGCCCTTAGCATTTCTCATGACACTGGGTAGGCAAAACCCCTATTCCCAGTATCATGAGGTCAGGATCACAGGATCCTTTCAGTTCTTCACTGCTCCTTTAGGCAGAGGACCAGGACGGACCAGGGCTACACAACAGTTTTCAAAATGAGCCACCATACCTTTGAGGGAAAAGGAGATCACCTTTTACAGCACAACAGCTGCAGATAGGAACTTACATTAAATAATGCTCTAAAGAATAGTGAGTGGGGGGAAAGGTTAGTTCAAGATTATGAGCAGCAGATAAACACCTTTTGTCAGATGAGAAACTTATTTTTCCCCTTTATATCCATAAATATCATGCTAATAGGAAAGGAAATGTGATGCCACAGAATAAGGCATCTTCCCATCATGTCTAATTATGCATCCCTAAAATGAAGCTTCCTAATTTAGTTTGAGTTTTTTCTTTTTGTTTTTGTTTTGCGAGAGAATTATCACATGAATTATCATTGCTTTTCACTCTGAAAATAGGAACTTACCAATTTCAATTGTAGCTGAGTATTAGAATAAAAATCTGACAAAACATGTGGTTCTTGTAAGGTACACTGATTGCTTTAGCTGAAGGTTTTTTTTCTGGAACATGTAATCTGATAGTAGTGTTTGTATTTATTGCAGAATAAACTCAGCAATGAATGGCATAAAATGAACAGAAGAGTGTAGTCATAAAGCAGTCAGTCACACATTTTACTCATTTGTACACTGTTTATCTTCTGGTATATGTCACAAGAAGTAATCATTTAAATAAACAACTTCTTTAGTAGGTAATAAAATGTTATTGAGTTTCCAGTCTCACAACATGTGCTGCAGCTATAAATCAGATTATTCTAAACTTTTACTGATTTGCAGCACTGGGAGGCATTTTAGAAATGCCACAATTGAAAGGGAGGTGCTGGATTTTTGTTTCTCTGTAGTGTCTGTCTCTGCAGCAATCCCAAGAAGGCCATGGGTGTTTGGAAACCTGTTCATGCCTTTTCAGTACATCAGCTGTTATAATATGCAATGTTACCTCTCCTGCAAACCTTGCCTAACTTTTATATTGCCCAATTTTTTAAATGAGTGTAAACCACTTTCAGATGTCAGTCATGGTTATTGCTGGAAGTGCTCTGCTGTAAATTACCAAATGCAGTGCACTGGGAAAATCTGCCAAGAGGCGATACAAAAATTACTTCGATCAACACTGGCATCTCAGATGCAGAAGAACAAAGCAACAAAAAGAACATCTCTTATTGTATTAAACTCTCTGGTTTTGAGGTGCATTTGGGCCATCTCTCTAATTAAAGATGAAAGCCTACAACTGGCCCCGCTACCCTCTGCTTCTAGGCTCCTTGAGGAAGAAAAGGTAGAAGCCAGCCACCCCTTTTTACTGATCTCTCTATTACAGTCTTCTCTTTTGAAAAAGATGATGGCATCCAGGAGGAAGATAGGGGTGCTCCTGATCCTGAATAACTAAGCTGACCAGTAACTTTCTTTGTTGAACCTCTTTGCCTTCAGCTCATATCCTCTACCACACAGAGTGTGTGATGTCCCAGGAGTGTGAGGAGGACTGGATGCCTTGGGAAAGGGATTTCACAGTGCTCTAGGATGCGTGAAACCTTCCTGACAGCTCAGCGGATGTATCAGGGTGATTAATGTTGCATGCTGCCACCTGAGAACATCTGCAGAGAGACAGGGAAATGCCTCATCTGTCCCTTTCGGACAAGGAAGATGTTAGTGTATTTGGGACAATTCCTTATGCAAAGGGTGGTTCCACACCAATCCTACAATGACCTCTCTAGAAAAAGCTGTATATTAACTTCCCTCTGACTCTAGCTCACAGCATGCCTGAGCATCTTATAAAGCAGCAAGTACCCCAAGCAAGGAGAACACAGCAACAGTTCACAGTAAAGCTGGGCAAAGCAGTTAGACAAAAATCTAACCGCTCAGATCTTCACTGGCTAAATGATGATGAAATTCCTGTTCATCTCCTCATATTTTCTGCTCCTTATGTTTGAAATGAGGCAGAGTTATACAGTATTTTATCAAATCTTAATTCTTTCTATGTAACAAACAAGGAATTTTAAAACTGTCTCAAAATCTGAAATAGCACTGGACACTCACCAAAACATAAGGATTCCAAATTTTGGCATAAGACCATACAGTCTACTTTTAACCACACTTGAAACAAGTGAGAAATGCTACTTGGAAGCTGTTAATACACAGCTAAACTCTCATCTCTGCACAGTGCTCGGGAGGTTTAGGAAATCATGGTTTGGAGGCACCTACGCTGAGCTGGCCCTGTGCAAACCCACTCAGTCCAGTGTATCTGGGGGTAAAATCTCTTAGAGGGTCTCAACATAGATTTTTCCATTAGTCTCTCAAGAAAGAGGACTGGATCATCTCTCCCTATGAACACAGGCTGAGAGAGCTGGAGCTATTCAGTCTGGGGAAGAGAAGGGTCTGGGGACACCCTACAGCATCCTTTCAGTACCTAAAGGGGGCCTACAAGAAAGCAGGGCTTTTTACAAGGACATGTGTTGATAAGACAAGAAGGAACAGCTTTAAACTGAAAGCCATTATACATCATGGGACCCTGCTCTCCTGGAGATGGCTGAACACCTGCCTGCCCATGGGGAGCAGTGAATTAATTCCTTGTTTCCAGCTTTTACTCATCCAATTCTCTCTGATCCCACTGGTGGGAGACTGAATGAGTGGCGGTCTGGGGTTAAACACCACAGCACTCCAAGTGATTATGAGCTGACAGTGTTCTGCTTTCTATGTTATGGGCCTTGGTCAAGTTCAACAATGACTGCATCAGAGGCTTCTTATAAATTCAGGGTTGCTCCAGGAACAGAAACAACAGAGATTATGGAGCAAAAGACACAATTTCAGAAAGAAGAATGTACCAGGCAAAGAAGACAAGTGAGGGAATGACATGTGGCAGATGTTGGCCATGTGGCTCACTCTTAGGTACACTGGAGGTGCCAGTAGAAGGTCTGTAGTAAAACTTAACTCTATTAACCTAGATGAATCCCCAAGACTCTCTTGGTCATCATCTTTTGCAGCTGCGTGCAGAAGCTGGAAAGAGGAGATATCAACACCAGACAAATAAAACTCCTTGCCTTGAAGACTATAAGTACTAATTTGGGGACCTGTAAAAGCTTTATCATAATCTCTGGGGAAATCCCTGTCTTAATCATGATTTAGACTAAAGCTTTATTACCTGGGAAATTGCTTCTCCCTCTCAGACCAAGATTTTTTCTTAATGCCTTTTTACTGCTGTGTTGCTGACACAGGAACTTGGCTTTTTTTTTTAATTCCTATTTCATGTTATAATCCTACTTTACAATTGTATTATTATTATTATTATTATTATTATTATTATTACTTAGCTATGTCATTATTGTTAAAGTAGAAAATGAAAAACTTTATTAAGAAAATTACAAGTAATTAAACTTGTGCATGGAATTGAAGACTTTTAACAATTCACTTCCATATGCAATCTGTTGCCACAGTTTATATGAGCAGAGAATGACAACAGGCATCTAACTTTCCTGGAAACATTAGCCATGAACTATAAGCTGCTAAAAGTTTACAGAGACCAGAAAGGGGAAGGCTATCTTTTCTTATACCTCACATCCATCTCTTGTAACTGAGGTTGAACTCTATCAGGACCACACTGTAACTTTTTTCAGTCTAAGCAGAGTGTCATTCTTCATGCAGTCCCATTACATTTATTTATGGAGTAATGTCTTGTTGAATGCACTGTTGGCAGGATCTGACTCTGCAGATAAATAGGTTAGCCCATACAGCTTCAAATGTCACCATCACACAATGGAAAACATCCCAGGTTAGATAGATGTACTATGACCAACACATTGAGACCTGTTACTCCCCTTCTGCTGATTGATTGAATAATTATACCCATGAAATGGGATGATTTACACCATTGCTTTATCTCTTGGCTAGAATAAGCTTTTGCCAGTCAGATGGTCCTGAAGGATGTCTGCTTGTGGAATAAATCTGATGTAATTTGATACACAGCATGACGCACAATCAAGATGAAATGATCCTCAGATAATTCTTCCATGTGCAATCATTTTGGGAAGACAATTTTAATAATGATATTTTCTTTTTTATGAAGTTCTTTGGATTATTTTTTTGGTTAATGAAAAATTACATCCAGGAGAAGAAGTTATGTCAAGTTAATATTTTATTAATTCTTTACCTGGGGCCAGTATCTTAAAACAGACAAGATAGCTCTCACTGAAATACTCAATACTGAAGGCTTTTTCCAGTCTAGACTTCCACAGTGCCTCCTTATTATTACAAATGCTAATCTCCCACATTTAACTGTCCCAGCTTGGTTATACCAGTGTTTCACTTGTTTGTTTCTCCCTTTTTCTTCCTCATTCATACTCCTCTATTTTTGCTTTCCTCTCAAAAAACAATAGTAAAGGGAAGTCTTAGATTGGCAAGCATGAATATAAACATATAACAGCGTTTTAAAAACATGTGAATCTTTCCAGTCTCAGTCAAAGCATCATGCCCACTCAACAATAAGGATAATCCATGTCCAGGACTGAGCTACCAGTGGAACATATTCCAGCCTGATCAATCAAATGTTCCACTTCCCCAGTAGTGATTAGGATGAAACAGTACTGAGAAAAAGCCTAGTCCCTGTGTTGCCAAAGTTGCAAGCTTAGAAAAAGCACAGGTTTTTGCTTCATGTCTAGACTTTTTTCTGAAGTAAAGGCACACTGATGTCAGTGTTGCCAAGAGTAAAAACTTCCATGTGACATTCAGAAACTGGTTCTGGAACAATTTAATTTCATCTTTTATGGCATGCTTCTCCCAAAAAAGCTCTTCATGGAGGTGGGATTAGTGATTAAGAGATGTGGAGGGTGGAACGCATATGTCTGTGAAAACTGGAATTAATGTGATTATGCTAAGCAGAACGTATTCTGAGCATCAGTGGTTTGCAAAGATTTAAGGAAATGTGCCCCAAGCACAGAATATCTTCTCTGAAAAATGAAGCATGATATTCAGAGAAGGCTGGGATAAAGAGGTATTTTATGGGCAAGCACAGGAAAATCAACTGTCACTTTATATAAAACACCTTCCCTTTGTTCTGCTCTTTTAATCTCCACCATAATAAAACAATTATAAGAAATTTATGATTCTGAAGAATTGTTAGTCCAAATTTTTTTTCTCAATGGGAAAAAAAAAGAAAGGAAACTAAAAAAATATAACGCAAGCAGATAATAATTTGATCAATGCATAAAAAGTTTATGAATATTATCAGTTGCTACTCATTCTAATACTCCACTATCAGGTCTAGTTCTGTGAAGAGATTGTTCCTTAGAGGATATAGGAAATCCCAAAATATTTTTCCAAGTCCATGAAATATCACTGTTTTGATGTTACAATTCAACAGGTTTCATGAAGCATGAACTTAGCCAAGGGCAAACAGTCCGTGATGCCAATAATTCGGATTGCTTCAGAAAATACCTACACCCAGACCTGTGCACAAGCGTTTTTCCAGTGAGGCAAATCATGTCTTTTTATTATTATACACATGATCACAACTGGCTTTTGCTTATGCCTGTTGATTACCTTGTTCTCAACAACCCCACAAGTCCTGCAAGCATATCTTATATCCTACATGGTGACACATTGCTGCATTTTAGTGCTGTAGCATGGTGGTTTGTTTTGACACACCAGCAGAGCAAAAAGTAGGACAGGTCATTTGCAAGGTAACATGGCTTGTAAGAAACCAAGCTGTTGAATTTTTTTCAGTTCATGGTGTCTCTAAATGCCTCAGTTACCCTTCATGGCTTATAAAAGCAATCCCTCTCACAGTGCTCCAAGGCATTTCTGCACAGTGGAGACTACTCCAAGCACAAAGCAAATGTTCAGTGATTCATAATGTTTTGTCTTCAGAAAATAGGCAAAAATATCTCTTCACCTTGGCCACAGGATGACCAAGCAAATACATGAACAAACTCTATCTGCTGGTTTGATTTTAGAGCCAGAGTCAAAGCAACTACAAGAGACAAGATATTCCCAAATGATAGAAATTTGCACCTAAGTAACTCTAACAGCAAGCCGCTGTATGGATGTGAGTGTGCTTATATGTGTTCTTTTATTCCACTACAGAATTTATAGTATACAAAACTGTGTTCCAGATGTATTTGGTTCTGAGTAGAACATTCCCACCCTTTCTGTGCACAGCAGCACTTGTAGAACTATTGATCAGAAATGCATAAATTTTGCATGCAGAATCCCACACATGCAACAGCAGAAATAACCTGCACTATCTGCACTGCCAAGAGTTTTCCTTCAGAAAAAAAAAAAAGAAAAAAACTTACCCAAGCTTTTGTGCACAAAGTATAGAAGACAACGACAAGGTGTTTGTTAAGACAGTGTGCTTACTAGTTCCTAGTTATTCTGAGTTGCATAGTCAAACTTCTTTAACCAAAAATATTTGTCTTTCTTTTTTATAATGAGAATTACAAACATGGATGTCTACTGGAGATGTGCTACAATAGAGAATTCTGAATATTTTCTTTATTGAGAAGGTAAAATTAGGCAATTAGACCAAAATACACTAGCACAACTGAAAAGCTGAGTAATTTTCATAACACAGTTGATTTCTTACCACATGGTGCCATTTAAGGGATTAGAACAACTCACCAGGGTAATATCAAACTTGATTAGAAGCTAAGGGTCCTGATTGTTATCTCCATTAAGCCAGACAAAACATAACTGACACCAGCAACTCTCAATTTTCACCAGTGTAACTAAAAGGAAAGTCAAGCACTGTATCTTTCACTTGGATAAGTCATTTTCATATCTTTGAGTGATTAACAGTGATTGTTTCAACCTCCTTGAAAATATCAAAGACAGTGTCTCGTATTTTCACAGCTAGGTGTGCTGATATTACATGGGTTTGAGCACCTTCATATAAAGAACAATTCACACAGCAAACAAAAGGAATATCTTATGTAAACTTGGAGAAAACCTTTAGCATGCTCAGCATGCCAAGACCTTCGCCCCTCCACAAGTAAACATTTAAAGATAATGGGACAAAAGTTTCCAGACACTGATGTATACAGGGGAGGAAGTAAGATCTGGGAAGCTTTTCAAGATTTCCAGAGATAGGTGTCACAAATCACAGTCAACAGATACTTCAGGGCTGGATTCATCTGAACTCAGACATCTACATTGCAGTTAAATATGTACAAGGTTGTTGGCTAAACTACATCTGTCCACAGTGGTTAAAACAGTAACTTAGTAACAGAAGGATTTACCTCATCTTAGATAAAAACTGTCATATATATGAATGTGTCCCCATAATTATTTTTCTTCTTGGGATGGAGGAGAGGGACTTCAACCAGAAACCTCAGAATTGTATTTAAACTTGAAAATAGAAGGAGCCAGCATCAATTGAAATGTGGATGAGGTATAATATGCATTGAAGATGAGGTAATCTGGGGTTATTCACCTCTGCTGGCGAGCTGCTGCAAAGAACCCTTGCAGAGCAGATGTTCCCCACAGAAATAATGAGTGTCCATAAAAAAACAAACAGCATGTCATTACTTCTCAGCCTGTTTTCCAATTTTCTTTGTTCACCACTAATATACCTGCCAGCCTACCTTCTCCATTTTCTATAAACTTATTTTCCTTTTTATTCTAGTTTATTTTTATCATCTACTGAGTATCACAAATGAAAGGTAGGTAACAAATTTATTTACCTATATGAATATACCTTTATAACTTCAAACATTGACAGATTATTTGGTTAAAAGACAAACTTTCATTTAAAACTTTGTCTAAATTTACAGTCTGTAAGAGTAATACAAATGTTTATACAATTTTGATTCTATTTCAGTCAAGGCTTTCTCAAAACAAATAAACATCTATAATTCACACCTTGGAGAGGTTGAATACCACTTGAGAGGATGGCTGTAAACTAAAGTAAAACTGTTGAGCCAATTTTCCTTCTCTTGCTGAGTGAGCCCCCAGAAGGAAAACCACCTGCACATGAAGTCCGGAGTGATTCAGTTCTTCCAATGGGAAGCACTATGAGAAACAGCTCTGCTGTTCCAGGCAGTTTAAAGCCAGCAGCATCCAAAGGCTCAGCTGAGGAAAGTCCCAGGGCCTTCCCTGGAAGCAGAGAGGCTGGCACACGGAACACCCTTCCCAAAGAGGGGCTAAAAGCAACAAGCTGTGCCCCCCATTGCATGACCAAAAGCCCCAGTTTTGGTCCTGCACTGAGCACAGGCCTGGCCCTTTTGGCTGCTGAAGCCAAATTTCTCTGCAGTAGGACACATGTCCAGGTGGAATCCTTCTAGGAAATATTAATGGTAAAAGGGTAAGTATTTCAGGCATCAGCCTATGGAAAATGGACCTAAAAGACACCTGTGTGACACGTTCATTAGTGTCCTCCTTGTCCTCAGCAGCTTATGGCTTGGAAGAGGGGGTTAGTGTGTTGCCTGTATTTTTTGTCCTTCTTGGATCAAAATATGCCCAATATATGAGTGTTATGTAGGAAAAAAAAAAAAAAAAAAAAAAAAAAAAGTAAATCACATTTCAATCAAGATATTAGCAGCTAAAAAAGCTATTACAGCAACTGTAAACCATGAAGATTTTATCTGCTCTGACCATGCTCTGTCCTTCCAATTCTGCTGCTGATTAGACATCAGAGGCACCATCTTCACAGAATAACAGAATAAAATCCCTCAGGAAGTCACATTGCTTGTCCCGTAGGAAGAGACAGAAATTTTCTCCAGACCCATGACTCCCCACTGGTTAATTATATCTCACTAGTGAGGCACAATAGCAGAACTTTTAACTTCTTTAATCATATTTCTCCTGGCCCAACTAGCTGTGAACCATGCTCCAAAAATCAGCAGCACCAGAAAGCAGGAGGAACAGACATCAAGGTGATCCTGGACTGAATGAGCCATCCCAACCAAATATATGCTATGACACCAAGCAGGAAATCTCCATGCTGGCAAGTTCAGGAGAAAAACTCCCTATTTTCTCAGCTGGTTTTCATTTCTGATGCCACAGTGATGATTGCACTTGGTACAAGCAGTGGCACTTCTGCTGTCACATGCTGCTGTTGCTAGCATAGCAACCCACAATCAGTGTGAGGCTAGAAAATCTCCTGAGCTGTGCAGTTCAACAAAAGAGCAAGTCCTTTGGATACCATGTATAACTGTAAGTGAACAATTTCAGTAATGGTTTTGTCAGTCCTTCCTAGAAGCAGTACTAATGGGCCACAAATAACAAAATGAAGTTCAGCTGCTAAAAGAAGAACACGACAATCTATTGAAGGAAGGGAAGGGAAATTATTGTCATTAAACATTTTTATAGCCTTGTGAATTTTGCACTTCTCTGAACAGAGATCACACCTTGCCCTGCCCTAAAGTTCTTGCTGTTGCTAAGACAACTCCATCAATGTAAAAGAAGCAATACAGAGTCCAGTGGCGAGACCTCCAAAGGGGATGGATTGGCTACTAGGCTTTGCTAGAAGACAGAAAGTGTGTTGTGCAAAGGGCAGGATGGCTGTTGTGGCTGTGGAAGGCTGTCTGACACTCAACCAAGTGCAGAGACAATTGGGATACAGTGGGAATATCCCAGCAAGCAGCAGGGACTCCTTGTTCCCAGAAATGCCACTGTTTTCTTGACTGAGTCTGACTCTAGGGAACATCACTGGAGCTCCTAGGAGCACCACCAGGAATTCCAACAGCAACATCTCCTACCCAAACCAACAACCTCTTCTCATTTCTGCCTGGTGTATTCCAGCAGCAATGTATCTGCCTAAGCTGGGAGTTACTGAGCCTTTAGGGAAAGCTTTTCCCTCCAGCACTGGGCTTGAGGCCTTGTCCCAGGGTAAGGCAAAAATGACACATAGCAAGCACATGCAGATAAAGGAGATCACAAAGTAGAGTTCATAGTATCAGTTCATGAAACCTATATGAAAAGCCCTTTGCAGGAACAAAATCCCATGCTATGAAAGGCTCCAGAATCTGGCTCTCCCCATCAGTTTATTCTACATGTTTCATACTACATTTGCATAGATGCTCTCCTTTACTGGATGTTTCTTAGACTATTTGCAGATCATCTTTCACAGAATATTATTTCGATTATCTATCTGAAACTCAAAATGTGGATCCTACAGTGTAGCACAGGAAATTGCATCAGTGAAGTTAATAATTTAATGTTTTCTGGAGGAAAAGATCATTATCCTTGAGGGAAGCACACAGAAGTGTATACCTGACAGAGCTCATCCCTTAGAGGATGTTTCACTTCTTAATATAACACCACTGCCTGGCCTTCCTATACCAAATTTATGATTTTAGGTATAGAAGAAAAGCAGATTTACGATTGGCAAGCAGAACATGTTACAAGAAGGCAAACCTCTATGACTTATCCTCTCAGGCGTTCATGGCCTAAAGCAATGAACTGCAAGTACTAAGGGAGTGAAATCTGACAGCTGGTTTACATTGTGACGTTCGTATGCATCCATATCTTTGCACAGACACAAAAATACTCTGTCTCTTAAAAGAACTCTTCCCAACAGGGAAATACAAATCAAGCAATTGTCTCTTCTCTACCACCACTTTGAAAGACACTTATGAAAGGTTTTCTTTTCACTTCCAGAGATCTCTGTTGATGCCCCTTTGTGGGAAGAGAATTCCAGCAGCACATACATACTTAGGTCCTACCACTGGGGGCTTGGTCATGTTCACTGAGGTGACTGGTAGGTACCTGCTGTGCTTGCTTGATTTACACCACCTCCCTCACAGTACTAGTCATTCGTCCTAGGAATTTCTGCAATTTTACATGACAGACACATGTCTAATTTGTATGTTCTAGGGTTTAAAACTTCCTGTTCTTCTCCCTGCTCACATATTTCATATGGCTCAATTAAATGGCAGAATGGGATACTGCCAAATATTTCTTTCTCTGAGAAAGAGACAGCTATTTAAAGAAAGTTGTTACACTAGCCACATTTCATCACAAAAAATGAATATCTATAATTACAATATCTGTGATTACATAATGTCAAACAGGAAAAACAAGCACTCCAACATTTTGAGGAAAAAATTGTAACCTGTATTATCCACATTCAGGCTACAAATGCTGGATCTTGTCCCAGCATCAGAAATAAAATATACCCAGCAGTAATTGAAAAACAAATTAATCTGATTATAATCTTACCATACTCTAGCTTTGGAATTCCTCAGGTATGTGGCAAACAGATGGAAAAATCCCATTACATGCACCAGGAGGCAAATTTTGAAGGTATCTCTGCAAACATCAGTTATCTTTACACTTAGATATTTCTGGCCTTGGAGCTTGAGTCCTATTGAATTACATCTGTGAAATACTTGGCCATTCATTCATAACAGATTTTGACAGTGGCAGCGGAGCCGCTGATCAAAAATAGTGCTGGGTTTGATGGTTTGCCTTCACATTCAGATGGTGGCAGCCCTGCCTTCCTTTTCACCTGATACCATTTGTGAGGGTTTGAAAGCTTTTCCACAAGGAACTGGGCAGCCCATTTGGAGGCAGAGGTGGGGACACACATCTGGAGTGAGCCAGAGCCTGGCAGGAGTCTATATATAATGCCAAAATCCCTTCCAACACCTGAGAAGGTGCTGAGGCCATCCCAGTTCACAGCAGCTCCCTAACTCCAGACTTGAGCAGATCCATCCCTCCTGTAACAAGCCAGGCAGAAATGAGAAGGGATAATTGGTCTAAGGAAGAGCTGTTGCTGCCAGACCTCCTGATGGTGTCCCTGGGAGTTCCCAGTAAAGTTCCTCAGGGCATGAGTCAGCCAAGAAAACAATGGCATTTCTGGGAACTAGGAGCCCCTATTACTTGTTGGGATATTCACACTATTTTCTCCAGATCGTGCTCTGTCTTGTAGCTTGTGGGGCTGTGGTTACCCTTGATGGGGACGTGTGGAACACAGGGTGTGAGAGAATTGTGCTATCATTTGCCCTCAGCTAGAAACCACAGGTTTCCCTCTCACTGAATGACATGAAACTCTGTCAACTGGCTCTTTCTCTATAAGTTACCAAGATGCCTTTATATTACTTGTATATAGCCCTATTGACTTTTTCAGTACTTAAATGCTTTAAGAAAATCAATGTCTCAGCAAATAGAGTGGAGCAGAAGTATCATAGAATCCCATTTGCCACTCCAGCATCAAAGATCACGGTTAAATTAAAGGAAATAACTTGTATGATGTGGGATGATGGATTTAGAGAAAAACTGCAGAAGACACAGAAAATGGGTGAGTGGAGAGACATTAAATTAAAAACAAAATAGAAAAAGATATGCTGAAGATAAATATAGTGGCTGTGGATATGACTTAGTTAATTTTAGCAATCCAAAAATTTGTTGTCTAGTCCAAGATAATAATTTTAGCTCTCTGCATGTGGTGAATAGAGAGTAGGAGCCATCTTCACAGAGGATTCAGCCTAAGGCAGGACAATGCATCACACATGCCTTCAACTACCCCAAAGTCTACACTCAGAATGGATGCATAACTTTGGTGTTTTAACAGCACTGAGTTGATATAGGATCAGGCGTCATTTTGGGTGTTGTACCTGTTTAATAGAAGGCCTTCTAACTCAACATTTTTTGTTTTGAAGATAAGAATTATTTATTTTTCTTGGAAAAATCTGACATTTCTTTTGTCAGAGGAAAGATTTTCTTATAATTGCTTATCAGCAGGTCCTGGTCTGAATATTCAAATAATTACAAGAACAAAACCTATTTATTTATTGTATTTTATTAATAATGGCCCCAACTTATCACCAGCACAATCTCATGTATTGCCATTCACTTCTAAGTTGCTACACATGCTTACACAGCAGGGAATTAGGCCAGATACAGTCAAAATGCTTCATTACTAGTCAGGTCAGACAATAAATCAGATCGTCTGTTTGCAAAGTACCGCAATTTGTGTCTAATGACTGGAAGAATTGGTATATAAAGTAATTATCAAAACAGGAAAGCAATTATCTCCTAGATGTGCAAAACCTCATCTAAAATTTGAACTTCAAAAGAGAAAAAAGGATGGCTGGTGTAAAAAAAAAAAATCTTGCTCCTTCCCTTATCCATAACAATTAACTACCAGTCTGTGGGCCCAACAAACCAGCCTGTTTTCCACCCATCTAGAGTGTATTCCAAGCAGGATACAGGGATTATGCTGCATCTAGCTGTATGAAGCAGCTCTCATGTATCATACCCACCCTTACACGGAACATCTGTATATGCTACCTCTGTAGTGAAGCTGCTGATGTACTAGGCATCGTCCCTTTACCAGTCTGCATCTCTGCTCATAGTTGGGAACCAGCAGCCAAGCAGGAAATCAAGAAGATGTGCCCCAGTAAACTACAACTCTTACTCCTACCAGGAGTAGGGAATAGGCTTATTGCCTATTATGTCCTTCTCACACATACCAGGAGTTTGGGCATATTTTATAGACGAGGACATTCCTTTGCTCCAAGACCCTGAACATTTCTGACACCTACTAACTACTCTGAATTTTCTCAGTAACCTTGCTGACTTTTAGTACACAACCAATTTGCTAAGTTACCATCCTTTTTGCATTGCTCATAACACATGTTGTCAAAAAGATAGGAAATATGATCACATCTACAGCTTCTAATTAATACACAAGTGTTCTAAATAATTTGCCTAAAGTGTCAGTCACAAAGTAGGGCAAACCTTTACAGCCAAGTTTCAAAAAAACCTAATTATCTCCCTTCTGCATTTTAAGTGATGAGTCTACTGCACATATTGCAAGTGACCTATTATTTACCACAAAACAATCACAGCCCAAAGTAAGTCCCCAAAGACAAAGCACACATGGGATGTCTAGTCCAGCTCGTTCAGAATTGGAACAAACACCCTAGACTGAGATTTTTTGACTATGAAATAGGTGAGCTTTCACAATTTTACCCAAGTTTGTTTTCCTTACATTCCCAGAAATCCCTTATTAATTGCTGAGTTGAAGCACATGAACTTGCAGAAATATGAGCCTTCCCTCACAGGAAGTTAGGTGTGGGATCAGAAGTTGGCTTATAACAGACTCCTAGTTTCAATTTCAGTACAACTGTTTGTTTCTTGTGAAATGACTAATATTAATCACCTAAAGCCAGTTAGCTGAAGTGGGATAAGAACACTTAGATGTTTAAAAATACTTTTATTTTACAATCTCTTCCTTAGTGTGTACATCTGACAGAAAGCAGAGAACACAGAAAGCTTGCTGAAAAATATGGGTTACTGCCCTACCAGTTCAAGTCCAAAAATAAAGCATGGGCTGCACATAAACTGGGTATCACATGTATGATATAATCATATTACACTGCCTTATACTTTACAGTTATAAGGCAGTGTAATTTCTGGACGTACCATTATACTACGTGGAATCGAGTTGCTGTCTGCAAGGTGCACCTTGAACGTCTCCTATGTTACTTACTATTTGGTTTCTGCTGAAGATGCTTCTTGGGGAAGACTCTTGCTCTGTTCATCAGAAGCCTTCAAAAGATACCAAAATGGGGAAAAAAAACCAAAACCAATTCACTCTAGGTCAATAGGAAAGTTCTTGGAATTATAGAATATCTATTAAAATGCCAGTACGGTTTTTTCACACAAGCACAAGTCTAGATTACATTTGAACTAGCTTTTCTATTAATTTCTATTTTCTAGCATAGATTTTCTATTTATTTCATTGCCTGAGTTGCAGCTTGCACTTCAGCACAAGCTTTGGGCCAATGCAGTGCTGGGAGAACTGAACACTCTGTGAGCAGCTTTCAAACATGGATGCAGTGCTTCTGTGGCAGGTTGAAGTTTGGGATTTTAAAAGTCAGAGAAAATGAAATTTTCGGCTCAGAGGATCAGTGACTCCAAAACACTAAAGATGCAATCTTTAAGACAGTGACCTGTTGACAGCTTAAGTGCTGTGTGCCATGGAGGGCATAGGTAAATAACACTTCCTAATTTCTCAGAATTGTTTTGATGGGGGAATTACACATATTTTGGAAATTCTAGTGGCCATGAAAATCTTTGTGTAACCTCTCTTAGGACAGTACAGAGAAAAAGCAATATTAGATCAAATACTCATAAAATCTTATAAGAACACAATAAATAACTGCTTACACTGCTATCTATTAGGTATACTTTTCTTTACTCATTTGTTTAGAGTACAAGTAGTGATGAAAATTGACTATTTCTTCAAAAGAGCATTCTGAAAACTTAACACATGAAAAGTTATATTTTAGTATGTAGTTAGATGTTTTCTCTCTTGCTTTACCTTACTATTTGCGGTTAGATTTCTTTACTACATACTTTTCCTGAATCTTGCTAAATAAATATTCATGCTCAAGACAGGGGTGAGAGGAGGCACATATTTGCTTGATATCCCAGAAGAATGAGATTTTGGCTATGAAAATGTGATTAGACTGATCTCTCCCTATCCAGAAAAAAAATACATTTATAAATCAAAGTTACTATATAATTTGATTACAGGTATTCAGTGGAAAACCAATCCTCATTGTCAGTTATATATTTCTATTTATATTTAAAAAGCTATTGATTCTGAGGGATGAGAAGAGTATCTCTCTGTGCTTCATTATTCCAGGTGACACATGACAAATTATGTTTTTCCATGGACTTTCATAGAGTCTCTTTCAGAGAAGCCTCTTCCTTCAGCGCTCAGCTGTTAATCCAGTTTTTTTACTGGAAGAAATGCTATAGCAGAAGATTAAAAAAGTGCCTGTGAGCATGTAAATCATGGAGTGATTGATGCTGCCATTACAAGGAAAGGTTAGAAAACATCCTCAGCAGTTTTCACCACTATTTACAACACAGTGCCAGTCATCCAGACTAATGACTGATCAATGCACGGACTTCAAATTAATTCAATAAGAGTCCTCTGAATATAATGGCAAGTCTGATAGCATTCATCTATTTTTATTTCCCCTCCCTCTTTCAGCCCATTGCTGAAGTCCAAAGACATCTGAAACTTGTGAGACTTTAGAAAGAGATTAAGTCATCAGAGAGTGTCCAAAGGAGGGCAATGAAGATGGTGGAGGGTCTGGAGAGGAAACCACATGAGGAGCTGCTGAGGTCACTTAGTGTGTTCAGCCTGGAGGAGACTGTGGGGAGAGCTCACTGCAGTCTGAAACTTCCTCAAGAGGGGAAGAGAAGGGGCAGGCACTGATCTCTCCTCTGTGGTGCCAGTGACAGGACCAGAGGGAATGACCTGAAGCTGTGTCACGGGAAGTTTATATTGGACATTAGGAAATGGCTCTTCACCCAGAGAGTGCTTGGGCACTGGCACAGGCTCCCCAAGAAGTGGCCACAGCACCGGCCTGACAGAGCTCAAGAAGCACTTGGACAACGCTCTCAGGCCCACGGTGTGACTCTTGGGGATGGTGCTGTGCAGAGCCAGGAGCTGGACTCAATGATCCTTGTGGGTCCCTTCCAACTTGACATATTCTGTGACTCATGGTCAGACTGCCAAAGACAACTTCTTGCTCTGGCTCCCTACACACATCCTTTCTCATACTGGCATCAGCCACTACAAAACCCACCTAAGAAAGCAGACAAAAAGGCAGTAGCCAAAATAACAAAAGAGGAAAAAATTTAAATTATCATCTCTACAATTTCTTCTGTGAAATAGTTTCAAAGAATTCTTGCCTGCTGCATTGTTAAACTTACTTCATGTACTTTTACTGGAAAATATGTGAATTCTGGAATGTGAGCAGACTACTAATGGAAGCACTATTGTGATATGAATCAGAAAAGACAGTTTTTAGAACTTCACTGAATGCCTTCGTCTTCATAAATTATTTGAAAGTAAATATATCTATTGAATCAAAGAGCAAGCAACTACTTCTACATACTATACTTTCTTTAATAATTGGTTTAATTTCCATATCTTTTTTATCACAAGTGGCAAAAAAATCACACCTGAATACTAAGAAAAGAAACAATTAAAGAAACTGTCATTCTAATAAAATTACCTTATTTTAAGTCCAGGATTGCATAGTTTATTTCCTTTATGCTAATTTATTCAACAATTAGAAGGATCAGTATTAACTTATCAGTATTTTAGTTCCTCTAAGTGATTTAACTGATATAACTAAGCACTGCTGCTTTTTATTAGAAAGTATAACAAAACTGTTCTGCAGCAAAGTAGATCTTAAGTGTACCTGGGCAGTAGATGTCCCTTTCCATCTCCATTACTGATTTTATTAACATCAGTGTAATTGCTCTGAAGCAATAACCAATGACCAGAATTTTACCTGTTACATTTCTTTCCAATATTGAACAAGTAATTTTCTAGTTAGCTAAAGACAAACCTCCTTGTTCTATCTTTTCCAGGTTAGTCTAACTACTTTCTTGAATAATACTTCTAAAACTAAATCAGCCAAGCTGCTACCTGACAAGTCATCTTTTGTGGTCATTTAAATGACCATAACTGAGTACTACTGTGGTCTGAAAATGCTTTTCTAAGCTTTTCAAACCTGTTGTGAGAGGCTCTCCTTCCACAAACAAACACTAACAGAATTACCCATGTACAGCTTCGCTAAAGGCTTACTGGAATTGCAAACTCCTTAGGTGTTTTTCACTTGTAGTCTCAACCCAGCCAATCATTGCACAATTACTCAGTGTACATATTTCAGCGGTGTCTGAAATGGGTCACGGCTATGTCAAGCATTCAGAGATCATGTAGGGTGAAAAGCACAGAGCCAGTTGCAGTTTATCTCCCTTCCACTTTATTGTGGACAATGAGTCAATAATACAGCAATGAATTGCAAAGAAAGAACTGCCAAATAGTCTCGTAAATGAGATATTTAAAACTAAAATAAACAGAAAGGGAATCAGGTACATTCTCAACAACCATATGCAACAACGCACTCAATTCAGGTACTTAATTTGGGTGACCAGAAGGACAGTACTTAAGTCGTAACATAGCTCTCATGTGCTATGAAGTTTAAATGTTATCAGACCACATCCCTATCTTTAGCAGGTACCCAAACTTTAGTAGGTTTCCTGCTATTACTCTTTGAGCAGATCCCAGCAAGTTTCCCTTTCTTCCAGTCATGCAACCAACACACAATGTTAATGCCTCCAGTCTCTTCTGAGACAGAAGCTGACATTTGCAAACACTTCTGCCTTCTGTGTGGTTTTATGTGAGCAGACTTGGTTGTATTCAGCAGTATGTTCCCTTGCAACAATGTAGGACAGCCTTGCAAAATGAAAGGATTTACACAAGAATGTGGGGGAAAAAGAACTAAAGTAAAGCTTTCATATGCACCCATGGCTATGAGTCCAAGTGCTCCCAATTTTGGGGCTTTCTGGGTAGCCTTTCTAGCTGACAGCCTCCTCTTCAATTTTAACTCTGATTCGGGGGTTCACCATCCTGTTCCTGGCACCATAAGGAAATGCCAGTCACTAATATTCCATTAAATCTTCAAAGAAATTATCTTCATGGTTCCCAGTAATTCCTCTGTTTCAGGCCAGAAATGCTTACTATCCTTTACTTTTCACCTTCCCCATTTAACGGAACTTAACTCCCCCATCCACTTGATCACAGTGCAGAGAGAATAGAAAAAATGTCTCTCAAACATATTTAGCAAAAGTAATCCCCATATTCTGCACCAGTTAATAGGAATGTTTCTTGGGGAAAGACCTTATTTGATTTTGCATTGTAGATTATGATGTCCTACCTATAAAATTTAAAGCAAAGAAACACTGCCAACTCTTCTTTTTCTTATATACTACTATACACTATCCACTAAGGCAGAAACACTACTCCACTTACCTTTTGCAGCAGGCCATACAAATCCCTTTATCAGACAAAATATGATAAGGCCACTTTGGCTTTCCAGTTCTCACTACTCCTCACAATAAATCCCACAACATACTGCAGCCTTAAAAAACCCTTTCGTAACTCTGTTTTTCATGCAGGAGGTGTAAGAATCAAACAGAGAGAGGCCAAAGACATGCTTCTGTGTAGGAGCCTCCTCATTTGTATGCAGCAGACCAGATTCCCACCAGTTTGTACCTAAATGTCAGTTCTAATATGTAGTTATTACAGGAAGATAGCCAAGGTGATTTATCTTAATCATGAAGGCAAAATATTACTATGTTTCATGAGGAAAAAGGCACATTTTGACCCACTTCTTTATAAGGTAGCTGAAATATCTGAAATTATAAGCATATATAATTTTTCATCTGTTCTTTCATTTCAACAAGCTATGTGCTGCTGCTAAGGGCACCAGCACTTGAAAAAAAGGTTCTTTGGATACAGTCTCCTAGGAAAGCAGAATTTTTAGAAAGACAATCTCTTGTTTGCTGTCAATCAGGAAATGTCCATAGATGCTTCATAAAATCTTTTTGAAACTGATGGTGGCAAATTATACATGTGAGCACTGTTAGACACAATTTATAGATCTCAAATTTTCACTGAACAAAGGGCCAAACTAACCCATAAAATTTATTTATTTTGTAATATTTTCATAATTACCTGGTCATTACCTTACCAAAATTTTGAGGTCAATGGGAAGAAATCTCTTTGTTCTCTGTACTGACCCCCTTCAGGGAGTCAAGAGACATGGAAACACACCTCAGGAAAATATATCTCCAACTATTAACTCAACCATTGTCTTCAATACCCAAAGTATTTTAATAAAAACCATAAAGGAATAAAAAAAAAATATATATATATATATATATAAAGGACTCCCTACCAACTACTAAAATTGAGAATAATTAGGAACTTTGAATAACACTCTTCAATCTCATAGGAGCTGTAGATCAATGCAGTAACATAGGTCCAAAAGCCCTAAATAAATTTTAAAGGAAGATCATAGTTTGTCTGACAGCAAGAGACTTCAAATCCTCTGTGTCCTTCAAGAGTGTGGTTCCCAGCAAGGATGAAAACTTTCCCAAGTGAAGACAGCTTGGCTGAATTCACCAGAGAGCTGCTGTGTCCTCACACAAACTTATTAACAACAGAATAGGCAACCAGCATTTCTTGTCTCTCATCACCATGACCTTCATCTGTCCACTTCCCCTCCTAAAGCCAAAATTGCCTTAAGCCAATCAAAGGAATCAAAGGATTGTTTGGGCTGGAAAAGATCTTTAATATCATCGAGTCCTACCATTAACCCAGTTTTGCCAAATCCATCACTAAACCATGTCACCAAATACCACTTTATACACCTTCTAAATACCTCCAGGGATGGTGACTCCACCACTTCCCCAGGTTGCCTGTTCCAATGCTCGACCATCCTTTATGGGAAGCAACTTCTAATTTTCAGTCTAAATCTCTTCTGGTACAAGTTGAGGCTATTTCCTCTTGTCATGTCACTTGTTACCTGGGAGAAGATTCCGACCTTCACCTGGCTACAGTCTCCTCTGTTGTAGAGAGTGATAAGATCCCACCCTCAGCCTCCTTTTCTCCAGGCTAAACACCCTCAGCTCCCTCAGCTGCTTCTCATGAGACATGAGTTCCAGACCCTTCCCTAGCTCCGTTGCCCTTCTCTGGACACACTCCAATTATTTTGTTCTTATGGAGCATAAGCAATGCTACTTCACTGTATGTAGAAGTGTTGCCATCAATGCTCAGACTTTGGAATAGGTCTTAGTTACAGCAATGCATTGCTCACACCTTCATTTTACCTTTATAAAAACAGCTCAACTGGGAACAAAGGCAATTCATTTGAATCCAGTCAATAATCTGTCCCCTGTGCCATTGCCTTTTGTTGAGCAGCCATTCTGATTTTTATTGCAATCTTACCAAAAAGAATTTGCATGAATTTTTTCATACTTTTAACAGTAGTTCAGTAATTTAAATCCATGGTGAAAGAAATCAGTGTTCCAGACTCCTAAAGGCTACCATGATTCGCATGCAAAGTATGTCTGTCTATTTCACTAGTATTTCCTAAAAATAGTTACTATCTGCCAATTTGCACACAAATCCATCACTGACAGGGAGGTCATATGCCAACAGTGTATTTCTCTGCTGTCTTTAATTTAGATTTACAATAATATTTTTTTCACAGGTAAATACAAGTTGGCAAAATACTGGTCATACTGCAAGGAGTTTCATTTTCCTTAGGGGAAAGTCGATGCCAAATTGCGATAGAACGCCAGGAGGCCATAAAAATGGAATTATAAGTCTACAGATATTCTATGGTAAATTGACTAAATAATTTTTTTCCCTGCCAGGGGGATTATAGCTGAATTGCTGCATCTGCAAAATCCAAAGTCCTTTGCTGCTACAAAATTATTTTTTACTTGGGTTCAAGGTTTATGGTAGTTGGCTTCCCAGTCACAGAAAGCCACACATTATTTACAAATCCTTGAGTATGAGTCTGTTATGAATACATAGACAGTTCTCTTACCTTCAGAACTCATTAGCAACAGGAACAAGTCTTCTAATGCTATTTTCCACCCTATACCCCTGCATATGCTGAATGTGCTGTGCCACTCAAAAGTGGTGTGCTTCCAAAGTTAGCCTTATTTTAAAGAGTGAACTGAAAAAACAAATTGACTATAGGGAAAAAAAATTAACAATACCCCCAAAGTGCGTTGAGCCAGTAGGTAGATATCTAACGGCTCTTCGTGAACTCTGCCTAGATGCAGGGATTTATTGTTGAAACACTGCAGACTTTTCAACCTTGCTTCTTAAGGAAATGGAGAATTACAAAATCACATTGTATGGCATTTGTCAATCCTTCCTTCCTTAGCCACCCTTGAACCTCTAGGTCAGTTTTAAGCAACTTTCATAGCTGGGTTCAGGGACGAAAGAGGTCTCAGAGGCAGAAGTCCTGACAGGTCCTGTGAAAATTAGAGGCTGGGTAGGTACAGAAGACAGAGAGGAGTATTTTGCCCACCCTGGGAGACAACAGTCTGTTGTCTGTCCCCACACACCTAACTCACATCAGCCACAGCCTGAGCTGATGTTTACCCACCAGGCTGGGAAAATAGAGCAAACATGGCATGCTGCAGGAGCTGAGAGGGATTAGAGGATGGAGGAGACAAACCCACACAAACCCAAGCTCTGACACTGAGGCTGCTTGGTTTTTCATAACTCTTTTCATGGACAACATCAGTGAGTAGAAAACTTATGTTTTAATTTGTAAGGCAAATATGCATATAATTATGAAATAGTATACTCTGCCGAGCTGGTTGTATGAAATAGGCAGAGTCTGGTCTTATGGGGCCAAATAGTATAAACTGGAGTCATTCCACCAAATTCAGTGGAAAAATGGCACTCTGCCTCGGAAAGGATCACAGACCTCATGGAAACCAAGGAACACTGGTGAGAAGTGAGACCAAAATGGGATGGGGGCCTCCTTTCCCTGCAGATCCCAGCTGCACAATGCCATGGCTTGCTCATGAGCAGGTAGGATACTCTCCCTTCCTGGGCTCAGCAGCAACTCATTCAATTCCCTCATCAGAGAGAGGCCACTGCCATGTTATGTTGGAGCAATTTGGACCAGAACTGTATGGAAATTCTTAATTGCTGTACTTTAGCTCTGCCTTTGTGTTTTGCTATGGACTGCACAGATAGGCCAGCTTTTATAATTGTAAGCACATTTTATATAGATATAGATATATATATGTATATATACATTTCTCCTCAATGGTAAATTCAGTCTTATGTACTGAGAAGGCAGACTGCAGTGATATGCTTTTAGCTGGTTAAGCAATCTGAAACGATCCAAGAAAGAGAAATCAAGAAAATAGAACATTATTTCACTCTTCAATCAGTTTGCCTAGTTACAAGGCTCTTGCCAAACGAAAATTTAATATCTCTGCTAAAATTAGGATATTAGTACTAATTACCAGGCACACAAAAATCTTAAAATTCTGGGGCTAAACTGATAATGTTGCTATGGAAATAAGCTTAATTACTACAGACCAGCTAACAAACTTCTCAATGCTGCTATCTTTACAAGCTACCTCCACTCCTGAAAATTTGTGGTTTTTTCCTCCCCCAAATGGGACTAAATATCTCTAGTGTTAACAGTAATTAAATTCAGACATTCCAAGTCTGAGGCTATTCTGAGAATTGCTTCACAGAGGCTAAGGCAAGAGAAACACAAAGCGCAGTGCTTCAGTGTAACCATTCCAAACAGTCAAAACCACATTTTTATCAATGTACTAATTCAAACACACCAGGCAATGTAAATTCCCCCTGTACACAACAATGAATGCATGCATGCTCGTCCCACACTTTTTTTCCCCCCCACTTCATGCAGGAGGAACATTTATGAGAAGGAGAGCCACGCAGCAGAGGCTTCTCCTGCACTCACCAGACTTTGTTACCAATTACTGCTTATGAATACGTAACTGTGCATATGGAGACACACATGCATACGGATATATGCATGTGAATGTATGCACACAAGAAAAAGATCATTATGAGGAGACTCTGGCGTTTTGCTTTCCCAGGAAGCAGGAAGCCCCACGCCTGAGCTCAGGCGCTGAGGGACAGGCAGCTGGCAGGGCAGAGGGAAGGCAGCAGAGCTCATGCTCCAGGGTGACCATGACTCCAGATGCTAGACACTGCAGGGTAAGGACCCCAGAGGGGAAAAGCTGAGGATGGAGGGGACAGAAGATCCCCTCCAGGCAGGACATCCTGGTCCAATCCAAGGATTGCCCAGCTACAGGGGCTGAGTCAGAGGTGGCCATGCAGGTCTTGTATACCCCAACAAGAAGAACTCTACTCCCTGCCCCTTTCTGAAGGGACTTTAATTCCCTGGGTGTACCTATTCATCCAGCTGGAAAGACAGCCATGCCTAAGACCAGCTGGGGCAGTGACACATGATGAACATGACCCACTGGCTACCAGTCCACAGACTGCAAAATGCAGATAGTCAAAGTGAACTCCACAAACACTCAGTGGCTGAAAATCTTTCCTTTCCACCATTTGGAGGTAGTCTGCAAATTTTCACTGATAGAAAAAGAGCTCAGATTTATCAGATAAGTTATAAACTTTACATCATGAATAATTTAAGCAGTCTTAATGAACAGCTGAAATCAGAAAACCCACAAGGAGAACATTTTTCAATGATTCTGGTTGGTGGCCTGCAATACAAACTAGCTTACATCCAATCTGACAAGTCACTCTGCTGACTTTAGTTTAATTATTCCAAATTTATAACAGTCTGAAGGCAAAATAATTTCTTTAACTTCCCAAAGGATAAAACTACTGCTCAGTTCAGAAACATTAGCTTTTTAAAAAATTCTTCGTCCATATTATTTTCCAAAGATTTTCTTAAATCTATTTAAAATCAATGCATGCTTGCCAAATTGTACACAGTAATAATTCAGAGATAACTGGTCTCAGAATAACTTTACCAAAAATTGAAGCAAAAATGCCTTTAAAATTCTGACACTCTGAAACCACATTTAGACGACAGAAAACATTTTCCAAGTGGTTCAGACTTGAGGAAACATGTTTGCTTGTTACTACATATTTTTTCCTTGGTGAAACCATGGAAGGTACATCAATTCTTGGATTCACAGAACTTAAACACAAAGGAATGAACCAATTATCTGGTCTGACCTCTGTATGTGAGGAGTTATTAAATTTCATTCATTAGCTCCCTAATTGAGCCATAGAAGTGGTGACTTACTTCCAGTTGGAATTTCAATGGTATCAGCTTTCAACTATTAGTCCTTGACAGTTCTTTCTTCACCAGTCTTTTAATGTCACTATCCCTTTATGGCTGAGTTTATATATGATATCAAGTCACCTCTCAGGCTTTCTTTGAGGTGTTCAGGGCCTGTAACTGTGTTTTCTTATTTCCATGGTTCCTTTTCTGCACCTTCAGTTTTTGATGTTCTTTTTAAAACAAGGATATAAATTCTTCAAAGAAAGGCAAAAAACATCTATTTTTTCTTCCCTGTAGTTTGTACACCCAGTGACTAAAATAAGCATTTGGCTATAACCTCACTGGAATGCTTTAGCTTTCCACCAAATATTTGAAGAGAGCAAAAGCAGCATCCCATATAACTTGTTTCTGTAGCCAGGTGGATTGCTTCAGGCTAACTGGCCTCATTAAACATAAGCAATGCCTCTTTCTCTAGCTTAGGCTTCCTAAAGGATACTCGGTGTCTATCTGATGCAGCGGATAAGTTCTGCTGGAGCCAACGCTGGCTATCCCATACAGACATGTGATCTGTATGATATGAAACAGACTCTGAAAATACATCTGCAGAGTTTAACTTCCTATTGTTTTTAGCAGCACAATTGTTGACATCAGTGCAAAAAGCAAGGGCTGTTTAAAGGGTCCAGCAGTGTCAGCAGCCACCTGCACAGGGGTGCTTCTCAGCAGCAAATCCCCTCATTTGGTCCAGAGAGGCAGCGTGCATTCCATGTGAAAGGAGGAAACACAGCTGATGCGCTCTTCATTACTTAAGCTGCTGCTCCTGGAGCAAGTCCTCAGGTCACACACAGCACCCTGCACATTGCTGCCTAAGGAGAGATGACCAGGAGGAAGACGGATGGTGCACCAGCACATCAAGTGTCAGAAGAGGCAGAAGGCAGGCTTAAACCACACTGGGTATCATGCAGAAATCTTCAGGTTAACTGTTCATAAGCTACTTCTGGACTCTCCTCAGACATTTACTAGCTTATAACTTATTAGCTTATTTCTTATTAGCAGGCTAATGCAGCTCTCCAGCCTGTGGGACTTGCTGTCGTGGGGACATCTAGCATATCTGCAGCAGCAGCTACAGGAATGCCCAACCCTCTCACAGGTCTCACAGGAAATGTGCCCCAGTAAATAAGGGACAGGAAAACCCATCCCTGAAGGAAGCAAATATCACCTGATCTCCCCACAGGGCCATCTAGGAGAAAGTCTGTAATGAGCTCTCCAAATGTTTCCGCTCACAAGGCTGTAAGGAAAAGAGGAGCCAGACACTTTTCTCAGCCAAACAGTGAGTCCTCCCTGCCAGCTTCTGAGACATATGTAAAGCAATCTCCATAGTCTGCAGGTGCCAAGACAGGTAAGTCTTGGCCCAGGTGCATGACATGCACACCAGCTCTGGGGACAGGGCACAGGTGACCAGGCTGCAGCTGGTCAGGAAGAGACATGCTGGCCGTGCTCCATCCCCACCAGCAGCCATCCTGCCCCGTGCCACAGTCCTTAGACTTCTGCAGAATAAACTCTGCCAGCACAGGTAAGGGCACCCCCAACCCACACACCAATTAATTTTGAGTGAGCCCTTAAAGCAAGAAGCATGTGATGTGCCTTCCTAGCAAGAAATCAGTCAGGTTTGAGCCCTACATGTCTCTTTCAGATTTGTTTCTGCTAACACAGCCAGCCAGACCTCAACTGCTCACATAGACCTCTTTCTCAGCCCCTGTTCGCACAAGAGCTGCAGGCACCCAGGCTTGCACTCAGGCTGGGAGTCCTTGTCCTTTCAGGAGGTGCAGCAGCTCCACCTGCTCCCTCCTCCTTAAAACAGACCTGTAACTCTCAGCTCCCCTCCACACTGCTCACTGAGCGATAGCACTGCTCCCAGTGCAACCCGAGGGCAGCACAGCTTCTTGCACAGTGCCTCTCGCACGAGTGGCCTCTCTGCTTACCCTGGGCACTCTCCTCCGACCTACTTGTGCTTTCCCAGGGGAAAAAAGAAACGTGCTGCAGTGAGGCAACTGCAAAGTAACAGAATGAATATAAGTTGGGAAGGGGATGGGGGGAGTAAAACTGTGTCTTTAACCTTTTTCTTGACTTGTATTTGGCTTTGAGCACCCCACTATGCAACTTTAATAGAGGTTCCCTGCAGTGGGGTTACATGGATCTGTGCAAGCACCTGCAGTGTCAGCAGACTTGGAGGGGAGGATGGAGCATGCCTTCTTGAAGACTTTTCCACAGAAAAGTTTCCAGGACTCTGACATCCCCACTGAGATGACAGGGCACCAAAGGCTCTTCTGAACTCCCTATATGGAGCTGAGTTTATTTACTTGAAGGACATTCATCCCCTACGGCCTACAGGGAGCACAAGGGCTCGAGCTGCTACAAGAAAAAGGTCTGACCTTGCATCCCCTGAAGCTGTTGGAAAGCTTTCTGAGACAGCTTGGAGCAGTGCACTGGATCAGGCAGCTAATTATAAAACTTGACTGACTTTGCAAGCATACCTGACTCCCATGGAGACTGACAGCAGGGCTTCTAGAATTTGTGCTGTGTACAGACATCAGCTGGTTTTCAAATGATCATTAATATCATTTCCCCAAAATCTGCAGCGCACTGAACCCCCTGCTGTGCAAACATGCTCAGGCCATCAGGTTCAAAGTTCCATATGATTCTCACCTTCCCAGGGAAGCATGTTAAAATCACTTTAAATGCTAACATTTCTTTTTCCACTTTCCTCTCTCAAAAATATTGTTTATTGAATCTGTTAAACTTCTAAAATAAGGTTGTCATCTTTGGAGATGGGCCATGTTTGGAATTTCTCATCTAGAAAGGCAAATCTTTCACTATGTTCTGGCCACCTAAATCCAGGAAACTGTATAATGAAAACTATTTTACCATCTTATCTATGGTTGCTCTCTCCTATATACTTTCTAGTTGACATATTTATAATACAAGGGGGATGTAAAATATATTCACCTAGATAGTAGTCAGTCAATCAAAAAAGGATCAGCATAAGACCAGCATATTTTAGCTTCTGCCTGTTCCAGAGAATAACAGCTGGCTGTCTGGCTCTGAAAGGAATGGATGCACACACACAAAACACAGACACCTGTGCAAAATGAGTGGTCTGAGTCTCTAAGATGTGGACATTCCCTTAGGCTAATTTTTTCTCCTCCATCTACTTGCAAAGGCAGTAGTGAGTGGAATATGTGGTTTTGGAAACTTACATTCTGAATGACTGTTGTAATTGCATTTGAATCTTAACCACAACCTCTACATATCCCCAAACCCAAGGCAAATTTAACCAAATGGGCTGCTATTCCATTCGCCTGCAAAGATGCTTCCCAGATGAATTTTCAAGACCTTTAAAGTGAGCATAATTTCATGATTCCCTGGTTGCCATCCAGTTCAGACTCATCACAGCACTTTCATTACTGCCCAACCAAACAGCAGATAGTGTTTGCAAATGTTGTTAATGGTATTGCAATACCCTGTATGAAGAAGAGTCAAATGCAATATGCCCCAGCCCGACAAATAATACCAGCAAACTGTAGCAAAACTGACAAGTCATTTAAGTGCAAAGTACTTTCAAAAAATGTCTTATTTAGGCACACAGTGCAGTGGCTCAGAAGTAGCAATCAGTAGCAGGATACTTACCAGCTCAGACTCTGGTAGGTGAGTTGGAAGCTATGGACTTGGCTGAGGAGCCTGCACAAGCAGCACAGAGCGCTGCTGCTCAGAAATGGAGCAGCTGCCTTGGAAAGCGAAGAGACGGAGCCCAAATGGAGATGGAAACATGCCCTACCTGGCCTGGACCCACAGCCCCTGGTGGCAGTGGAGTTGGAGCAGGGAGAACAGGCTCTTGATCAATTTTGACTAGTGGTGCTACAGAACCTGAACTGAAATTAAGGGCTCCCCACAGCCACTCAGAAATCCAGGATGGATGTACAGGCACCTGTGCCCGAAGCACGTGTGCAGTCACTCCTGAGTGCTGTGGTGGCAACAGTCTTCTGGGAACTGAGTCCATGTAAGACCAGCTGTGAGCACTCAGAGTGCCCTGAACAACAAAGTAGAAGAGGATATGCCTGGGTAAACCCAGACACATGGAGTACTTGATTAAGTCTAGCCCCTAGAGCTCTTTCCTTCTTTATAATGCATAGAGAGTGCCTCAAAGAACAGGCAGCTGCATTTTCTTTAAATTCAGTCCTTATCTGCAGTATTTATTTGAAAGACCCTCTTGATGAGTGAGGAACAAGGAGAATGATGGCAACCATAACAGTGACTTCTGCTTGAGGGAAAGAAATAATTTTGATTAAATGGATTGAAACTGTTTTTCAGCAAAGTTAACCTCTATCTTGTAGGGATGTAATATAAACAGCCTGAAGAAAAGACATGCTTATTAATGATCAAAACTTTCCAGGCTTTCATTTAATGAATGAAAGAAAATTCTAGCCAGTCACATCTATGTCCTCTAAAAGATTCCAAAGAGGGGTGAAACAATAGGACATTTCCAATATTTTTTGGATAAAGAAAGTGAGCACAAGAAAATGAAAAATCTTTCAGGTGACTTTGAATACACCTGATAAAACAAAAGCAAGTACAAGTAAAGCTTGAAGGATTTCTGTGTATGCACCTTATATTTTCTATTTTGATTCTGGAGCTGCCTCAAAGAGTTCTTCTGGGTTTTTTTGCGGAGATCAGAAATACAGATAAAAAAAGAAATTAGGAAGAAATCTAACAAATGTTGTCACCATTCTTTTCAAAACCAGATCATAAACTGCATCACTGTATCACCACTTTCATTACAAATGCTTCATTCCAGGAGCCCACACCTTTCCATTACTCAAATGAGAGCTAGAACTTGTTAGAAGATGATGGATGTACAATGCGCGCTTTCTTTTCTTCGCACACTTTTTTCCAGAAGCTGCTCTGATACAGCAGATACAGACCCAGAGTTACAAAAGCAGAGATGTGCCTCCATTCCTTCTCTCTGCCTTGCAAGGTCTCCCAAGACCCTCAGCACGGGGACACCGCACTCTGAGCTTTGAACAGAGCCCCTCCTTCAGGACCCTTAGGTACCACCACAGCCCATGAGCAGAGCAGTCACTGTCATCCCTTCGATTACTCAGGACAAGACCTTTTATCCTCCCAGGATGTAAATTACCAGCTGTCAAGTGGCTTCAATGGCACTCAGCTCCACATGAAGAAGCATTATAGAAATGTTAATCAATTCTAATCAATACCAGATCCTGTGTCTGAAATGAGCTGCTGGCAGCAAAATGGCAGCAGCAGAGCTGAGGTTCTCCAGCAAACACTTGAAGTACAAAGGGAAAATCATTGGCCCCAAAATATCCCTTACATTTAGAAGCAGGCTGGCAGGAGTGACACTGAGGAGCTCTGGCACAGCAGGTATGAACCCGAACCAGCTGGCAAACAGAATGGATTTTGATTTCCAATGCTATCCACACAATTATTTTCATTAAACAGATCCCATTTCAACACTCCTGTCCTGTCCCTGTACTGCTGGGACCCTCAGCATTGGCCCCCATGGCAACCCATTCCAAACCCATGGAAAACAGACCATGTGGTACCTAGGTGGGCTTGAACCCCTGAAACACTAATGGTTGTTTCATTTCAAGAAGGGGAGAAGGCAGGCTGAGAAGAAAGGTTCATTATTCAGTGGAGGAAATGTGACGTGGCCCAAAACTGAATGACAAAAGTACATAGCAAATAAGATACATATTTTAAAAATAAGCTATTGCTAGCAGAACAAGTCCAAACAGAAGTCAGGAAAGGAAGACAGAGCAACCAGACACCCGCAATACGCTCCACACAGTACACTGATGGACAATAAACCTGTCTGAACCAATAGAACAATTTGGATGTGGCTTCCTGCATGTTTCATGGACCACCAGCTGCCATCTGTATGTTTCCATATTCATCCACCATTATCTCATACTTATAATTGTCACAAGCATCATGAGAACACCCCTCACAGTGATCCCAGTCTGTCTTCCACATTAAAATCAATGTCAAAATCAAAGTCCCGATGGACTGAGTCTTTGTTATTTTTAATTCTGGGGACAGAATCCTTTTTTTTTGGCACACAAGTTAAGAAGTAAATTACTTTGATACTAAAATGTTCAAGAAATAATATTTTACTATAGTATTTGGGAGAATAGAATATTTTAATAGCAACAAATTATTACTTGATTCTGCCTTTTACTTGTATTTTTGGTATAAAAATTATCTTTTATTAACCTCCCCAAAATCATAAACAAAACAATATTCTTTTATTTTGGACCTGCAGGGGTATCCTGCAGGATAAAAAAAATATTTTTTAATGTTCTATAAAATTACAAATTCATCCAAACTTAAGAGTTGTGAATTTGACCCATCTGCATTTTTTGAGGGAAAAAAAAAAAAGAAGAAATAAAAAAATAAACCAAACCCCACACCAGAAACATGTTGGTCAGCTCCTGAAAATATGTGCTTTTAAGGAGTCCCAGCTGGGCTGGCAGGAGGCATGAAATATTAAATGCTTTTAAAAGAAAATAAACCTAATGATCTTTGTATGCATTCATATCAAAAGATCCTTGATTTTTTGCCTTTCTTACTTCAAAACCAGAGATATTTAGATGGATAAATTGGGAGTACTTACAAGTTAACACTGAAATTTCAGTTCATAGCTCCGTAATACAGTAGGATGCTCTAACATCAGAAATCTTTCGCAAGTCAGTATTAGCTGTGAAGTGTTACTAATTCTGAATTCGTGGTGGTTTGCCACTTCAAATTAAGTACCAGGTGAGATCAGATGAAGGGTGAGTTTTTTTCATTGTTTGCTTACTCTTGTGTATTTATGAAAGAAATTTTCTAATTTTCTAAAAGATCCTAGGTAAAACACTGTAGAAATTGAACCCACAAAATATTACAGCAAAATACACAGAGACACAGTATTGTATCTTCTGATAAATAGCTCTTATATTAATTGTGCATCCCAAACAGAAATTAATGCAAATCAATTTTCTTCTGTAAGATATAATTTCATTCATTCCAGTGACCTGAGCCACAGAAATAATCATCAATATTTTATCCTGACACCCAGACATCCATTACAGGATCCCATCCACATACTCTTCTTCCAAGCAAGGAGCTCAGTTCTCCCAAATCAATTAATCTCTGCTTACTTACGTGTTTCCCCATCCATAAGAGCACTGATTTAGTAAATCCCTTCTGAAAATAAATTTCAACATTAAACATAGAACTTCGACATGTGAGCTGGCAGAATTAATCAGTGTCATATGGATATTCCCCAACTAGAGGAAACAGGAATTTATTCTGCTCAGGTTTATTGTTGGAGGTGTTTCCCTGGCACACAGGCTGCTTAGCTCTACTGAAGTATGTGGTGTGCACTTTACATCTCAAAGAACTCCTAAAACTAAAGAGTTCCAGTTCCTGGCTCTAGCTGGTACTACACACCTCACACAGATCAGTGAGGCTGGTTTCCTTCTGAACAAACCATTTGCAGCAAAAACCTCAAGACATACTGATTTGAAAACAATCTTTCCATCCTTGTGTATAAAACACACTGAACTAATAAGAAGAGGTCTAACAAAGACATCAAACTAACTTTTGTTGCCCTTATCCCAGGGCAAAGGTGGGCATAGCCCAAAATAAGGACTCGGCTCTCTGCTGACCTGAAGTAGGAGGTGACGACTCAGCTGATTTGCTGTAATAAGTGCAGCTCACTAATTTTCCTTGAACACAAAGGAGATGGGCAAGATCGATTTTGGGGGGGAAAAAATCCCCAAGGAGCAGCAACAAATTGCTGGATGTTATGTTACTGTTTTTCTTAAAGAGTTTTGCTCCAGGAGGCAGGAGATTAAATAAGAGTCAAAGTTTTCACTTAAATAAGTTTCTATCCTCCATGTCTGCAGAGGAAACCTCCCAAGAGCTCAGAAGACCTCTTGTTTCAGCATGTCACCATTCTAAAAAATAATTGCCATAATCACAGCCTAGCTAAAAAAATTAGATTTTATGAATTTTTAACACAACACTTTGCATCAGTGTTGGATTCATTCTCTCTTTGGATGTCTCTTAATCATATCTTTTATTTGTTTGCCATGAGTAGTAGACACCTGGTTTCTATCTACAGTGAAAGTTGTGACATTGTTGTCTGTATCTGTAGGAGGAACCACACCAAATCTGCAGGACTTGCAGAAAACTGCAAGATCTAATCAAGTTACCCCTGCCGTGGTGGAAAAAGGTAAAGTGTCATAGCCATTCACTCCCACAAGTAAGCGCTCAGCTGGCTTTTCTCATTTATTTATTTTGAGAAAGCAGATTAGGTCAAAATTTGTGAAGGTCAAAAAATTGTAGACAGCTTCTTTAGCTCTTCCAGTACCAAAATCTGAAAGGAAGTGCTAAATTCTCACTACCCCTAGAACCAGGTTTCCATTTAGTCAGAATTTGTATTATCCTTTTCAAATATACACACCGCAGCTTGATTTGATACTCCCCAGTCACAAGTCCCAACTTCACACTATAATATCTCATCAGTAATTCTTCAGAAAGTCAAATATATTGAGCCACTCCAATTACCTCTAATAAAATTATTGTGCTTTAATTTGGAACAAAGGTTCAAGTTTTCCACTCTGGCAAAATACTTTGAAATATTGCAGAACTTAAAGTCCCTGTAATTCTGTGGAGAAAGATATTTTAGAGCAGTTCCCTTTGTTTAGAAACCCATGGTATGACCTGGAATAGCAAGTACAGACTTGCTATTCTGTATATCTGCTATATCCAATTGCTAAGTGCAATTGACACCAGTGTTCAAGAGGGCTATGATCCAAGCAATCCTGACCAACTCAGGTGTGAGCAATGGCACACCCTGCAATACTTGTGTTTCTACTAAACATTTTCTTGAGTGCTCATAATCTTTCCTCTTGAGCATTGACAAACGGGGCTCTTCATGTGTATACCTGCCTCCCGCAATGGGGACACATAGTTTGGTGTCTAAAGGACTGGCAGCTCTCTAAATTCTTTAGGGCCTCATTTAAGTCCTAAGGACTTGATTTGCTATATTTGTTCACATCCTAATATCCTAACCATGCCTAGGGCAAGCTTTAGGAATTGCTATAGTTTGTGGATTTCTTATGTGAGCTATGCCAGCCCTTGAGTCAAGCCCTGAGATTAAACTTCTGTTTTCCAAACTAAGAATCTCTTAAATTTAGTTACAGCAGCTCTAAAAACCTTAGGCCCTCTATGGAAAGGCATGTGTACCTTGATCTTCTCATGGGATCTGCTCTGCAGTCAGTATGCCATAAAGCACATGGAGGAGAAGAGCCCTGCATGCAGCCCCACGTAAAAGCATCATTGTGGGGCTCATCATCCCATCCAAGTCACTGCCAAAGGTCTCCTTGCTCCTCCTTGATTCCCTGTGGAGTGAGGCTTGCCAATAGTGCCCCAAAAAAAGTCAAACCTACACCCCATACATACCTCATAGGCACTAAGGCGTCTCCACAGGCACAGAAACCAAAACCCAGCCCTGCTCTGGTTGGGGAAATAAGGACATGGGAGCAAGCAGCTGCACACCCTGGAAAGCAAACTCTTCAGCCAGTTTTTGCCAGTGCTGCTTCTCTTTGCTGACTCCCTTACTCTGAAACAGGAATTCCCTAAGAGGAAAGTACTGGAACAGCCTGGGCAGGTCCAAGCACTGAAGCAGCCTCTTCCTTCTATGGTGGTAAAGGGTACAGTCCACATAACATACAACTTTTTATTTTGCTTTATCATAGGAGAGGTTTTACTGTCTTGTATTTCTTATATAAGCCACCTCTCTTCAGCACAAGCAGACACTAAAAACCCATGATAAAGCATTTCTAATTCTTCCACTTACATGCTCTACTCTGAGTACAGTAGACTGCTACTGAAAATCCTCCTGGCAAACAATGTAGGATCAAAGAGAAGAGCAGAATCCTGTATGACTTATTACTAAAAATGAATGGTGGGGCTAAACAACAGCTTGGGAAATTATGTAACAAGTAAATATACATTCAAAACAACCCCTTCTAAGCAAATGCCAGAACACTCCATACAACAGCTCTTAAATGGAACATTATAACTGCTATGCTGTTCAATTGTCTTGATAAAAGCTCACCAAAAAAGTAAGATAAACCTTACCAATCTTTTCAACCCAGCACCATCATAGAAAATAAATCTTAAATGGCCATAATTTTAAACCATATACCAAAAAGAGCCAAAACAAAACAAAAACAAACAAACAAACCCCCAAAAATCTACAAAAATTTTAACCCATTATGGAAGATGTGAGATGTTTTCTGCTGTAGGTCTACAAGCCAATTGCCAAAAATTATTAGGACCATTCTCATCACTGAAGAATACATGGAAGAAACAAACCCAGCCTGCCCTTTGTTCGCACCACACAAACACAGTACTCCTCTCTGGGAAGTGATGCTTACCAGTGCAAGCAGGACTACAGACCTCCTGCAACAGTGTCCTCATAAAAGAGACTTTCTTTTGCAGCTGGGTGGGCTACAAGAGAAAAGTGAGCAGGTCTTTCTTCAAGCAGCAGTAGTAGTAAGAGGCTGTCGGTGCAGCCAGCAGCCACCACCACTGATCCCACCCAGCTCTGGTGCTTAACAGAGCCAAGATGCAGAGTGCACATGTGTCCTGTGCAGGCAGAAAACATTTTCTTGGTAATTAGCAGCAGAGTCTCCTACCTGGGGAGGCACTAAACTGTACTCATCATGAAAAATTAAACATCACTGATTGAAACAGAAGCATTTGTTCTCAGTGTCAGGCTTTGGCACCATAACAGGAGATGACAGACTCAATTTCAAATTGTGATTGCAAGAGACGAAGACAAACTAGTTAGAAACCCCAGCTTAGCATGCAGAGTATTACACTGGTGACAAGTCAAGGATTTTGTTCTCAGATCTGTTTGTGAGAAGCAGTTTTGTACATTCAGCAAAGGATTCAGAAGGGAATAGCAATTACAGAGAGCTGCCACAGCTGAGCTTTTTACACCATCACACCAGTACAGCCCATTTCCCAGCAGGATGCTCCTATTGGGAAAATCTGATATCTGCTTGACATTACTGTTCTTCCCACAACAGTTCAAGCAGTAGAATGTTTCTGAGCAAAACTGTAATGATTCAACAGAGAAATGTTCCACCCATAGAGGGACAAGACGTTACCTCACCAAAGCCAGCAGCTTTAGCAGATTTATTGCATGTTGTCCCACAGCGGTTATTTTTCCTCCCAGTTTTAATTTTGCAGCACATAGTGGTTCCTTGGTACAAGAACAATTTGCATAGCCAAGCAGAGACTCATTTTGAAGCACACTTACAAAAGCATCCAAATGCCATGCTGTAAACTGGGCTGGGAATGGCACATCAGGTTTCAGTATTGCTATTAAATCTTAATATTTCCTGAGGGCTGTGTAGCCTTAATTGTATCTCGTGCCTTTGCCACAGCACTGCACATAGTGTCATTTCAGTACAAATCAGATGAAAACCCACGCAGATTTATCTGATTGGACCCCCTATCAAAGTTTTTGAATCCCATTTTCTCTGGAAACCTATGAAGAGAAGATAAGGTGCAATACACAGAAATGAAAGATTAAAAACACATTGCTGTGATTTTGTATTGGTATAAAGAGTGAAACACCAGGGAAGAAGAGAGTGTAAAGTGTTTGCTGTTCTCCAAAAGACACCAAATGATGTTTTTTGGCAACTAACCCTTAAATTTCAGTTTGCTTCCTCACAGTCCCTCAAAATTCACTGCCTTTTTTTTTTTTCTTTTTCCTTTGTTATCCTTTAATTTCTCTATGGAAATATGGTAGGGCACCACTGCATGTTATCTGTGTAGATGGTGTTTTAAAAAATCATTTTAGGAAAACACACTCTGCCATATTTATTCAATCTTATAGTGGAAAACAGGTTACTCATGCTACTTTACTGTGTCAGCCTGTAACTCTAAGTTCTGTATTTAGAAGTCCCAAGCAAGAATTTGATGAGGGTATTGCTTCACGGACTTCCTTGGATTTTATATAGCTCTTTGTTTATGTTTGCAGTCCACCCTGTGGTCTGCATCCTTTTTTACATACACAGCTTCTGTGATGGTCTTCTATGAGATGTTTTCCTTGTGCTTCTTTCTCCTTTTTAATTATTCAATGTCAGCTTAGAAAATGAAAATGTCACAGCTTAGTGCAGAATGCATCAATTACTAAAGTAGGATGCAGGACAGTTAAAGGTACATTCTCTAGTGGCAATAGAGCTGACCTTCTTCCAGTTGGAATACAAAGCAAAAATATTCCATTGACTGCAATGAGAGCCAGTGGGCTTAAAAGATTCTCATGATCTTACAAATTGAGACAACCTACTTTTCATGAACAGTGACAGAACTTGTAGTCTAAGCATCATTTAAGAGCTATAAAGAGCACAATATGCTCAAAGGGATTAAATTTACTTTAAAAAAGCAATTTGCAGATCTCATGAAAAATATTATAGCAGTTTGATCCAAACATGTGCAATCAAAAGCATAAAAACTTGCTAACCTCTCCCCTTCAATCAACTTCTCCTATAATGAAATACCTTGGGGAAGGAAACAGGCCAGAGTATATAACTTTTAGGGTTTTTTTAATTCTTTGAAGTACTTGGTCTGGGCATAAGCAGAAAGGTTGATAGGTGCTTTGGAGATCGAAGGGTAATTTGGGCTGAGCTTTATCAACTGGATTTGAGGAAATAGCTGAGATCTGATTGAATAAAGATATGCTTATGCACTGGCTTATACCATAGTTTCTGCCTATGTGGAAGAATGCAATAATAATGCTTACAGAAGAGCCCTGAAAACATCTAGCACAATCCAACAAACCCTGATACACCATTTGTAGAAGCAGAAAGAAGCAAAAGTAAAATTGTGACCATGGTAAAAATTGTCACCATGGCTCCTCACAGCCTCTCCAGTCTGGATGCAGCGATGTCCCTGTTTCCTTCTTGCACTCCTCAGATCTCTTTTCACTGTAACTGCTTTCAGCCAGAAACAGGCTGGGGGAGATTTTCAAAAGAAGTATCCCAATCTCAGCTTGGGGACATGGACTTGAGGCAGGGAGGCCAAGCCCAGACAATGTGGGTCCAAAACTACATTTTCTTCCCAGGCACATCTGAAGCAACACACATTAACTGTGCATGTTAGAAAACCACTTTTTCTGAGGGATCAATGGCAAATTATGTATTATATTAACATGAAGAACCACAGTTCAGCAAAAGAGGTATTTCTTAATGACTGTAATCCTCTCCAGCTGAATTTCTGTCAATTACATCCAGTTTCCTTCTTGAAACAGGCCAGCATTTTAAGCCCAACTGAAAAAATGTTTTCTCGTCTCAACTACTTACTATGTTTAACCCCTTGAGACATGTGTCTTCTAGTGTCTTGTCATCTCCAAATAAGCCCTCATTTTTAGTTGTTCACAGGCAGACAGTCAAGTGCTGTAGGCTCTATACAAACACACAGTAAGAAATGGACACCACCTCAAAAAGTTAAAGTAGGATGAGTTGAAAAGAAAGCGTGAGGAAAATCCAAAGTCATATGGAAGAAACACCCCAGCAAAAAGCTTTGTCCCAGATCAGTGGATGGGTAAGTAAAAGAGAGAAGCACTGATGACCTCCTGATGCTCACTTTAGTGCTCTGTTAATAGAAACTCTTCTCTTTAAGCACTTTATCCTCTACTGTAAAAAACAAGCACCTTATGTGGTTGAGGAGAGAGTAGGCTGTATGTTCACTTTAAGGAATCTGGAATTTCAAACATAAAGATGCTATACGATGTAATTACCCAGGGCATTCATGAAAACCTGTGTTCTCTGTGGCTGGGATAGGGTTCACAGAAAGACATCATACATTAGGATGTGCAAAAGTATTTTCTGAGACAACAAAACTTATCTTGTGTTTTAACTGAGAAAACACAGAATCAAAGTTAAAGAGGAAATTATTTTAATCTATCCTGTGGCAAACAAATTAAATACAGAAATGTTAATCCTTGAAAGTATATAGATGTTTGATTAGGCAAAGTGTATTGATTGGCAAAAAATTATTCCAAGGTCAAAACCTGTATTGATTGCTGTTCCTCTGCTTACCCAGTTTAACCAATGTGGCCTAAGAAACTCATGTTTAGTGAGGGTGGCTCTGAGAAGAGGCTGTTCCCTTTTCCTTTCCTGCTTTTTCTTCCCCATTTAACAGGACTCCATGGTGGTACCCTTCTGACCCCACATACTGTGGCTCCCCACCCACTTTGCTTATGCTTAATTCCATTTCTATCTCCATTTTCCACCAGCAGGAGCTAAGACTGAACACTGGGATGCGAGTTAGATGTGGAATAGGGAGAGCTGCAGTGAGTACACGTGGCAGCTCACTGTGGTGACAGGCCAGCCACTGCCCTTCACTGAGCCTTCAGTGCCAGCAGTTTCAGGGGCTCTTGTGCCAGAAGAAAAACAAGGTTTTTGGCTGCTCTCTTCCCCAGGGCCTTGAATGAACAGTGTGAATGTCATAAGCTAGTGTCATGCTTAGTCTGGAAGAGTCAAGGACTTACTAAATCCTTATCCAGCATCAAGAGACACCACATTACAAGATGACAAGTTGAACCTCTTCTCCTTCCTAGCACTACTGTTTATGTATTTTGAGATAATTTCCGCAGATCTACATGTTTATGTTTGTCATATTTGAGCCTTAGAGATAGAAAATACAGTATTTCTAGTTCCCCAGCAAAACTCCTTCTCTTTGTTCTCAGCAGAGCTTGCAATGCCTCCCAGTCTAGTACTACCTTCAAATTCAATTGATTTTTGTAGTCACAAGCCAGACTTAATGGGAATTCCTGTGGGAACCCAATGGACATTGCATCCCAATTTAAAGTATGACCATCTATCATTACCACTGATGCCATTTTAGGTATGTCTGATATTATTGGGCCCAAGAAAATTTATTTGGTGTGGTAGACAAGAGTAGGAGGTGATGGTAGAAGGTGCTCCTGCCTATGAGTTGGAACTATCTGGTCTTTAGGGCTCCTTCCAACACAAACTAATTTATGTTTCGACAGACTATATCAATACAAGGTCAAAATTAATAATGTCACCTTTAAAAGTCACTTCTATATTCTGTGATTTTCCTTTATTGAACCACATGTACATTCCTAATGAGTCCATTACCTCCATGATAACTTACGATTTTTCTTGTAAGAGAGTTTAAGTATTACTTTACTACAGTCAGGATTTAATACTGTATAATGACATATGCCAGAATAATTCTTTTAGATCATTGCGATATTACCCTTCTCAAATAGAAGATAATTCCAAAATTCTCATGACTGCTAAACAAATTTCCAACAATGTAGTAAAGGTGTAGGTAATTCCCTATTTCATAGATCCTGTCCCTCATTCCTGCAGGGCATCTCTAACTGCTTCTTGCTCTCTCTCGAGTGTAGCTGCTTATTTAGTGCTTCATTTATCAGCTACCCATGCACCTTTTTGGGAGTTTTTCCCAGCATAGATGAAATGCATAGATGAACAAGGACGTGTGGGAGACCGAAATCAGCTACAATAAAAGGGTTGAAATGCAAAATATTTTGAAGTCTCACTTCATTCTTTTCTGGGCTACTCAGAATAAATGTGAATGACCTACATACTGTGCATATACATGAACTTATCAATTGGGTTAGAAAGGTTACATCTACAGTGGCCCAGCTCCAGTTCAAAAGCAGTTCAAACAGAGCCCTCATAAAAAGAATCTCAGCCCTGCCTATTCATGTTAAAACAGAGCAATTATTCTTTACAATTCGCTGTTCCATAGTTCATGATTCTCACCTCTCTTGGTATTCACATCAGTGCTGGACGCAGTGCTTGTCATTCAAGTAAGGAAGGATCTTTGCAGATATGAAATGCAATGAAAATACCAAGGTTCACAATTTTTTTTACCAGCATTTTCATTTTAATTTGACTGCTTGGTTAATGAGTGTTTTAACCCCAAAATTATAGCAACCCTGGAAATAGCCTATAAAGTTTTATTCTGTCTATTAAGATTAGACTCATATTTTTTCTACTGGCCTTCAGTGTTGCACCAAAATAAAACAGATCTGGTGTTGCCACTACAGTTACCACAAACACATAAAAAATCATGCAAAGCCCAAGCATTGAGCAACATAAATCAGGATGCATAATTACACAGCAGCTGCTCACAGGCAGGAAGGAACCCTGTGAGCAAAATTTGGCCTGGTGATTTGGAATAAGAGTCAAACAGATGCCTACACTACTCAAATTGCTAAGCCTTAGTTTAATGTTAAAGCATAATGTTAGCTAGATCCAAATAATTGTAACTCTTTACAATTTATTTTGTCTAGGATGTGGAGTCATAAAAAATAATGTTCAAGTGTCAACTCCCTTGTATTTCAAACCTGGTTTTGTTGTTGCCTCCACACTTGGGATCAGAAACAAAAGGTGTGTAGATCTCCAGAAGATGCTTTGAGAATGCAGATACTTCTCAGATATTTATATATCCAGCACATACAGGTGTCAAAGTGTTTTGGCACTGCCCAAAAACTCCTGAATCGCTTTTCTGAATTTAAGTGCCTGCTTCCCCCTTGAATGCCAAACATGCATCTCCAGCTCTTCTCCTGGTATCTAGCACTGGGTTCTGAGGCATAGTACTGCAAGAGGCCAGAAGCCTAAAAATGAGCAAAAATCAGCACCTAGCTTTAGATAAGGTTTTTAGCCCTTTACAGGATTTAGCCCCAGCTTTCCTAAAGCTCACTCATCAAAAGTAGTTTTTGAAAATGGGATGTGGCTGTTTGAAAATCTTAGACATTACTAAGGTCAGGGAGAATTCTGCTCTAAGGGAGCTGAAAGCTTTAGAATGAAACCACAGGAGCACAGGGGAAAAGTACTTTAGATACCCAGCCCTGTTTTCAGTTACCATCATGAGCACCCTTTTGGGGAGAGCAAGTAACTTCCTTTGCCAGAGCTGTTCCAAACAGCCCATAGCCTGCTCCAGGACTGACCCTTCCACAGGGAAGAGGGGACCTGCAGGGTGTCCCCATCTGGCTCACAACCATCTCCTGCACCAAACAATATAGAGGGTTCTGCATTGAAGGGCAGCCGGACTGGGTGGTCTTCTGCCCTCCCTCCCAGCCAACACTCTATTCTGGATCCTAAAAGGAGCTGGAAATAAGCTTGTTGATTTATATATAGATATGTTCAACATGTGCACCAACAACCTGCTACCCCACGGAGTAGGAGGATGGGGGAAGGGAGCTGATCTCAATATCAGAACCTGGGATCCATCAGATCCCAGGATACAGACACATGGGTAAGCAGGGTAGCACACTCTTCCAGATAATGACAACAATCTTTTTAATGTATTAAAAATTCAGCCAGAAAGGTGGTAAAGGAGATTTTTGGGAGGGGGGGGGGGGTGGGAAAGGAAAGATCAAAATAATAATCGTTTCAAAGCACTGTACTTATTTTAGACATTCTTACAGCATGTTTCCATAGGAACTGGAACGCAAAGGAGCACACTGCAGCAGTGTTCGTAAATGTTGTGTGGTTTGGTGTCTTGTAAGGGATCGGTTAAGGGCACCATGACCACTCAGAGTCTCAGGCACCTGCTGCCTTTGCTGCACAACAGGATATTAGCTATGATGTTTTGCAAAATCTAGGAAAATAACCTTTTTTCCCAATTTTTTTCCTGTCATCCTGCAGGCATGGCTGCTCTCACATCCATGTGTAGCCTCATTCCTGAGCAGTCCCCACCCAGATCCACCTTATATGGGACATGAAGACAGCAGTGTTTAACCCAGATTGTTTGGTTGCTGTGGAGGTGGTGTGTTCTAAGGAGTAGCAGGTGGGTCTGGTTTTTGTATCCATCTTTAGTACCCACCTGCTGAGAGACCTTGTGCAAGTCACCTCAGGTCAGATCTGCTCCATCTGTCGGCTGCCTGAAATGCATCTCACCCAGCTCTGCAGGTGAGCACTTCTCTGGCCAACAGGACAGCATCTATCCTGCCTGAGACACCCACACCATGGACAGGTCTCTTGTCACACCCATGCACTAAGCCCTTTGCCCACATGTCAACGTGCCACGTGGCAATTGATTATTTTCTCCATTTAAAATTGCCCACTACAAAGTGAGGTCTGTGTTGCAGCTCACCAGAGCAGCATTTAACTGCTTGAAGAGGGTGTTGCATGTCTTGGAGCAAGGCATGGGCATGGGAGTGTTTTTGGAAACCTTGCTGGTGAGACAGTACTAGAGGATATTTACGATGTGGGGAGCCAGACCTGGTGTAGCATCGCCCTTAACTCCTCCTGTGTCAGCCTCCTGCATAAGCTGTCCTCTAAATTAAAATAGGTTATTTCTCAGAGGAAAGTAATTAGTTGTCTCCAAAAAGCAGCATTAGAAGCAAAGAAACCCAGGCAACAAGATAAAATCCAGGCAACAAGAACCTGGGACTGAGCAGGAGAATGAAGCTATTTAACTGCATTTCTCAAAGAAAACAAAGATGCTCCAGAGTGTGATGAACTGTGCAACTCACCCTGTGGGGTGAGCCTAAATGACCAGTTTAACTTCAGATGGTGAAAATGAGACAGAATTCCTCCCACATCCTGTGCTGTCATTCCTCAATGCACACAACAGTTCAGTGGCAGCAATCCCATTTTGAAAGGATTTTCTTACCAACTTGTGACAAGGGCTGTGCAAACACTGGTTACTTGTACTTATGGATTGAGAAAAAAGTAGAACTTTGTTATTTATGGATTTGAAAACCTCCTAATTTTAATATATATTGAGACCTGCCAGACTCATACAAGTAAAAGTGTATAATTTTTAACAGTCAGGGTAAAACACATTCTTCCTTGGACTTGCCAGATTTAACGTCACATGCTAGTAAGAAACTAAGCCAAAATGCTGGCCAAATGCCTCTGTCCAGAAGTATCATCCAAACCATAGCCAGCAGAATCACACAGAATCACAGCAGCTGGAAGGGATCCACAAGGATTGCTGAGTCCAACTCTTAGCCCTTCACAGGACATCTCAGCCCAAATTCTCCATTACTTGTAACCACCTACAAAAATTTTTATGCTGTTGTGGAAGTGCAAAAACTATTTTTGTTTTTAAAGCTGCATTTTGTAAATGAATTCAGTGGTTGCCTACAGCTTAGAGGTATTTCATAAACACTACTACAGAAAACATAGCAATTTAGGTATTTAGATACTCCACATACTGCAATGCTTCTTTCTCATCAAAAAAACTTCCTTCCACTGTACATATTGCCATAGGAATTCATATTTAATTACAGATTTAACAAAGAAATATAGGATGTCTGAACCCAGGTCTCATTTCAAGTATTACAATGACAGTTTCAGTCTGAGTAAGGATAGAAGTATCTGGGAAGCCCTGACAACCTCACACTGAAATTCTGTGTTTAAAATCTGATTATTTAAAAGAAGATAATTCTGAGTATTCAATCTTTTCACACCTATCCAACAAAGCAACTTTGGGAAGGTGCATTGAAACTTTCACTATGTCTGCACCTTTTATTTTAAGTATACAAAGCAGTATGTTACAAATATAGATATTTATGCATTTTTTGCCTGTGAAGTCATACACTGAGGTAGCAGAAGACATGCTTTAATGTCAATTTTCAAATCTGAGTGAAATCTAATGATTTAAAGCAGTGCTGTAACAGAGATGTTAAAGCATGATGTAAATTTTGCACACCTGCGTGTATTTGCACAACTCCAGATGCAAGCACTGAAATTCCCAGTGGGGAGCAAAGTCACAAGCCACAGTGAGATGGACTAAACACAGAGAGCAGTCTGCTTCACAGCCCAAAGTAAACAAAACAACACATAGCAGCAATGAGTATGTAAATAATGTAGAGATATTAGGATGTCTGATACTGCTATTTTTATCTTGGATAACTCAGTCTATAATAAAGAAGAATACCGTGTTCTGCACTGGACAAGCCAGCTGCTGTGAACTCACCCAAGCAGTCAGCTTTCTGTTCTGGGTCCCCTTGTGGGCAAGTCAGATCCAGATCTTCTCTCTCGCATCCAGACTTTGTCTGTTTTTACCCGAGACCACATCTCACTCCGACAAACCATCACTTTCAAAAAGAACAGAGTGAGCCCAGCAAGGGTCAGGCTGCAGGACTTCACTAGGGGCTAAGAACAAGTAGAGATCTGCCAATCTGGCCACCCACTTCAAAAACCATTTCTCCAGCTTAGCTTTCCCACCGTAAATTCTTGATGCAGATAAACAATTAAAAAAAAAAAAAACAATCCAGTCGTTTATCCTCCAGGCTGGAGAGAAGGAAAGAGGCTGCCACAGCAATGCCTGTTTGGAATGCTTGGCAGGTACACAAGCACAAGGGGGATGATGCTATAGATAAGCATAGACAGAAATAGCTAGAAGGATGAGCTGGCTCAGGGTAGCAGTGGTGAAAGGCAGCAATGTTCCTTCTCCTGTGATTGTACGAAAACTAGCAGCTGACCCACAGACTCACCGAGAGTGTTGGCAGGAGAGGGTTCCTCCAGGCTCTGAGCCTCACACTGGAAATATCCTCCTCGCACAGATCCCCTTCCCCATCCTGGATACATGCTTTGAAGGCTGCATCTTCTCAGCTTGCTTCTGACTCAGAGCACAAAACCTGCTTGCTGCCTGTCGGGGGTTTTGGTGCTATTCCCAGAATCCTGCCAGGAAGCTGCAGCTCACAGCTCTCCCTGCGCCAGCAGGAAAATCCAGTAACTGTGGCTCAGAAAATACTTCCAAAGCACCGAACTGAAGTATCTGGGCAGCCACCTCATCTTTCCCCCATGAGCAGCCTCACACAGCTCTCCCTACTGCTCATACCAGCCCACAATGAGACAAGGATGTCACCTGGCACTTATGCAATTCTTCTGCAAAAATACAAAACAGTTACAAAACAGTTAAATGTGAGAGTTTTACCCATCTGCCACCATTTAATCATCGTTTCTTCCCCACTCCTTTTCTGTACGGCAAGAAATTCTAATTTTCTTCTAAAATTGGAAAACAGTCTCACCTGAATGTGCCTGCACTGGGGAAGAAGAAGGATTAAAAATCCTGCTTTTTAAAGCTACTTGAGCAGGAAAAGATTAGTCAGAGCCTACTTTACCCTGTGCAGTATCAATATCCAGGAACCCAGATCCTTGTCTGTCAGTATGATGGGACACCAGAGAAATTTCACAGCTTGGAAAGGGTTGAGATGGGCAAGAACACTGAGCTCAGCTAGAGGTAGCAGTCTGGGAAGGGAAACAGTCCTCCTCAATCTGAGAAAACTGAGAAGGAGGACAGTAAAGAAAGGTGAGAGTCACGAGCATTACCGCTGTGGTTTCACCGGTGGGGAGCAGGGGTGGTTGAGGTCGTGACCAGGTGTGCACCAGAGAAGAGATAAACTACAGAAGACTAGGACTGGGACACAGACAAGTGAAGCTATGCAATACAGCAGAACTCATGAGTGGGGCAAGCAGCCAAGAATGTGAGAACACAACAGGAGGAGGGAACAGGCATGAGAAGAAAGCAATGTCATGAGAAATGGAAGGAGCAGAATGATCTGAGAAACAAATTAAAAACTCAGTGCTTAGAAAGAAAAGAAGGAAAAATAGACCACAAACTAACATCCACCTCATTTTACATAATTTTCTTAATCTGTTGAGCCTGGAAACATCACATTCTGACACATGTTCTGATTCCCTTGTTACCACTGGAAGTTACATTACTTCAATCACTGAACCATGCTCCTGTGTCCAGCAGGGAATGTCCTGAGGAACCTTCCTCACCTCCTTCAGAGCAAGGGGACAGAGGAATGCTAGCACAGTGTTGGTGGCAGGGCAGACAGGAGCCATGCCACCACAGAACTCTTCACCTCCCGTGCCACCACTACACCAGCCTAGTGAAGGTGCACATGCAGATGTGGGATCAAACACTGCTATTATGGGACAGCTGCTGCCTTGCTCACCAGCTGCCAGCACTGCCAGCTCAGGTTGCTTGAGGAAACCTTGTAGGCTATAGCTATCCCATTCAATTAGTCATTCCCAAGTAGCTTCCCAGGAATAAGGTCACCTTCCAAGATAGGACTGAAATGGGTGACTGCATGCAGCTGCCTGATGGGGACATGTGCTGACCCTCTAACTCCTGAAAATAGGCCTGGCAACCCACTGGGAGAAAACTGCCTGGCAGGGGTCTAATTCAGGTCAGGAATTGCTCCAGCAGCTTCCCAGTGTCAGCAGACAGGCTCTCCTTGGGGCCTGGCAGTGCTCTTTGCTAACAGAGACAAACCTGTAGCTTAGCATAATACTGTAGTTGGTCAGAGAAAACCTATTATTTTTTCATCCCACTTCATTTGTCTTGACTACCCCAGAAAATCAGAAAAAAATAGTATGTTTGTCATGGCAGGAAAACTCAAGAACCTTAAATAAATGTCTTTTGAGATAGGGCTGATAAAGAAAAACCTTAGGTTCAGAAAGATAAAACCTACAAGTGACAGCAGAGATACAAAGGGAAGCTTAAATTTGACGTGTAAAAAAAAAAAAAAAAAAAAAAAAAAAAAAAAAAAAAAAACAGCGAGCTTTAAATAATTTGTGCCCAGGCAGAGTCTTCAGGCACATTTATTTGCTGTTTTCTATGAAGAAAACCATTATTGTTATAAAAATTACTGCACATTTTTTTGATGATATAGTTTTGTTGGATAAGAACCAATGTTGCCTGACAGTGCTTCAGCAGTAGTACTAGAGCACCCACTGTAGTTTAAATTAAAGCTTTTTAAACTCATTAAACAAAGTATATGCAGACCATTAAAATAAAAAGGGCATTTCAAAAATTCACAAGTTGTAAACTGTTCCTTTCTAAAATATTCCTATCAGCTAGGGTTACCTCCTTTCAGATTAACAGAGAAGTAAGCCTGAAAAGCAGGTAACTGTGACCTAAAGAAACTAAGCGGAAAATGTTTTGGCAGTTGTTTAGAATAAGTACTTTGTATCAAGCAGCTGATGATTTCAGACATGTCCTGTGTTTTTCGCACTACCTTCACAGTAAGGTGAACTGTTACCCCATGTTCTTTGTCAAAGAGAAGAACACAGTTGAAGTATTTACAGTTTGATATTTACCATTTAAATGATGGGTAAGAAAACAAGAACAGTAACAGATGGTCTTCTTTTAACTGAATTTAAGTTATTTAGAGCTATTTCTGGGTAAAAAAAAAAAAACAAAACAAAAACAAAACAAAAAAAAAAAAAAAAACAAAAAAAAAACCAAAAAAAAAACACCACAAACCAAAACACCACACACATACCCCAAAAAGCAAACAAAATCTGCCTTCCTGTTGCATATTATTCATCTGAGATTTAACAGCTACATTTGTTGAAATAAAAGTAAAATGTAGTCCAGTTTTAAAAGTACATGACTGATAAAATTTAGTGTCCCATTTTTAACTTGCAAAGGTGTTGAAGGAGCTGTTTTATTTGACAAGAATCTCTAAATACCACTTTATATTTTCACTGGGATTTGGTTGCTGATTATTTTCACAGCTAAAAACCTGCCTCATATGTTTGATCTTCCTCACCACCACTCCAAGTGAAAAAACTGTCTTAAGGTCTTTATTGTATCAGGAACTAACACTTTTGAAAACTAACTGGAAATCTCATTAAAGGAAACAATACACACACAGCTTATTTCCCAGTATAGTTTTAGGAGGACACTCTTCCACCTGACTTATCATTATATAAGGTCTTTCATAAAGACCACTGAGTCAGTTTGTCTCTAGGAAACAAACCAGTGACAGATACCAGCACTCCTCATCAGTCAAGCTAGCAACAGCCAAAAAACACCATACAAACCCTTTTCCAAGCAAAAAGGGATATCCCCAAAAATCAGATACAAGAACACCATGAACCCAAGCAGCTCCCAAGAGCAGATGCAACAGCACTAGAAATAAAAAATTAAATGTTTTCTTTCTCTACAAAGAACTTTCATGTCAAGCATGTTGTGCTGTGGCTTGTATAGAGCTAATTCTCTTCACAGTAGCTGCTTACTGGACTGTGTTTTGGATTTGTGCTGAGAAAAACAAAGTGTTGGTAATTCAGGGATATTTTGGTTACTGCTGAGTAGGGCTTACACAGGGTCAAGGCCTTTTCTGCCTTTCACCCCACCCCACCAGTGACTGGGCTGGGGGGTGCACATGGAGCTGACCCCAGCTGGCCAACGGGATATCCCAAACCACATCTGGGATCATGCTCAGCATATAAAGCTGGAGGAAGAAGGAGGAAGAAGGGGGATATTTGGAGTAATGGGGATTATCTTCCCAAGTCACAGTTCTGTGTAATGGGCCCCTGCTCTCCTGGAAATGGCTGAACATCAGCCTGTCCATGGGCAGTGGTGATTTCAATTTCTTGTTTTTCTTTGCTTGCATGGATAGGTCTTGCTTTCCCTATCAAACTGTCTTTATCTCAACCCACAAGTCTTCTCATTTTTACTCTTCAGATTCTCTCCCCAATCCTGCTGGTGGGGAATGCATGAGGGGCTGACTAGGGGTTAAACCATGACAAAAAAATATGAACTTCTACAGCTTAAAGGAGGTTTTCGGGTTTTGTTGTTTGGGGATTTTTTTTTAAATCATAGCTTCTGAAAAAAACATCATCACTGATTTTCTTCAGAAATAAGCATATTTTAGCTCAATAGACTTGTGTATTTATCCTTTGTCTAAAGTGAAAACATTCACATTCAGTTACTGAGTGCCTGTATAAGCAGCAAGTTACGGTCACCATCAGAATTAGTTTTCCTCTGACATCATAATACATAATTCCCATTACAGAAAAGAAAGTGTCTAGGAGAGAATTTAAAATTGTCCATACTGCACTTTACATGCAATTGTGGAACACCTTTTTGGGGGTAAATTTTTTTTCATTTGCTCTTAGTGTTTGTATGATCTACCATGTTGAAGTCATAGAGATAAAAATCCTTGAGCTGGAGAATTGTCAAAGCTGTCAAAGCCATTGTGAGGTCCAGAAATGCTCCTTAATGCAATTGTGGAACACCTTTTTTGGGGTAGATTTTTTTTCATTTGCTCTTAGTGTTTGTATGATCTACCATGTTGAAGTCATAGAGATAAAAATCCTTGAGCTGGAGAATTGTCAAAGCTGTCAAAGCCATTGTGAGGTCCAGAAATGCTCCTTAATGCAATTGTGGAACACCTTTTTGGGGGTAGATTTTTTTTCATTTGCTCTTAGTGTTTGTATGATCTACCATGTTGAAGTCATAGAGATAAAAATCCTTGAGCTGGAGAATTGTCAAAGCTGTCAAAGCCATTGTGAGGTCCAGAAATGCTCCTTAATTGCTCCACACACATTCATCTCTAGCTTTTCTGAGGAACCTGCCAGCTAGGGTTAGTTTACTGCCTACCTTCTACTGTATTAAAATGCTCATCCACTGGGGTGTTCCTAGCTTTAAAAATCTTTCTATAAAGGAATTTGAAGATGTTTTACAGCAGTTGCCCTCTCAGATCAGAGCAGAAGCCCATCAGGCTTCACATCCTATGTACAATATCAGTATGAACCATACTTCATAGGATGACATAAGAGTAATGCAGAGAGAAGGAACAAACATTTCCCTCCTCTATGACCCCATAGCCTCAGATCCAGCCATTACAGACCAAATGAGCTCTTGCATGTAAGAGTTTCCTTTATGTCCAAGTGCCTCCTAAATTACTGCAGTTTTTATGCATGACCTGTCTTCCTTTTAACTTACTGGCCAGTTTCAAGCAACTGTGGTGGAAGTGCTCAATTCCCACAACTTTTGTGGAAGTTGGTGATCAGGGAGTAGAGCTGAAGAAAGCCTGAAAGGCTGCTTTCATTTCACGTGACAACAGAAATCTTCGTGGGAAAAATTTTCCTTCATGATGAGAAAGCCTCAACTGGAATAAGTATTTTATGACACACCAAGGAATTAATCTCTTTGTCACGGTTTCTCTCACATGGTGACTGTCTACTGCCTAATGAGGTGCTACTGTGACCGATGTTTCCACAGCAATTCCAGCATCACCAAGGACTCTTCCCTGTGTGGCTTCTCTGTACAAAAGGGCTTGGTACAGCACAGTAAAAAGTGAACTAATCATGAGAGATAAATCCAATAGAAACCAAGCTTCAGTAGTTCTACTAGTTTTGTGACCATTTGCATAATTCTGTGGTTTTGAAACCCATAAAATTGTCATGTTTTAAAAATTCTAATAATTTTTGGTGTACAGTGTTTCATGGACATGTTAGTTGATAAATGCAACATTCCTTTATGTGAAAGGGGCTTGCTCTTTTTCTCCTGAATCAACATTTGATTTTAAACACTGTCCCATTGCTTTCATGGTAGAATGTAGGGTGATTGGAGCTTCCAGCACTCATAAGAAAATTCTCTAAAATTATTTGAACACAGTGGAAGTGTAACACCAGATAGTTCAGAAACAGCTTCTTCCTACCCTTATTTTTGCTGATACTCCTATTTGGACATGATAACATGTTCAGCATACAAGAAAAACTCTATCAGCACTCATAACACTGCATAAGAACTCATATTTACATGCATGAGAATTGTCTGTTGTAGCTCCAGTTTTAAGGACCAATAATTCAAATATGGGGATGTCTGCCAACCTGGAAAAGATGATAAATCACACCAGTCACAGATCTCTGGTAAGAACCAAAACTACAAAACACTGAGCAAGAGGTTCTAATTACTAATGTCCTTTTCTCTAGCTACCTTCCTCTGGCAATTCTGTGGATGCTAAAAACCAAAGTGTCCTTCAACAAAAACAAACTTCAATTCTAGTGCTCTTGAAATTTAAATTATTCCCAGTGCCACTGTAAGACTTCTTCCTGAAGGATTGTTTTTACCATTGCAACACTGGTGTCTGATGTACACACATAGTTACTTTTCAAGTTGCTTTTACTGAGGGGACTATCCTAGTACCTGGATTCAACCTCCAGTCATGCTTGATATCAATTAAATATTTCCAAATGCCTGAGCAGAGTATAAAAGAGTAGCCATGCAATTAGCGAGTGTCATGGACTCTCATCAGTGCATGTGAAAATGGGTCAGCAACATTTAGAGTGTGCACATGTAAAAGATGATGTCTCAGGGTGCTTTCCAGCTCTCCTCTTCTAAGTCTACAACATACATCATTGAAATGAAACCTGTGTTGAGCAGTATCTGTTTCTAACATACGGCAGACCATTTCACCACCTTCTTTGAAAGCTTTTGTTGGGTCCCTGAAGTTTACTTCCTCATCATCCCTCCAAGTTTTATTTCTGCCACCCCTTAGACTTCTTTCAATTTTTGCACCTTTTTATCCTTCCCAGTCTGTTTTCTCTAACCTCATTTTCCTGCCTTCTCTTCTGTATTTCCACTTAAATTTAAACCATGCTTGCAGTCATACTGTACTGATTGTTTCACTAAATCATGAGGAAAACAAGTGAGAAGTACCATCCTAAGACAGCTGAAGCTGTCAAGGAGTCTCTTGAACATTTAGCTATGAAAGACCTTCAGCTTCATTAAGAGATTTTGTTTTACTCACTACATCTACTGTGGCTTAAGATCATGCTGAAAGACACTCTGAACACTAACAGTTAAGCAGTGCAAGTGGCTCAGTTCTATGTTTCTCAGTGTGCCAGATATTTTTACGTTATTCCTACACAATTGCCAGCAGCCAGGGCCAGAGCGTGTGTAATGATGTGTGTCACTGAGAGCACTCTCCTTCAGTCTGCAGTGCCCAGCCATGCCAGCAGCCAGTCTGCTAAATGATCAGTTAGCATCAAGAATAAAGAGTTTAAGCTGTGTAAATAAGAAGCATTCATGTAGTTGGGAAGGGAGGAATTAGTCATTGTGCTAACAGAATATCCTGACTACAAAAAGGACCATAGTCCACACAGATCAAGGATCTGCTTATCACCGATATCAAAAAAGAGGATTACATATTGCATTAACCAGAGATATTTTCATATTCCCTGCTTTCCATATCCCAGGCAATTTTCTCTGACCTCTCAGAAGAGAACACTCAAAATGAACTCTTGGAGTATAAAAGTTAATAAGCAGCAGGGATGGCTGAGATTCACTAGATCAGTGGGAAGCCAACATCTCAGCAGCAAAATAAAGATTTCTTCTGTTCTCTAAAGATACTTCATTAAGCACAAATTCTTTCATTACACCAAGAACATGAGGTGGCATAGACTCTTCCACCTAACTTTGATAAACAGCCTATGCTTATTTGCTCTCACAAGAAAGAGAGACTGTTCCCTAATGGAGTGTGAGGTTGGATAAAGGAAATGGTGCTTGCAAGAGGGCTTGTAGACTAATCAGCAAGACCCAGCTTTACTACAAATGGAGACCAACTGTGTTCTCTAGTGAAGAGTGACTACTTACAGTTTTGGGCAATTCAAGGCAAAGAGGAACCTCTGCACTGCTCTATGTCATGTGTGTATAGCCTCTCTCCTGGAATAAAAGTGATTTTCCAGCTCAGAAGGGTGACCAGCACACTTGAGAAGGTGCTCAGTGATGGCTCCTCCTAGTAAAACCCTCAAGTCATGTGTAAACAACCAGACATTCTGCAAAGGGAAGCTCCAGCTCTGACAGATCTCCACACTTAATACATGAGACTCCAGGACTATAAATTCCACTCTGTGCTGTGGAACTTTCCTCAGGATATTGTCCTACCACTGGTTTGCAGGTGCATTTTTTTCAGAATTAGTGCCATTGATTCTTCCCTTGTGTTAAGTGGCAAGGACAGTTTTTGTAATTCCAGCTGGTAAAAAAACTCTACTCCAAGAACACAGCATAAAGCCAGCTGGATTTTTACAGTAGCAGCACCCTTTCCTTCAATGCAGCTTGCAGTATTATAAACTAGAAATTTAAGGTAAAATCCAAACTCCTTTAATAACATTTAAAAAGTGAAATAAAATTTGGTATATTATGAGGTACAGCCTGGAGGTTTTTATAAAAAAGCTGTGTCTTGAGGACACAGACTGTGTTCATAATACAATAAACCAATGAAGACCTAATGGGCTCAATCCACTGAAATTTGAATGGAACTTGTACGCTTGTGAAAACTGTATTCCCAGTCAAGTCACACAGCCTTTTGAAGGCAATAAGAAAAAACAGATGAAAAATAAAAGAAGGAAAAATAACAACATGCTTAGGGTTTGGAATGGACCTTAAAGATCACCTAGACCCAACATTGTAGGCAGGCACATCTCCTACAGGCAGGACACAATGTCTCTGAAGCAGTACCTGCAAGCCCCAAGAAGAATTTCTGTTCTCACTGATGAGGACAGGATAATCTGATGGAGACTTGACACCCATGACAATGCCTTTCCAAGGATTTAGAAAGAAGGAGAGTTGTTGGATTCCCACCATCCTACTCTAAACATGAAAGCTGGGCAAAAGCCATCAGACCCTGGCAGAACAAGATGCATAATCTGATTCATGCAAATGGCTAGTGAAGCCAATAAGGCTCTTGACAAGCCTCACTTCTCAGAGTGTCATTCTGCATTATTATTTTGTGATTTAAAGCCCCTCTTCAGCCAGCCCATATAAAACCATAAAATTTCAGAGTGTCAAATCAAAGACCCCACCTCAGCAAATTGAGTGTCCATAAATGGCCATTCACATAAGAGCTGGACTGGATGGTTCCTGTGGGTCCCTTCCAATTAAGAAGATTTTTGGAGTGTGAACACTGTATAATTCAGGTGTTACTCTCTGGTAGAGTTGCTGGAGCTGACTCAGTGTAAAGCCAGATGAGACATTCAAGCCCCAAGTAGTTTTCTTGCTTATTCTTGACCATGAAAATCCAAAATGCTGAAGTGAATCCATGGAGTTCACTTTATAAATTGTCCATCTTTGAGAAGAGATTTTTCATTTCCAGGAAGGGCTTGCATCAAAGGGCAGAAAACTGAAATATTTAACATTCTTGCTAGTGATTTTCTTCATAATTAGAAGGGAAAAAAAAAAAACCCACAAGATCAGAACTGACCCACGATTATTGACTGCATTGGTTTGACGCTGGCACAATGCCAGTGTCCCCATGAAAATGCACTTTCCCAAATAAATGCCGTGAGATGTGATCAGGAACAGAGCAGAGCAGGCTCAAGCTTAAAAACAAAGGAAAGAACTTTATTAAGCTACTACTATGATAAAAGACACACACTGAATTCAGAATGAAAACCTTCCAAAACATTCCTCCTCCCCCCACCCAAACTCCAACAAACCACAGTGAGACACAACTTGGACCCTCAATCAAGTCATCACCCTTCAGATAATCAATACTCAGTCCATCAAGGGAGAGAGAAGTCTCTCTTGTACCATAGAACCCCAGGAAACACAATTGCCACCTCTTGTGTTTCCACATCACACATGGCACCGCCCAGAGAAAATCTGCCAGTGTGACACTCTCCTTTCCATGTCACAGTGCTCTCACCACTGTGCATGGACTGAAACTGCTCATAGGGCTCCACCTTTAAGGATACTTTGCCAAGGACCAGAAGAACAACAGTTCAGTTTCTCATTTTCAGGACAACAGTCCCCCCCCATTTTTTCCTCCCCTGGGGCCGAGGGTCTCAAGAATAGAGATCTTCTTCCTGAAGACAGGGGGCACCACCACACCCTCCTCATCAATGCAGCAGGTCACTCTCTTGGCTCCAACCATTGCATCCCCCTAAAAATGCAGTCTCTGTTGCAGGAGAAATTGGCTCAGTCTATGGCTATACGAAAAAAGTCCAGCCAAGGCCACTCCATCATCTCCTCCCACCTAGGATTATTTCCCTGTCTTCTTCTGACATCTCAGGCCTCAGGCCATCTCTCTTCTCTTTCAAACCAAGGAGTATTAATATTCCACAAAGCTTTCATTATCCAAGAAGGGGTTAAAAGTCTCACTCCCAGGACAGCTGAAATCTCAGCCCAGAACTCCAACTCCCATGGCTGGGCACCTCCCCCCACTGCCGCATAGTCTCTGTCTCTTTCACTCTCTCTCCCTCTGGGGGAGAGGCGGGGGAGAAACAAAGACATCTCAGATTTTCTCCACCCTTCCATCCTGCAGGGGCCGGCCCGGTTCCAGTCCCTTCAGCCCCTGGCCTACCTCTCCCAGGCCGCATGGCTTCCCCTCCCCTACCCAGCCTGGGGCTGGGCAGGGGAGAGTCTGCATCCTTCACTGACCGGAACCAAAGAGAGAGAGCTCCCCTGGGAGTTCTTGCTTTTAACCCTCTGTGTTCTCAGAGGCGTGTCCATGCCTTCAGTGGTCACTCCAAGTATCAGTATCCAAACCTGACTAGTGATTGGTTTGACCCCAACTTCCTGAGAAAATTCACTTCCCTGTCAAACCATGACATTGACCATGCACAAAACTCATTACAGTAAACTACAATACAACAAAACTTTTTACCAGCGTCCCCATTCAACTTCACCAGTTCCCAGTGTGTGGAAATAAAATCCGTTTAAATGTAACAAACATAATAGTGCTGCTGTTAAGAGTCCACTGACAAGTGGTTCATGAGTGAGGCATTAAAGTGGCCAAGGATCAGGTAAAAATGTGAAGGGCATTCAGGGCTGAGGATAAGAACTTTCTACTTCTTGACCACAGATGAGAGGCAGCAAAGGGGGCTGGCACAGAAGGTGGTGCGGCAGGGAAGGTCAGCCGGGAGAGTGGCTGATGTACACAGCTGTGATGGGAAAAGCACGTCCATCAGAAGTGGGGCACTAAATATATAAGGGATGTTACAGGAAAAGTGACAGGCTTTCAAATAAAATGTGCAGGTAACTCCCTGCTGTGAGAGTGGGAAGTAGTCAACTGTGCTCTCTCCACAGAAAAATGTACAGGAGAAAAAAAAAAAAAAAGAAGAGAATATCTATTTTAGCTACATGCTTGAAATACCAATGAGCCATTCACAGAGAGAAACCAGAAATGCAATAAGGTGCAGAATGGCATGGCAGCACATCAGACAGATAGTCTTGGAAAGAGCTGACCGAGCAGTGGTAACTGCAACTGTGAAAGGTGGTAAAACCAGGTCAGTCCCATCCAGGAGTTAAAAAAAATCCCCCACTCAGGGATGGGGATGAGAAGATGAATTTATAAAGTAATGGCTGGGCAAAAACATCAGCATGTTTCCAAATAAAATGTTTTTCATGTGAAGTGTAATGTCAACAGCAGGAAGATAAATCCAAGAACATTTAATTTTTTCCAGAAAAAAAAAGCTGAAAAAGTTGAGGAAGAAAATGTGTTAGGTGTGGCAAAGTTTGAAGAGACCCATTAATAGTGGTAAAAAGTGCAATAGAGTAATTTTTCAGAGAGCTGTTTCCTTCTTCATTTCTGTATGAATAGATAACATTCCCTCTTGCATTTATCCAGACTTACATGGCTATGATACCACCTCACATAATTGCAGGTCAGTGGAGCAATAACAAGATTTTTTCCTAACTGAACCAAAGCATTATTTTCAAAGCATGTCAGTATGAATCTACACATAGTTCATTATAATTTGTGTCCTCTTCTAGTTAGGAGATGAGTCTTTTGGCAACATGCTATTTCCTAAACCTCAACATACTCTTCTTGCCTTTTGCCCAGGTGAAGGAAGGTGGGAAATCAAAAAACCAACAGATCCAGAAGGTATTTACTGATGGTAAAAGTAACTGATATGAGTGGGGGACTCAAGCCAGGAATTTATAGCATGGATTAATTGAGGGGGACCAGAAGAGAGACTTGGGAAAGAAAAATCAAGGTTGCTGACCTTGAGGGTGTGGAAGGTGGTGATAGTCAACACCTATTTTCTCACACTGTCACAGCAAGTTTAATCTCAAGCATTTATATGACACAGGCTGCAAATAATAATTTCTTCCCATTTGGGATAAAGTTTGGTATTGGAAGAGCTCAGTCTCCTTCATCTACTCCTCTAAACTTTCTTCTACCCCTTCATTGCCACTTGCAGCAAAAGCAAAGCAATCCTTTTTATATCCTTTAGAGTTTCATCTTCACAGAACACTACCAGTTGTCCCCAGAGTTCTACTCTATATCCTATTACAGCACTACATGGGAATTAAATTAGCAGATGCCAAGCCAATTGCCCAGGGAATTTTAGCAATGTAGTCTTTGAAATTTACTGAGTGGAACATGTATTCACTGCAAAAATAGAATGATGCTAGTTTCTCTAAAAACTGTGTCAGGTTCACAGATTTGTATGTTCTAGTCTAAACTAGAAGTAACATATCCCTAAATATATGAAATATTTATATTACCTTTTGTGAGTGAAAACTGAGAAAAACAAACATTAAAGACAGATATATGCCTAAATTCAGGCCTCCTCTGTTCAGAAAATCCCTAAGAGACATATCTAAGAAATATATTCTTCAGGAGAAATTGGGAGAAAGATCATACATGTTTCCCTTTATATTTAATCAAAGGATTTTGGTGTATTCCTGATGTTTTCTCATATTCAAAAGTGGAACAATTATTTTTTTCTCCACTGTTTTATGGAACCAGCATGCAAAGCATGCTTTTGACTCCATAGAAAAAGCATTTTAATGTCAGTCAAATTAATAAAGCCCCAAAATTTACCAATTTTAAACAGCACCGGGGCAGACAGAAGAAGAATGCTCTTGCAAATCCGAAAATGGAGGACAGGCCCCAAGCTTCCTACATTTATTTTTTGAATGGTTTATTATGTCAGCAAAGACCTCCTCTTCCTTAAGAGTCAAACTCACTTGAGCAAGAAGCAGCCTCACTCTCTCCTTTAGGGGCACCTTTACGTGGTAACTGTTCATACCCTGCGTAATATTTGGGCAGACAAAAGGCTTACTATATGTTTCTGGCAAGTTTTTCTTTTTAAAAAAGTCAAAACTAATATGAAGTATTTTATCCCAGTACTAATTAATGTAATAAGAGCAAAGCATTGTAGGAAAAAAATTAAACCCTTGCCTTATGAGAGGAAAAGTAAGATCATTGCTGATGTTTCTGGGAAACCTCCTAGCTATTGTAGCGATGGATCCCAACAGTGGAACACAGACAAATCTGTAACTGCAGCTCAAATGACAGGATGACAGGAATTATGTAAATTCTAGAAAAATATACATGCCAGGCTACAATCCTATGTACTTCCAGCAGGGAAAAAAAAACGAGTCTACATCTATATACCTGTAAGAGTAATAAAATAAATAAGAGTAGAACAAATTTTGCGTTGAAAAATCCTGCAATTAAAAAATTATGAGTCACTCCTCCAAACCATCATTAAAAATAAATTATAATACATTTATTTGTCAATTGTTAATTCAGACTTTGGGAACAGTTGCATTGCTTTTTTCCTCAAATTGTAGGTATTATAAAAAGCTTATACACATATGTATAAATAACGTGTATGCAAATTGGCACTAAAACAATCATGAAATATCAGGAGATCCAGAAGAAAAATTAGTAGGACTGTAATGAATATCATTGTAATCAACTAGGGAAAAAACAAACAAACACCCAAATAAACAAAACAAGGAAGACTGTTTTAGTCTTATTCCTTACTGCTCACACAAGTTATAACAAGCTCCCCATGAGCACAGACTAGATAAAAATGTCTTGTTTGGGGAGGAATTGAATCCTCAGGCCCAAAAAGTACACTTTAACTAGATCCCACGGCCACAGAGCTACACACCTCCATGTCACCCTGTCTCTATCTTTCTCACTGATAAAGAATCCCAGATACTGTGCCAGCGAAGGACACCTTTAGATCCCACAAGTGGATGAGGAAGGGTCACCTTCTATCCTACACCTCATGCAAAATGAAGCAGCCCCAGGCACAGTATGCAGAGAACAGGGATGCATGGACAGAAAACCCTGAGAAAGTCTGCAGAGTCCTACAGACTGCAATACTGAATTTTGAATGGCTGAAGTGCTACCAGTGATCAGATCAGCTAAATGCAGGGATGCTCACATCTTAGTGTTAGCAACTCTCTGGGGGCAACCACAGTTCTGAATGAGATACAGCACTGCCTCAAAAATGCACACCATTGATTCATTCTCTAGAACTATCATATGTATTTCCAGACAGTGCTTTGAACTTGTATCAGCAAGATCAATAGTGCTGCCTTTTATAGATTGGAACTCTGCAGCCTCACAGTTACTACTTCAGCATATATGAAAGACTAGCAGGATACAAAGGGATCTCATTCAGCTCAATGTGTTAAGACAAGAAAAATCAAACAGGCAGGTCTTTGGCTCCAAATTACTCCAAAGGTCAAGATGAAAACGGAGCACATTACCTGCCATGCCATCTTATAAGCAGTATTAATATTTTCTTATCAGTCTTGATGCCAAACACAAACCCAGCCTGCAACAACGTTAACATTATTGCCAGCAGATCTTCTGACTTTCTAGAGTGACCTGTCAATTTACTCATCAGTCGATGATTTTTCCTTATCTAACATTAAATTGAGATTTGTACTTACCAAAATACATAAGCTCCAACAGAGCAGTGTACTGTTATTGTAGAGACTGCCTACTGCAGCCTACCTCTTTGCTCTCTGGCTGCCACAGCAGCTTTACAGTGGTGGTTCCAATCTCTCCATCTGAGAAGCCTTAGGACTAGAGAAAAGGAGGTTTGCTTCCAGCTAGAAAAACTGACATTCATTTGCAGCCAGCCTCCACCTTGCATTGAGGCTGTAAGTGGAGTAATTCAAAAGTCAATACTGCTGAACCTGTGTGCCCAAATACTCTGGTCATCACCATATTTCACAAATTTTTACAGGAAAAAAATGCACATGGAGCAATAATTGTGTTGCACAGAGCACTGTGGGTCCCTGAGGAGACCCTGAGCTGAGCACTGGGTATTGCAGAACAACTCTCCACATAGAGGAGGGCAAGTAAATCCCTCCCTGCCACATACCTGCCTCTTGTTCAGCACTCTGGACACAGTCTAAGGAGCTTCCCCACATTCACAGGTGGCAACATAATTCTGAAACTTCACAAGATTTTTGTTTCATTTCAAAAGCCTTTGAGAGCCTATAGATGTGATGGTAAAGGAACAGAAGTAGAATGAAACTTAAAAAGAAGAAGAAACTGCAGCATTGCAGCTTATATTGGACAAGAAAAGAATATAGGCAAGTCATGGAGGCATCAACATAAAGATTACCTTCTTCTTGCCACATTTGATTCACAATTTCATTAAAACCACAAAGCTATTTTTGTGAGAATTCATAAAAATTCTCCTCAAAAACTAAATTTGATGGGAATCTCAAATACATTTCTCTGTGACTCAACATAAACTCAGATCAATTACCTTCCAGATAATTAATGTCAAAATCAACAATAAAAAAAAAGTGTTTCATTTTTATGCTAGCTGCCTTTGGACTGCTTTGGGGCTGCATATGGCCCCAGTTGAGAACATCTTCTTAAAAGTGTACTTTTGTCTGGTAGGCATCCAATCTCAGATGACCTCAAGCATTGTGGATGTTCTAGCATCTATACATATGTGCAACTGACATTATATGGATGGTATCCTGGAATACATGATTAATTTTTGTGTATTTTATCCCTCTTTGAGACAGTAAGTTATATAAGCAGCAGTTTCAATGATTCAAGCAGGCAGCTAGAAAGAACAGACCTCAATTGCTTTCTTTTTAAAATGTATACTTGTAAATTAAGAAGCATTTCAAGATTAGGCATCTGTCCAATTCTTTTTATCATTTAGTGTATTATGCTAATGAGGATGCTGTTTCTTTAATTATATCATTTGAAGAAAAAATTGCATTCAGTCCCCTTGATCTTCTTTAAAACCATTCCCATGCTTGATTCCCCTATAGGCTTTAATCACGCTGCCTCAGTGTGAAACTCTGCATTTGAGCAAAACTCTTCTCAAAACTGGTTCACTGAGAAAGTTTAAATTGTTCTCTCATTGGAACTATGTCCTCTACCACTTGGCCACTTTTGGAGGAAGAGCCATAAGATTCAAACTAGCACTAGTTCAAATGAAGAGTAATGGTGATACTTAACATACAGTGTATGTAACATACTAAATGCCAGGACTTGTTAGACAGGGGTAGAGAGACAACTGAAGTGAGCTATAAAATAATACCTTTCCATGACATTTCTCAGTAGAATTCAGAAAAATCCAATTCAAAAATCAAAGCACATATCAGCTGTTAAACCTCACTATGCAAAATTACCCACATATGATGTTCATGGGCATTTGTTATTAGTCAAATGCTTCACTGAGGCTTTTTTGTCTGTTTTAGAACACACACTACAGTAACTAAAGCAAATGTATGTTCCAGTTACAGTATATCCATTTAGAGTTTAACTGCAGTATTTGTTAACATGTTGTGCTTTCATCCTGCACTGATAGACTGAATCTTGTTGAAGCTAAGAACCAAATTGCACTAACATCTTGAAGCAAAGTATTTACAAACAAATATTCTGACACCTCATTTATCTGTTTTGCCATAAAATTGGCTTATACATGATTAATTATGAAAAATAAGCACAGCATGCTTTCATGCACTTTTACTTTGAAATCCAGGTCACACTTTGTTTTGAAATTCAGAAAAACAATATGAATAATATAATTAACATATCAGAAGATTCTTTGCAAGTAACTTTATTTAAGCAGGCTAAACCAGGAGCTTATGAAGTTGTTGCTATTTTGTCATTGCAGAGAAATAATTTCTTAACCCTTGTTTATATACTTTACTTCATTTGACTAATCCTTTGTATTGAAAGGATTTTTGGAGTAGGTATCCTCCTACTAAGACAAACAATGCTGAATGAAAGCAGTGCTCTTGTCCCAAAACATCTATAAGCTAATTCCTTCTCTGTGGACTTGTTTCCAGCTGGGATGCTGCTCCTTAGAAACAAGTCCATAATGGTGTGATTATAGATGGGAAAACAAACTTGACATGTAGAATCATAGCTTTGTTTAGGCTGGAAAAGACCCTTAAGATCATCAAGTCCAAGCATTAACCCAGCACTGCCAAGTCCACCACTAAACCATATCCCGAAGTGTCACACCTGCACATCTTTTAAATACCTCCAGGGATGGTGACTCAGCCACTTCCCTGGGCAGCCTGTTCCAATGGCTGGAACAGACCAGGCTGTTCTCTTTCTGGGAGGCAGCTTTTCCTAATAACCAATCTAAACCTCCCTTGATGCAACTTGAGGACATTTCTTGTCCTACTGCTACCTGGGAGAACTTGCACCTGGCTACACCCTCCTTTCAGGCAGTTGTAGAGAACAACAAGGTTTCCCCTGAGCCTCCTTTTCTCCAGGCTAAGAAACCCCAGACTTCTTAGCTGGTCCTCACAGAACTTGCACTCCAGACCCTTCCCCAGCTCCAATTCCCTTCTCTGGACACACTCCAGTACCTCAATGTCCTTCTTGCAGTGAGAGGCCCAGAACTGAGCACAAGATCTGAGGTACTGCCTCACCAGTGCTGAGTAAGACTTTCATAACCCACTTGAATACATAAAGTGAGTCATTCTACAGGTTCTCCACTCATGGCACTTAGTTGTCAAAATACCTTTGTGATGACACATTTCAGTATTATACTGTGCTTTTCTCAGGCATTTGCATTTGATCACCTCACGTGAACTATGCTCTGTCTGTACAGCTCCTTACAGACCCTCCCCCAAGTCCAGATGTGAGAGTCATTTCTGGCAACAGAGCAAGATCCACCTTGACCAGTCACTTGCTGGTGAGAATGTAATTTCTAGGTGCATGCTGTTTTCACTAAACCATTTACCTGGTTATGACAGTAACAGCCGTTTCTCATTACTTTAGTTTCAAGACTTTCCCAAGGAATGTGAAAAGAGAAGGTTTATCAGCTTTTGACCTCAGCTGCTTTCTAGAGCCAGCACCAAAGCCAGCTGCAGCATCAATGCGAGCTCAGGAAGTTTGCCTTGTCTGCACAGCAGCCGAGCAGTGGCCACTGGCTTGCAAAAGGCCACATGGGCTGGGAGTTGCCAACTGAAGAGGTCTGACCAGCAAACAAGAGCCTCCCATGTCAAAACGAATGGCCAAAATACTTGTGATTGGTGTATTGCAGAACTAGAAATAGAAAGCAATTCTTCCACTGTACCGTGGTATTTGAATAGCTTCTCTTTTAAAAGGGCAAACAGTTCATTCCCCTGAAAGCTTGACTGCAATGGCAATGGCTGGGCTTCATTTCAGTAAATATTAGAATTGCCTTTTTCAAAAAGGAAGCTCAGTTCTTTTAAAGGCTAAGAAGGTAACAGACAAACACACAATATTAAAAAAACTCAAAACACTAAAAGGCACTGTACTTATTTATGAGAAAAAGGGTGGGAAGAAAGCCATGGATACATGTCCAAGAAGGAAAACAGAATCTGGAATACTGGCAAATGACAAGCTGAGAGAGAGGCTGAGGTCTGCTAGAAATCCATCAAGTGAGATATTTCTTAAGCATGTGTCCTCAAAGGTATGAAAAATATTGTCACATTGAATTTTATTCTAGCAGAGAATCTGTTCTGGAAGGACCCCTTTAAAAGTGTGGCTTTGGGAAAGTCTGCAAATTTTAGTCATGGCTTAATACAAGCGAGCAGTGAAATCAACTCTAGCTGATGTTATATTTGACTCCTACTGGATACAGGTAAACCATCTAACCAGAAAATTATGTTTCAATACAGGCAAAGAGCAATGCTATAATTTCTTTTTCAAATGGAAAACAGTCTTAACCAATATCTAATTTATTTGTTTGGATATTTTAGAAAGGCCATTTCTCAAAATTAAAAACAAATCATATGTTAAACAGAGCAGGGGAAAATAGTCACATACAAAAATATAAAAGGACCTGCTAAAGGATGCTTTATTACATGCCAAAAATAAAAAGGAAAGTCACTGTGCTACAGACATGAAAGGAAGCTTCTATGGTTGAAAAGTCCTGGCTACAGAGAGTGAAAGCAGCAGAAGAAAAATCTGTAAAACAAATGCATAGTACATAACAGATGGGGGAAAGCCACTGTTAGCAATGAATACAAATTAACATTGCAGAAATGCAAGCAAACAATGGAAGCAAAAAAAAGTAAAAAACTATGGTGAAGTTTATAGCAATATTAGCTTCTCCCTAAATGAACAAGAATAAGAGAACGCCAAGCAATGACTTCAATAGTTGGTCATTCTAGACAAAAATTACCAAAAAAATCAGAAAAATGCAGATTTGACAACTACTTCTCCACATTCAGAAAGATGCAAGATGCCCTATTCACTTGTTACAGTGATAATGATACCACTATAACTTGTGAGAGCTTCAAGTAGCCCCTCAGTTTAAACCCTGCATTCAAGAGCAGAGGGCAGATGAATCAATAACTTTTAATTGAATGACTCTTTTAAAAGCCATAGATGCACTAAAGGTTCCTGGAGACTGGAAAGACTATCCAAGCAGCATTTACAAAGGTTAAGCGGGATAAGCAAAACACCTATCAAGCAGTTAGACTGACATCAGTAGTAAGCAAGAGCAGGGAAAGATTAGCATGGGACACAATCAATAAGGCATTGAAAGACAGTCACATAATTAACTCCAATCAACACAGCTGTATGGAAAACAGTCCTGGTCATGTAAATCTGATCATTTGTATGCAGTGACATCATCATTTGATAATGGTTTGTGCTGACAGGACTTATTTCTAGCCCTAATTTCACACTACTCAGTGATTTAAAGTCATGCAATACATAAAATCCTGAATTAAAAGATTCACCATACTAAATCAACCCTGCTTATAGCAAGTGAATTTCAAAAGTGACTAGCTAAATGGATAACTATGCAGAGAATCAACATCCTGATAACAGATTCCTTGTCAGTCCAGCAGGGGAAAAAAGTGAAGTACAACACTCAGAAGCTCAAAAGAGATACAGACTGTCTTGGAAGGCAGGGCTCATTATTTACTGAAAAAATGTAACAGTGACATGGTAGATTGAGTACTACTGGCACCCTTTAAATCAAGACCTGGTCTCTTTCAGAAAGATGTGCTAAATAAAAATCAAGGGACTCCTACTGAAATACTATGAATTCCTCTGACCTCTGCATTGCAGGCAAGAAGAATAGATATTCATGTGGCCCTCTTTGGTCTTTAAATTCATAAGCCTGGGAAACAATGACCCAAATATTATTAATGCCTCAGGAATTTAATGCAATAAGTGAATCATGCTTAATCCATCTGATACAGTGTAAAGTGCCTTGAGTATTTCTATGGGTTTTCAACTGTAATCCAGTGTTAAATTACTGGATGACTATTAAAATATTATCAAGTCACTTCCCTGAAATTCAGATTTTTTGGCTGAAAGTAGCAAAAATCTATCCCTATGCACAAATAGGGAGGGGCAGTATCAAACTCTTGATCCACACGTCCCCATGCAGATCGCTTCGACCCGTTCCTAGGAAGTGTTATTAATAGTAACACTACCAGAACAGTATTTCCATGGCATATCAGAAAGCCTCCTAGCAAGCACAGCTGTAACTAACACTAATTTCATGCAATTAGGGTTGTGCCCATATATCCATCATCTTCCTAAGCCGTGCTCCGTGATCAGTACAAGAGGTGAAAGCCACGTTACCCCTGCCAAACATTATTTGATTCTCTCTGTCTGAAACAAAACACAGGGTTTGGAAAATTCCATTCCTGGAAACAGCTCTGAAATAGGCCAGGAGACTTTATACTTCCAGTTTTGCAGCAGGAACCAAAATTGCAAAAAAAGACTTACACCCCAATGATGAGTAGGCACAGTTACAATCACTTTTAATCCAGTGCCATTTGTAACAATGGAAATGCATTTAAAAATATTTCTATACAAACTTTGCATCAGTGTCCTGCAATGCTGTCCTCAAAGAGATGATGCGCACTGCACTGTGCATGCTCTTCTTTCACATGGGAAAACACACAGGCCTGGAGCATCACAAGCCATCCGTGAGCCCATAAACACAAGATTTCTCTTCTTTGGTGCCTAGCCATTTGACTGCTGCAGGATGTACGTGCCACTCAGAAGACAGTGACACTCCAGTTCAATCACTTATTTCCCAGACATAATCACAGTATTTGTGACTGAGTGTAACTGACACCAGAGAAACTGCTTTTGACTTTGGGTCTCCCCAGCAGAATGCTTATGCCATGTTGGTGTCTGAACTCGTCCAGCCAAACTGTTTTTTATCACTTGAGGGACGGGATCATGCCTGGCCATGGGAAATGCATACACAGAGGCTTCAGCAGGCATTGTTATTGCTCACCATGAACACCTCGTGCCACTACAGCACAGTTTTACCAGGACCTATGCCACAGTCATCTCCCCACTGACAAAGTTATGCCTTCCCAAGCATGTAAGACTACCTTCAAATATTGTTACAATGCCTCAAAAAGTGACAGGATTTACTTTAGATATATACACTTTATATATTTACTTTTTACTATTTTATATTTACTTTAGATATATAGTACAATGGTTTGGATAGTCATATCTTCAGTGTACACTGTGCCTAACAAAAAAAGCAAAAACATTAGGAAAGCAGAGGTGTATTTTGGTTAGATAATTCTCCACAGTAAAAAGCCTCATGGTCTGCTTTGAAATCACCTTTATCTCTGCTGCTTCCACAATCATTAAATGGAATTTTCATTGGATAAAATAGCACTATTCAAAAAGAATCAAGGACTTCTTGAAAGAGTTCTTTGGTGGCAAGTACATTTAAAAGATGAAATCAGACATTAATAATACAAAATACAAGCTTACCCAAAATGATGGAAAAACAAGTTTTTCTTCCATTGGTGATAGTTTGCCTTAGAAGACAGTCTCAGGGTGGAAACCTTAAAAAAATAAAAAGGAAAGAAAAAACAAAACCAAAACAAAAGACTCATTAGAACTAGAGTAGGTAACAAGGGCATACACCATCAAATCTTCTGTAAACACAGTGCTGAAGATTAAACATCCTGCTCTTCTGATTAGGATCCTGTCCAAGTTTCCTGGCATTAGCTCACAGATAAGCTGGTCTGCCTTAGCACTGAGTGAAGTGAAGAAATGCACCTACTCTTAAAAGGGGAAAAGGATACAAAACCTTTGTGAAACAAACTCCACATTTTCTGTTCCTCTTCCTCTGGAATATCTTTAGAGTAAGTCAACACTCAAGTCAAATTTAGGTACAGAAACTAAAGGGGAAGCACAGATTCCACCCAATCGGGTTTTAATATATTTACAGAGATCATTGTTTTAAAGACACTCTGTGCTACTTGACACCCTGTCCCCTTGCCACGTTTTGATGCGATATGGGTGATGTGGTGTTGCTCAGGGAGATTTAGCTGCATTTGGTTGTGATGAGATCATCCGGAGAAAGTATGTAAGGAAAAAAGAAAAACAAGAAAGGGTGAGGAAGATCATCCAGAAAGCTTACAGAAGGAGCTTCTCACAGAAGTCAGGAAAAGATTACAATCACAAAAACTAAACATTGTGAATCAGAGAATGTGAGTTATGTCAAAAGACAACAGGTTAAGGCAAAGAAGGAAAGAAAGCCAGTCCTGAGATTTGATAAGAAGTCATGAGATGTGCTTTCAACCAATGGTAAAAAAAGGCCAAAGCCAAACTGCTGAGATTCAGAGATGAAACAAAAACAAGCTCTCTCAAGTAGCACTGACCAGATTAAAAAGATGATATAAAGAGGTGAAAAAGGTTTTGGGTTGGGATTTTTAGAGGGGAAAAAATTACAGGATTTTTTTTCTTAATTATGTCAGTGATGTGCATTTGTTTATATTATTATGGGAATGAGACAGGAGATATTAGAGTGAAGAATTAAAACATATGAGTGCATGGAAGACCAAGAAGAGGGATTTTACTGTGGAACAAGCAGAGCAGGTAGAGTTTACATGAGACCTGAGAGTATAATAGAGAAAAGGGAAGAGAGAGAGAAAGAATGGGGAAGCAGAGGCAAGGGAGGAAGGGGACATCAGGACAGTCTTTTTTTCCTTGTGGTAAAGACCAAGTCGACAAAAGTTAGATGAAAATCTAACTACATTTTACCTTTCCCCCCCACCCATTTTCCATTCCCCAACAATGAGTTACTTCTTTTCAAATAACTCAGTTAAATTAAGTTGTGTGTTCAGCCTCATTAGCCACCATCTCCATTCCCCTGCGGTTTTAATTAGATAGGTCTCTTTGTGCACAGCTACCTCAATCCTTCCCCCCAGACAATCCCACAATGTTGTTTCTTTCACATCATCATTCTTCAAATGCTCCCAGTTACACCAGAGGCAGCCCAGGTGATCAGGGCAGTGCAGAGCTCTCCCCTGGAGATAGCAAGGCAGGATCAGCAATACACACACACTCCTTGAGCAGGGCTGAGCTGCCCTTCCACACTGTTCCACCCATTTTTAATAAGGAAATTTAATTAATGACAATTTATGACAGAAGGGTCAGACCCTCTGCATAGACACCAAGCCCCAAATTTTTCCCAGTAGCCTCCTTTCTGCTCTGTGAGCCACCCATCACCTCCACACCCACCCCATGAAATCATAGAGCAGGAGCAAGGCCCCTACACCCCATCAAAGCTGGGGGATCACAGGTGTCCCCGACCTCAGAATGATATCTGGCTGCAGCTCTTCCCCCACAGCACCCACCCTGGCAAGCCCAGCACATCCCTCAAGGCATCAAGACATGGCACGATCCCAGAGATAGGAGAAAGCCTCACAAGGACCTGCTCCAAAGGTGTGACCTAAATTTAAGGTTTTTTTAGGGGCTTTTTGGTTATTTTGGTGTTTTTTTTTTTTTTTTTTTTTTTTAACTAGCACAGGAACAAAGGTACCAAAACCATAAGATTATCAGTTTTCAGCTGGAAATGGAGGTAAATGCTGATGTTTCAGGGAAAAAAAATGGAAGTGGCAAAGGATCAGGTCTACTCATGAGGAGCAAGGAAGGATTTTTTAAGGACAGAGCTCCTGCTTCAAGCACTATTTGCAATCTATTAGAAAAAAAGACTGTAAATGCAGCAGGCATGATTGGCAAAAAACCCCTCAGAGAAACGGACCTCTGCTTCATGGCTATCCTGCAGCCCCAGAGGAGAGCCTGGGGAGCTCAGCACCACTCCCAGGCTATTCCTGGCTGCCCAGGGTCAGCAGTGGTACAGCAGGGATTAAAGCAACTTAGATTTGTTATGTAAGGGACATGTTGCTCATGGCTTCTCTCAAATCCCAAAGATGTTGCTATTATGTAATAGGAACAATCAAACAGGGCAGCTTTTCTGTGATTTGATTTTTTAAAAGTGCTGAGCAGCTGAAAATGAACAGTGGGATTCTGTCAGACTCTGTGTTATGTTTTCCACTCTAAATGCAAGTTTAACCTTAAAAATGCTGTAGCTTATAGTGACAATGACTCAGCTCTCACTTCACTCAAGATACAGAAAAGTAAAAGAAAGCAAACCTCATCCACCTCCCCACCAGGTGAAGAGCAATGCTTTTACCTTCTGAACCAAGCCCAAGGGCTTGCATTGTTTCAGCATCAGTATCTTGCTGTCTCTACTGACATTTAAGGATTACTCATATGAATAAAGGCTGTGGACCTGGCTCTGAACTTTGTGGCTTGGATTGGTGGTGGCTGTGAGCCACCCTGACACTTGGGCTTTCATCAATGAAAAATGCAAGCTCATTTGGCAAAGTCTCAAGAGTTTGTCTTCTTAGATTATTACTGTAACAATTCTGATGGTAATGCACACAATTGTGCATGATACATCTATGCATACACATGCTACTTAAAACATGCATATCAATGCAACAAATTCCATTGTTTCTGTAAATCACTTAAGTCATGCTTGGGGCATGCTCCAGCAATATCAAGGATGGATAGGTGCAGATGTTTCAGGGAGTCCTGGATGATAAATTGATCAAGCTGCTGTCATATCAAGATTAGCACTTCAGCCAGTCTGGTTTTGTTTTAGAAATTTATTAATTTCCAGCTTACAAACCATGCCCATTCCTTTTTTTTCCCCCCAATGTTTTCTTAGTATGAGATCTGAAAAGGAAATAAACACTCTTTTGATGTAGATCTGATTTCCTATTTATTCTCCTAGCCTCTAAAGCTTCTAGCACATTGAAGAAACAGTCCAGTTTCAGTGCTCATGCTAAATACTGGTTGTGATCCTTTTAGCATTAAGCTATTCAGATTGTGATGGTGATACAGCAAACCTGTCCTAAGCACTTGTACCTGGTCTGACATTTCTAGTCTTGTTCATGCAGCTGTTTGATTCCACCAAAGCTCATGTGAACTGTTTCCAGAGGTTGTGTTTCTTCCTTTTTAAAGCCTCACCATTATATCACACCAAGAGCAAAACAACTTTTCTGCAGCAGCAAGAGATGGACCTAAAATCCCCATGGTCTGATAGACCAGAAGGAACAAATTCATCCTTAGAGTATGAGTCTGCTGAGCATGGTCAAGTGTAATTTACTTTTAAATTTCTTACCTGTGCCCAGCATCCTGCCAGCTTTCCCTGTGCATAGCACATCAGGATTCCTCCCAGCATTCTGGCATGAGCCAACTGCATCAAGTTCAGAAATACTTAATACAAAGCTTTATATTTTTCTCCCATCACAATCTAATTCTTGTCCAGTAACACTAACATACTGTGGAACACAAACACATTATCTGGGTAATGGTCCCTCTGAATTTTTCTGGCAGGATAAATTTGAGAATTATTGAGAGACCTGCCTCAGACTGAAATCACAGGTGGCTTTAAAAGGTTGTTGTTCCATGTGCCCCCTGCAAAACTTGGCAGACAACACAGGCCAGAGGGAAAAAGCACTATCAGAGCATCTCGATTTGAGCTACCCTTGCCTGCCAGACTGGCTCTTGGACGGCCCTAGTATTTTGCCATAACATAGGCCAGCCCCGTGGGGATAATAAATATGAAAGCAAACTCATTTAGGATAAGCTATCAAATAGTTAAAATTCAAAAAGTAAAATTTAATAGAGAAACTAATTTGCCCAGTATCTGTTTTAGAGGCTTGTTTATTTTTTAGCTATGATTTCAGAGGGAAGTTATTTTCCTGTAAGTGCTTGGTGATTGTGCCCAAGAGGTGAGACTCACAGCTGTGCAAAGAAGAACAAGTTATACTTTTCTTCCAGCTTTGCATCTCATGCAGCAGCTGTTTCAAAGCAGTTTATAGCCCTCATGCTCATATAAGGAGCAGAAACCTGTATTACACCAACAACTGAGTCACAGCTGTAGGCTGGGAGGGGAACCCAAGAAAATTTTGATGCTTTTCCTAGTTTTGTGGATTGCATAAAATCACTGATCTGCAAGTTATGTCACTAACAGCAAAAGCCAGGTAACTGCTGCTACACCAGATGCTTCTGAGGATTAAGGCATTTTCAGAGATGTTTGATGTTGAGACCTCTGCTGGAACAAAACAGATTTCACTATCCACAGTCCCCAAATGCTCTGCAAGAGTGAGCCAGCACACTCCTCCCAGTTTTTGGAGAAGATAAAGCATGGTCTTAAACCAAAGTTACCATATTTATACAGGAACAGAACTTGGATTTCCTCACCTTCCAGCCAATGCACCACTGGTGCACTATATGCTACACCACACACACTACATCCCAAAAGTAACATTAACTTTTCCTTGAGCAGAAAACAATTCCTGCCCTAAAATGAGAAGAGTCACTGTCCCAGGAGTTAAGGAACTGTTTGCCTGACTGTCAGCTTTCTCATCTCTTAATTTAAAAAGAAAATACAAACCCTTAAAGAAATTACTAAGGCAACTGCTTAAATAAAGTCTTTTAAAAAGCAAGGTCTAGCAGACGAGTCTTATGAGGAGCAGCTGAAGGAGCTGGGGCTGTTTAGCTTGGGGGAAAAAGTCTTCAGGGACCTTATTGCTTTCTACAACTGCCTGAAAAAAAAAAAAAAAAACTAATGAAGTGAGGATGGGCGTCTCCTCACAGGTAATAAGCAACAGAACAAGTGGAAATTGTCTCTATTTGTGCCAAGGGAGGTTTAGGTTGGATATTAGAAAAAAATTCTTCACTGAAAGCATTGGAACATGCTGCCGAGGAAAGTGGAGTCCCCATACATGAAGGTATTTAAAAGATAGGTAGATGTGGTACTTGGAGACATGTTAGACTTGGCAGTGCTGGGTTAACAGTTGGATATTTTTCAAATGCTTTCAATATTTTACATATGTCTTTTGGTTGCAAAATATTGACCTGGTTCTCTGTCATAACAGAATAACATGGGGCAAAGCTTTTATTTATATAAATCATTTGGTTGTCAAGTTACAACAAATTATAGCAGGTAACCATTTCTCCACTTGCTTTGCACCCTGACCATTACTAAGAAGGTATTTCTTATGAAATCATTGACAGAGGCCAGTCAGGTGGTTTCAGCATTTGGTTGTCCTCTGGAGATCTTTCTGGTCACCTTAGATGAATCACTGGATCTTATCCTCTTTCCAGTTCTCCACTGGAAAACCCAGAGTAGCAAGATGATACTATATAATAGCAAAGGGCAGAACAGCAACCAAATCAGGTTTCCAGAGTACAGCATCAAATGTATACCCAGCAACAGAAAATGACAGCATTCCCAGGCTCACAAGGATGCTAGTTATATTAGTATAGTGCCAAAGCTGTACAAAAATTCATCTGAATTATTTTCCTAAAGAAAAACTGTTTCAACAAGTCTGAGTTTGCAGTTAAAAAGTTCAAGTAAGAACAAACCACCATACACTGAAGTTTTGCTCTCCTTTGCTACTTTCTTTCCAATTTCAGCTGCTTATGACTTCTTTAACAAAACTGACCACAGCAGGTTTGGTAACAGTTGCATTTAAACACGTCAGTATAATTATAAATAATTTCTGATAAAATGCACTACTTGTCAAGGGAAAGCATTTGCTAAATCAGCTGTATCCCAATAGTCTTTTTAGCAAGCCTCAGCATCCAGACAGGGGAGGAGGAGCAGGGATCCTCTTGCACTGCTTGCTGCTGGCATTTCAGCAAATATCTTCACCCAAATGTCCATTATTATGACTAGATATTTTCTTCTACAGAACCTTCAATCAAATATTAAACCAACCACTGTGTGTGAGTCCCTACTGTATTGTATTTCTTCACTTTATCTGTCATTGTGTGACTTTTGAGAGAGTGCATATTTAAGTGGAGTTGGCTGTAACTCTGTCCTACACTGATTTCTGGTACTTCCTGAATGAACTTAAGAAACAGAGAACAGACATTGTAAGCTGAAAATCCTTGTTTTCCTAACTTAAGAGAGAGGACTAATTCTCATTGGTTACCAGGTTTCCTGCACAGCCTCTGATGTGCTTTACACTGTGGAAGCTGCACTTCTGCTGTTAGTTCTCCTCTCCCATCTTCCTAAATAGCTAGCATTGCTTACTATAGCATAAATATATTTTGTATGAAAATACACACTCCAGAAATTAAGGCCAGGAGTTTAAAGCTGCTTTCCTGCTTGTTACAGTTGCTATCACTAAAACAAGATATAGCACCCTAGAAAATTTTACCATAGAAAAAGCTTTGCTGTAAAGAAATGAAAAACTACCTATCTGACCCAACCCTACACTTGCCATTTGTTAGGTCAATAGCTTAATATGCACCTCTGTGCTTAAAAATACAGAGAAACATGGTACCATATCAAAAGCTACTGCAAATAAACCACACGGACACAGCCCTGCAAACATTTTCCTCTCTGACTGTGTCCCATCCCATCATCCCTCCCCTCCCCCCCACCCGTTCCTAGGTAGCAATTTCCAAACTCACAGTGCAGCACTGAAAGAATTGCTTACAGAATCCCCTTTACTGTACTTTAAAATAGAGCTGATTCTCCAGAAATTAAAGCGAGGCTAAAGACCATGGAATGAGAAGTTAACCCTCATTTGCACTCACGTAGCTCTCTGCTACTGCTCTCCGGCAGCACAGGCTGCGCTGCCCTCCACAACAGATTGCATAAATCGGAGACAAGTAGCTGGGTATATTTAATTGCATTGGAAACAGGCAGACCCAATAAAGGGTTTATGTAGCATAAGATACAGAAAAGCCTACAACCCTGCTTGAAACTGGGGATGAGAAAAGATAAAACCCACAAACACTGCACTGGATGTAGGGAGCATAAAACAATCCCTGGATGAAATCACACACAAACCAAAACAAAGCATTTATGCATCACATTACACCCAGCTCATCGGCTGCCAAGTGCCTCCTTAATGCAGTCATCCGTTGCAATGTAACCTGCATGCAAACACTTGACATGCAAATGATTTTGCTACTGATGCCTTAATATAAGCAAATATTTCTAACGCTTGACCCGCAGAGAGATGTTTATGTTTTTTACCTTTACAGTTTTTAATGCAATAATAAATGTCAAGGCTCCCGGTGGCTTACTCTTTTCATGTTTAGCGCAACCAGGGATCATTGGCTCCCTAACAGAGGTACCTGTAGGGAGCCGGTACCGGCTGGTGCGAAACCTGCACTGTTACCTTCACAAGCCTCCACTGCACTGCTACCTTCGGGAGGCAGCGATGGGGACCGGGCAGAAAGAAGCAGGGGCAAAGACAGAGAAGGAGATAAAGCAAAGAGAAAAAGGGTACCCGTACTCATTTAAATAGAGTTGGAAACGACCGATCTAGATGAACAGCTCTTCAAGCAGAGGCATTTTACTTGAGTAGAAAGACCTAGATTCGCTGCCCTATCTTCCACACGTTTAGCTTTCCCTCCTTAGAAAAACACTGCTTGTTATTCGTAGTAGCTGCTTTACCTTCCATCATGTTTCGGAAAAAAATAATGGGATGCTTTTATATGCCATGCACGAGGCTGAGAGTAATAGCAGTGTTCCAGCCCTGCGCGCCCGTGGGTTGCCGGCAAGCTCGGCCCTTGCCCTTAGCCCTCCGCTGGCCCGTGCCGAAGGCTCGGCCGTGTCTCGAGGTCCCCAGCCCTTCCGGGACCCTGCTTCCCTAGGCACTGTCGCCCCGCTGGCACGCTGCTGGCGTGCAGCCGGCAATTGCGATCCGCGCACGGAGAGCGAAGCCCGCTCGAGCCAGTCCGGTTATTGGCATCCCCAGAACTTTTGTCTGAATAGATTTCATCACAAATGTTATCTACCCTGATAAGCTGCGCTTGCTCCCCCATCTCCTGCCCGCACCAGGGGTACAGGAGCAGCCGCCAGCCCCGCCGCGCCCCTCCCGCGCGGAAGCCATCTCCATCTCCTGAAGCTTTTGCCCATGTCCCGTTCCCGGCGCCCCGGAGGCGGTGAGCATGGAGCAACCCCAGTCCCGGGGCGATGCGAGGCAGGGAGGGGCGCACACCCACTAGGCGGGAGCGGAGCCGGCGCTGCCCGCGGGATGCGCGGCGCTCACCTGCCTCGGTGCTGCCGCTGCTGCTGCCGCCGCTGCCGGGCCGGGCGGACGCCGCGGGCCGGGCACGGGCCCGGCTTTTATAGCGGGCGCCGCCGCCCGGCAGCGCCCCCTGCGGGCCCGCCCGCGCCCCGCGCTGCGCCCGCGCCCGCGGGGACCCGCCGGGCAGCGCGCCGGCACCGCGGCACGGCCGCCGCGCCCGCCGACGCGGCTCTGGGGCGCTCCTGTCGCTCCCCGGTTGTTTTATTTTTCCCCAGGTTAGCGCCCTGGAAGCACGTAGGTAGGTGGTTGTTAGTAGGTTACCGAATGGGCTGTTTGGTTTTGGGGTTTATTTTGGGGGGAAGAAGGGAAACGTTTAGGGTCAGCGTCTGCGTAATAGTGCCTCTGATGGCATCAGGCAGAAACGGGATCTGCTTGTGGCATGGCTTTTCTGCTCCTTGCCTGACTGCCCTCCAGTTGTCCCTCGCTCCGAGTTCGTTTCTCTTTCACTCTGCAATGAGTGAGATAGTAGAAAAACAAATAAACAAACGCGAGCAGAGACACAATTTTGCTTTTCAACAAAACTTGTAACTCGAAGGGTAATCTCCATCACTTTTGCTATGCTTAAACTGCAGCCCAAGGGTTTTACTCCCGTAGCAAAGAGAGCTATGTGGTACCGGCAGGGGATCTTTATTGTGCGTTTACAGCCTTATCTACACCTACAGCCCGTGCTACAGCTCTCTCTGTGGGCATTGTTACATTCCTGGTGAGCTAGCGCTCATTGTTTCAATCAGCTGTTAAAATCGGCAGCAGGCACGGGATCAGATGGGAGTTTTATGATCTGTGTCTAATGCTGGGCAACTCAATTAATTTTTATGAAGTCCTCTGGGCAAATGCATAAGGATCTGTTCAGGAGGGGGTGATGAAGGGATTCCTGGTTTGCGAGGCCAGCCAGATGATACACAACATCCTCCTGTCTGGGAGCCCCCGCAGTGATGCCTGGAGACACCGGGAGAACAGCCAGGGGCTTACACAGAGCTATGAGACAGAGTGCCTAGGAGTCTAGGGAGACATGGGAAGAAATGTCCATTATCTGCATCCCAGTGCCAGCCTGGCCCTTTGGCAGATGGAATTCAGTACAGTACTGAGGAAAGGCTTCGCTTTCCCAGTGCCTGCCTGGTCAGGCTGGTGTTACAACCTCACCCAGCAGGACAGTCACTGTCACAGGATACATCCTTATTTCCCAGGCACACAAAAAGTTCCTTATTTCTGCCTGTGCTCAAACACACTGTGCTTGCATCTGTCTGCAATCTGATGTGCCAAGTACAATCCCTGTGGCACCATAAAGGCATCTTTTATCCTTAAAGGACCTTCCTTTAAGGTTTTTCTTCCTGATGAATAAAGCTGTGTTCTTCCCCCACACCCAGCCACACCACTCTGGACTAAATGCTAGGCTTCAGGTACAAAGACAATGAAGATAAAGGATCTTAGCTGGTAAAGTCACTGAGAGCATCTCTCTGGCCAGCACAGAGGACAAACCCTGACAAACCAGGCACTGGCTAGTTTATCTGTGGTGGTTTAGGACATGTACCCTCCTGCTTCCCAGCAAAGCAGGTGGGACAGGAGACATGGTTGCACCTCAGCTCACAATTCGGAATATTATTTATGTTCAAGCCCTGAGCTTATCTATGGCTAAAATAAGGAGAGGGGATTCTGAAGAAGTGAATGAAGCCATCCTGCACCTCAGCCACTGATTTTCAGGAAGTAGCAGTGTCATTTGTCTTGTCCAAAGGCATTACCATGAAGCCGTTGATGACAGGGACGTAGCAGGCTTTCTGCTAGGTCTTTCCCTCTTTTACATCAGTATTTGAAAGGACCCACTGGCTCTATTAAAACAGGGACAATAACAGAGAAAGCCCAAATTTACCCAAAATATTAATCAGCCTGAAAAGATCTATTATACAGAAAAAACCCCAGATACATGCCAGTTTCAATTTCTTTCCTCAATTATTTTTGCAAACAATCATTGCTCCTTTCCTTTGACTTCTGATCATGGAACTATTGCACTCTAAAAGATAATTCATGCTGTTATCACACCTAATTAAAAGCCACTTAGCTGTAGAATGTAGGCCTCACTTTATTTTTAGATTCTGTGCATAACTGAAATTGTCTGCTGTAGACAATTCACATAAACTTGTTTTTCTTCAACATTTGGAAGAGAGTTCTCTAGCCTATAGAAAGATTTCTTATGCAGTTCCAACAAGCAGAAGGCATAACAAAAGAATAGTTGTTTATGCTGCAAAGAGTAAAAGAAAATGATGAGAAACTGAAGAGTGGATGGCTTTTATAAATGCGAGCAGAGCAGTTTCAAGCCGAACCCACTTTGTTGATGTGTTTAGGAACAAGCTGCTGCAGCTACAGAGAGGTGGCAGAATAGCCTCACACATAGAGCTGGAAATAGAAGGCAGAGAGGAGGCCCTGGCCCAGGGCAGGGACAGCCTGCCTTGGAGCCCACCAGACTGGAGAGGGCCCTGATGGAACTGGGGAATGGCATGACCACACGCCGTGGCCATGGCTGACCTGTCAAGTGCCCCAGGTCTTCCATCCCTGTCGTTAAGAGCATGCGTGGTTGGCACACTGGAGACACCTTTTGCTGCACATCCAGCCTTCATCCCTGGTGTTTAAACAAGCACCAGGATACCTCAGTGGCTCTGATTGTACTGACAGACACAGTGGGACCAGGGAACCGGCTGGATTGGTGATCATCCGTGCTGATTAATTTTAAGAGTACTGCAAGGCCAGTGCCGTGTAGCCTGGGCACAGCCTGTGGGTGGCATACAGGAGGGATTGTCCCCAGCAAGCAGCAGAGTTGGGACTGCAGTGCTTCCCATTTCCTTCACCCTACACAGTCTGCCAGCTCTGTCACAGGAGGCTTTTCAGCCATAAACTTCACTCCAAGTCATACAATCCACACCCTGTTTCATGCAATAAAACACCATTCCTGTGGGCTGCTGCACAGCTTTGCATTTGCTCTGGCAGCACAGGTTCAGAAGGAAAAAAAAAAAAGGAAACATCTTTGCATTAATACCAATGTCTTGGGGCCACAGGGGCACCAGATGGGAGCCTAGGATCAAGCACTGTGCAGCATGGATATAGCCAGTCTGTGCCTGTGGCAGCACTTACTGATAAATACGAAGCTGGGGATGCCAGAAAGCTGCATAAGGCTCATTTCTCTCCAAAAATCAGCAAGAGACATAATCAGTGTTCAGCTTTGCAGATTATCTGGGAATGATGAAAGTCAGGAGAAAAAATAGCCTCTCCTCCTATGCTCAGATAAAGCTGCAAAAGCTGCAACATCTTATTAAAGGCTATTAGCTCCAGAAGATTTTTTTAAAGGTTTTTGTACCAGGGAGGATGCAGCTTGGGTCTGCATGATGAAGGGTCCACAGAGAAGCAAGTACCTGGGCTGCAAGCACTGCTGAGGGCACAGGAGAAGGGATTGGAGCTGCAGCCTGGGGGCACAGATAGGCAGTTCCCTGGTGCCCAGCTCTGACTGGGTAAGATGCATAAGCTGCTGTCTCCTAGGGGAACTTTTCCTTAGCCTTCCAGGTCTGACCTGCACACAGTTTATGAGCAAAATTATTGCAGTTGAAAGTGTGATGTTTATGTATTCTTTTGGGTTGTGGTTTTTTTTTTTTTTTTTGTTGTTGTTGTTATTTTTAATTTCTTTTAGGGTTTTATTTTTGGCTTTTTGTTTTCTGTTGTTTTTTTTTTTTTAATTTAGGTAATTACTGCAGTCCTAGCAGCTATTTTTATTTAAATGCCACCTTAAACTTCAGTTACACTGGGTAAAACTCAAGTGCTGACATACTTGTCCCAGTATGAGGCTATCTGATACTAACTTAGGTATCTTCTTGTCTTCAATAGCTGTAACAACACAGGCACTTTTCCATTAACACAAGCGGTGACTGGGTCACTTAAACTGTTATCAGTGTAGTTAAAGTGGGACAACTCTTGTGTCCCAGTAAACACTGAGAAGGTGGCTCTGTCTATGACTGCTGCTCTTCCCATCAGACTGGCTTGACACAGCCTCCCAAAGAAACCTGTACTGTGAAGATGTAGGGCAGCTCTGTGTAAATTGCAGCTAAACCAACTTATTCTCTCATCTGTGAATGTTGGCTGGCTAATTTAACAAGAAATAAATGGCTGCAGTCAGGGCAAATCTATAATGTAAAGCCAACAGTCTTGCCCAGGAAAATATCAAGGTGATCTATGAAGCTGACTTCTCCTTCATTTAAATTATGAGGACTATCTTCTTATACTCAAGTCACTAGTGACTGAAAATCCTGCAAAAACATTGCATTAGGCACGCTAACAGCAATAACCTGCTCATTTTTGAGTAGAGTACAACCAATTGGTTAAGATGACTTCAAATACTCTTCAAATGGCTGGATTATTTTAAGCCATAAATTCTAAATCTTCTGGGATCACAATAGTTGCTTCTCTGAGCTGTGTTACTGCTTGATAACAGCAGAGAAACACTGCAGACAGATGATAAAGCGGTTTGATGTGAGCTTTTGTGAATGACACTGTGGAAGAGATCTGTCCCATGAGACCTGAGGAATCCCAACCATGAAGAAGAGTAATTGCGGTCAGATAAAAATGGCAGCTTGCATAGCACATCAACTTGCTATCTGAATAAATATAATTGAGCACATTTACATGGACCAAGGGGACTTTTCATGTGCATAATTTCTAATCATCATGAGAAAAGATTGCACAATTTAGGTAATATTTATACAGTCCTTTTTATTTTCCCCCCCAATTTGTACTGAAGAAATATTACAGTTGAGAGAAACTCAGCTATTGAGGCAGCCCAAGCAGTGTGACTCTCTGTAGATTATGGATTTCCATGGATTTATGCAGTTGCATGTATAAATATGCGTACATATACCTACTTGTAACTTCACACACACAGTCAGCAGTCTCTTTGCAGATTGCCTGCATCTACTGCCTTTTGAGCCACAAAAATCAAGAGTCTCTAGATCCAAACAGATCCCGTTCAAATAGCAGCGCTCAAGACAATAGGGTGGTCACATTGCAGAAGAACCACCTCCCTCCAATTCCTCTGCCAAGAGGTGGGGTTTCGGGACTGTCAGACTACAGAACAGGAAAACAAGGAGCTCTAATGTTAAGCCTGGAGTAGGATTTGGTGGTTGCTTACTCACATAGGGCTGCTGCCATCAGGTGACAGACTGCACCCAAGTTGTACCTTACTGACCGTGGGTAGGGAGGTCTGATTCTCCAGTCTTTTCCCCATACCTCAGTCCCAGCCTGCTCCCTCGTTTCTTCAGCCCTGCTGGTTGCTGAGCCCACACCAGAGCCAATTCATTTCACTAGCCCTGCTCAAACCACTCCAGCTGTCATCACACAGCAGGGCTGCATTCCTGCTCTCCTCATAGTGGCCCCAGCACTTGCTGGAGCCGATCTGAGCCACCCCAGCCTTGCAAAAAACTAACAGGACAACAAAGGTCTTCTCCTGAGTTTGCACATTGAACTGCAGCAGCAGCAGGGCTGCAGCACAGCACTGGGGATGGAGGGCAGGAGGCAAGGCCCTTGGAGTCAGCAGCTGGGTGGGCTGAGGGCTGATTTGGCAACACAGCCAGTCTGGTTTAGGGTGGTTCATTTTCTTCCAGGTCTGTCTGACTGGCAGATAAATGGGGAAACAAATTAAGAAAACTGATCTGCCTCACAAAGGAGTTCAGTGAGTGTCAGCACTGGTACATGAGGTGGAGTGGGGAGAGCAGGAAAGGGTAGGGGGAAAGGAGAACATGGAGGGAAGAGAAGCATTTCAGCTTTTGTCAGAGCTGGTTAGATTGACTCAGCTTATCATGTAGCTCTGCTCATCAAAATGCAGCTGGTCACCCAGAAAACCTTCCCTACACAAAGGAGGCTGGACCCCTGTTCCTTCCTGTGCACATCACTGGAGGACTGCCCAAGGAATGCCATGGGAAGGAGCAGGTGGAGGGAAGGAGCAGGTGGAGGGAAGGATGGCCAGTGGGAGTCTCTGTTGTGAAACCACAACCTGAGTCTTAAAACTCTACCCTCACACTACAGGCTGGCTTAGGGAGGTGTCATTTTTTAAATTTCCAGAAAACTGTTTTAGGAAAACAGTCCTTGTGCAATGCAATAAGTGGTTGGACTTCCACAAATAGGCAGCAGAATGGGCTGCAGGCTGTGGGGTGCAATAGTCCTGAGCAATGGTAAGATTGCATGGCAGCCACACTGCCCTTTCAGCCACCCAAGAACACACAAAGGGCAGAAAGAAAGGACATGTCATGGAATCATCCAGTATGATCAGCAGAGGAACAGGGAACAACTGTGTGTGCAGGAAGCAGAGATATACCCTGTCCAGAAAGCATGGGTAGGAAAAAGGGTCTGCACCTAAATTTAGGAGCATATTAAAGAGAATTTATTGATATTCATGCACCCAGCTCTCCTCTGGCAGCCCAGGAGCACTCGTTTGTCTGTGTAACTTATATCACATCTGTATCTATCACTTTAGAGATCCACAGGGATCATTCAAGCCCCTGCTTTACCAACCATCTTCATTACTGTGTCCTCTGTCCTTTACCTTGATTGACTCCTGATTCATCTGAGGAGGAGGGAGAGGAGGAGGAAGGTGTGACTATTAAAAAGCAGCAGCAAGAATCCTCTCAAAAATTTTGAATCAAATATTCAGTTTGGCTGGTAAAGTGACTGGATGAATTCACTGGATAATTAACCAGTTTTTCCCTCAGAATTAATAAAAGAGAGAAGGTTGTGTCAGGGACTTAAGAAATATACCTTACATACACAAGAACAGGTGTGGAGGGTGTGGAGGATGAAGACACAGGAGCAGGATTGTCCAGATCATCACCTGAGGAAGACACAAGCGATGCACTCTCCTGGCTGCTTCATCCATGAGAATGAACACTCAGCATTTTTTACTGTGAGTGTTTTTGATACCTCTGTCTGAGGCACATTCAGCATCATCTTCCTCACATGAATCAAGATCAGTCAAGTCAATGCAGCGTGAAGGGCAGAAATGGAGGATAATGCTTGAGTGCTCTCTCTCTAAACAAAGCAGCCAAGATAATTTCCTACACTTACCTGCTCATTAATTCTGATAAGAAAAACTGTTTCCCTATCCATTGCATGGCCAGTGCTCATGCTTTTCAGGAACATATTCTCAGTGGAAGGAGAGTATGGCTGTATATTTCTTCTGACTAGACAAAGTAAGGGCTGAAGGTGCTTCACAGCTCTCTCAAGGCCTGTGATTTCAGTTCTCTGAATGTTGCTGTAAAAACCGAAATGCACTCCAAACTGGAGCTGTATGTTTGAAGGTGTCTATACTGTGGGGGAGCCAGGCCTGTTCAGAGGACTTAGGCAGGTTGGATACAAGACAACATTGCAGTCAGGTGTTTTTACAGAGGGTTATGGACCTTGCCTGACCTGTTGGACCCTCCTATTTTGAGGTTGCTAGCAATGCAGTGGTCAGAGCACATTGTTGTAAAATCATACTCAAAGAAATCCTCCTCAGCTGCCTGCTAATCTGATTTGTGCTATGGCTTTGCAAATCAGCAGCAAGAAACTACACCCTATTTTCACCAACTATCACTGTTTGGACTTGTGATAAATCAGACAGAGAAGAAGAACAGAGCACTTTTTTAACAGAACATTAGTTTATTTTTGGATTACTTCTTTTGAAAACTCACAGCTTAGGATGCACTGTAAACAGTGATCAGGGAAAAAAGAATGTGGCCAAGCCCTGGCTGAACCAAGCCAACATTGCTGGAGCAATGGTAGCTCTACATGCTTTTCTCTGCATCTCCTCCTGGGAGAGCTGGGAACTGTCAAAATCAAGAATAAATTGAAAACAGGGATGGCTCTGCTTTATCATGTTATCAGCTAGTTTTCCTCAGAGTACATTTAGCTAATAACACTAAAGAAAATAGAAGCTAGTTTACAGTAGAGCTGCTGTTACCTTTGTCATTCAACTGCTGGAAAAGCAGCACCAGGTAATTTTCAGGGAAAACTCACTGCATATAAATATGTGAGGGAGGAAAACAGCCGCAAATGAGGACCAGGAGGAAAACAACAGCAATACAGTCACAGCCAGGAAAGGAAAGGGAACTGACACTCATGTGGATGCAGAATAATGAGCTCTGTGAAGCTATGACTGACAGTGGGACCTAGCAGCAGCCTGAAATGGCAGGGATGCTCCTCCAGAAAATGATATTGCAAGTGAAGTGGAAGAATGAAAAATTATGACAGTGACTCTGACAACCTCCAAGGAAAGTGAATTCTTCAGCAAGTGCTTTAGCAGACCCATAAGCAGCAGTGACACTGACTGCAGATTCTCTCCTGAGGGCAGCTCAGTCCAGCAGCCACAGATAGAAGGAGCAGTGAGAACAGAGCTCAGCCCTGATAGAGATTTCTACATACTGCAGACAACTGAAAAGCTTAAAAGATGGACCATTATTTATACAGCACTTATATTAAAACTTGTGCACTCTTGTGTGCCATTCTCTTCTAATCTGTCGATTTTTTCTGGCTTTATGGCACCATCTAGTAACACCGCAGTTAAACTGTCAAACTTTTGACTCTCACACTTTAAAATCCAAGGTTCAACAACTGGGGCCAACAGCCAGCTGCCCTGTGGGGTTTGGGGAGAGTTTGAGGTATTTTCCCCTTTGCTTTCTGCTGGGAAAAAGTTTCACTTCCCTCAGCCTGAGTTCACCTGCAGAGACATCACAGAGTTTAGGATGTTCTTGGTCCTTGCCAATGGGGACTGCAGTTTAGAGAAGGGGGCAGTGGAGGAGGAGGAGGCTAGCTGAGTCCACATGCCATCTGCTTATGCAGGGCTGATGGTTTGTCTGGGTTTATCACAGCCCCAGACATCATTAGCCTCCATAGGATTTGTAAGTAACACAAAAGAGACACGGTCAAGAAATAAGGACCCTCTTCTGGCTTCCCTAAGCGCAGAGGAAGAAAGCTGTTCCAGGGCTTCCTGCAGCATCAGTTATACAGGCTCCTCCGGGGCAAGCCACCTGTCAGCCTCCTCCATCATGGACATTTCCATTTGGACACTGCCCTTTGAGCTTGGCTTTGCTTTATAATGAGACTACATGGAGTCTGAAGCAATTGAAAGAAAAAAAATTAAAACTATGATATATCTGCTCTTCTTTGAAGAACACATTTATAATTGAGTCCTACAGACTCAAATGGGATTTTCTCCCACTCTTGTTTCTTCTCTTTTCTTCCCCCTCAGCACATACTTGTTTCACAACAGTTTTCTGCACTAACCACAGAGATGGACATGTTTTCATTTCAGGCACTTGACCTATTGTCCTTGGGTATTGTATTTAACCAAACTCAGCTCTAAGCCCCTAAGAATGAATGGATTACTGTCTCTCTATGTATTTTGTAAAAATGCTGTAGGAAATGTCAGCTTCACAGTTTCCAGGGTTTGTGTTTAAGGAAAAAGGATTACTGTGCCAAACAGTGAATTATGAGCTCCTAGGTCCTGCAAAAGAGAGTGATGCAAATCTTTCTCAAACATCTGGGAAAAACTGGGATTAAAACTGTACTGCTGCAGTCCAAACACCTCCTTGTTTGCCCTGATATCTTCTGCCTCCCTGTCCAAGGAGAGGCCATGCCCACGCAATCACCCTCACTTGAGGCTCATTGTCACAGCGGGGGACACAGAGGAGTGCTCCCCACACTATCTTCCCTCAAAGGGAGTCAAAGCTGTGACTGCCATCCAGCTGGACACCTCAGAGCCTGCATAGGGAGAGCCCCCTCATTTTATCTCTGGGGAACTCTGGTAAGGCTTTTATTGAACAGCACAAGCCTTTGGCTCTGGAGCTGCTGGAGCCTGTTTTCCCCAGGCTCGGCACCACCTGCTTGAGTTCCCTGTGATAAAGTGAGGCAGCTGCAATTGGGGCAGCTGTAAGAGCAAGACCCCCATGGGCTGTATGGGGATCAGCCAGGCTGTTGAGATACCCCGTGGCTTCTCTGATACGTAATAGTGCAAGTCAGCTCACCTACCTGTGCTTCTGGGGGAGGGCACATGGGGTACTTGGCTGCTGCCTTCATGCCACAGGTGAGTATTTTAGATATTTAAGATTTCTATTTCCATATCAAACTTGGCTGACACCAGCCACAGGGAATTAGGAATCCAAGAGATTCAAAAGCCAAGTAATATTTTATGGTGTGGCTCTTGGGGATGGTGCTGTGCAGGGCCAAGAGTTGAACTCAGTGATCCTTGTGGGTCTCTTCCAACTCAGTTCATTCTGTAATTCTGTGATCAGCTTCCAGTAAGCCTCAGCTCAATTTTTCTTCATTCCATCTCACCCGGTGGCCCTGATCCTTTGCCACATTGACTGCTGCCTCATCATTTTCACCCAAAAGTATGAGTAGATGTGTTATCACAGCTCCTCACAGGCTCTCTTGTCACTAACCACATCTCCGCTTCAGGATGCTGACCATGTCCAGACACCTGGAAAGGGTGGTAGTACCTGCTGAAGTTAATGGCCACATTTCCTGGGGAAAAAAAAGGTGGAAGAGAACCATACCAGGAGAGTGTGCTGATACAAGAACAACATGGTAGAATATAGTATGGATGGAAAAAAAAAAAAAAAGAATGAATGAGAGAATGTGAAACAAAACTAGCAGAAAATTGTAGGATGAGGTAAAATAAATCCAGTATTAATCTGATGCATATTTACTTGCTTCATTCAGTTAGAGACCACAGCGCATATGCCGGTAAAAAAAGTGTGTATATACTGTTTAGGTATTCCTTCCTAAGGATTAACCATTCTCTGGGAGAAATGCTGCTCATTTCCAGTAAGGAGACCATTAGCACTTATAAAAAGAATCTCAGGCCAGGAGATGAGAGGACACCTGGCACTGGTCCTTATCCCATAAGTGGTCTCCAGCTAGAAATCAGATTTGAAGTAAATAAACAAACCTGATCAGGAGCATGCTCATCTAGGTGCTCTTAAAAGTGAGCAGTATGTATAGCTCCTAATTACAGTGACATCTGCTTTGTCCTTAATGAGTGACAACTGAGAAAGTCTCTTCCCAAAAACACTTTTGACATTATCGACATAATCAGAAGTCATGCCAATATATGCAGGCAATTAGTGATAACCACATTTCAAATAAGAAGTAAATCTACCACAAGTGTCAATATTCATCTGGAGAGTATGAATCTTTGAGTCATATTTAAATGAGTTTCCTTAATTAAACTGACAATGAAGTCAGTTCATGTTTATGAAAGTGCACCTCTTCCTCTATCATCACAGGTAAAAGATTCTCTGGAACTTTCTCTCCTTCCTTTATTAAGAGCTTGTAGAACTAAACCAAGTTTGACTTTCTGCGGGCTTGGGCCTATTATCAAACGTGGGCTCACCCATGTGTCTTGAATGCTCACAGAAAAAGAACTCCTGCTTTAAGAAGCTGCAGCACTGCTGATTCTGAAGTAGGGGCAGGTATGAGTCTTGGCCTGCATTGATGGGCTGCTGCCTGTCAGGGTATAACATTGCATGCAACTGTACAGATCTACATTTAGATCTGCTTCTGTATTTCAAAATCACATATAAAATTGCACATAAAAAGATAGAGCCATATATGAAAAGGTAATACTGTTAGAGTAGAACTTTACAACATTCATAAAAAGGGGCAACTCTGGTATTAAATGGCTGTGCAGCTGCACTTGCTTTTAGTTTTCAAAAGATGGTGCTTATTAGCAAGAAACTAACTGATAACCAAATAAAAATGCAAAAATAGTTGCCTAAATCTGCAAATACAAGACTCCCCTGCACAGATCTGTTAAATTGAAAGTATGAATAATGCTTTCTGAGCTAATAGTTGTTTCTGAGGGATCTGGGGTATTTTTAATGTGTCTGAGACATTAGCTCTCTGGCTAAAATGGTCTTACATACTCAGCTCAGCCTGCCTTGAGCCTGGATGATTTAAAAAGAACTATAACCCAGGATGGAGTTGCAAGTCAGATCTAGGGCATCTGTGCCTGGGGTATTGTTACATTGTCTACAAGCATCACTCAATCTCCCTTTGCTCTCTGCATTCAGCTCTTGTAAATAAAGTAAGTACTGCCTCCAGCTCAGACTCTGCTTTTTCAATCCTAAATCTCAAAGCTGACAACAAATAGGAGGTATGCATTATCAACAGGAGTTTGCTGAAATCTTGATGGAGCTATTCAAAGCAATTTTTATGTGAGAGACTGTGTTTGAGATAGGAACCCACCATGTCAAAGGGCATGCTACTCTTTCTCCACCTGACACAAATCTCTCCTTTAACATTTCAATAAATGCTGCTCCTCAGTTTCCTCCTGGGAAAGGATCAGGGTCCAGGGCAACAGCTTCTTTAGGGATTGTAGGAAAGCACATTTTAAGTAATAGAGTTTTCTTTCAATTCTGAAGATGAGTCTGGAGTGGTTCATGCCCTGAGTACGTAAGCATCTCTAGCTTTACATTTCCTGATGGATTTCTCTCTGTGCACAGACTTCCATCTATTTTCAAATAAATGCCATCTCCTTTTCCTGTCCTTGAAAACTAGTTCTTGTGTAAGCTACTGTCAAATTCTATCTTCCCTCCATACAGGGTGTCATGTTGTGATTTTCTTAAACCAGCTGATAAGACATATTAGACTCTGTTCACAGGAGATAAAGAGTGTGTTTCAAAGCTTTGTCAATTTAATTTTTACTTAAAAAAACAAATTAAATTGTTAATTAAAATCAAAACTTTAATGAAGTATCAGCTAAGCTGAAAACATGGATGAAGGGGGATATTCAGTTTTTTGAATTATTGGGGAATTCCCAACTATGGCTACACAACTAACCTTAGATAGGAGAGCATGGTTGACATCCCAGGTCAAAAATACTTCCCGGTATAAGCTGCAGAAAGTCTGCAGGCGCCTGAGCTGCTCTGTGGGGACTTTCGGGATCTTCCAAACCGTTACCAGTCAGCAGAGGGCAACACAGCCACAAAAACAGGGAAAAGCTTCACAGGCTCCTTACAAACGTGCAACCCAAGCCCACAGCTCCCTGGGCCAACGTGAGCAGGATCAGGTTCCAGCCTACTACAACCAAGGATGAAACATTTTGTACAAAACCCTCTTTTCCCCAGACACAGCGATAAGCAAATGAAAGGACACATTACAAGTAAACCAACTACAGTTGTCAATATCCCAGTAGAATATCTATGTGCTAGCCAAGAAATAACTGACTACAGGAAAACATGTGAGCTGGCTCCACACATTGTAAATATAAGTTCAGCTCAGGGATATGGGACAGACTTTAAGCTGGAGAACTAAACAAATGGAAATTCTGGTGTGGCCTTGAAAATAAAGTTATAAGAAAGAATTTTTTCTCTTGATGGCAGTAGTACAAATACTGGACCAGACCCTAAGGGTCCAAAATCTAGCACAATATGCCCTACACCTATGTGGTACCCTGGCATCCAAGGGGCAGTAGTTTGGAGGGGTTTAGTCCCACTCTGCACCTGGGTTTTCCTTCATGGAGGGTGGAGTTTGTGTGAGATTAGGGTCGAGGTGAGACAGATACATGCACAGTGGGGAAGCTCAACAGAGCTGCAAGAGGAACAACAGATAGGAAACATGGCAGGACAGAGGCATCCACTGGAGATTTGTGACCTTTTCTAAAAAATAGTCACTGCCTGTATGCCAAACCTCTGAGAATATGAAAACTATATCAGCTTGGATCAAATATCAGTTAGCTCTTCTGACAATGACCAGAAGTAGATACCTAGAGAAATGTTTAAGCAAGGAAATGCCTTTAGAGATACTGCCCAGAACATCCTGCCAACCAGTCACAACCTGCAGGGCAGCAACTGCCTGGACCGTAAGGGCTGTGTTTGTGTTTACCAGCCCTTCACTGATTTCACTGAAGAGAATTAAATGCATGAAGACCTTTATCACCTCCAGTTCCTGTGGCAAGGAGTTCATGGAGCCCATAGACTTTTGAAGAATCACCTTGGGTTTTGCCCTGAAATTTCTTACCCACTGGTTTCCCTCATGCTTGCACTGGAAGGAGTGGTGAAAATTCTCTCCTGTTCCCTATTGCTCCAGCACTTAGAGACTGCCTTCCTCTCTGCACTGTCACCTCTTTTCCAGCTAGAAGAACTGTACTGTTTATTTCTTGTAGGGAAGAAGCCCCATTCCTTTGGCCACTTTTGACATCCTGCCCTGAACATTTCCAGTCCCAATCCAGTTCTTTTGAGAGGCAGTTGAACTTTCCACTTCTGTATTGCAGGGAATGACTGTGAACTATACTAAAATAACAACTATAATTGAAGATTACTAAAGCACAACACTATTCAGCTGCCCATCTGCCAGGTCACGATGCAGCAGAGATGTACAATAAATACTAGTAAAACTTAAACAAATGACAATCAGAAGTCAAATGAAACTAATGAAAATCAGAGGATGATGAAAATAATTCCTTCTTGTTTACTCCCCACTCTAGAGAGGAAAACCATCACAAATCACCTCCTTCCAATTCTGTAACACAGCATCCTCTATCTTACTCTAATGGCATCTGTTCTAATCTCCCATACTTAGAGTGGCAGTTTCAGGTTTCCAAGCCAGGCACAGCTTTCTTTTCCCATAATGAATTCTGCCTTTCCAGCATATCAGACATAATGTGGTTGCTATGGAATTGAGTTTGCCTTTTGCTGTTAAAAGATGATGGGCTTTCTCATTTAGCAGCATGCTGTTCCATGGGCAGGGCCTGGAAGGGCCCCTAGCATCTGGCACACCAGAGGTAGCTGATGTTCATTCCCCTTTCAGGTCTTTATGATCCAATTTGCATTTTCCATACACGCTTTTTCCGAACAACCACTTGCTGTTTTATTTTTTTTATTTCACTTTATGAAACACAGTCGGCCACTTGGGATTCTCGAACAGGCTTTTCCATTTTTGGAATGGGGAAAAGCACAAATGGCAAATCTGTAGCTTTGGTTGTTACACATCTGTCCCTTCTTACTGCAAGCACTTTTACAAACCCCGTGGCAGCCTAAGGGTTTGCTGAATCCCCGCTACATCCCGGGACACAGCAAGTCTGCCGCTAAACGGCGACAACTTTTTGCAATGGAGTAGGAGGGATCCATGCTGCTGGAGGTGGGTAGATATTCCACAGGCTGCTCTCCTAGATCAGTACTACCAGCCAGGATTATTTGGCAGCCAGGAATAAGCTCTCCCCGTGGCTGAATGTATTGCCAACAGACGCAGCGGAGACGTGAGGGGCTCACACGTTCTGCCCGAGCCGGAGCCGTGCTGCGCAGCACGGACACACGGCTCCAGCCCCTGAGCGCCTGGAGGAAGTGCAAGCCTCTCCTCCGGGCACGGAAGGTGTCCATTCTTGTCCCAGATAAGGAGCGGGCTGCCCGGGCCCGCGGCTCGGCAGGGATGCCGGCAGGCCGTGTCCGCAGGCAGGCACGCCGGCCTGGCCCCAGCTGTGCGCCGCTCCACACGTACCGGGAGAGCAGAGGAAGGATTTCCTCTGCCTGCTCCCGGCCCCTGCACGCAGCCCCAGGATGAATCACGAGCCTACAACTGCAAGATACCAGGGAGCGTTTCCAGCATCCTGGATGCAACCTACCTCAGCCCCAAAAGCAAGCTCTGAGTTAGTGGTGCTCTGCACTCTCAAGCTCTCTAAAAGATATACATCAGCTGCACGTTTCATTTTGCTGTCCCTTATGGCAGGAGGACTGAAGACAGAAAAAAAGCAGAAATTCCATAGATGAGTTATGTGGAAGCTGAAAAAACCACTACAACTCACAAATTAAATTTTCCCAACAGTTTGTCTTTTGAACCTCCTTTCTGAGATGACACTGGACAGTTTCAAAACTGATTAATGAGTGTTACATTGTTGACTGCCAGGAATAGCATCCCACTGGATCAAAAGAACAGGCAGCCTCATCAAAGAAAGACCAGACACAAGGGATTACACCTCACATGTCACTGGAAAACCACCTATGAAATCAAAAGAAAACTAAAGGTTGTCAAGGGGCATATGCTCAACTTTTATGGTCTTCCAGGACTGAAATATCAGACTCCAACCCAATCTGTGTAAAAGCACTACAATTTTCATCTAGAAAAAGCTGTCAGCTGATATGCAGCTTCTTGACTAGAAAACACTGATTTTTGTCATAGAAGGGGTAGGAAACAGTTCAAGTAATTCTGGCTGTCTATTTCTTTAAAAAAAATCTTTATCTTACAAGTTAGACCTGCTTGAGTGATAACAAATGGGGAATCCATGGTCAGGTTTTGTAAGGACTGTTCTGCTGCCAGCTGCCCAGGGGCTGGGTGGGATTGGGAGAGCAGAGCAGAAGTGTGTCCCCTGATGCAGCATATCTGGAGAGCATGATGGTGCAGGAGACTGGTACATGGGGTAACACAGTGCCTGAAAGGTGGTCTTACATTAATTGTCTTGATTCAGCAATCTTAAAGCAAAAAATCTCCTTAGACATCGACAATCATGAGAATTCAAGACCTGGCAGGACATTTTGGGATTGGATTGTTGCAGCCTAGGTAGGTCAGAAGAAAGTTGTGAAATGTCAGAGTGAGGTATCACCCAACTCCTTACTTGAAACCACAATGGAGAACAGAATCCCTGTCTAGATGAGCTCTGGCCAATACTGGAGTCAAAAGTACCTTCAGTGTTTCTTTCATTTTCGGAAAGATCTGTGGAGGAGGAAAAGGCTGTCCTGGGAAGTAGAAGAAAGTGGCCACACAACTGTACTTGCCACAGTGAATTAGGCAGCCTGCCATAGGGCCAGTTCAGAAAAACAAGTATCCCCGAATGAGCCACAGTGCTGCTACAGGACAAGGACAGCCTTTCCAGCAATCAGCTGGTACAGGAGAGTGCTTCCTCTCAGTCTCTGCTTTGCTCTCAGCCTCAGGCTTTGGTGGGATGGTGACAAAGATACATTTTTAAATTTATGTATACATTATTTTGCATGGAAGTATATGAAATACTTACTTATGAAATACTTACTTATATCTGAGGTGAATTTAAGGCTATTTGAGGTGAAAAACAAATATACAATATGTGACCTAATAGATTTTTATTTATTTGTGAAAATTGTTGGCAGCAGTGCGGAGGCTTCTCTGTGCATGTGCTCTCCTAGGAGATGGAATGGTCCTTTGATTAAAAAGAAAAAAAAAGAAGAAACACTGGCTTGTACTGTCATTTGGAGATTTTTAATTGGAATATCTTCATTGTAACTCCCTCTCCACAAGGGGAGATGGCAGTTTCAGTTCCTGTTCTGAAGACTGACAGCAGTGTTTAGAGTCATGCCCAGCACAACGACCCACATGCCCATGTGGGCATGTAGAATCAATAGCATGGAAAACAAAACGAGAAAGGTCCCAGCCTTTATCTATCGTGCTCCACTGCCTTCCCACTGAAGCAGCAATGGGCTTGTGCTGGCAGAAGTGTGGCTGAGGCATCAGAGGAATGGGATGCAGCAGCAGGAGGCAGTGTTGCATCACCTGCATTTAAAGTTGCTCTGTTTTCCCTTCATAAGCCAGGGATAGCACAGCTCTTAAAAGCAATTCAGAGGAGGAGTCTGTGTTCAGCTCTCTTTATTTTACCAGTGGGAGCTTTCAGCTTTCCTATCCTATTTGAAACTATATGCCTTAGTGCTTCAAAGTCATTTTTGAAAGGGGAATGAGTGCATCAAGCTGCATAACTCCTGCAGCATAAACAGAGGTCAGGAGTTGGCTTTGCATAAGAATTATGTTATCCAGTTCGTGGGGAACTATTACCGCCAGGAAGGTTCATGGATGAAAATGGAATGGATTAGACACATCTTAGTGTTCCTCATCACATCAGTGCTGATGAACAGAAAATTTGTTTTACGGTTGCACAACCAATCAGCCTAATTCCAGCCCTGTAGAAACAGGACTGTACTGTAAATCAGTCCTCGGCGCTCCCTTCATGATCAGTGGCAAATGCCAGGTGTTGTCAGGCAGGGTTTCACTCCCCATGGTAGCAGCCCCTCTCCTGAGATGCCACACAGCCACTGTCAGAGCAGCATTCAAAATCTGGTATTGTTCATCTGGGGAGCCCACACCCAAAGAAGCTGAATGTGGTGAGCTCTCCAGCAGTACTTCCTGAAGTTCAAATAATTCCATTTATTTTTAGTTTATAATTCATAATCACAAGTGCTGCTTTAAGGATGCTAAGGTCATGTAACCCACTGTGACACATTTGCTACATTTTATTTTTCTGGAAGCCTTTGCTTCTCTTGTAGTATCTGTCCTGTGTACCCAGGACAGATACTACAAGACAGGACATCAGATAGAGGGACCCCAGAACTAGAACTGCCACTGGGCTTTGTGTCCTTCTTTGGGATTTCAGGGCAGAGAACAAAGCTGCTGAGATGAGAAATTGAGCCTTTGACTCATTAAATATTAATTACTCTTGAGTTTTTGTTTTGTTTATTGCAGTTTTGTTAATTTGTACCCATCTGATTAAAAATCACTCTTCCAAATACAAATCACTTTAATGATTTAATGCCAGACCATGAAACAGGATGTGTAATAATCCACCTTATCCTTTATTCAGCTGGAGGATAAAATAACCACAAAACAAAAAACCAAAACACCACAAACTGCTTCATTTTTCTGCTCCATCTAGATCACTGTTTGCTGGGGGTCATCTGCCTGTAGGTTCTGGAGATGCTGTTTCAACTTTCTTGCTTAAACAAGCTTCAGTCCTTGGAGCAGGCAAACACTGTGCTTCCAGACAGTGAGCACCCCACAGTGATTCTGAGCTGGGCTCTGCTCATGATGCTGAGGCAGTTATTGGGTATCCTAAATATGTCCTTCCAGGTTCTGGTCCCTCATGTGAACTCCTCAGAGCCATTGGGCTAGAGCTGTCTGGTCTGGCTGAACTGCCTTTCCAAGTCAATGCTGCACAGCCCCAGGCCCAGCAAGGAAGGCAGAAGATCAGGCAGCAAATGCAGACCATGAAGGACTGGATGTGTCTGCTGACAACTATTTCTGCATGTCCAGTCCTCTCACAGCTGATAGAAGTCAGGGTGGCATTGATTCTAGGATGGACAGAGAGGAATGATGATAGCAGTGTAACCTATAACTAGGTATACCTTATAAAAGAATCAGCTCTCTGAATCTATGGCGAAATTACTTCTCTAGCTTTTCAGATAAGTATTTTGCACAGCCAAAAAATCCCTGACTCCTAAATTCCTCCCTTTCCCCTGTCACATGAACTCAGTTGCTTTGTATTTGGAAGCCCATCTGAATTTCATAACCAATAATTTTGTCACTTATTAGCATAATGGTTCACATAAATAGACTGCTTGAATATGAATGCAACCATCATCATCACCCTTCACCTTAAGCAGGAAAGATGAGTGCAGTGGGTCTGTACTGATCATCCTGCAGATAATTTTTTAGCCTTGAAAATCTCTTTTCTTTGAAAAAGGATCCTGCTGCAATTAGTACTGATACACGGCAGTTCCTGTCTCAAAGAAGTTGCCATGCCAAAAAGAACTGAAGTGTATTTTTAGACAACATTTTAGGGTAAATCAACAGCCAGGTACTTTCCAGGTACCTATGATACCACTGCTTCCCTATGGAAAATGAAAGCCTGAACAGTATAAGAACAGCTGAGATATTTAATCTGTTCACTTTCATAATTTTTGTGTTAGATCACTAGTGATACACAGCGTGGAAAGTGGGATTCTTATGCATTACTTCTGCTCTCAGACATGTAAGTCTCCAGCTCCAGCCTTCAAATGCCCGTTTACACAAACTCATTGTCTCAAAAGTGCCTGTGCCCCATTAAATTCCCAGCTGTAGTACAGAAACGTGTTCTCCAGAGAGTCTGCCTGGTACTGGCCTCACATCCCTTCAATATGTATATGAAGGAGGCAACAAGAATAGTGCCAGATGGCAATGGGAATGGAAATGATATGACGTACATATGTGATGCAATTTTCTTTCTTTTTTTTTTTCTTGTGAATAAAGCATCTTGTGAAAAGAGGAATTAGATGCAGTATTTATAACAGTCCTTCATAAACATCCCCAAATTCCAAGTAGAAGACAAAAGGCATGAATCATATCACAGCAGGCGCTATAGCTGGGGAAGTGGCCTTTATGAAGATTGCTTCCGTAATTTGGGCTCCAGAATGAAAGAGAGCTACTCTTAGGAGATCTGTAGGAAGTTGATAATGGCTTATTTAATTGTAGTATCACTAATAAAATCTGTGTTTTCATCAGGAACGTTTCCTTAGCTAAAAATGCCATGATTCTTCAACTGTAGTTTGATCCTGTTCATTTTGTCTATAAATGATATAATGCCAAAAAAATAGATTAGGACATTATAGTTTCCTTTAAAAGGAAACTTTTAGACTGTGGATGCAATCCACACCACAGAAGACGATAATCCCATAATAACTGACTTGGTATGCAGAAATAAAACAATTACTCATAAACCAGAGATCATAAAGCAAGGAAATTTGTTCTCTATCAACTATAGAGGAAATGAGACTATAATTTGCTCTTTATGACTTGACAGCTGAAAGTCTCCTATTAATTGAGTCTTGTCATTAAAGGAATTCTCCCCTTGCATAATTCTCCAGCAATTTTGGTGGCAATTTTATGTTCTTAACCTATTTGGTGACATTGAACTTGCACTGTATTACTTGCACCAAAAGAATATCACCCCATTCATATTAGTCATGGGAAAATCCCGAAATAGAAAGGATGTGATCTGAAGAAACTTCTGATGTCTACACTGAAAAGCGTAAGACCATCTAGATTCACAGGACTGATGAATACCAACTATCAAGCCAAAGGGATCTACACACACCAGTCATTTTCAGATGCATCTGACTTCAAACAACCACAATGGAAAATACTAGCTATCAATATAATTTAAAATTAAAATATAAACTACTAAACTACCTGGTTTTCCCACTACTTAACAGCAAAAGTTTGGTAAAGCTGACAGCAGATCTCAGGTCATTTGGCAATGCCAACCCTGATTTGTAGCTAGACTTTTTTCCTACTGAAAGTATGCAGGGATTTTTTGGGAAGCAAATAGTGGCATTAATGAGCAGCATGTATTGCTGCACCCAGACACCTGTGAATACATTCCCTGTACAAAGACAACAGAAGGGGACAGGATCCTGTAAATCACAGGGAGATGTAAGGCAGTGATGGCAAAAAATACCCAGTGACTAGGTGCAGATAATAACATGATTATCATGGTATCCCTGATGCTGGCCTTGTGCCTTGTTTTGTGGGCCCTGCAAGGCCTGATTTGTAGTTTCCTCACCTTTGTGTCATTAATCTCCAGTGCAGAGGCTGCAGCTGGATCCAGAAGATGCACAGAAGGCACAAAAGATATGTGGATCAAAAGGTGAAGAAACTCTTCTTCCTGCACACAGATACTTTTGTACAATCCACCTTACCCTGTTTAAGGCACTCAGCAGCTGGGCATCACTTACTTCATAGCATCTTCCACTAAAGAAGTGCTCAAGGTCAGGGCAGAAGGATACACAGATTTCTGTGAGGAATCCTGCACAGTACCCCTGCCTTGGTAGTGCTAAGCATCAGCAAAGCCAGGCAGAAGAGGATACAATGAGATTTTAATGGGATTATATAATTTCCAGCTTGTTAGGACTGTATTCCAGCCAAGGGAAGATAAGGCTGCAGCATTCCTTTGCACTTTACCATCAAACCAAAGAATGGCAAATGATAGCTGACAACAGCTTTAAGAGGGCAAAATGGATGAAAGCAGAGCTTTCTCAAGCAAAGCTTCAAAGTGTGACAGGAGAAAAAATTCCCAGAGCTGTCTACTTGCAAGCAGTACCAGACTGCCTGCAGATGACTCCAGACAGTAACAACAGCCTCAAGAGGATAGGCAAGATAGGATATCATGATAGTTGCACAATCAAATATTGCCAGATATTCCCATCCCAGTCCCACATAGGAAATTACTGGAATGATAACCAGGGCTCCCTAATGGCCATTTTACAGATTGTGTGATATTGCATAGCATTCAGGAAGGTTCATCAGCATGAAAAATGTGTGCGAGAGAGGAAGATTTATTGTGCAGAAATGTACAGTGCAGTCATGGCTGAAAGTTATGATTTGTTATTGCTCTCATGCAAATTGGAGTAAATTTGATCACATTTAATATTGTACATATTTTCACCAGCAGGGAAAAAATTCTATAGACAGTATTCCAGAAAACGAGAAATTACAAGTACAATCAGAAAATAAAGACTGTCAGTTTTTGCTGCTGAATTTCCTGAAGGAATTCAGGAAAAAATACTTTCGGGAATAATTATTATCTTGATTTCAGTTTTGTTGTCTAGCTGATGGGACTCATCAATTGAGACAGGCGTGCTCTGATAATGCTGGCAGGGTCACAACACTGAGGATGACAGCTTATTTTCTCATGACTTCTTATCATACAGAGGACTGTCTTACTGATAGACATTAATATGACAATGCTGAAGTTGCCTCCATCAGATGTGCTCCCCAGGGTTTTTAAAGCATGTTTCTTTTCACCTTTCTGAAGTAATTGCAATTGTCTTCTACCTGCAGTCTCATCATTCTGCTGTGATATTTCTACACTATGTCCATTATTGAAGGGGAATGAACAATATATCAACAAGCAACAGACACTCACTTTGTCTTTCTAAATTTCTTTATCACTACAGAACACATTACTGTATTGTAATAGCTATACTTGTGTCCTAATCTGCATCCATTGTGTTCCTTCCATTATGTGCAGTGATGATACAGTTGTTGCACAGGTATTATTGCTAATATCCATGAAATATCAGAGTCTCTCCTTTTTTTTTTTTTTTTTAACAGGACTTACAGATCTAGAAATTCCACCTTGATCATATATTTTTTTCCATTGTAAATTCATCTTTGGAGAGAATTTTTACTGCATTTTAATGATTTTTTGGTCCCATATACTGCTCAAAAATAGTGTTACTATTCAACAGCCTTTCATCATTCATTGGAAGATTGGTGTGGGAGGGGAGGCAGCAGAGGAACCTCTATCTCACATGCTTCCCCATAAATTTGCTGGAGCTATCCTCAGCATTTTGACCCTCCCTGCATCCTCTAAAAACCTGCTTCTTGCAAGAGATCTGGACACTGAAATTGATGCAATGAAAAAAAAGAAAATTCAGAATTTCACTTTCCTGTATAGTAGTAGGCATGATTCTTTATATTTTATCATAAATTTCCACCATTTACTATGGGATTTCACACCATCCAATTCTGAAATTGGGCTGAATTTTCTACTAGCTTAGAAACAAAATCCATTCTTGAAATTCTAGGACTAGTATCATTTCCTTTCACATACAGTGTTCCCTGAACCCTGTAGGTACACCCATTTCTTCAGCTGCGCTCATTAAATAGGTAATTAGTATCATGGGTGTGTAAGAGTCTGAGGTGATTTCACACAAAAAGTATAAAATATTTGATGTTTAGTTCAGCACGAACAATCTGTGAAATTGTATTTGACTTAGACTGAAGAATTGTACTAGGATGGAGAATTAAATCAGTCTTTAACCAGTAATTTCAGGATGCTTACTTATGGAAAATTAAAGAATGCTTGAGGCTACATTAATTTCAGCAGCTTTTCAAAGACAGGTAAATAGTACCAATACTACTAAGAAAGAGGAATCAGGTACAGTGCAAATTAGTTAAAATACTGGTCCCAAATTTTCTTCAGAAGATGCAAGAATGAGGATGAAGTCAATCTCACCTCCCCCCAGTCACGCCAAAATGAGGTATCTCGTCTATACCACACAGCCAGGGAACAGCATGGGGAGAAGAGAAATGGGAACCCCCAGACAACCCAGCCCCACCTTAACCACTTTTTACCTCTCGTCATCCAGGCTGTGACAAGCAGTCGACAAACAGCATACAGCATTGCCTGTGCTTTGCATATGACCAAAAGAAATGAAAAGTGCAAATGGCACAGCAATCATGTCAAATCTCCTGCAAACATGAGCTGAATTTGCTCAGAGCAACAAGGAGCAATTTCCAGAGAGGACCTCAGTGTAACAGCCAGAGAAGGTACAGTTTAATGAAAAGTTTCAGTACCTTTAACCACAAGCCTTGCTGTCACATAATGAAAAAAGTAGTATTTAACTTACAGGGCAGAGGAACATGGTCTGTGGCTGTCATGTAGGCAAAGCATTGGAGTGGTTTGGTCAGACACTATCTTATTTGCAATAAACCTAATCAATGTAAAGTAGCATTAGTTGTTTGGATTGGGATGAGGCATGCTAAAATTTTATTTCCTCTTTTATTAAACTAAGGCCTGAGTGACTGTCAGAAGGGTTACTCTTATTCAGAAATTAAAAAGAAATAGCTGAGCCTGGAGATGTCACAAATCAATCTCTCCTTGATTCACATGTAAATAAGTAAAGATTTTTAAATCATTATATTTGTTGTTGATATCTTCCTGAACATGCCATAAAGTCAGGCCAAAGAAATACAATGCACCTGTCACTATCTCATGAACCCAAGATTACAGGTGGGTTGGTTGTAGACATGAGCCAGGCTGGTACCTCCTGCACTGACAGAGCTCTTCTGGAGCCCCAGAGGGGTGCCAGGCTCTCAAGAAACACAAAGACAAGCAACAAAGTGGGGGCTCTCTACCAGTTCAGTCTTGTAAAAACTAAACAAAAGCCACAGTCAGGAAATTTGAAATAGGAAGGACAAACTTCAAGCTGTGATATTTCTAAATGAGTGTGTATTCATTTATCTCTCAAAACGTTTCCAGTGTTTTTATAAAACAACAGTATTGTGGTGTCAGTCCAGTCTTTAGAAAGTTTAGAACAAAAGAAGAGGGGGAAAAGAGGGTATTTCAAGTACTCACTGTTTCACATGCCCAGCTTTTCCCAGGTAAACATTATTTACACTTGAATGCAATATGTTATATTGTAAATCTATTTTATTAATCTATTTGAATCACTGACGATATTTAGTGATGTCTTCATTAATGTGGTTTTGTTTCAAAAATAACAGAAATTTTTAGTTTTGAAAGAGGAACTTTTCTCATGTTGCCCTAGAGAATGAATGGAAGTTCAGGCTCAAAATATTATACTTACAAAGAGTTTTCCTGTCAATATAGAATAAACAGAGCTTATCCAAGTTCAAAAAGAAAAGGTGCGAGAAGGCATAATCACTTCAACTCAGAGACTGGATTGCCGGTGTTGAAATGGGTGTGGGTGGAGCAGGACAGGCAGAGAGTAAAAACTGTAAAACGATAGGGGAGCTAAGGACACTGTCTGGTTTCATGGAGAGCAGCTTGATCTGCTGGTGACAGCATGGCTTTTTGGTTTCCATCTCTTCTTCATGCTTACAAGCTTCACTCACCTGACATCTGCAAAGAGCTGGAAACAATTATGGAAGGAGGCCCAGCTGCTTCTTTGAGGTGTCAGTGCTGGGGAATATATGAACATAACAGTAGGTATTCCCTGGCCTCAGGCATGCCAGGGAGACAAGAGCTCCCAAGGCCATCACAAGGCCTTAGCCAAAGAGGTCAGAGGAGAGGGGATGTAGGAAGCTGGGCATAAGATGCACCAAAGGAGGGCACAGGGTACCAGGGAGTTTGGAGTGGCAAGGAGGAAAATCATCACAACACAGTCAATGAGAATCAGCAGCAGAGAAGAAAAGAAAAAGAAAAAAAAATCTCTGAGAGTCAGGCAGTTTTTTTTTCTGTTTGCCAAATTAATTTTGCAATTAAGTCCCTAAGTGCTTATTAGCTGTTCTTTTTCCCATTAAGCAGTTTTAGCAGCCTTGGGCATGCCATATAAATACAGTCAGGGAAAGCAGACAGCATTGTTATGAACAGGAGGTTCAGTGTCTGTAAGGCACACTGTCACTATCAACTTTGTTATGCAAAACCACTTGATAACTGGTTTCCCATTTCCCCACCACAAACCTAATTTTTGAAGTAGACAGAAAGCAAAACTTGCTGTTCACAGCAGAGGGGTAAGCTTAAAACTTAGCAAGCTTAAAACTCCTGATCAGGCTCAGCTCACTTTCAAAGCTATCTGAAAATTACTTGTACCTTCTCACAGAAAAAACAACAATCCCCAGGCCCATGCAAAAAATAAAAAGTTTTTCAGGATGTTATGCAAACTCATACATTTATACAGCTGAATAATTGAGGGCAAAACCACCTGTAACTAACTGTACATGTTATAGCCCAAAGTGTGTATCTTCATGCAAATTTATTTGAGCAGCTTCTCCTTTTGTTAATTTGTACAGCCTTTGCCTTGCATGCTCCCATTGTTATGCTCCCAGTTTTTATGAAATCTTTTCAAAATGCTAGCTCTATACTTCTATCAGCACTGCAGTCCTAGTGAAATAAGTATGGCCACATCAAGTAGACAAAAGTCCACCTACTTCAAATTCCCTTCTCTGGCAGGGGCAAATAACAGATGCTCAGAAAACAAGTTAAAGAACAAGTACATCTGCTGACTGTTCTCAGGATACCTTCCCCAGTTCCAGGAATCATCAGCTCAGGAACTTCCTAAACCTGGAATGTCATCTGTTATGGTTAGGTTACAGGGTTTAATAGGTCCCTGAAGGTCCTGTTCAAGGTGCTTAACCTGAGTCTTCACACTCATCATTCAATTGACAAAACTCAAAACCTCCCCTTCACAAGCTCAAATTTCCAATGGAATGGAGCTGCTTTATTATTTATTTTCCTTGTAAGAGCAATAAATAGCATTCAACACTATTCTAGAATAAATTCATTTATGATGGTGCCTAAAGCTGGATTGAAGTGCCATATTATTTTCAGCAATATTGTCCCATCTTCCTGTATAAGAAATCTTGTAAGGCACTTCTTTGAAAACAGTACATGACAATTCTGCTTTAGTTATTTCTACAATCTGAAAGAACCCAGGAAATTTTCTGCTGCTGTTCTATGATACCTAAGAGACCACCAGGCGACCTACTGCAACTATTAAAAAAAAAAAGGTGCAATTGGATAAATACCCAGTGATTTTCATGTGCACAAATGTACAGAAGAATCATGCCAGGGAAGGAATTATTTCAGTTAAAGCAACAGGACATATTGAACATCCCTTTTCAGATCTTTCTGGGCAGATGTTTGGAAAATCATAAGGGTTTATTTGGGTATTTTTGGATGGATAGGAATAAGGTCTACAACCATGTCCCCTGCTGCTTTGAATGTCAAGAATAGTTTTGGTGGTCAATTGGTGGAGGAAAAATGCCCTTACCACCTAAACCACAGCTAAGCAGACTGAAGTCCTGCTTCCTCTGAAACCTTTCATAGGTTTACCTTTGAGACCATTTTCTTTGTCCCCTGAGAATCTAAAACTGGAAAAAGTACATTAAATCCCTGTATGGAGTACAGACACAGTCTCACTCTAATTCAAACTCCTTCAAGTGATGAAGACTGTCACTGATCTCAAGACTTCAGCTGGACTGCTCAGGCTCAAGCATGGTCCTCTGGGAGAACAGCAGTAATTCTCTCACTGAGTTTGAAAGATGAGAACAGCTTGTCATCTGTCACCACCTTCCTGATGATACTTAGCTTAAATACTTGTATCCTAAACACACTGCATTCTGCTTGTTGGTCTTTGTGAAGCTCCTCAAAAAGCTCCTGCTTCTCGTGAGGGCAATGGTGGACGATGAGTCCTTATCTCTGAAAAGGGAATGCAGCCAACAGTCCTAACAACTTACTAGGAATGAAAAGCACTTTCATTTAACAAACGGGGAAACAACTTTGCTCTAGCAAGATTTTCAGAACAGATGAAATTTAATAGCCTCCTCCAATAGAACAGCATGTTGCTCAGAGGCAGCCACTCCAGCTCTGCCTCAGCTGCTTACTTTCAGTTCCTCGTTAAGGAACTGTTTACATTCAATAAATAAAAATTTAAAGAAGGAAAGAAACCTGCTGTTTCAGATTAAAACATGTGTCTAGGCAACAGGATGCCTCTGTCCACTTCTGCAAAGGGGTGAAGTGAAATACAGACAGAAGAGAAGAGCACTTTGCTGAGTCACAGTAACCAGGGCTATCTCCAGCGCGCTGTTGCTGATCATCGGCACCCAATACCCAGCTGCCGAGGGAGGGCACAGGGAGTGGCAGGCAGCACAGCATTACCAGTACCACCAGTTATTTTTCAAAGCACATCTAAGGTGCTCAACTGGAGCTGTAAAATGGCTCACTAGAAATTCTGTATGAGGCAATGCAGCCAGACAAAAACAACTTACATCAGCTATCTACAGTGAAGAGCTATCACATGCCTAGTACATAAATGTGATTGATAGCAAAACAGGAAGGAAAACAAAGTACCAAATCCCCTCAAACAGAACCAAGCAGCTGCATTAAATAAATTTCAAATCCTCAAGTAGTCTGAAAGCAAGTTACAGCAGATCTAGTAGCTCTTGTAGCTTTGTTTGGGACTGGGCAAAACCACAACAGGCTCTCTGCACAAGCTGCACCTGAACACAGCATGAAGGGAGTTGCTAAATTCTTCTCCACTGAGTCATCTAAACAGAAAAGCCACCAGTGTGAAGGGCTTTCAATGGAAATACCTAAATCTCACATATGAAATAATCAGAGATGAGCAAGGAGAACTTGCAAATACAGAAATACAAGAGGTAGGTAACTGAAAAGACTGAATAAAGCATCCCATTTAGAAATGGCTGCTGTTATGTGGTGTATGAGATGAGGCCAGCAAGAACAACAGTTCTGTTAAGATTTTCTTATTCAGAAAAAATAAATATAACCTGATGCCTTACACATGCTTGAGGATTCAAACAAGCACAAATTTTCAACACAACACTTCAGAAGAGTAAAAAGTGCCGTATGGCATGGAGACTACAGTTAGCAGTAGTGCTGATGCTGTGGCAGAGGTGTTCAGAGCACCCCATTTTCAGGAACACAACGTCAGTGGGATGTTGTTGCCCACACCTCTATAGTTGCATCTAAACTTAGGTATGCATCTGTAGAATTACATGGCTTACTCTCTTTTCCTTTCTCCAGTATTTGGAGAACTTCCTTCATATATCTTTGTTTGCCCTGCTCATGGGCATGACACAGGGTATGAAAGGTTTCTGCAGAACTGCATTTTGTATAAAACTGTCTGCCAAAAATGTACTCCTCTTCCCTTTTTAGGTTCCTTTTTTAAACTTTGTGTTAACCATTGTTCTCAAGACAGCCTTGAAAACACAAGTTGAACATTAGTACAAACAGTGCAGTAATGTTACTCTGTAATCCATAAATGACATGTAGAGGGCTAAGGTTCTCAGTAGATTGTTAGCTCTGTAACTTAAAGCCAGCTTGATTTTAAAAAGTGCTTAACATCTCAGAAGGCAATTAAAATTACATTTTACATGTCAATATTATTTAGTAGATTGTTAGCTCTGTAACTTAAAGCCAGCTTGATTTTAAAAAGTGCTTAACATCTCAGAAGGCAATTAAAATTACATTTTACATGTCAATATTATTTAGTAAAGCACTACTGATGTTTCAGCAAACTATTTCAGCAAAGCATTTCTCCAAAATATCTTCATCAAAAGAATCTTCAATTCCTCACACATTGAGGATGTCGTAAAATGCAAACCAGTGCAAACTGCAGAGCTGCAGCCACCACATGCCTGTGATCTTTGTGAAGTCTGTTCATGGGCATGTCACTCAAATTTGGGCCACTGTGAATACTGGTGGCAGGGGAGAGAGGAAGGTAGGTTGCCATGTATTGTGTTTTTGGAAATGCTCAGCTTCAAAGAATAAGCATCACCCAACTAAGTCTGATCTTAAAAGTCCAATTATATCTATTGCTTTTAGTTCCCCTTGCAGTAAGGGGGACTAGAAAGAAATGAGGGCTAAATCTCTTCCAATGCACTTGCCTGAGGGGAATATGTTGTGTCAGCACTGGAAGATGTTCATGAACAGGCTTTGAGCTGTTGCACAAAGGTAAAAAGGTGCTTCCAGGTGACCAGCTCAGGCTGCAGCTTTGCCTTCCGCACTGGTGAGATCACAGCTTTGCTGGAGCCACTTGGCTCTGTAAACCCAAGCCCAAACTTAAACACAGTTACTAGGAAGAAGAGAAGCAGAGGACCTCTCTAGAACACAGATCCACAGCTCCACTCTTTGGCATTGGGAAGGCTGTCCTGAAGGAGCTATGTGTTAAAACAAGTTTGGCCAGCAACCTGGACCAAACTCAGACACTTGTGTTCCTTTGTAAGTGACAGGCTCTTCAGCACAGCTGGATCTGGCAAGAAACTTAATGGGTCTCTGGACAATATTCCTCTGTGGAACAAAAGGAAGTTCCAACAGGCTTAAAATCCCTTCTTCACCCTGCTCAAATAAATGTTAACACTTGATGAGTGACCTGAACAGCCCCTCTCACCTAGCAGCCTCACATGATTGTTTTGGCTTTACCTTGTGACAAACAAAATGCTGTCAGAGGATGAGTCAGACTTTAGACTTGGACAGGTCAAGGAGGAGGACACTACTCCCTACAAGCTGATCTCATGCCAGAGTAGCATTTTTTTTGAGCCAGTCTGCCTGTGTGCCTCTGTGAGTAAGCCTCTATGCTAGAGCAAAGAAGTTCAAGTATATGATTGAGGCCACTGAGCTTGTATGCTGGGTTGATCCTATGCTAAGAGACACTTGACAAACCAGTGTTGTCCCTAAATTTGGGACTGAATGACATGTCACATGGCAGTGAACAAGTTAAAGCATTACTCAAGATCATATGACCCATGTTATGGATAATCTGTCTTCAAATCACTTTATCAAGGAACTCAATTTCATGAAGTTTCTTAACTGCCCTTCTTATTTTAATAGAGCAAATACATCAGGGAAACTTTGAAGTTCTGATGTGCTTTTAGCAAAAGGGACTTTTGGCGGTACTTGTAATGGAGAACCAGTATTTAAGACTGAAAGGTGGTCCTTCAGGACTCCCCGGATATGTCACCTCTCCTTGCTATATCACACTTGTGACAAGGCCAGAATCATTACTCGGTGCTGTCTTGGGAGCACAGTGCAGATCTGCGTGCTCCCCGTGCTGTGGATGCCGTGTACAGCAGGGTGGGCAGAGGCTGTATCTAAACCGCACAACTGCGGGTCCGCACCAGCACAACCTTTCACGTGGAAATGCAGCAGGTGCCCCAGCAGCTGTTCAAACAGCGACAGAAGGCCTTTCCCCTGACACCAGCTATGCCAGACCCAGAGAGCGAGATCTATCTCTTCCTGGCAGTGCTGGGTTAATGGCTAGACTTCACGATATTAGAGGTCTTATCCAACCTACACAGCTTTATGATTCTATTAATGAGAGACCAGCTGGTGGCTAACAAATGTTGCTTTTACACAGGCTGACAAGCCGAGAGCCCATGGAAGGGGAGCAGCTACAATAAAACCTCTAACCTCAGCTAAGTCAGCTGAGAGCGGGGCGCCCGGCAGCAGGGCCAGCAGCACGCCGCGGGTTCCTCTTCGGCCAGGCACGGCCACCTGGCCCCTGCGCAGGCTGAGCTCCAGGCCGGGGTCGCGGTGCTAAACGAGGCCAGCGACGCCGCTGATCACGCAGATCCTCGCTGTGTAAGCAGCCCGAACACGCCGCGGGCCCGGGGAGCGCTGAGCGGCGGCGTGCGGCGCGGTGCTGAAATCGCCAAGGTGCTGATGTGTCCTGACCTCTGGCAGCAGCCCCGCGCGTCCCCGGCGCGGGGACAAGCACAGCGAAGGTGACACCCGCGGGCACGGGGACCCCGCTCCGCCGCCGGGCCCGGCCCCGCCCGCCGCAGCGCCCCGCCCGCGGGCAGAGACAGGGACGCCGCGCCGAGATGGCGGCACCCGGCCTCGTCCTCTCGGCGGCCGCGGCCGGGGGGGCGGTGACGGCGCGGCGGGGGACACTCCTCTGCTGAGGGACACGGCCACCCCGTCCCGCCTCCCGGTGTCACGGCACTGCGGGACGGGGCCGGTGCGCAGGGGACAGCCCGGCGGGGCGGGGCGGAGCGGGAGCGCAGCGGGGACCGCTGCGCTCCGGGACGGGGGCCGGCGGAGCGTGTCCCCCGTGCATGGGGCTGTCAGCCTGCCGCTGCTGCTCGGGGTTTCGCTTTCACCTCGTGAGCACTTGCGATTTGTTTTCTGGCGCAGGGTTTGAAGCCCAGACCCAGAAATGAGGAAGGTTCTGTGCGTGGAGCCCGTCATTTTCATCTATATTTTTGCGTCTTCCCTGACGAGCCCGCTGGCGCAGCAGTTCATCTACCGGCGGCTGTGGGAGCAGGAGTACAACTCTACTTTCGTGAGCGACAGCAATGTCAGTCACTGCGAGCAGAATAAGAGCAGCCCGGCTTATATCAAACAGAAGGCAAGTGGCGGGGGAGGAATAATAATTGTAAATAAATTTGCAGCCAGGAGGTGCTGCCTCGGTATTACCTCCTGTTTTATAACCTTAACCTTTAATTCTCCGGAAAGCCGTAGTTTTGTAACCTGCTCTCACTTCACTGTCTCCTCGCTCTAATGTTATGCTGTAGGTAGTGATAGTGCTTTAAAGACAAAGATTTGTCTCCAGGAGGATACTGAGATAAATTCGTATTTTAGCGGGACTTGAAAATCGCCTGAGAGAATGGGGACCAAATTAGCATTGGGCCGGCATTACAGAGGGTACAACTGGAGGTGGAGGCTCCTCCTCCCACACCATTGTGCGTGTTGTGTTTGTGAGCCACCCGTTGTCTCTCTGGCTCCTACTGTTCTTTGTAACCATGTGAAGTTTAGTAAATGCCCTGTAATTTTGAGGAATAGCATCTAGCTTAAAATACATGTATTTCAGAGGAATTACAAGAACAAGGAACAGGGGAAATTAATTTTTTTTTGTGGGTTTAAAATGTGGGAAAATTTTAACTGATCTTTGCATGATCAAGTGCAGTTGATGGTTTGCCTTGTTGGAATACAAGGACGTCAAATTGGCATGGTCAGTTACATTTTTAGCACTTTTCCATAGTTCAGTGTGCTGGATAGTTAGTTGTTGACTGGTACCTCTTCCATTGCACTTCCAGTGCAGTTTTAATGCTACACTTAAGCAGAGCTAGCTGTGAGCTGCCAGCAGAAGAGATGGTAATTCTCCATTTCCCTTCCCCCTCTCACCCCTTGTGTTATATCTCGCAGTTCTGCAGTTACAGGTTATGGTTTGTATTTGAGTGGGGCACTGATTCAACAGAAAGCTCATCTCTTGTTTGGGGGCTGTTGCTTTTTGAATGTTGTTTTATTTTCATTTCATTGCTAAATTTCATTGCTTCATTTAGTATGAAGCAATACACTGCTCTGGCACACTCAGTGGCCACATGATTTCCGTGTCCAACATGGGAATAGCAGAGGGAACATGTTTTCAGAAGAGGTGCAATAGAACCATATTTGTCAACAACAACTGGCAGTTGGGCTGGATAAAGTGAAAGATGAAACCACTGTAGGGTCAGAAAATAATATGATTCACCATATAAATTACACAGAAGCTGAAGTTACAGAAACAGTCAGCTGGCATTCCCTTACACTGCTGAAAAGGTGCTACTTGAAAATTTTTGCTTACATCCCATATCTGAATCTGTGATGTGCTGCATATGTGCAAGACTGAACACCTGAGCTTATCTGCCTCATTTGTCATATATAAAAGGAGATTGTTAATGGTACATGCCTCCAGTTAAGGTGATCAAAGAAATAATTCAGGACTTTTAGTGTGGCATATGTTCTTTGTCATGTGACAGAAGCTGGTCTTAGTAGGAAAAATGTGAAAAGGTCAATAGAATTGTGGTCCAACATGGCTTCTGGGCTGACCCATGGTGGTAATTACCAGTTATTGTTGGAGTAATGCTTGTATGTTACTCCCAAAAAAGTGGTTTTTTTTAGTATTAGCTCCCCATTTGATGCTGTGTCTGGCCATTTCCTCTAAGCATACAATTCTAATTGCAGAGCCCATCAAGAAATTGACATTTCAAATACATCTTTGCGTTTTGCAACCCCCTCAAATTCAACCTGATTTTAAAATTGTCATTACCTATGGTTCAAGATATAAGACTTCATATTTCTTTTCTCAAAACACTGAAGTAGAGTGCTTAATTTCAGCTGAAGTTTAGATAGCGTCGCTGATGTGATGACATATTCACACTTTACAGGTCTTTTGTTTACAAATTATAGTTAATTTGATATTTGAGAACATGATACCTTCAAGACAGCAGTTGAATAATGGCCAACAGAACTTCGTTTCCCATTCCTGCCAAATTTCTGTTCCCTGCATTTCAGTGATTGCCAGTAGGGCATGAGCTTTTGATCAACTACATTCTTGTCTGGATGCCTTGCTGCATTTTTATACCACAGTGGTTACCATAATGTAACAATGTAAGTGCTCAAAACACGCATTAATTTAAGTGCAAATGGACCTCTGTGCTGAGTAATGGTCCTGTGTATGAGCCAAAGAGAAAATCCAGTAACTTAATTCCAAACTCTTTTGCAGGGAAGTGTGAAGATGGTGTTCCAGATTTTCTAAGACCTTCCTAACCTAAACCTAACTGAATTAGGTTTATAGATGTTGTAACTGTTGCTGTGAGGCCCTGTTTGGCATTAATGTTTAAAAGAACATCTCTCTTAACAGTTAATTTAGTGTGCTTATGTTCTAAGAATGAAGAAGCTTTATACTAATGTCACCTATTTCAAAGCAAAATGTAAAAGGAAATTGAAGACAAAAATCACTTGGAGCCTGCATAAAAAGTAGAATATAATTCAAAATGGTTAGTCTTTGCAGGATTTAGACTAATTGTTTTTTACAATTTGAAAAAAATAGTCATCTTATAATAAAGTGAGTTTGAAGGTAATTTGAATATAAATGGAAGCATTCTGATCACCAGTTTGGATAATCCTTTTTTTAATATCTCAGAAAGAGCTATATTATTAGTCAATAATCACAACTTACCCCATTCCATTGATGTATTATCCAATCTATTCATTTCCCCTTGCTACTCAGTAATATTTTATCTTATGAGCCTGTGAGTTTATCAAGTCCTTTATATTATTCAATCTCAGGTGCTGCATTTCTCTCTTAATTTAATCTTTATATAAGTTACTTGCTTCTTCATTTTCATTCTTTTAATTTTGAAATAGGTGATTGAAATATCTATCTCTGTCCACTGTGAGTAATTTTTCAGAGTAGAGTGAATTTGCAGATTAAAAAACTAGACCTTTCTCTTTAAATATATATAGTTCCATTGATTATTTAATGGAGTCATGTGATTTTAAAGCAGCTGAAGGTTTGACCTATCATTTTCTATATTCTTTTCCTTTGGCTTTATAAAACCATTGAGTGAGCAGTTGCATGCCTTACACTCTAAATTGATTTTTCCAGTACTTTTGTCTGCAGTCTTCTTTTCAGTAGACATCAAGATTTTTATCTCAGCAAGTTCATGATCACGTGTGGTACCTGGATGTGTAGCTATGTTTTGTGTGTTGCACAGCTTCTTCCAAAACAAGGACACCCAAGTTATGGGTTCTTCATTCTTTCAGTTTTACTCTGCATTATGGTCTGGCAATAATCCTTGTATTATGTGGTTAATGTGGATTGAGATGATACATATTAACATTTCATTTTACTTTTAACATAGTAGCATTTTTTTGATGCTCATGGCTTTGAACAAGACAATCCTAGCAAAGAAGCAAAGTCTGCAACTATATAGAGTTCTTTTTGTCAGCAGCAGAGGAGTTAAAGATTAGAATAACGTTTTCCATCTCAGTTTGTTCAGTCTTCATGGTTTTGACCCTTCCAGGGTGACTGCATTGCTGGCCAGTGGACAGGACATCATGAATGCTAAGGCAGTCAGACACTATAAGGGAAGGGAGCAAAAGACTTTGGAGTGCTGGGGATCTTGAAGGCTTTCCTTGAGAACCTCAGGATCAGTTGAATTTTCCTCTTGTAATAAAACCTGGTATCTTCTAAGCAAAGGAAGAAATTGAATGAGAAACTCATGGTCTCTGCCTGTAAATATAAATATGAATTTATAAAGCATTCAGCAGCTTTTAAAATTGCCCAAAGTACATTCCTGTAAGTTCAAGGGGTTTTTCATAATTTTGGATGCTACTCAGTCAGGATTATGTTAGCTACAGATGAGATGCCTGAAACTTGGAGTATAGATGGCTTGAATACAGGCTGAGAATGGTGTGGGCAGATTTGCAGAAGTGTACCTGTTGCTGATTGAAGAGCACAATGACTGCCTAAGTCAGTGTTGTGCCTCAGAAAATTCCAGGACTTTCAGCAAGACTTTACTCTGCATCTGAAACTTAGCTAGTATGAAGGGTTTGTATGAATAAAGTTTCTTCCTTTTCCCCTGCTGTCTGATCAGGTGGCTGTCTTTGAAAGGGCTGTTGTGGCTGCTCATCAGGTCTGTATCTATGTATTAAAAACAAGATCTGAATTAGCTTGCTGAGTGTCCTTTAGCAGCTCGCTTCATAACAATTTTTTTTTTTAATTAAACGTTCTTTTTTCTGCAGCCATTCATGCTCTGTTAAATGGTTGTTTTTCAGTCACATTTTATTTTTTCTATATTATTTCTGCTATAAAGGACTCTGAAATTTTCCTCATAATGGGTGTTTACAGTTTATTTTTATAGTGTTAGCTGCTGTTCCTTATGTGAATACCTGCTGTGATGTATCTGTAGAGACATCACTCATTTGGACAATTTCTGAACCCAGAGCTTTATGTGTTTGCAAAATCCATTAATTCACATACCTGTGAGTCAGTACAATATTTAAAGCTGTACTTCACATTTTTGGTTGTTACTGTTGTTTGTAATAGTACTAGTAAGATTTTACAGTGGGATGTCGGAGCAAATTGTGATCTGTTTACTTGCATAGTGTGCTCTAGTCCATTAATTGTTCCTTGTAAGCCCCTCAGTAGAATTATTTGGGAGGAAAAATGATCTCCTGTGAGGAGGGAGCAGGGGGTGTGTTGCTTCATCAATGACTGGCTTCCTACTGATTTCTGAGTAGTATTAAAATAGCCCAGCGCCCTCTTGCCATACCCTGAATTGAAGGAGATGCTTGCAGTTAAAGATACTTACAGCTCTTGTAAGTGCATGTTCAAAAGGATTGTTCTCTTGACTTGCAATGAAACTCCTCTGTCAACAGTACTAGTAAGACTGTGTCTTAAGCTCTAAGTTTTGGATTAAAATGTAACAGGGAATGTTTCAGGAATATTGAAGATCAATTGTGAAAGACTGAATATGCAATGTATTTTATTATAGCCTAGTATATCAAAATGTCATATAATATTATAAAACTACATTGCATGTATTATGTTTCATAATAGTATTATTTATAATTGATAAACATGTACAGTGATATTCATTATACTGCATATTAATAATTATGTGTGTAATATTGTGACAGATTTTTTTTCCCAATATATTATAGTATTTATAATTATTTTTATTTTCTCTTTGCAGGAAGTTCAAGAAAAAGCCTCTGTTTTTAATATGCAGTTGGACTTAACTAGAGCCATTCCCAGCCTTATAGTTGCCTTTGTCATTGTAGCTAATGGGGATCGCCAGGGACACAAAAGGTCTTTAGTTTTACCATCAATGGGAGCTTTGATTTCTGGTATTAGCTTGACTGCAGTATCGTATTTTTCCTTGTCACTCTCTGTCCTATTTGCAGTCGCATTTATTACTGGACTGTTTGGGAGTATAGCAACTTTCCTTGGAGGAGGCTTTGCTTACATAGCAGAGGAGTGCCATGATGAGAAGCAGAAAACAACACGAATAGCTGTAGTGGATTTGATTTTTGGAGTTGTATCTGGATTGGCAGGACTGTCATCTGGCTACTTTCTAAGAGGAATAGGCTTTCCATGGACATTTGTGATAGCATCTCTGCTTCATGTCATTAATATCATCTATATTGTATTTTTTCTGGAAGATACCATAGGCATATCTCAATTCCAGCATGAAGCACCAGTATCCTCGAAAGAACTTCTTAGGGAGACATTTTCTGGAGTGTACGTGCTTTTTCAAACTGCCCCTTACAAAAAGAGAATTTTAATAATTGTGTTACTTTTTACATTTATGACTTACTTGTTTACTGTGCTGGGTGGGAGTTCACTTTTTACACTGTATGAACTGGATGAGCCACTCTGCTGGAATGAAGTGTACATTGGATATGGAGCAGCTGCATCCACTTCTATCTCGTTGACCAGCTTTTTAGGAGTTTACTTATTTTCCAAATGTCTCAAAGACATTTATATTGTCTTTATTGGGATATTTTCTTACATTGGAGGAATGATCACAGCTGCCTTTGCCAAAACTACTCTGCTCATGTTTTTAGGTGAGTTCAGAATCAGTTTTTCCATGGTCAACAATGTATATGAAAATACTGCTGTGTTACCTGTAGTGAATGCAGTTGTTGGATATTGAACATGCCGCCTTGAAAGGGTCATAGAAAGGTAAAACATAAATGGTTGATCAGACTGATCTAGGATTTGATTAAAAGATGAACCGTGTGGAGAAACAATGGAATTACATGCTTATGGTTTTAGTGCCATAGAAATATATTTGATTTATTAATTTCTCTGTTCTTGGATAATTTTGTCTCAGTGCACATCTAGTCTGACTTTTCTGTTGCCTTTTACTGCTTGGGGAACTAAGTGTTCAAAAGTATATGACCAATGCAGTTGGAATATATTTGTAAATTCCTGGATTTTAATTACCTCAATGTCTCCTGGCTGCTTTACAGTGAGAGTGCCATCTTTGTTCTGCTTTATGCCTATTCCTGTTCTCCGATCCATGCTGTCTAAAGTGGTTCTCCCTGGTGAACAGGGTAAGTAGAATTGTTTTTAAACAATAAAATAATATGGTGCTTCAGAACAGAGATGCACAAAGATTACCTTTAAACAAACAGATCTATATTGGTACTTTAAGATTGTTTTTCTTTCAAATTAATGGTTTCTGGTTCTGAATTAAATATAAACAACACTGTGTTAAAAACTACTGCAAGCTTCAACTTTCAAACAAACTACTGTTCTTAAATTAAAGACCATGGGAAACTTGAAGCAGAAGAATGCCCAATACAAGTGTGATTTCACAAGGGCTTCTACATTCACAAGATTTTGGCATGCAGAGAAAGATATGTTTCTGTTATTTAGTCAATTTCTCACTTACTAATTTTAAAAGGTAAGCAGTAGGTGGTCAATCTTCATAGCACTTGGAAACAATTAGACTTGTATCCTCAGCTATGGAGCAGGAATCCAACTTCAGGCCTGTGGCTTCTAAACATGTCCCAAGAAATATAACATAATACTTCTCAAAGTCCTTTCCTTATGGGACACAGAAAAAAGCATGTCAGGCCTCAAAATATGACTCTAATATCCCATATTTTGCTTTTGGGGAATGTGTATTTTCTAAATTTTGGGAAATACATACTTTCTAGAAACATTTTCCTGAGTTGCTTTATTTTTTAAAAGATTAATCTTCATACACTAAAACAAAGATCTCTTTGTGCTAGCTGTGCTAAAATGCACCTCTGGTATTGAGTTTCTCGGCATTCTTCAGGGCTTTGGCTACTCGAGTAGTTTGATGCAGCAATGAGGTTGCCTCTTGTCATCCTTTTCTGCTTACCTAGTATGATATTGGTTATGGTCCTGTGACTATGAATGCAGCTCGGGAAAATGTGTTCAACAAGACACTTACGGAATAGACTGCCAACCCAAAGGGTAGTTCAGTCCAAAAAATGTTGTTTCTTTTCAAAAATGAGAAGGCAGTGGTTTTAAGCTGAACCAGCAGTTCTTGCTGAATCAGTCTTTTCCACATATAAGAGTGAAGGTTAGAGAAGGAAGGAACAAGAAAGGGAGAGGTAAGAATGAAGAAGGGAACTGGAAGGGGTAAAGGATAGAGATGTGCAAAACATGGTTAGCAGGGATCAACAGGTTAAAATTGATGTGATAAGTAAATGCAAGAAAGTAGGCATGTTGACAGAATAATAGTAAAGAAAAATAGTTTCCATTAACACAATGTGTTATTTGTAGGTTTTTTTGTTCATTTAAAAGAACTAGCATTTTGTAGGAGTTGCCACAGAAGACACTTTCATAGCAAAGTATGATTGTCTACTGCTTGTAACTTGCATACTTGCAAAAATACTGTCAACAGATATATCTTTTGAACCATGTTTAAAAACTTCAGTACTTTGAAGAGATTTTGTTTTGTTTGTAATTTGCCCATTTATTTTTGGCAGGTGCTGTGTTTGCTTGTATTGCCTGTTTAGAAGTTGTGACCGGCACAATGTCAATTTCAGTTTTTAACATTCTCTATGCAACTACTGTTGCATGGTTTTCAGGCTTTAGCTTTCTCCTATCAGCAGGCCTTTGTCTAATTCCACTGTCTGTGCTGTGGTAAGTACGGATCAGGAGGGTTGTTCTGACTGCCTTTGCCAGAAATTTCTATGTTGACATGAATTGAAGCTGAATAGTTTAGTGTAGTAGTTCTCAAACTTTCCTATCTGCTAGGGTGCTGTAGTGGCTCTAGCTTCACAGCTTTTCCCTGATCCAGCTAACTTCCCTCAGCTCTGTGCTGTGAATTTCCCCCAAACTGAAGCCTATCCTGAATGTACTGCCAGTGGGATACACCATAGCCTTGACTGCACATGTAACTTCCCTTGGTTTGAGACTTTTACATGGTCTTTCTTCCAGGAAAGCCTTTCCCACAGATCATGTGAAAGGCATGAACTTAATTTTGCAATCTGAGCTCTTCTAGATGCTAATGAGGGTTATAAATGTGACAGCCACCCACTGGGTTTAAAGGAAATCTATCTGTCCTGGTCTTTGGTCATGGGTATCTTGTGACCCAGTGTCATTAAAATCTGTAAAAGATTTTAAATCCCAAAAGAATAAACTTCTAAACATGTTTTAAAAAACAGGCCTCTATAGCAGTTGTGTCTAATCATATCTAGTGACCATCTAGTAATATGGACAGTGAAATACCATTAATGAGTACTTATAAAGCAAAGATCATTTTACATTATTTCCAGTATAAACTCTTTTTAGGATGCTGAAACAAAAATCTAAATGACAGAAGAGTCAGTTTTCATTAGATAGATTTACAGATGGGGGAAAAGATGTTTTTCTTAAGAGGGTGGCACTCTGGCTGGAGACTTGTATATTTTTTCCTAATACTTAGACTTCACCTCGGTCACCTTTTATCTCTGCATCAGCTGCATTTTAAGATTTAAATAGACAGTGGTAATGCTGTAGATTTAGAACATTTCACAAAATTTCAAGTCTATTCTTGCTTCATTGTAATTATTTACACAGTCTTTACAGAGAAGCTATACTAATGGTAATTTAAGGTAGTGATGGGTCTTAGACCTGAGGGAATTGAAGCAAAGGGGTCTTGTATGTGAGTAGAATACCTTCCAGTAAAGTAATAAAATAATTGAGAAATTCAGTTACATTAACAAAGTAGTTGTTCTATTAAGTATTATCTTTAGTTTAGTTCAGTGTAAGTAGAGAAAGTATCTATTAAGAGAGCAATCTCTACTGTAGAAAAGGAAACATTTACCATCAGCCCATCTTGCAATCAGTACTGTAGTACATCATCACCATAGATTTCTGCAAGTTATATTTCTTTACCTTCTGTCATTAATTTCAGGTATCTGACCCTTTGAATACCCTTTCTCTGCACCTTTCTTTTTAGAGTGTCATGCAGTTGGAGAACAGAAAAGGTAGCTGTTCCAGTCTCTAACAGGCAGAGTAGTTTAGTACTGTGCTCAAATGCAAAAATGATATTGTCTGACTTTTGTAATTAGGGCAAATAGTGTCACTGCTTTTGTTTACTAAGACACATTTGTGCCACAGAGGATGGCTGCAGAGAGCTATCCTGTGTGTTTGTTGGTGCTGAATCAGCATGCTGTACGGAACTATCTCAGCTAAGATACCTGTCTTATCTTTGTCTTACAGCTGGCTTCTGTGCACAAGCTGGAATGGGGAGGACTTGGCTCTGCTGGTACCTGAAGAAGTATCCAGCTTAGAGAGTGCTGATAGTTGAACAAAGGATCCACATACTCGGGATTTCTAATCTGACATGCAGTGGCAGAGATAGTTATGTCACACAGAAACCACAGCGATAACACAAGAGAGTCTCCAAGTGGCCCTGCAGCAATAAGCACTAAATTGGTACCACTCAATACCCAGTCTCTTTTTAGCACTTGACTAAAGCTAGCTCTTAACTATGGAAATAGGCTGACAATTGAGATTAATGCTGCTTCAGCATGAAGGAAAAAATAAGGTAGGATGACACTTTTTCCACTTTCTCACGTTTGAGACTGTCAGCTGTGGATCGTGATATATCTTGTATCACTCTAAGTTGGGTGACAAAGATAAGCTTAGCAACCCAGAGGACACTGGCAATTCTGCTGAAGCCATTGCAGCTTGTGCCAGCTGAGGATGTGGTCCACTGTGTACATCTTGAAAGGCCTGTCTTAACACTGAAGCCCTCAAACTGTCTAAAATTACTAAACTAAAAAAATAGGTTTTTTTAGAAAGCAAACTGGAGACAGTACTTACACCTGCCATAAGTACACTTACTGTTCTGCAGCTAGCAGAGTGTTGGTGTAAGCTTAACATAAGATGTGTGGACCTTGCCTGTGACTTAGTTCTTGAAAGGGATTTTCACACAGAACTGTCAGAAAATTTCCATCTTGCAGAGAGTAAGGTCAGCCTAAACCTACATTTTGCAGAGGGCATATTGCACATTTATCATTTTCCATATATTAAGGACTGCATACAGACATGTTTTGTCCCAGAGATACTTCTTGTTTTGTAGTTAAGTTGGTACTTAGCTTAAACGTTTCTTTCAGTGAAAAGCTGTGATAGCACTTCTTATCTGTAGATCTTTATTTTTTTAACAACCCTGAAATGAGGTGACAAAATCAGAATCATGAATCTAATCATCTTGCAACAAACGCAGCATAATTTATGAACATTTGAACAGCACTTCTAATCTTTAAAGCACTTTACAAATGCTATTCAAACCATCGTTCCATAACAGATACTGTGCTCTCGGTTGCATAGAGAGAAATTAACAAAGAGGACAAGTGACATGCCCAGCACCCCAGTGCAAACTGGTAAGACTGCCAAACCTAGAAATCAGTTTCAGCACTGACTCCTCACCTTTTCCCTTAAGATCTTTAAGTAGAAATTATCCTGAGTATTTGGTTCTGGAATGCACAGCACAGCAGAAGTGTGAATATAACACCATGTTAAGGACCACTTCCATCTGTTGATTTTTGTTAAGTTTGACAGCCAATACTGTTCTGATCTCTCAAAGTTGTGTGTGACTCTTTCCCCCCAAAACAGATTAGGTAGAAAAAGCAAAACAATGTAAAGTTTTTGCCATTTAGAGAATGAAACCTCTAGGACAGCAACTACAATGACTTCACATGCACACAGCATAGGATAAAAATGCAGACAGACATAGCATGTGCTGCATAATTGATGAGCTGCTTACAGCTACTGATACCCATCCTATGAACAGAGACTCCTGCAGAACTTCCCAGTGGTACTCCACCAAAAACCAGTAACACCAAATCATTATGATACTTTTATAGATCCTTTGTAACTGAATGATTGCGTTCTTTCCAAGTTACTTATCATGATAACAGAGAAGCCTGGAAGAAGGTTCAAATAAGTTAAAGGGAGAGCTTACAAATATTCAGGAGACCACTATCTGCTCAGCACAGGTGAAAACAGGGTCATTTATCCAGGCCAGAGGGAATGTACTAACATCTCTAGCCAGCTCTTACACTTCTGTCCTGAACTCCCAAGACTGATCTTGGCAATTAAAGATCATTAGCTTTCTCTCAGTAGTTTAGACAAGAGCCAGAAAATAAAACTGCTTAATGCCTTTGAGGTGCCCAAGCCACTGCCAACTTACTGGAAACATGAGCTGAGTTCTACAATAACCAGTGGGTCCAAAACATAATGAGTACTTGTAGAGAGATTAAGAAAACACTGATGTAAAGGATTTTAGCACAATCATTACATTATCTTCTTTGCTTCTTCATTATGCAGTTATGTAAGGCTTTATGAAATTAACTATTTCACATAAAACTGCCTGGAAATAAAAAAACAAATGCAGAAGGGTTGTGTACCTTCACTTGCTCTTCTTCAGTGCACACTTCTTCTAGCACTTGGAAGTTCACAACAAAGCAAGCCACTTCCACAGCCGTGCTGTGTCAGTCAGTCCAACTTTGGACAAGCCCATACACCTCAGGAATGGCTTTGTTATGGTTTAACTGCACAAAGTATGTGCTGTGTGCAGAGTGCTTCTGGTAGATGGAGCATTTAGAACTGGCTATAAATTTAGGCCAAAACACATGCAGGATATGAACTGTGTTTTAAAATGCCTTGCACAGTGCAAGCTGGGGAACCAAGTACTAATATGCATCAGATTATTAAAGCAAAATCTTTTAAGTTTATAATAATTTGTGTATAAATACAAATTATTTTGACATAATAATAATAAAGTCTGGTTTTTTTAGCTCTGTTGCATGTGTAGTTCTTGTGCTTTTAAATTTTGACAAATGGCCAAGGGCGAGACTTACAGAGGATGTTGGTGCAAACAGGAGCAGCACTATGGTATCATCTACATTTTATGGTCATAACACAAACAACAGAGCAGGAAGATGTGCTTTTGTTTCCCTCCTGTGCCTGGGGAGATGAAAGGCTGCTGCCCAGAACATTGGCACTAAGAGGAGGTGGGGAGTTGCAGAGTAGGGACATCACTGCCAACAGCAAGAAGTCACGGTGGGAGCTTGTGTTGCACCTGCCAGAGCAGTGGAGCTGGAAGTGCCTTCCTCCCCTTACCAGGCCAGATCTGTCCCAGCTCCAGTGCCCAGCATACCCCATTTAGCTGCCTCTGTGGCATGTGGTTCCATGCAGCACCTGCTTTACGGAATGAGGCTTGTACAAAATGGGAAACATGGGCTGGGGCAGGAAGCCCAGTCCAAAGCCCAACCCCCTTAGCACTGAGAAAATGTAACCCTTCCTTTTTACCTCAGTCCTGCTTGACTCCCATTTCTCTACTAACAGCATAAATTCTCATATGGGCCTCTTAGACATACTGCTTGCTTTCCAGCCTGGCTAGCCCCTAGGATTAGCTTCCTTACAGACATAATGAACAATGCAACTTCCTGGCTCTGAATATGGCTTGATCTCACCCAAGATTATTACAAAGTATACTACTCATTGAACAAAACCACCTAAAAATTGTATTCAGCCTCCTAATCTGCTTCTGGTTTTACACTGCACTAATGAGAAACTCTAGTAAATTCCTTAATGTAGTTTTGCTCAGATGCAACAGCATCCATCTTTCAGCCAACACTAGGAAAGGCCAACCAGCTCAATACACTGAAGTGGGGAGCTGTAAGGTATTAATGCCCAATAATTGGATGGCTCCCTGTTTTCTTGAACAGCGCTGGTAACATGGCAGACCTCCTAAAAATCCTTTAGCTTGTCCCAGACTGGCAATGTAATCCCTCAGCTTTTCTGGCCCGAGCCTCAAGCAGTACAAAGCCTACTGAACCCCAAGCTTGCTTCGTAACAACAGTTTAGTTTTGCTTTACACACAACTGCAGAGGAACTTGTCAACTATAAATCAGCAGCCAACTCTGATATTTAAGAAAGATTATCAGCTCATGGACGAGGACAGCTGTAGAAAACAAAAATGTGAGTAGGTCTACACTTGCATGTTCAATTTACTGGTCCTCTGTTTAACCGCCCTAAGAGCAAAAACCCCAACAAATTAAGCAGCTTGTACTGCATAGCACAAGCCTCTAATCTCTACAAGTCTCAAGTGACAGAAAATTTTAGAAGCTCAATTTCTTAAATGAAACAAGTTTAAATATAAAACCAAGTAAGATCACCACCACCTAAAGTGAGTCATGCTATCATCTTAATGTTTCCAAAATGCTGCAATGTTTTGCATATAAAAGCACTATAAAATTTACAGGACAGAAGTTAGAGGCTTTGGCCCAAACATATAGGGAATTTGTTGTAGGTATAAGCCCACTGAAAAGCACAAGGGATGTTTGCAGTTGTGGAAGAAGGTTTATAGCAACATTCCTCCTAGAATTATCTACAACAGTACACTAATTACATTTAACCAAGTCATTAAAACTTGCTGAATAAATACAGTTCCTGTTTTAGAAATACTCTTTCAAGTTCTTCATATCTGACAATAGATAACATTTTTTGAACCACAGACTTTTTTCCTGACATGCACATTGTATTAACTGCCTTGCCGGTTTGATATAACAGATACATGTGTATGACACCAGAAATAGTTGTTACAACCCTGAATTTAACAAATGAAACCACTTAGGCACACAAAAACCCTTCCAGTGGTCTGCTCCTTTAAAAGGTGTATTGAAGTATAAATCTCTCATTCTTCCTTAAGATCTAACTTTTGTAAACCCACAAATAATTATTTCTGCATTTGTACCACCATATCTTCATGTTCTTACTGCAGCAGCTTTATTAGGTACTTTCATAATCCTGCATTCTTTCTTAATACTAAAATACCTAGACCTGGGAGTGCTCTTTTGGATTATATTCAAACAGATTTTAAAACATCTCTTTAAATCCCAAGTGGAACTTGCTTCTGCTTTCAGAAACCAAAATACCCTTCCAGGAACAAACATGGAAAAAAACCTAGACCTTTAATTCTACTCTTACAGCAATACTTTCAATTCTACACAAAAGCTTAATAGCTCACTCATAAATAGCTGTCAAGAGAGGGCTACAATGTATGTAACTGGCAATGCCAAAGTTAAAAACCTTTAAATATATTGCAATAAAAGCGACAACACTAGGTCATGGATAAGAGATTCTTGATTTAGGATTAAATATATTTTGAAACGCAACAGCATTTATAGCAAACTTTTATTCAATAGTTTAAAAAGTGTATGGAAATTTTCATGAACAAAGAGTTATGCAACGGAAAATACCTTCCTCTTCCCCCATTAAATGCATTTACCACAGTAGTCAGTTTTAAAATGCCTGGGTATTTTTGAATTTCTTGTGTACATATGTATCATTTCCATATTTAAGAAGCTATTGTCCTGAGCAGTTTATGAAAAGGCATTGTTTAAACTACCTAGTTACAGGACATTTGTATGATTGATAACAAGCACAGAACAATTTAGAGACATTAAACATTTAATGTGCCTTTTCATTAAGGAAGGCAAGTGATAACTAGGTCTGCTTGCTTAACACTGTGAGTGTCAATTTAGTACCATGTACTTAGATCTGCACTAGAAAGACACACACAAAACATTTTTGTGAAGTATATTTTACAATAACCCGAGCTTGTGCTCCATCATCATGTGTGGTTCTCCCATAACCTCACTCTGGGAAGGATCTGAAAAAAGAAAAGTTGACAGCATGAAGCCTTTACCAAGCTACAAAGAATAACAATAACTAATGAAGGTGAACGTCTCTTTACATTATAATGCTTAGTGCAACAGTTATTTGACTGATTTTTGACAGTGTTGCAGAGTGCAGATGTGTAACTCAGAAGACTCTATCCAAAGCATTGATCATAGAACAAACACATGTATTGTAGAACAGCTTGTCATAAGGACACACACACATTCAAGTAAAACCAACCAGTTCTGCATAAGCACAGACTTCAACTGCCCAAATCTTAAAGGGATTACACTACAAGTTTAGAAAGAGAAAACTCAAGTCTGACCGAAGCTTTTCTCCAAGAGGTGTAGTTACCCTACACCTCTTTCCAACATAACTTCTCTGCAAAACAGGAGCTCACAGTCCTCCCTTCTGTTAGCTGGGACATACTCCTGGTTTCTCTTCTCCACCCAGCTGCCTAGTTTCACAGAAATTCTACACCCGTAAATATCTCTGAGATTTCCTCCATTCTGTAAAGTATGGTTGACATTAGCCACTGTACCCAAAGGCTACCAAGGAATGTGCAGAGGACACAAGAGAGACCAATACTGACAGTATGAACTTCTTTTCTACACAAAAAATTAAAATTTAAAAAACCCAATCAAACAAACAAAATAAACCCAGGGCCAGCACACATGTTGCGACTGTTTGGAAGAAATATGCTTTTCTTTATGGGTGCATCAATCATGTTTTCCTTCCATAAAGACGTATTAATGCCTCTGATTCCTCCAGAGACAACCAAAATATCTAGTCCACTTCCTGATAAATAAAGCCTTAACAAAAACACTTGTAACCTACTCACTCCTCAGCACTCTATAAAAATCTAACAGTTTGTTGTGAGCAATGGCAAATAACCAAATTTCTACAAATTATGTTCGACATTGCTCTACCCTTGTAGAACCACAATAGCCCAAGACTCCTTCCCTTGGTCCCTCTATATCAATCTCAGAAAATAACCCCAGATTTGGGATTATTTTCATGCCTCTAGATTCAGATTTGTTCCTCCATTATTTCCAGCTTCCTACCTCCCCAGCTATTTCCATTCTCCAATCCCATTTCAAAATACTCTCTGCCTCCTTCCATCTCCTTAAATATAAGCTATAAGCAATTTGTTCAAAAGCCATTTTTCCAGCTTTATTCTATTCCACACATACTAACAGTCAGCAGGCTACCACACAACTGCAGCCTGTTGAGTTCATTTGAGGGAGCCTTTTCTCGGCTAAGTATCTGTTTCATTAATTCTGTACCTCTTCTCTAACAGTTTCTTCTTAATTACAGAATGTAAAAAAACTTTGTAACTTCTGTTTGACAAAATCTGCACAAGTACTTTAAATGTTTCTGAGGAAAGAGGCATACAACATACATGCATAATCTACTCCATTAGAAATCCAGCCTACAAGCAAATACTGTCTTGCTCAGTATTTCAGAGTAATTTCCATATAACTTACAGCTGAATTACATTTATTTCTCCTACCCCAATGCTTCTTTGCTTTTAGGATTTAATGTTGGTTTTTGCACTTTGAGAGTTTAATTCTCTTGTCCAGAAGAGGCAAAGAACTTCACAGTTCCCAAATTTTACCTTTAAATGTTTCCATAATATTAAAGCCAGAATGTATTTACCATTAAGGATATCCTCAAAACCAATGCATTCATCATTTCCCCTCAAAATATCCATTCCCATGTTTGAGCTGTGAAGAAATGGTAGACGCTGGACCTGTAAAAAGAGTTCAAGCAAGAGTTCAAGTCTCTCTGCAAGTCTGAAATAGAAAGGGCTCGTGTTTGGATTTCTCAGTCTGAAGTGACTTAGAAAATCAACAAGCAGAAAAAACAACACTGGAATAAGAGAACTACTGGAACACAAAGACACCACCATCTTCTTCTGATTATCTGTTTGAGAAGAACAGCCTTCTAATAGATTTTTAGTTTTCACTGTGGTGCAGGTAGTACAGCAAATACTGCACTTCAAAAAATAACAAAGTACTTTCTGTCTACTCTGTAAAGCTCCTCTCACATAAAGTTGGGGAGGTTCACTGCAAACCTCCAGACCCTGAGGTCAGCACTGGGCAACTGATGTATACTGCAGAGTTTGGGAACTACATTCTAAGCCTCCTACATCTGCCACAGGTCAAGAATGCAAGTGAAAGAGCTATATCGACTTCCACATTCAAACATAATCCTCTTTTTAATTAATCTAAATCATAATTATGTCTCCAATCTCAACCCATTCTTAAGCTTCAAGTCCAATCCCAGTTACTTTCAACAGTCTTCTGTACCCTTCACTCACAGTATTTCCAAAAAAATGTCAAGTAGCACACATAGATTTCAGAGCATAAATTTTCTGAGAATGCATTCACTACTACTAGAGGTACTTCAGCTAAACTACAAGAAAACTTGTATACCCGACATGAATTTTGAAGTGAAAAACCTTTTGACCACCATATTTCCCCCACCCATCTCCCAAAACCACCTCTGGAGACAGACTAACAGGATATCCTCACCTCCCTCATTCTCTGCAATGTGCTAATGTTAGGAAAAAGATTCCTTGAGACAGCACAGCTGAGACCAAGGGATGTTTGTATATCTCACATCCTGACTTTCACACCTTCAGGACCAGTAACTTCTGCCAAGCTTGATGCAGCTCACTATGGTTTAGTAGCACCTTATCACTCAGAGTACAAAATTGCTCTAACTCACTTGGAAAATCTACTCTTAGCTGGACAACCTTCAAGAAGACAAAAAAGTTTACTAGTACCAATGAGCTTTCTATGTTTCCCTTTCTCCAGCTACCCTCAATCCTAGGAGAAAAGGAAAAGTAGACAGACACAGCTTCTCAATTAAGAGTTAAAACCTTTGAACTTAACTCCCTGTAGAACTCCCTTGATCTTACAACAAAGGCTGAGGAACAATAAGCACACAGAAAACTCCCTGTTTCAGGTTTCACATTACCTCTACATCTACTCCCAAATCACTACCTGCTTCAGACCCCTAAGTCTCTTTTCCCTACAGCTGCAGAGACTCCTTCCCGTGAAGGTCATACGTTCTGCAGGGGAGAGTATTAATTTTAGGAATTAATACTCAATTCCTCCTGCTTTTCTCTGAAGGCTTACAGGAAGATATTCCACAGCAAAGCTAGAGCAGTTACCACTTCACCATATTACCAATAAAAGAGCAGCAGCTAAGAGGCTTCAGCATATGGACTGCTCTAAAAATTAGTAATTGCACTGTTTGGTTCATAATTTTTAACAGTGAATTAATTTCTTTTGGAAACATAAGGTATCTCAACAAAGAAAGATGTGTCTCTGAAAGCATGTTTCGAGGTAAACATTTTTTCCAAATGGCCTAAGTTATACAAATTGGATAAAAATGCCTACCTGTTTCACTGCTCTGAATTCCATCTGCAGCTTTAAAGGTGCGTGGATTCCTTGGATGTTTCTCAGTGTGGCAAAGTTTGTTTTATCTTGATTTAACTGGAACTGTCACAAACAATATTGGTTTTTATTTTAGAAAAAGTTACTTTAAAGTACAGCCATAGAAGAAATTTTTGACATCCTACTTAACAGAACGTGCTTACTAAATCTGTATGTAAAAATTCAGTGACACCATCAAACATACCTCAAGCATAAAGGAAAGAGAGTGATGCAGTAAGATTTGTTCTATGAAGCTAAAATTGTTTTTTTGCTAGATTTTATTCCAAATTAATAGGAGAAATTTTATCTCATCATTTTTGATAATCAGGAGATGCAACACCACCAAGTGGTACAGTTTTGCACTACTTTACAACAATATTGTCAGGATGAATAGGAAGCTAAGTCCAGTTTAAAGATCACAAAAAGCAATTTGATATCATTAGTTAGTCATCAAAGACTACTTGAAAGCACCTGATGTACTTATTTTCTGATCAAGCAGGGAAACAGAGCACCACTTACACTCCTTATGATTGTGAAAAGCAAATGAAAACTCATATTTTCCCCAACTGCTCTCAAACTTACCAGTAAAACAAAAAAAATCTATTTAGGAGAGGCTTTTTAAAGAAAAACTGCTCGCTCATGTATACTGGAGTACAAAGAAACAAGTTATACTTAATGTTAAACTTAAGCTTAAATAATAAAAAAAGCAAATTTCCAATTTTAAAATCTGTATTCCATCACCATAACAAAAGCCTATTATTATGAGAACATATTTATGAGAAGGGATCTCAAAAACCAACTGAAAAATACAAGTCAAAGACATAATAAGCATTTTCTTTGTAACAATCCATATTGAATGCTCTTCCAAACGTAGCAGAAAATACTATTTATATGCTTCATCCTAATCTTGTAATTCTGGTTACACTATTTTTCCACTTATTTTATTTTACAGAGATAGGGATTTTTGGATAGCAGAGATATTTGATTTCCAGTGCTGCCTGAAAAACTTTTTTTAAGATTTACAGCAGCAAAAATAGCCATGACTATCTTAGGCTAAATTAAATATATTCTTGTTCAAAGGTACATGAAAATAATTATTAAACTGGCCTTAAACTTACAGAAAAATTAACCAAATGTGGAAGAAACAATTTAGACAACTCATATACTTCTTAGGGTTCACATGGCCTGTTTTATTTCTGTGCATTTTTCTCTCATGTGATCTTTTAATTATGCAGGTTTTGTATATCAAGAACAGAGTTAAAAACTAAGTCATAGCAATCAGTTTAAAAAGAAGTTAATCAACAAATAGCTCTGAAACATTAACAGTATTTTTAAATAAACTCACAAATATGGTGTCACAAAACTATCCTTTTAATGCAAGGCAACACTAACACTGGCTAAAATCAGAATACATGAGACATCACAGTCAGACCATGTCCTGCTGTTTAACTTAGCAATTTGGAACATTCTATCAAAATAACATCTTTGCTTCAGGATAGTTTGATACATTGTATCTTCTGCAATGACAAAAAAGGAGACATTCCGTTCAGCCAGCAAGTCCGGCCTCCCTCTACCTTCCACAGACCACTTGTAATCGTCTGTGAGCGAGGACTGAGCCAGACAAGATGGCAAACACTTATGATAAACTGCAGGTGTAAAATGTCTAGATGGGATCGAGCAATTCATGGAAAAATACGTACATGTTCACAGGCTGAAAGTCTGAAAATGAAGACAGTAAGTCTACAGACAAAATGGGAGGATCGACCTTCACGAGGTGACAGGTGTGCCCCTGGCCTACCCATGGTGGCTGCACACACACTCTTGGATGGCTAAACCGGACCACACAAGTCCCTACTTGGAAGCCTGCTTACACACTTGAAGTGGGGAGAGATGTAAGTAAGAGATTAATATTAAACAGAGTTGCTGACAGTGTTACTTGTGTAAATAAAATGTTACTATTGTTGAACACCTTCATTCTGTTAAAGACCCTGCTCATTACTTGCTACTGTACAAAGCAGTCCAGATAACCACACCGTTAACTTATACTTCGTAATAAGGTAAGAGTGAAGATGGCTACATTTGATATTATGCTTACATTCTTTTCTGTCAACTCCAGTGGGTGGCTGGGCAACAATTCATTTTTCACACTTGTAAAGCTAGAAGAACAAGTAGAAAATGCATTCATTTCAAATTAATTGGGATATGGTTGTTTAAGTTGCATTCCAAAACCAATCTCAGATACAAACACCAGTCCCTATAAGCACACAACTAGCAAAGTCCAAAATACAGAAAAAGATTAATAGTGAAGCAGCAAGTAAAACCTCTAACTACAGCACTACCAGGAGAAAAAGTTTCAAACATCCTTTATGCCTGACAAAACAGAATGCGTTTTTCTTCCTTGATACCTTTCAGAAAGAGATGAAAATATTAATAAATGAAATCATTACAGATTTAATTATGTCCAAGCTACACAGTATCTTATTTTGAAGCCTCCAACCTTTTGCAATGGAATATTGTACACACCTTCCCCCCAGTGCCAGTTGTATGGCATTTTAAACTCCATAAACTTGTTCTGGATTCATTATCCAAGACACAGACTTACGTATCGCACTCGGGTAAAAATGGCAAACTACAAACTATTTTATTTTATTACTTTTGGGGTTTGTCCCAGTGCTGAAATTCACCATTTCCCACAGTGTTATGGCACACTCATATAAATGTATATTAAAACTATCAGATATTTCACAATTATCAATACTTTGCTGTTTCTTTTCTAAAGGACAGTATCACAGAGGTGTGTTTGCAACACACCTTGCAAGAAACTTCTGTAAAAAGCCAACATTTAAGATATGCTGAAGTTCAACACTGTCTATGACACAATTCAGCAAGCAAAAGTGAAGCGTACCCTCTGCGCAGAAGATCATGACCTTCAAATAGCCCTGAAGCTGAAACGTCTGTAAATGAGATACTATCCTTCAACAGAGAAGCAGTGCCTCTGGAATTCTGGAAGAAAAAAAAAGGATTACTTCAACAGAACCAGACCACTTTTGTATGGGCCATTAAGCCAGCCAAATGAAAGGAAGTGCTCAAAAACTCCTTAAAGTACCTCTGGACAAGCCCTAGACTTTAGAGTTTCTTTAAAATAGAGGCAAAACGGCCCAAAACATAAGCCCTACACTAATACAGAATTCTTTCAGAGAGTCTGACAAAAACTAAAGGTACTGACACCATTTTTGGGTCTGGTTGACCCAGATCAAGTTAAACTGACAATATATCCTGTTTGTTCCCACCCTGGGCTGCAGGGATGGAAAGGAAAGGAAAGAGGCAAGTCCTGACAGCTGACAGGACAGAAAGGAGCATTCCTTCATTTACTGCAATACTGACACATGATCAAATTTGGCCATGGTTTGAGGCTGCCAGAAGGAGGACAAGGTGTATTCAAGCAGCCCAGTACGCCGGTTAACTGAAAGAACAAAGGAAAGCAGTAACTTGTAGTGGATCACCAGAAGACCACAGACTTACTAAGTACTATTTACTGGTAACCTAGGCCATTAATTTCACTCTAACCTACCTGAATCTATCAAAATGATTTTAGGATTGGTCATAAAAATTGCTCCAAAAATAGGGCAATGTCTAATAAACAGCAAAAGGTGACAGCAATAATCTCTGGAAGGTGACAGTGATGAGCAGGTCAGTGCAAGGGTTTCCCTCAGCAGCACTGTCAGATCCAACAGAAAACTCACAGTTAAGATCTTCTGTACCAACATGCGAGCTCTCAGTAACATAAGAGCTGTAGGACAGTCCTGACACGCCTGTTGTTCCATGCATATAACTCATCTACCAATTTACACACTCAGCACTGACCAGAGACTGCTGTAAATGAAAGCATTAAAGAGATACGTTAACCAAAGTTAAACTGACGGAGAAAACCACAAAGCACTCCCCAAAAGCAACACTCTCGAGTCACTCCGGTGCCTGGCCCGTCTGAGGCAGCCCCAGCGCCGCTGCCCACCAAGAAGAGTCGAGGCGTGACCTCCCTCCCCGGGAGCTGAGCCACCGAGGCTGCAGGAGGCTGGGTCCGCCGGGAAGGGCTGCAGGGAAGGGCTTTAACCACAGCCGCCACGAGCTCTCCGCGTCTATCGGGCCCCCGCGCCCACGAGCAGACCCGCCAGGGCCGCGCCGGACCCCTATGACTCAGCACGGCCCCGCTGCCCCGGGGACGCCAAGAGGGTGACGGGAGGGGTATCTGGCGGGGGCGGCAGGTGAGGTCCGGTGCGGTGCGGTTTGGCTCGGTACGGCCCGGCACAGGGACACCTCCGCCCGCGCGGCGCCGCCGCTGCCCGCACTCACCATCTTGAGCCCCTGACGCGCGCAGCCACTTCCGCCGCCGGCCGCTCACTTCCGCCCCGCCCCCGCGTGCGTCACGCGCGAGGGGCGGCGCCGCGCGGGGCAATGGGCGTGCTGAGGGGGCGGGGCTGATGGCGGCCGCGCCGCCTCCTCCGGTGGCCTGTGAGGGGTGAGGGGCTCGTGTCCCGGCCTGCGCCCTCCTTGGCCGTGGCTTTCTTACTCCTAGGTCTGTGCCTTGTAAACTGAACGCGCTGTTCACCGAAGCACAGAATCAGTTCGGTTGGAAAACACCTTTGAGGCCAGCGAGTCCAACCCATGACGGAACGCTGCCATGTCCATGACACCATGGCGCTGAGTGCCACGTCCAGTCCTTCCCTAAACACCTCCAGGGACGCTGACTCCACCATCTCCCTGGGCAGCCCATTCCAATGCTAAGTCAACCTTTCTGTGGGGAAATTCCTCCTCATGTCCAACCTAAACGTCTCCTGACAAAACTCGAGACCATTTCCTCTTGTCCTGTCGCTTGTTATCTGGGAGCAGAGGCCGACCTCCACCTGGCTGCACCCTCCTTTAAGGCACTTGTAGAGAGCAATAAGATGACCCCTGACATCTTCTTTTCCAGGCTAAAACTCCAGGTCATTCTCACATGCCAGCAAAGCCCAGCTGTCTCAAGCAGGAGCTGAAGTGGACCAGCACCTTCCCATAGCAGACGGGGGCCGCCATGTCTGTGGTGTCTTGGTGTGGGGAGCTTTTCTCGGTCAAACCCATCCCGTTCTGCTCTGCCGCAGGCAGCAAAAGCCGCTCGGGTGGCACCAAAAGCATCACAGTGCTCACAGCCTGAGGTGGTGGAACCAGGCAGTTATGCTTCCAGAGAGTTTTCCATATATTTCAATGTATAGCTCCACATGTGTAGCTGGGATATTTATTTTATATATTTCTTCTGACATGTGTAGCTCAGTCCACCCTTTAACCTTTTAATTTGGGTTACCCTTAGTGACCCAAACTGCCTTGTTTTTGTGAATTTTATATGTGGCAATTAAACGTCATCTCTCCATCTCACACACACGCACAGCCACAGAGGCAATATTTAAGCAGGAATTTTCTATGTTTTAACAGCACTCAGATTTGTAAAAAAAAAAAAAAAGACTGAAAAATGAATACACATTGTACTCTGTTTGCCTGTTTCTTGGACAATATCTGTACACCTCTTAAATCCACCCCCCACCCCTCACATTCTCAGCCCAAGTTCTGGCCTTTTGTATTTAAGTCTTAGGTTTAAAGCAAAAACTTCAAAAGAATGAGAATGGAGGACTGGAGTTTTTAAAATAATTTTTAGGAAAATTAGTACCACAAAGGTTTCTCTGATCTTGTAATTATAATGGGTACTCGGTTATTGTGGTGTTGGATTCATTATTATAGAATAGATGTGAACACAAAAAACAAATCAAGTTCCTGTTTAACTGCAGCATACAGAAAGCTAGGTTTTGTCACTAAATGTATTTATTTATTGACTGAGTTTGTTGATCAGGATATGACTGTAGAGATGAAACATCTAACTTTCAAAGTCATTCTTGCAGGACACAGACAGGATGCAATCACTCCATGTACATTTTTGACATCACTGCGATCCACAGGCTAGGCCGCATAACATAAAAGGGCATACATTGCAAGAAAGAACTGGTTTTCCTTTAGGGACTTTCACACTAGGGAAAACTTCCAGACATAAACACAAATCACACACATATTTTTTTCATCAGATTACCAAGTATTTCAAATTGGAGCAAGGCTTGATCGCTTTCACAACCGACTTTGCTTTAGCAATCTTACAGCGAGCAGCTCGACAGTGGGTGATTGGGTGCTTCTCTGCAGCCCCACTGCAAATAAATAGGAGTTGCACGAGCAATTGTCAGGCTGACCAAACCTGGGACAAGAAATGAGAGTCCGTGGTGAGCGATGAGCACTTTGAGAGCTCAGAAGCAGTGGGTATGGCTGCTCTGCGTGTTGCAGGTGATTTCAGGGCTGCCACCAGCACCGGGGTCACCAGAGAGCAGACAGGAGCCCACAGGCACTGCATGAGGCACAGCAGCCCCGGCACACAGCGCCCTGTGTGCTGAAACTTCCCTGCCAGGGAGCAGTGCTGGCTGCAGGGCTGGATACTCTGCCTGAAGTCATCTCCCTGGCAGATGGTAACACAATAGAAAGTGAGATGCAATGACTGCAGTTGCTAAAGGGGCCTTCTTGTCTGGGGACACTCTTTTAAGAGGATGTGGACATCTTAAAATTAGTGTGAAAATAACTATAGCTCCTCTAAAATGATGACTTCCATTAAGTTAGGATGATGAATTTCACATGTTGCCTTTAAAGGTAAACTCCAAATGTTTTGGGGGTTTTTTGGGAATTTTTTTCATCACTTTGTGTAAAGGAGGTCTGAAATGTATGACTGTTTCATATGTTTTCTGGATATTTTTTACCACAGCATTTTCAGAATGTCAACTCTGGTCTTTTTGGTTTAGCTGGACCTTCATTAAAGATTCAAGCTATCCTTAGACTATGGATATCTTATCTTTTGGATATGGATATTTTATCTTTTGGAAATGGGGAAGTGTTTACTCTTTTTAAATAAAATTATACAGGTCAAATGGTCTTTTATCAGTTATATTGGAATTAAAAAACAAAAAAAAAACCTCATTAAAGAAAGCTTAAACAGCCTGACCTAAAGCATATTCTGGTTTCAGTTACTCAGCTTTCTCTTGCCTGGATCCCAGCATGGCACCATTTCATGGGAGGTCTGGACATTTCCCACTGAAGCCTCCAGAAGAAAGGTGGTTTCAAAAATTGTCACACAGAGGCACAACATTAGCTCAAAACCTGCTTTAACATAGCAGCAGAGTTCCCAGAAGAGAGCTGGCTTCCGCCGATCTCCTCTTCCATGGGTAGAGAAGTCTGATATGGGGCAAACTTTGCTCCTAACACTAGTCCTAAAATTTTTTTTATGGGGGGCAAAGGCTGCAAAAGGAGTATGCTCTCCAAGGAAGCTTGTCTTTGTATCCATGTTTTTTTTAATATTGATGCAGCTTTGTCACTTTTCAAAATATAATTCCTTTGACGTATCAGTGTCAGCAATCTGTTCTGACTACGTGAACCTCTATCAGAAGAAAACCTTTATCCTGTGGGACTGGGAAACTCTTTCACTGGTCTTTGTCAACAGCCAGTTATAACTTGTTAAAGTGAAAGTACTTTATATTTGTTTTTAATCAAATCAAATAAACACATTTTCTTTGATCTTTAAGAACTCCTTTCTTGTTAACTTGCTTTATACTTTTATGTTTTGGCATTCATTGTAAATCTAATTATTTAAAAAGTTATTTTGTTTTACATTATTAAACCTTTTCTGAATTTAAGATAAACAGGGGCATGTTTTGTTAAAGATTAAAAATAAATTTCACACAAAACTGCAAAACGTAGCAAAGATAATAACGTGTAGGCGTCAGACTGTTCCAAAACAAGACTCTCTAGGGGCTCTTCTGAACACACGGCTTCGTTAAAACCATGTTCTGAAAGAGCTCAGGAAACCCCTGTCTCTAACCCACCCTTTCCTGAAGCTGGTGAAAGTATTTAGAAAAAAGTTACTGTTGCAGGGAGAAAAAAAAAAATCCCACATATTGCTGAAGGAGCTTATTATTTCCTGTTTGTTTACCAGTAAAATCTACAGCTTTCCCATCCTCATCGTTCAAAAGCAGCAAGCAGTCCAGTAGGTGACCAGAAAGAAAGCATCTGGATCTCTATATGAATGTAGACTTTTTTAACATACTGTAACATCTACTGGGGAAATAATACTGACAATCCCTCATTTCATTATCTGATTTATAAGTCATCAGTGAAATTTAAGTGAAAAGATAATATATCTGTCTTCAGTTCCTTTTTTGGTGGGTCAGACCAGGGAAGCCAGTTGGGTTTTGATCCAAGCAACGTACTTGGATTTAAAAGGAGTCCTTGTTCTCTAGAAGTGATGACTTACTTTGCAGCTTGTCAGTGCTTTTGTAAGTCTAGGAGCACTTTTTTGTACTAATCCGTTGTTTGTACTCCTTGAGTCTGGGCTTCCCTGCGCTCTTTGTGCGGACTCAGAAAAGCAGGATTCTGCACTGGGAGAGCCGGTCACTAGGGGATGCTCAGTACCCGAACACCCCGCGCCTGCTTCTCTCAATGCTCGCCAGCCGCCTCTGTTCAGCCTCGCTCACATAATCCTGCCTGGGTTTGAGTGCTTTTTCACTCGCAGTGCTGTGAGAATTATGAAAAAACAAGATCAAAAGATAAAAAGCAAGGTATGTGCAACAGCTGAAGCTATATGGGCAGTACTTGACGGAATGCTGGTAGGCTTATTTCCCAGTTAATGGATTGATAACTATTTTCAGTAAGCTCTATTACCTCCCTGTGACACCATTAACCTAACCCTGCAGGCTGAGTCCAACGTTTAACCAAGCCAGTGTTCACGTAGTCAGAACCTCTGGTCTGAAATCAGGTCCCTCATGAGAATTCAAAGGAAAATATTTTTGTGTTTCCCCTCAGTCTGGAGTGATTTTTCTCCCAGGAGTATACCCACTCTGAACATATAGGTGAGACTAAGAGCACATTTCCTGTGAGAGTGTCTTCCTACGGGAAACCTTGAATTTAATTAATGGTAGTCGCAGCTGAAAGAATTGAATGGAACATTACTTCCTAGCCCCGCTACTGTGCAGGAAAAAAAATCCCACAAGAGTTTGCCAAACTGCCTATCAGCAAAAGGGGAGTCTGGGACTGCTCTGACTCATCACCACATCCATTAAGCAGCTAAATAATCAGAAGTCACCTTCATTTCCTCCTATGGCTGAACAAAATAAATGAACCCATAATCACCAAACTGAAAAGTTGGCATTCGGCACAGAAAACAGGCATTTTCAGCAAAAATATGTGCATCACTAAGAATATTTTTTCTTTTCCCTCTAAGAAACTGTCAATCAAAAATATTCTCCATGTGCATTTTCTGTTATTTTAAAAATGAAAATGTGACAAAGTTTCTGATCCAGCCACAATGTGCTACTTAAGAGTTAGGCCCATGGATATCATGGTGGTGTCTGGCTTAGAAATAGTTAAGGCTTGCATCTTCAAAGGCAATGATGTGTTGAACGCCTCAGGATGTGAGCCAGCCAGTGCCTAGGTTTAGCCAGCAAAATCAGAAATAGGTCTTGAGCCTCTCAAACATTGGCCAGGCTTGGGCTTCGGTTTAAATCTGATGACTCATTTTTGGCAGAAAACTGCAGTTTGCTCTCTTCTAGGTAGACAGAGATCGTAGCTTAGGGTAAGTTCACATGCAAGCCGTGACACTTGTAGAGGGCTTGTTTGACTTACAGAGAGTTCCACACAGGTGCAATGATCCCACACACTGGAGAGTGGAGTTCACTGAAGGAGCAAAAACCAACATTGTTTTTGTAATGGAGAACTAATCCACACTTTCTGCAGGGAAAGCTTTTATTGCATTCAACAATATTATATTGTAAAGGGTGGTGAAGTTAATTGCTTCTAAGGAGAAAATAATATATCAAAAATTTTATTTTTTGTTCTTACTTTTTTTTAAACTTTTTATTTTTTGAAACAATGAGTATACATTTTCCATGGATGATTTTATTCGTACTTCCTTACTGCAGGTTTTCCACATAATGGGCTTAACTTGTTTTGATCTTCATATTGCATCTTTTAATTCTGAGTCTTTACAGCTACCTGTTTCATGGCATGAATTACTTTTTTGTTATATATGTCATACCAACAGTTTAAGTCATGCTCCTATGCTCCAGTTTATTGCTGTAAGATGCTGATTGTGTTTTGCTGGAACTTTGTCACAATGAGATTTCCTATTCAGTTTATATCATATCATGCTTGTGACAGAAACTGTCAGTGAATTCAAAGAGTGGCAGCTTTATACCTACTAAGTAAAGAATATTGCAGCAAAGAGCCAATACAAGTTTTTTCACAGTTATTGAAGCACATACCATTACGAAGTTGTAGAAAGTTCTGTATTTAACATACTGAACTGAAACTAAAGAGAAAAGAAACAAATTAAGATAATGCCACTGGGTAAATTCTGGGAAAGAGAAAGAAAGAAAGAAAGAAAGAAAGAAAGAAAGAAAGAAAGAAAGAAAGAAAGAAAGAAAGAAAGAAAGAAAGAAAGAAAGAAAGAAAGAAAGAAAGAAAGAAAGAAAGAAAGAAAGAAAGAAAGAAAGAAAGAAAGAAAGAAAGAAAGAAAGAAAGAAAGAAGAAAGAAAGAAAGAAAGAAAGAAAGAAAGAAAGAAAGAGAAAGAAAGAAAGAAAGAAAGAAAGAAAGAAAGAAAGAAAGAAAGAAAGAAAGAAAGACAAAGAAAGAAAGACAAAGAAAGAAACAAAGAAAGGTCTAAATAATTAGATTTAGGCTGGAGCAAAGAGAATGCAAATTAACTGTGAAAACTTGTGTGGTTTCTCCTTATGAAGGACTTTTTTAAGTTGTGAAAGATTACCGGAAAAACAAACCCCAAGCCATTTATTCAAAGAAGCAAACAGTCCTGAAAGAGTTTGAGAAATATATACAGTGAACATTTCAAGACAGACTGTCATATCCTCCTCTGAGAGTAAATTTGCGTGAATACCTTTGTGGTGAAGGATCAGAGTGGGCAGATCAAAGCAATATACAAGCTCAAGGGAGATGAGGAGGGGGAAGGAGGTCGATATTTGGATTCAAGGGCTCCTCTTGACTTACTGAGTCCTGTCCACTGATGTTACAAAGAGCCATAATAATTATATTATGCTGTATAATTATTTTCATAATATCTTAATAACCTTGAATATTAAGTTAACTTGATCTCATTTCTCTTCCTTCCTCCCTGACTGTTCTTATTATAAGAAGTTGTGCTCAAATCTCATTGTTCCAGTCATGAAAACTTAATATCTGGACAGAAATCATTCAGAGCCAGTTTATACCTATTTGTTCTGGTGGCTTTTAGCTCACATGGTTCTTTCTTCATGAAGAGGACATGAAAACTCTGCATTATCTGTTCCTTTGGTAATCCCAACAACCCTTCCCAGAACACACTCCAATCTTACATTCTTGAACATGCATAGTCAAACTTTTGTATAGTGCTTCAGATGAGGTCATATCAGTGCATGCACAGCTACAGTAATACAATTCTTCTCACACAGTTTAGGATCACACTTGGGTTTTATAACTGCTTCACACTGGTGCTTCTCACACAGGTGAGATAGCCTGCTTCTCAGGCTTTCTCTTCATCTCAGACATTTGATTGGCAAGCACTTAGTTTGCTGTGGGAAGACTTTTTTTTAGTCTTTAGGCAAAGGTCCTGTTTTATTCTGATACATTTCTATTTTTCTCATGTCGTTCAAGTGTGATTAGTCTGATGTTCCTACGATTTCAGACCTCACGACTTTCTGGGCTACCATTAACTTTAATTAACATATTTCTATTTCTTGAGTGACCATCAGCTATGGAAATATGAAATAAGACTCATCCTAAAAATAGATCCCCAGGAACTCCAATATATACTGAATCGTCGCATTTCAAGGCACTTCATTGTAGTCTTCTGAGTAAACTTCTATTCAAATTTCAATCCTACCATTACCACCCTTCTTCTCAATCTTAAACATTTTTCCTTATGTTGTCTCAAGTGCTAATCTAAAATTATGTTTAGATGAGAGCTGTACTTTACTATTTTCAAAACATCCTTTTCACAGTCAAGTAAGGATATTTTATTGCTATGACACAACCTCCTCTTGGAAATTGATTTTTTTTCAGTCTATGTTATTTTCCAATTACCCAATGCCTAATTACACTCTCCTTCAAAGTTCATTATAAAATTATGCATATTGTTATAATCAGAACATTGATTCTACTGCTATCTAAAATACTCCTTCCCTCTCTTTCCTAAATAAAACTCCTTAGTGTGCCATGAGCTAACAGATAAAACCAATATTTGCAACATTTATTGAGAACCCTTATTGTAAGATTTGTGATTGCTGTGCTGATTCTTTGAGAACTGAGGATGAAAATCACTTAAGGTATGAATTTTGGTTATTCAGCTCTTAAAAAATTTCTGCCACCTTGGAAATAGACATTTCCAGTTCTACAGATTTCTTCAAAATTACCATTCAGTCTTGCTGCGATGTCATACCTTCTCATTCTGCTTGAAAACTGAGGAAGAATAGTCATTTTTGGTGGCTCTGCCCTGGCTAGAAATTGGATCTACATCAAATTTCAAGAACAGCTGTATCTGCATGAAAATTATGATTATTATTTTTCCAAATTTGATTTTCCCTCTAGATTCCTGCTAAAGCTGATTGCAGTAAAAGCTATAGCTTTTGGCTTTTCTTTGGGAATAGCACACTGACCATCCTGAAAATATAAAAAAATCCTTTGAAATAGAGAGGAAGGAAGAGTGTCTGGAGCCTTCTCCTCTGGGATATTTATGTCTAAAGAGCATAAATAAGGATCATACCCTAAATGATGTGGTGGATTGTAGCTTCTCAGTGCACAAGATTTGACTAAATTAGGCTAGATTTTTCTTCTTGTAGTAGAGGGAACATGGGGATCTGCTCTGTGTCCAAGAGAAACAACCTACTTTTCAATATATGTTGAAAAATAGTATTGGGATTGGGTGATAAGCTATTTCAACTATTCTCTCTCTCCGAATGGTAGATATGTTTGACTATGCTTCTATTCTGTCTTATTTCATACCCATTTTTATGAACACAAGACTAAAGCACCAGGCTTCACCATACAAATGAAATAACTACACTATGCCAGTGTTGGTCCCAAGCATTCTTAAAACAAAGTCTATCCAGTGTGCTTCCCAAACTCTAAAGATCAGAATTTTTCCAATCTTTAAATAAAGAGACAATTGTACTTACAAGTGTACTTAGCATTTTGCATTACTCTTATTTAGCTCAGCCTGCCAAAACATTTTATTTATTCCCTGAAGCGGTGCTCAGATCCAGCCTAAAATATGTGCTTCTGCACATTCCTGAGTGGTTTTCAAAGACAGACTGAAAAAGGTACTCATTGTTCAAGACATGTTCCTGAGGGTCTGCAAACTGAAGCCCACCAATTCATCCATTACTGATGAAAGGGTGATTGGGCATTGGAATGGGCTGCCCAGGGAGATGGTGGAGTCACGATCCCTGGAGATGTTTAAGGAAAGACTGGCTGTGGCACTCAGCGCCATGGTCTGGTTGACATGGCAGTGTTTGGTCAAAGGCTGGACTCAAAGGTCTTTTCCAACCTAACTGATTCTGTGATTCTGGGATCTCAGATAGCTTCTTACTAGTCTGGTAGTGAGAAGCTAATGCAATAATCTACTTTTCTGCCTCAATACCACATTTTCCAATGTTTTTCTGGCAGTTTTCCTGAAAGCTTGTGAAATTATTCATCCATCATTTCATACCTAATATGCCATAAGCTTATACTTTCTTTAGTCTAATGACAGATATTATGGGAAAAAAATCTGCTGTCAGTTGATATCTTCATCTGCTCTGCTTCCAGTGGCAGCTCACACATGTTGTAAGGACTGATAACTTACTGAGTTTGGTATCACTGTGGTTTCCCAAAAAGTTGCCCCAAATTCCAGAAGGAGAGAATTCCTCTGAAGGAAGATTAGAGAGATAAAGAGAATAAAGTGATGTGTTTGGCCCTCATTCTAGATACGCTTATCTATTATTAACTACTGTCTGGCATATTTGAACATAATAAGACGTGAATGTTAGGTGATAAGAAAGAGAAGAGTAGATTTCTGGATTACTTCTCTGTTCAAAGGATTTGATGTCTGTCCTATCCCCCACTTCCTTTCCTAGCATTTAAAACCACAAGCTACCAAGTTATGATAATACATTAGCCTTTGTAATACTACTAAAATAATTCTATTATTTGAAAAATTATGAAAAAAGAAACTCAACGCAATACACTAATTCAGCAGCTAAAAGCCACAGCAATAATTATGGAAGACAGCTCCTTGAACCTCCATGTGTGTTTATTCACAATAAAATATTAAGAAAACATAGCTGTCGTGTAGCCAAAGGAAGGATGTTATGTGCTTACTTACTGAAACAAGAAAGCTAAAAAACAGTTTTCCATTGTCTCCCACTCACATATTTTTCTTGATTTCCTAATTTTCCTGTAGTAAAACATAACTTGCTGACCTTGCAAATTATGTTATTAAAATTTTGGAAAACATTTCCTATTTTCTGCATGAATTCTGTGAACAAAACAGTGCCAGATTTTCCTTGAAACTTTGAAAGTCCAGGGAGTTAGTATCTAAGTATGGAGACATGGCATGCATTATCAAGTTATCCCTATATCTTCTTACTTTCTTTATCTTTTCCTGAGCACGGAACCTTTTTCTTCTCTTGCAGTGCATACTCCACTTTGGCCTTCCTCCTTATTAGCAGTGAAATCCATATTACAGGCATACTTTAAAAGTTGGTTGTTCTTTTCAAGCAGGCGAGAAGCAGAAGAGAAAAACAATAAAGACATAAAGTATTTGCTTCTTGTCATCTAGGTGAAGATCATACAAGAAGTAATTTATAACAGGCTATGAGCCTTAATTACAGAGTTTGTAGGTAGGTAATGTTTAGTCCTCACTCCATAGCCTCTTCCTTCCTCTCTAGATCACTGTTCCTTGGAGCTCACAATGTGTCGGTGTTTTCCTAAAAAATCATTGCATCTTCCTCTCCAGGAAGTGGCTTGTTCTTTTATAGCAAAGCCAAACTTTGTCCTCTTTAAAGACCATATGTCCTCTGCTGTCTAGGGACAACTGCCCTGGACACATTTGTCTAGACATGCTAGAGCATGCATTCCCTCTTCCTACACTGAAGAGCTGACATTCCCATAAAACAGACTTTACAGCTACCATTTTGTGTCTGTGCAGATGCAGAACTGATTTTGAGGGGTATTTTTCCTTACACACAGTTGTTTTCATAAACATGCCTGTAAGATGAACCATAATTTTTCATAAGTAAGCCTGTGTGGGTCACTGCTCATCCATTCTTTCCCATGCTATAAAGCACAAGAAAACAAAATAAAATAGATCATGGGGTTTTTTTTGAGTAAGCTGGACCCTAACATTTCAAGAATAAAGACAGCCTATTCATTCCCTGTTGATTCTTTGTGGTCCACTGGTAGGGAATGTGGGGTGTCCTATAAATGTTATTTGATAAAAGCTGAGGCTAGGCACCCTGCTGTTTTTAAGGATCATGCTGAGATGAACTGCTGGTAGGATATGCAAGAGAGCAGATTTGTTTATCCTTATTTCTCCGCTCACATCCCAGAGCACACATGGTTGCTGTTTTTGTTTTGACTAATTTTGACTTTTTTAAATGTGAGAAAAGTGGTTAAAATGAAGTCATCCCTGTCTGAAGTTGGGAGTCGTGTGAAACAGTGGAAATGCTGACAGGCCTCTGGCTGGAGCAGAGTGAATAGCTGTCCTCCAGGGGTGGATGCTCTCCTGCCCTTCCAGTCCCATTCATACCATTGTTCTCAAGGAAGAGGAAACCAGGCAGTGGCATAAGAAAGCCCACATGCTTCACACACATGCTTCACACACTCCAGCTCACTGGGATTGCCCGAGACCTTGTATAAACCCAGAATGTTGAAAAGTTGCAGTGATATATTTTCATTTACCTGCTTGAGTCTACCCTGTGATTTTTCCAAGAGCCAGTCAGTATGGGGTTTAAGAATTTGAATCACATCTGATCATTAAGGTCTGCAAGTAATGACAGTGGATTGTGATAATTTTTTGTCTTGGATTTTACTTATCTATGAATACATAGATTTTGCTGGTTTCTTAAGCTAGAGGTCATTTTCTTCCCATGCAGGTTTTCTGCTACTTAAAAAAAGTAAAAAAATGTTGCTTATCAATATTAGTTATTTCTCTTTGTGTAAAATGTGCAGGCATTGCAATATAAGACAAGGGTCACAGTCTACTAGGTAATGTACATAGAAAGAATGAAAGTATAATTTTTACTGTAAGATGCTTATACTTCAAGCTTAAGAAAAGTCAAGAGATGGAGCTTGTAGACCAGCCCTGCAACCTTTAATTTTTTGTATCATAGCTGAGGATTTAAAATGCCCTTGGTAATACAAACACATGCTTATAAGAGTGTAAGTCAGTATGTGGTAGAAGATATTTACATCACGTGTAGGAAGGCTCTACAGAGGGATCTGGGCAGGCTGGGTTGATAAACCAAGGCCAGTTTTATGAGGTTCAACAAGAGCAAGCATTTGGTCCTGCCCTTGAGTCACAACAACCCTAGGCAGTGCTACTGACTGAGGGCAGTGGCTGGAAAGCTGCCCAGTGGAAAAGCACCTGGGAATGCTGGTCAATGGCAGCTGAACATGAGCCACCTGTGCCCAGGTGGCCAAGAAGGCCAGTGACTGTCTTGTGTCAGCAACAGTGTGGTCAACAGGACCAGGGCAGTGATGGTCCCCTGTCCTTGGCACTGGTGAGGCCATACCTTGAATCCTGTGTTCAGTTCTGGGCCCCTCACTGCAAGAAGGACCTTGAGGGGCTGGAGAGTGTCCAGAGAAGGGCAATGGAGCTGGGGCAAAATCCAGAACACAACTTCTGTGAGGAGCAGCTGAGGAAGCTGGGGGTGTTTAGCCTGGAGAGAAGGGGCTCAGGGGAGACCTTACTGCTCCCTAAAACTGCCTGAAAGGGAGGTGGTAGCCAGGTGAAGGTCTGTCTCTTCTCCCATATAACAAGTGATGGGATAAGAGGAAATGGCCTCAAGATGACCAGGGAGGTTTAGATTGAATATTAGGAAAAATTTCTTCACTGAAAGGATTGTCAAACTGAAAGAGGTTGCCCTAGGGAAATGGTTGAGTTACTATCCCTGGAAGTATTAGAAAAATGTGTTGATGTGGCACTTGGAGACATGATACACTTGGCAGTGCTTGGGTAATGGTGGGACTCAATGACATTAAAGGTCCTTTCAAGCCTAATGATTCTATAATCATCTTTAGCTAACTAAATTAAGTCAGGATAACTAATTCCAGGAAGAATGTCAAAGTGGAAGATAATCAGTAGAGACAGCTGAGATGAGACATTCTAGAAGCATGGAAGGAAACTAATCTTGGCAGCAGGTAAATTGGTAGGTTAATTTGCTTTTGAGACAACTTCTTACATTTATATCAATGATACAATTGCTGGGAAAAGAGTTTTACTCCAAGATAGATTTTTTGTTTTACTGAACTCGGGCTTGAGAATAAAGTTTCACTTTTGCTTCTCTTATATATTGCTTCACCTCCTGACTGACCTGGAGAATAATCACATTGGGATTTGTGGAGCAGGCAGGCAGACAGACCACCACTTGGAAATATAGGACATAGTGTCTACTAAATGTTACATGGAAGAAGTCATGTGGCATTTTTCTGGTGATCATGGCATTCAAAGAGTGTGGTGCAATGAGATTTCTGCTGATTAAAGAACTTGCAAAGATCTCTGTGTTTGTAAGCAGTCGATGTATTTGTCTTAGGACAGTTACAGAGATATTTTTTCCCAAGAATAATTCATATTTAACCCAAGTTTAATTTGAACCATTTGTTTGTCATCCAGAAGTTTATTTCCTGGAAGTCATTGGGACAGCTGTATGATTTTAATGATCTCATTTTTTGATACAGAAATTATAATGTGGTTTGTCAATGTATTATTAGCAACAGTGCCAAAAAAACCCATCACCAAGTGCAATTATTAAGACCCTGAGGAAAAAGAAAGAGCCATCCTACTTTTTATTCTGTTCTGATTAATGCTACATCTGAAGGCTTGAGGAAGAAATTTTGCATCATATCTTCCTGGGTGAGACTCTAATAACCAAATCCCTATGTCTACATGATAGATTCCTGGAGCTAAACCTCCTAGCTTTGCTGTCCATTACTCTTTTATGGCACAGCTTGTCTTACAGTAATACAAATTATGCAGAATTTAAGGAGATGCATCCTCTCCTTTTCCCTGTTGGAATCCACTTGTGCACTTTCTTTAAGTATTATTGAAGGATTCACAAATATCTAAGTATTAACAGATTTATCCTTTTACCTAATAAATCAGCAGCTGACTTACAGTGAGATTAAGATATTTGCCCCAAATCAAAAGAGCCTGTTACAAATGTTGGACATGACAAATGATCTCTTTGGTTCCAATCTGGCAGGCTAGACAGAACATCCTTCCCATTTTCAAACTATTTGGAACCTGTATATTAGCACTGTATCTCTCTATGTCCTGCAGCTATATTTCTCTCTTGATTCTGCTTCAGCAATAATTCAAACACATGCTTAAATGCTACTAAAACTAAACTGGATTTCAGCATGTCTTCCTGCATTGGATTTCTCTCATGACCCTGTAAATCATATAATCATATAATAATTTTAGTTGAAGAGATCTTAGGACCTCATCTGGCCTAAGCCCACTCCCTCACTCCAAATGGAGTCAGCTTTGAAGTTACACCGTGTAGGTCAGGGCCTTGAGTACCTTTGAGGATGAGAATTCTGCTGCAGCCTCTTCTCCCACCTGGGCACCTCATTAGGAAGATTTTTCCCTTACATCTAATAACAGCTCACCATCTAGTAACTGCAACTTTTCTCTCTGAGAAGAATCTGTTTTCTATAACCACCCATTAATTAGTTGTAGACAGCAATCAGATCTGTCCTTTGACTTCTGTTCTCCAAGCTGAGTGAACCCAGTTCTCTCATTCTCACTTCATGTACTCACCCCCTTAAACATTTTGGTAGCCTTTCTGCCGTTCTTGATCTAACTTGTCCTTCTTGTACTGAAGATCCCCATACTGGGCACAACAGATCAGATTTCTCTCGCACACGCTGACCAGAGGGGGACACCACTGTGTTCAGTCTGCTGGCTGTGCTTTTACTGATGCAGCACATGGCTCTTGTTCAGTGCTGCACAGCAATACTGATGCAGAGCAAGCAAAATGGAAGAGAGGGCAAAATCGCAAGCACTAAGCAGGTTCTGCATTTATTTACAACCATGTGAGATCATTTCTGTTCTTTGCCTGAGGGCTGACTCCTGCCATTAACAAGGAGAAAATCAGAATGGGAAAAATCCACAAATCAGCGAACACTGACTGCCTTTGAACTTTGATTCAAAACCCGTTTAGTTTCAAAACTGCATTTGATGATTAATGCATTAGTTTGTCACTGCTTAATGCAACATATTAGTTTAATGTATTCCTTCCAAGTGCCTCCACTGAGCCACAAATTTTTCTCACTAACGTTTGTGAAAGGTGCTGAATGCCTTGCATAAGGGATGTGCTCAGCTGAATTTGGCAAACTCAAATATCTCAGACAAAAATCAATTTGTGGTGCACCTGTTTTACATTTGGGGATTCACACCAGCAGAAAAAGGTATGTCTTCATGGTGTTGGTTCAATTTTGACTGATACAGTTTCATTTTATCAGATTATAAGCCCTGTGTAGAAGATCAAACCATGAAATCAATCAGAAATTATGCTATTAATCTCTTTATATAGTTGCTGGTTAATGACCGCTTTGACCTTTCTGACATTTAAAGCTAGAGAAAAATAGGAAAAAGGAGAGGAGAACACTAGAAGAGGTTAAAGGTAACAGAGTAGTATTTATAATGTTCTTAAAAAAACTAATCAGATATCTGGATGTACAAATTCAACATCAGCAGTAGCTAGGATCCAGTTTTTCATCCTTGACCACTATCAAATAAGAGTTTCCTGGCCTGGAGTTCAGACATGCTCTTTGATTCACCTGCAATCCAACGGCCAGACAAGGCCAAAACATATTCTATTGATCTCTAATGCTCCAAATTCTCACTGAATTCCTGTCCAGTATGTACAAAATTTTCCTAAATCAATCTGTGAAGAAGTGCTGGAGTGACTACAGTGACACATGCCCTACTACAGTGAGTTTCTAGCACTAACTTTTGCTTTCACTATTTAAATAAAGTTCCTTCTCTTTTGGATGACTTGGCAAACATTTAAGGCTCTTTTGAATGCTTTATATTTGTCCGTAAACACACGTGTCAGTTTTTGAGGGGTGGGTTTAGTTATTGTTCATAGCCTTTTGTGGCCTCTGAGTGACATTTCCTATTATTTAAACAGCTAATTAGTCCCTTTTTATTAGGTGTAAATGTGTTTCCATGCTTTGACAGGCAAACACTAATCTCTGAACTTCAGTAGCACGTAGGAATTTATTGCCTGCTAATTGTGCCCTAGGGCATAGTGACTTTTAAAAGTGAAATAACAATCATTACTTCTCCATATAACTTCAGTGCCTGTATTGTTGTAACATATGTACAGTTGGATTATCACTCATACAGAGGGCAGCCGTTCAAAACTCTACTGATTTTTCAAATAAGGTGAAGTTTCAGATATTACTACTAACAAAATACAATATCTGGTTGTTACACTTCAGTCCATAAATGATTTTTTTCAAATGGCTTAATCTTTTTTCTGTTTCTGTCTGTCCTAGTGACAGCATGAATGCCAGATTCTTTGGGTGTTACCTAATTTTTCCCGTTATGTGTAATGATTTTAAATCCTTTTACATTCCGCTGCTTCTGTAAGGGCTTACTTGTCATTATACAATACACTTGAGATATTTTTTATGTTCTGTGTCAGCAGATGTGCTTCTCAGTGTGTGACTCAGTGATAACACACTGAGTTTTCACTCCACTTGTCAATGCATTTGCCTTTTTGTCATAAATGCTGAATACTTTGTGGGATCTTATTCAGCCACCCACTCTTCCTTCTACAGACCTTTTCTCAGAAACAATAAAATTAGTCAAGATTCCTCGTATTTGTCTTGAAATACATTTCTTAATGTGACAATGAAGTTATGCAAAGATTCGTTATCAGTTTAATTTAATATCTATATTCGTTATTTTCTAAGCTAATATGCATCCTTGAAAAGCATACCAGGTGGAAAACTTTGAAGGGACTGCAAAAATGACACTGTACTTGTAGTGCTGAATGTTTTGGTCAAGGACTTCCGATGCAATTTTCTATAGTATCAAATGAATGCATTGCTTACACATATTGGAATCCAAACATGATTCCCTTAGAACACCTAAGGAAATGACTCCATAACTCTAAGTGATTAGATACAATATAGAGAGTGTGTGTGTGATTGGAAGGGGAAGCAGTGTCCTTGATTGCTCAGTTTTATTTTTTTTTTTTTTTTGAGCTCCATTCCCAAGCATCTAAAAATATGCTATGCTGATCTCTTTTATTGTGAGGCTATATCCTACCTCTTACTTCAGCTCCCACTTCCTTTTGGCTTACCTTCTTTTCATTCTGACCCCAAAAGATATACTATGTAAAATTGCTTCAACCACAGATAGCTAAAACCAGACAACCTAGTAGGTAGCTATGTCCTATTGTTCCACAGGAGGAACGTTTGTACCTTCCATTAACTTCATTTAACAATGTCAATTCTTGGCACCTTTAGAACCAAGGAAATGTGTATTGATGCTAAGACAAAAACCTCAGTACAAACTTTTATCCTGTGTCATGCTTATAAGTCTTTGTCAGAAGACTTGAAGACTCCACAAGCAGAAAGATAATATATACTCCATATTAATCCCTCAATCAGGAGGCTACTAAGTAGACTGTGCTTCTGCTTTCTGTTCAGAAAAAAACACCAACATTTTGATGGTAATTTTTTTTCCAAATAATTGTATATTACTACCTCCCTTTTGTTCTGTTGCTCTGAAAGGCTTTGGAAGGATGAGTTTCAATGGGAAAAGGAATGTAAAGGTAAACTTGCTAGAGTTTTGCCAAAGTGTTCACAGAGATGTCACACAATTTTACATGTACTACAGAGTGTACAGAAAAATGAAATCATCATAGGCAGATAGATCTTGAACAGTAAGTTACATTATCTAGAGTGAAAGGGAATAGGGAATGAAGTAATATTAAATAGTAAAAAATAAAGTCAATATAATCACAAAAATCGTCAGCAGGAAATACTGTAAATTTTTGACAATACTTTTCCCAATTTCCTCTCACAAATGTACTTTTTGCATGTAATGTGTTTGGTCTGTCTTCAGATCAGCAGTACAGGAGGGGAAACCACCAAAATTAAAAGAGTTTCATCAGGGTTAAAGAAACATTGGTTTTTTGCAGCCGTGTTACAGGACAGAAGACCACATCTTGCTAGTCCTGAGGGATATCTGCAGGTGGAGCTTGGTGCAAGGTACTTCTGCACTCAGTGGGCTGGGTTGCATCTCACTGTGATATTGGACAGGGCTGGAGACTGACTGTGACATCGGTGGCTGAGGGCTGTGAGGCTACTTATGGTGTATCCAACAGTTAATCAGGGAAACAAAAGCCTCTAAGCTCCCTTAAAAAACTTGTACACTCCATTTTCATTCTTGTATCCTCTTGCTTTTATTTATTTTGTTAATGGTCTGAAAGTCTGAGATCAAGCAATTACTACTTTCAGTGGCAGGATTGTTAGGGCAATTCTACTGTTACTCTGTGGGCTGGGACAGAATTTTTATACTTCTCCTCAAGTTTCTTCCTCCTTAGTGTAACAGCTTCTGTGCCATCACCAGTATCTCTGTGGTTTACAGCCTTTCCCACTATTGCAGTCCCATCTCCTGATAATACCGTCAGCTCTGGCTCCCCTGTCATTCCTACTCAAGAAATGATGAAGTAACTACTACTATTACTGATTGACAGATATGATTTTGTTGCCTAATTTTGTGGGCAGTTTACATGCCAGTGTAAAGAAGTCTTGAATTTCAAACCCTGCTGCTTTCTGAAAACCAGATCCACTTAACCAATTTTTGTTGGGCATTTATGATTAGGATGCCCAGTGGTGCACTTCTCCACCACTACTTCAGTGGTGGAAATTCTGGCTGTGATAGGCGTGTTTCTTTCCTGAATAAGCATTTTGACATAGGACAGCTTGGTTATTGACAAGATCCTTCAAGGATACAGAAGCACATGTTATGATTGTTTTCTTCTCTATACAGCTACTTCTTGTGCTCTGTGACTCCCAGCTCCTCCACCAAAGTCCATGGACCCAGAGGAATATCCAGCATTACTTTATGATCCACTGCTTTAAAGATCCATTGCTTAATCAGCCTTTGAGACACTGCAATAGAGACAGTGAGGCAAGTTTGTTATCAGCTTTTGTATTTACTGAAGTCTGGGCTTGCCATAACCTCGTTTTACTTATAAGACACAGGAGTTGTGTTTCATCTTTCAAATAATGGCTTTGATTCTGGCTGGTTGAATAGAATCCTGTTGAATAAGAAAGTGAGGCTTGGTTAAGGGAGGTGATTCAACGGCAACATGGGTCTGTGAATGACTCCCGTCTTTCTTGGCTGGAAAGAGGTATATAGCTTTTGTTCTTGAGCTTTTTCTAAAAGTTAAAAAAAATTTAAATAATTTATTAAAAAATAGGGAAAAGATAAATGGTTGGAAGCAAGAAGGCATTAAACTAATCCATGTTTGTATAAATTGTGAACTTTTTTCTAAATTTTCTCTTGTCAGGTGTTGGAAACCTGTTCTGACGGTTCTGTTTATGGGGCTCTGGAGTGTGTTGCTACCTGCAATAGGTTAAATGAAATTTTGGGGTTGGAATAGAAAAATATTACTTCTTTCTTAGTTGTTTCCATCAACTTCCAGTAGTATGAGCAGAATAAAAATGTTTTAAGTTATCTTCATCTTTCTTCTTAGAAAAAATGCTGACAAAGGATTGGTTCGTCTGCCTGCTGTTAATTGTCAAATCACCAAATCAGTTGATTCTGTGGGACTATTTTTTAAATATTTCCTGTTTCTATAGCATTAACTCCTGTTATATCCTTTGATTCTGGTGCTAGTGTTATTTTTCTTGCCCTGTGATTAGTTAATGACTGCTTCAATTTCTATAGCAATCACATTACTATTGTTTCTATATCATTGTGCTCAAGCCCAGTGCTGTCTGTCAACACACTTCATGTTTTCTTTTTTTAATTAGTAGCTGGAAACACAAAGTAGAAAGTCACAAAATAATGTTTTGGTATGTTCTGGAAAATGGTCTGTGTGATGGCTTTGAGAAACTACCCTATAAAGCTGTTAAAAACAATTTTAAAGTCTTATATATTTAAAACATTAACATTTAAAAGACTAAAGTGAATTATGACCTGGACATTTTTCTTCTGTAACTGCAGCAACTAGAAAGAGAGATTGAAAAGAAGATAAATTTATAGTTATGATACTTAAGCTAGATGGCAAGGACTCTATTTTCTGTTCTATGACAGACTTTTTTTTAAAATTATAGAATTATATTTCAATTTTCTTGCTCTTCTATTTCTTTAAAAAAGATAGGAAGATGCCAGGTCCCTTTCAGCTGCTTCAATAAGAATTATTGGTTTCCTAGTACATATAACTCAAGTCTAGATATATAAGGAGTGTGAAAAGGAGAAAAGAATAAAAGGAAGCAATACCCCTTCTGGAAAAGGTTAGAAGTCTCTATTAGGTAAAAAACCAAAGCACTAGCAAGAAGAGAGAAGAAATATATGGAAAATGTCACCAAAGAAGAAGTCACTTGTGAAGGAGAGAAAAGATCAGCAGCCTTCTGACTTGCAATTCACACCAAACAAGATGAGACCTTGGAAATGGTTAAAAATAGAACCCAACAGAATGAAACTATGGACAAAACACTCTTGAAGAGTGCCAACTGAAAATGAAACAGTGTACTATAGGCTGTCACGTTTCCCAGCACAATAGAAGTGAAAGATGCCAAAAAGAAAAAAAAATAGAAAGGTGCAGGTGAGGATTAACTTATGGGGAAATACTTAAATGTCCTGATGGTTTTGGTGAGGAAACATCATTAAGTCTCTGTTCTCTGAAATAAAAGGAAGTTGTAAACACAATGACAAAGAAATGTGACCAAAGCAACTGTGGCATCTGACTGTGTGCTATACACTGTTCAGAGGCAGACAAGCATTCTACAGTACTACCCAAAGCAGAAAAAAGACAACAACTGCTGACAAATAAGGGAAGCAGGGATTCAATTTCTAAAAGGAATATTAGTTCCTCATCCACAATTCTTCAAGCTACTGCTTGTGGGTTAATTTTGATCTTGGAAACAGTAAACCACTGAGTAATTTTAATTTCCATATCTGAGCCAGAAAAACACAAGCTTTCTGCACTCAACCAGGGTAGTAAAATGAATCAGGAGAAAAAAAATATAAAAGCAGTTTAGCCAACTTTTCACTGAATTAAGTGAAAAGCTCTGAAACAACCCCACTAGCAACTGTCTTTTTTGCCTAAAAGTTTGGGCATTCTTTGTGTTACAAAACACTGACAAGCCCTGAAACAGAGTGCTAAATGGAAGGGAAGAAAAAAAGCAGCAGTAGATGTTCTTCAGTCACTTTATAGGTTTAAAGATAGCGTTTAGGCAACCACCACACCAATATATTTGGGAATACCTTAGGTGTCATGATAAGCACTTATAACAAGGAACTTCATCAAAGGTTTATGTAAGGAAGTAGAAGTTGTGCTTGATTTAGATTTCAGCAGTAGAAATCAGTATGAGTTACTTACTACTTGTGGTTTGAATTGTTGCATACTTCACTGTGAGAAAGAATAGGTGGGCACAGAATGGATACTTGAGAAAATTTTGAGTGTCCTGGCAACACAGCATAATAAACTGACAGAAGAAGGTTTTCAGCACCCTAAAGAAGGACTAGAGAACCAGTATCAGAACTTTTAAACCAAAGCATTTTCTCAGAAAGTGTTTCAGTGTTCTGCCTTCTGAGAAGTATGTTTCTAGTTGACAATGAAGCAACTGCATTCACCATCTTCAACAAGACTTGGTTGCTGAAATAGGCAGCTTAAAGGCTGTCCAACTTAACTGCTATTCCACCTTTGGTTAGGAAAACATCCTAATGAAAAAAATGATTATGTGTCTACAAGACAAAAGCACCCAGAAGGTAGATCCTCCTTGTAGAAACCAGGCCAAGTCCATGGAGCACTTTGCAGTAGGGTGTTTTAGCTCAGAAATAATATCAACCAAACATGACTGTATTGTTTCCAGATCTAGGCTGGGTTTATTCTGTCAACTCAACTCATCAATCTCCTTAGTATTTCCACCTCAAAGGTTAACAATACTACCAGGAGGAGTTGAGGTCGGTCTGCATCCTTTGGTGCAGTTATGGTTGGGTGCCCACTTTGGTCCATGTGGCTTGTGATTTCTATTGGCTCACTCCAGGCCTTCAGAGGTGCGCAGACAGTAGAAGACATCAATTACAAGGACTTCATTTAAATGTAGACCTAAATGCCTTTGCAAGTAAATTTCTTTAAAAATACTAGGTATTAAGCATTCAGCAATATCTTGGCTAGAAAAGAAAACAAATATCTGACACATGCTAAGAAAGAAGCCTGAGGGAGAACTCAGTTGTTCAGACATTGGCATCTGGTCATTAAAAACCAGCCCAGGGAATCCCTTCTGGATTCTGTCCATTGCTCCTGAGAGGCCTGGGCTCGCTGGAGCCATTCATCTCTGGATGGACAGCTCATGTGCCACAGGTTATTACAGGTAGAATTAGACACCTGTGTTCGGCCCTGTGTGGGGCCCAAAGTGGTAGGGTTGTTTAAGGAACATGAAGGAGTATCTGAAGATTTGTCTCCTCACCAGGGCTGAAGGAAGAAATATTTCACATAATGGGTCTTCAAGGAGCACTTTGTCCTGGTCAGACACAGCTGGCAAAGACTTTTCATGTCCTCAGTACATGTGGTCACTGTGGAGAAGTAGACTGGTTCAGAAATGAGTATGTTTCTCATTTTCAAAATTTTGCGAAAGTTCATCTGTTACTTTTTTGGAATAGCTGCAGGATCCTTACCATAGAGGAGAGACAGAAATGCAAACAGGTACATTTCTAGTGAAGCACAAACCAAAGCATTCACTTTCAGATCCTTCTATTTGTATTTGAATAGATTGGATTTTTGCAAGCATCTTGCTTTTTGTTTCTGTTGTGCAGCTGTCTTTTGAAAAAGTAGCCAGTTTTGGTGGTTGAAACACTATTTCAGTTTCATTTTCAGAGGTTTATCTCCTAGAACAACCGTATATTTTGTTTTGGTTTATCTTGCAATGTTCTTTTCTGCAGAAAGTCATTATTTCTTTCCTTTGCCAGATCTAGATTTAATTTCCTATATTTGCAAGTCTCACAAAGTTATATGTGTATGAGACAGCAGAAAATCCCCAATAAAGCCAACTTCCAACATTTAATATTTTTGTACATAATGCTTAAAATAACTTACAATGATCTGTGAGTCAACTTGTGAGTCAATCACAACTTCATGGACTTAGGAAGCAGAGAAGTTTGGCAAACGTATATTGGCAATGACATAGGGAAGAAAAAAAAAGATGTATTCAGAATCTCAGAATTGTCATGACCCATCAATGTGAAAATGCCATGAAAAGGCATTGTGTTTTTGCATGTTCATCTAAACTGTTTTAAAACTGGAATAGGTGCAGGGAATGTCCCTGGAGGCATTTCTGCCCTGTGAGAAGAGTCAATTATAGTAAAAATAAAGTTGATTCTGTGTCTGAAATAAGTATTTATCAAGGAATAAATACTTGTAAATAGCAGTTAAGCTTGAAAGAAAAAGTCAGTGTGAAACCATGAAAATGTAATCTTAGCAGGAATTAACTTAGGCTGGCAATTGGAAGAAATTCTCTGAAGTAGGGGAATAAGGTTCTGTGACAGCAAACAATCTAAGCAATTAGCATTGTTTTTGAAGAAAAGAGAGAGTTGTATGAGCAGCACTAATACCTACATGGCTCCTACCTCTACAAAAAGTTTCTTCTCCCTTTGGAATCCGTTGGTCTGCTTGAATTAAAGCTGATACAAAGGAATAGGCTTTAAAGGTAGTTATATTCCTGAAGTTTTCATGAAAATAAGGGCTAGATGGAGAGAACCCAAATGAGAAGCAATAGAGGGAAAGTCTTTAGTGTTGAATTCATGGTCATTTTGTCAGCAGCATGTCCCTGAGTGAGCTCAGGGACATTCACATTTAAATACCATGGGAAAGGCATCTAGCAGAGCCTAGACTTTCTCAAACACAGCAGCCTCACACTACACTGGAAAACAGGTTTCAGTAGTTCCTCTGCTCACATGTGGTGCATTTCTAACACTGGAGCCTGTTACACAGTGAAAGGATTTGAACAATGTGTTTGCCTGCAGAGGGTCTGATGAATTCACCAAGAGAAAACATTTTCTGTCCCAGTCACTCATGCTGTGTGAAAATAGACACATAATTTCATTTTTATATGAACTTCTTAAATTTTCCCTTCACAAAGCAGTCAAACACAAAGCTGACATCTTCAGCTGAATCATATTTAAAGTGTTTGAATTAGACATGTTACTAACAGCAGGGTTTTGGTTTTTTTGGAGTCATATTAATGATGAACAGTTATGGATCTGCCCCATCTGAAAGCAATGATAGTTTCAAACACTCTGAAATTTGTAAAAAGTTTATACTGTTCTGAGAAATTCCAAGTAGAGGGGAAATTACCTTTTGGATGTATTTCTGTTTCACAGTTATGAAATATTTCTGTGGCAACTTCAACAATAGCTTTCATGGAACAGAAAATACAAAGTGTTTATTTTTAGGTGTTCATTTGGTATGTCCTGTCCCTTAGGGCTGTGCCTATTTCCTCTCTAAATAAGCCCCATCTATCTCTTAAAAATGATGGGCATCTTAATTTCATTGCTGGCTAAGTTCAGTGTAAAGCAGATGACTGGCCATTTCCCAGGGTTCTGAAATCACAAGCACACTTTGTGTTTTGCCATGACGAGGTCCTACACATAGAGGCATGGGTGAGTGCAAGGAAATGATCCCTCCCATTTCCAACCTGTTCCCAAGCAGGCAGCTAACTTTTTTTTCCATGGCTTGGTGACAGATGTTTTCGGGCAGCTAACTTTTTTTCCCATGGCTTGGTGACAGACGATACTGTAGGCATTGTCTGATACTCAGTGACCAGCCATCACCAGAGGGGCAGGAGTGACATACTTTTAACATTACAAGTTTACTTCTTTGGTCAAGCCTGAAAACCCCTTGAAAGCAGAAGGTGGCTGGTGCAGTAACGTGCTCGTGTTCATGGCAATCTCCTCCTCTTCTGTGTCAGACGTACTTGCTGTTTCCTCAGCTGTTTCTTGGCTGTGAAATCTCATAAGTAGAAACTTTTCTCCTGTGGTCCTTCTCCCTGTGGACTCCTAAATGCCGACTTGGACTTGTGAGTATACAGATGTTGAATAACAGCAGTAGCGACAGCAGCAGCAGTAATAAAAGAAAGTTTAGCGCTTTGCCTGTGTCAGGCTGCGGGTACTTACGTGATCTCTGTTACACAAATCGTGAGCAACTTTGTAGATTATCAGCGGTATTTAGACAAATACATCCCTCATTCTGATGGGAGTTAGGCACTTCAATGCCTTTAAGGATTTGTGCCTCTGGGGCTTTTTCCAGATAACAGAAGTCTATGGCAGAGTTGGTGGGAGATAAACTTGAATTCCCTACATCTAAGGGCTGGGGGAAGGGCAGGCACTACCATCGGCAGAAGGAGCGCAGCTTTTCCTGCCTGCGGCGTTCCTGGCCTTTACAGAAAGCCTGGAAGGAGCATGGAGAGCTGACATGCTGACTACATTAAAAATTAATATCTCACGTTAGACGGGAGCTAAGGACCACGGACCAGAGTTGGACACGGTGTTGCAAACCGTGTGTAACAAAACCCAAACCTGTGTCTTTGTGAAGGGAGGCAAAGCATTATGTGAATGAATACAGCTGTAGGGTTGCAAGACCACCAGTGAAATTCAGCACCTTTCACAACCAGCTATACTCAGCCGTGAGCACCTTGCAAGATACTGGAAACCCGCATGATCTGTTTTAAATTGGGATTTTTGTTCTGTTATGCTTTCACAACGAAGGAGACACAGAAAATGTGTATCATTTAGGTTTGGTGGGGGTTTTTTGTTTGGTTGGGATTTTTTTTTTTTTTTGGTGTTGGTTTGGTTTTTTTGGGGTTTTTTTGTTGTTGTTTTTTGTTTGTTTGTTTGGTTGGTTTGGTTTGGTTTTTTTTAAGGACTGTGCTCTTTGGACATAGGAAATCCCGTTCTATTTTTATATAGAAAAGTTTCTAAATCATTCTTGAAGGTTCCTCATATCCTCTTTCCCTAAAATTCCTTTAACTCAGCCTATCTACATATGTGAAGAGGAACATTATGTTTTCTTTTTAATTGCAAGCAGGCACATTTAAAGAAAATTATTTGCATTTTCTCATAATGAGCCACTGTCAGTCATTAGTCGGCCAAAGTGATTCCATCCTGCAGACAGCCAGATGCCAGAAAACACTCAAAGCAAGAGACTGACCCTGCTGCTCTTACTGGACATAGACTTCCTTTGGAAATGGGTTTTGTATCCCATTAAGAAAGACAGGAACTCGCCTTTAATAAGAGCTAATAAGAAAGTTTATAAGAACTATTTTAAGAATAAGAATTGTTCTTTCAAATCCTCTCTTAAGGAAAGATTAATTCTTTAAGAATTGTTTAACAAGGGATAGCATCAGCAACATTGAGTCTATCCATATATCTAAAAGAATCTATGTACCCGCTCTTTTGGACTGACAAAATCCTTTTAGAGTAGGAATAAAATGTGTTTATTAGTTACTTAAGGGAAAGCAAGCCACGATATTTTTAAAGCCTGGGACAGGAAAGCATTGGGACAGGAAAGTGTCCCAAACTGTTTTTGGAAAAACCGTGGCTCTTCCTCAGATGTTACTTATCTTTTCCTGCTAAGAAACTGCAGGGACCTGCAGCTGGCGTGAACACCGTGTCCCCTATGCCCAGGTCGGTGCGGAGAGGGAGCCCGCGGGGAGCCCGCCCGTCTGCGGAGGGGATGCAGGGTATCCAGCCCCGCCGGAGCCCTGCGGGCTGGCAGCGCCCGGCTCCCCGGGGGCCCGTACCGGGAGGTACCGGAACCGCCCGGGTCCCACCGGGGAGCGCCGGTACCGCCGTGCAGCCGCAGCACTAACGGGGAAGGCATTAGCTCCTTCCCGGTGACCGAGGTTTTGTAACCTGCAATTAGACCAAGAGGTTAAGTGAGGGGGAGGAGGAGGAAGATGCTCCTAATCCCTGGTGTCTTTGTTCCGGCTTGCACACATCGGAAGCGGGGCCGAAGCAGTGTGATCACTTTGCATGGAAGAAGAAAGACATTCGCAGGCACTTTTGCGCATCCCTGGCCTCCTGAGCGGGGCTGGAGGAACGGCGAAGGACACCCTGGTACCTTTTTCCACCGCCGCATCCCTCCCTGCTCCCAGCCGCACCCACTTTTCTCTCCACAGCCCTCCCACCCCCCCCAAGATCAAAAGCTCCTTGCTGTTGCAAAAGGATTATTTTCTCAGGCGCCCTTCCCCACCACGGCTTTGTGAAAAGGACAATAGACTCCTGTGTCAGTGTTGTTGGCACCAGCCTTGCATAATACAGGAAGCAGCATTTCCTTTCGGGGGTGGAAAATTAACTTGAACCGTGCGTTTCTCTTTTTATTGCTGACCGTACACACCCCGGGAAATTCGGCTCGCAGGCTCTCGGGAAGGGAAGCGGCAGCAGCCTCTTCTCCGCATCCTCCCCGGCGCAGGGGGAGACCCGAGCGCGCCCGCCCCGCCCCGCCGCCCCCGCTCCGCCCGCCGCGGAGGGCAGTGCCGGGCGGCGCCGCTGCCCCGCGCCCGCCGCCGCCCCTGAGCTCCCGCTGTCCCTCCGGCTGCCTTGGGCTGAAGGTGGTACGGCGACGCACAGCTTCTCGTGCTCTGTGAGTGAGAACGCAGCCTGCTTATCTCCTTAAGGAAAAAACAAACAAACAAACAAACAAACAGACAAACGAAAACCACCAAGAAAAAATGGTCTGTTTCGTGTTGTGAGAGTTAAAAAACCCAAACGGAGAGCTCTACACTTTGACAGCTCACGGTACCTGTAAAGTCCGATTCCGCAAAATAGGTTTCAACCAGTTTTTTTCTGAGGATCTTAGCTCTTGCGAAATGGCTATCTCAGGAAAGCCACACACTTGTTAATAGAGCATTTGAACGGCCTTTCTAATCCAGTTCTCCCAAGGAGACATTATAGGGTTAAAAAATACATAGCCCTGTATAGACAAAGATCTCTGGGGCAAATTTGACTTCAAAAAGACTATGTGTGTGTAAAATATAATACACATTGCAAAATTGTTCCTCGAATGATGTTATGGTCTTCACTGCCTTGTGGTGTTCAGGCAAAGGTGACTGCAGCCCAGTTCTGGCTTCTCCATCTTCCCTCTGAGCACTACTGGGACTGAGGAAAGGTCAGTGCAAACTCTGATGATCTCAAGAGTACTCCCATCACCAAAATCTTCTGGTCTGCTCTATTTGTCTTCCCCCTTTTTTGCCAATAACAACCTAAACCTTAGCTTCAGGGGATGACTTGCTATCTTTGCAAGGTAAAGACACACATGAACCACATCAACAGGTCTTTGTGTTTGTGAGGTTAGTTTGTACACAGATCGTTCACTCTCCTAGACCTGCAATGGATTCTGCACCTAGTGACAAGAAAGCATTTCCAGGTGAGATTTCTAAGCACCAGTTGGGCAGCTCTGAGGCTTGTTGAGTCAGTGGGCAACCCTTTTCTGCATCCCTTGTTCATGCTGATTTGCCAGTAAAGGTTTTCCTGCTCTTAAGGAAGCAATGATACTAATTTTACATGGAAATGACACTATTGCATCACAGAATGCAACATCATGAGTATCTCCTGGAACTAGAGGTGAAACAATCTTTTAACTATTCCCGTCAGCTAGTTTAATTTTTTAAACACTTTTACGCTTTACCTTTTTTGCTTATTTTCAAGGAAGTATTCTGTGGAAAAGAGCTATCTTAAAACTGTTGTCTTGAAAATGTCATTTATGACTACAGAATGAAAGAAAAGACAATTTTAGTGCATTTTGGGGAAAGATTTTACTCTCGCTTGACCAGTGAAGCACGTGTACAATGTCATCCTTGCTACTTGCAGATGAAGCTGCAGATATCTCTGACATGGTTTTGGACAAACATTGCAGCTAGAGACAGCTATGTGAGGTTCCGGGCAAACATTGTATTGGGTCTTCTTTCTTTCCACCTGTCCAGTAGACTTGCATTGCTAGCGGTTTAGCCCAGTTTAGCCCTGGACACAGAGCTCTGTTGCAGTTCTTTAAGGAATGGTATCACCCTGCAGCAGACCCCCACAGATAGGAATGTTAGAATGACCCTTAAACCCTAGAGGGAACCTATTGGCCAGAGGCCAGATGGCCCCAACCCCCCAGAACCTAGATAAAAACCCACTCCGCCATTGTTCGGTCTCTTTTTCCTCCTTCTCCCTAGAAAATAAACACATGGAAACTGAGCCTCTCTCTCCTGGCTTCTAAAGCTCTGCTCCTCGGCCGTCCCCCAAGACTGAGCTAGCATAACAGTTCAGGGGGGCAGTCAGAGGGGATTGCATTAGAGCTCCAAACTTGAGTCTTGAGCCCTGTCTCCTGAAATGCCTTTCCCTGTGGCTGTGTAAGTGAACCAGCACATGGAGCATGGAGTACACTGGTCCTGCTATTTGGGGCACATGTGGTGTAACCATATGCATGGTGTTGCAGGACCTTGACAGTGCTGTATATATCCCACATTTCCCAGCAGAGCTCCCAAGACACTCCTGTGAACACCATTTCTGTGGCCAGATAACTGTTTGCTGTTGTTCACTGTTCATTTTGTGTCTGATTTGTTCCAAAACAATCAGGGCATAGGCATTTGTGCACATCACTGAGTCACCAGCTTCTCTGGAGCAGCAGCTGCATGGGCTCCCAGCACGGAGGCCTGGTTTGTGTTACGGTGAGGGAAACACTAAACCTCTGGGGGTTTGTGCTTGGGGTGGTAAGAGGAAAAGAGCTCTTCGTTGTAAGTTTGGTTTTCTTTTCATGGCCCAATATTTTCTTGGGTAGTTTTCCCTTTTTGACGTGTTTTGGTTTGGTTCTGTGGTTCTTTTGCTGACCTTCTGGTTGTGTTTCCCACTGAAAGGCAGTGACCTTGGCCCAGTGCCACAGGGAGGATATGCTGTCGATCCTTTCATGTGGTCTTGACTCTTTTTAAATGCTTATCCTGGTATATTCATGCACTTATGGCTCCAGGAAAGGAATATATATATCCTCTTGTATAAAGAGAAGAAGAAATGGTTGGGAACTAAATTTTGGATGCCTGGGAGATTAAGCCAAGAGCTTAATCACCACCACACTAACCCTGCTATGCTGAAAGTAGGTCACTCCCATATTGATGCAGGTGTGAGTGCATGTGAATGGGGTCCAGCATATAGTGGAAATGCTTACTAGCATCCTTCTGTTGTACTTGTGTTTTCCAGGGTCAAAAAAAATCTTGTTCCATTCTTCTTTTTCCTGTTCAGTAAAATATTGCTGGATGCACACATAAAACCAGTTGTGTAGTATCTTGTAAGAAAATGTGCATTGCAGTAGATTTTGCTTTTAGTAGGGTGTTAAAATCACTGGTTTTCTGCTGTATGATCCTGACCAGAAGTGGAGATGTGGGCAGAGCCAAAATCATGTTGGATGTGCCAGAGACCAGTGGGGGCACACTGATTCTCAAGTGAGCCAAGGCAGTAAAACAGGCAAGCAAGAGCAGTTGTTAAACCAGCAAGGAGCCAGAATGTGGAATGACAAGTTTGGGTCAGGATCGGGTCCAGAGACAGTGATCAGAGTCAGACCATGTCTCGTAATTGCCCAGTAGGGCCACAGTAGTGGTACAAGACTGGGCACAGACATACCTGTATGAGCTGTGGTGCAGCATAAACAGGGATCAGCGGTGTGGCTTCAGTTTCAAAGCAGCTCCCAAGGAACAGGAAGGGCAGACTCTTTCCTCTGGCTTTCTCTGACCTACTGCCAGTGCAGGCAGTGACCTTGTACTGGACCAGCTGAGATCCAGCCACTGCAAATCCTGGAAGAGGGATACTCTACGGGCCCAAGTATTCCATACTTCCCAATAAAATACCAGGTAACCTAATTAATTGCATATGACAGTTAACTAACTAAAATAAAAAATGAGCAGCATCAAATTACTTGCTCCCATTGCCTCTACTTTCTTGTTATGGTTAGACAGCTTCTTGCTTTGCCTGCCCTCAGAAATGAACCCAAGTGTGTTGCAGGTGAACTGGGTACAAAGTCAAGAGTCTATACAACATAAGGTAAAGCTCAGCCTTACTGAGGAAAAACACCACCAGCTGTAGTTTACACTTCTGCACACATTTACCTATGCATGTGCCCAGGGAGCAGGGTATAAATTGATGTCCCAGCAAACACCGTAGTACAGAGAAGAGGTCTCAACTTCCAATTCCCGCAGTCCTTGAGAAAACTAAGGATAATGATGATGGTAAATAGGATTTCCTTGATAGGGTGCTTCTTGATCTCTGTTCCTGCCAGAGGATGTCAACATAATGGTGATGGGAAACACATAATTGAAAAGAGAGAGGAAAAGAGAGTCAGAGGAAGGTCTTGCATAGACTAGTCCATCTCACCTCACCTCTTGCTCCAGGTTACAGTCTCCCCAGTAGTTAAATCAATACAGAAATCACCAATACTCTTCTAGTCCTCACAGTTCACTGCGTCTCCCATTGTATGGATGTGCTTGCTGTAAGCTCTACCAGTAAAATGACCCGCCTCATAAGTGACTCTCCATAGAAAGTAAACAAGTTACATGCTGGATTGTTTCACCAAACTGTTTTAAATTGAATCCCAGAAACAGTTCAAAGCCTCAGAAACAGCTCTGCCAGTGGAACTGACAAGGGACTATGGGGATGGAGTATGGTAGACAGGGAGCACTGGAACCTTTCACACTGGTTCTGCAAAAATGCTAATGTTTTCAGCTGATCAACTGAAATATTGCTTTGATTAAATTTTCAATCCTGGAAGCATCCAGTCAAATTAAGTTGGCAAATGCAGATTCTACAGAAGATCTGCAGAGGGAAATCCAGTCTGCTCTGCTTGGACATCTTTCCTTCTCTCCCTGCAGCAAGAGATTGGGACCATCTCAGAGACAGTCTAGTCTGTTCCTGTGAGGTGTCTATCTCTGCTGTGACTACAACACACGTCATGAGGTCCCTCAGCTGTAACTTTGACCCATGCAGTCTTCTTATGTGGGCAGGCACCTGCTGTTGCAGGTGCTGGTGATGACCTTTTGTATAATGCTCTGAACATCGGAATCAATGCCCCAAGACATTATTCTGAGTATTGGTGCAAATAAGGAATTGTTGCCATGACTAGAAAGAGTTGGGTCATGTTGGCAGGATATAAACTTCTGGTGTGAATGAGATTTTCCAGGCTCTTTATTTTTGCCAGGTCCACAGGAACTGTCCAAGCAATTCTTCCCAGAAGACTTGGCTAAAGCCTTAACCAAGGATGTTCAAAGTGTCCTGTGTCCATTGGGAAGTAGAAGCCACAACCTCAGAGTGTGTCCCAGTGACTTGACTAAGTCATATCCATAGGGGTGTTGCCACTCCATCTAACTCCTGAAGCCAGACATGCAGGAGACAGAGAGCAGACAAGAGGCAATGAGTATTCAGCTGGCTGAGTATTCAGCCATGAAAAATCCAATATGCTCAGGATGATGTCTCTGTTCCTTTGTCATGGTAGTCTGCTGCTCAACATGGACCTAAGGTCTGAGAGCCTTGATTACCCACCTTCTCAATTAGATTTCACATTGCTCATTTTCTATGTGGTTCCAATGAGTCTGGCTGGCCAGGGATAGGCAAGGGATGCAAATGGGAGAGTTTGTGCTTTTGCTGCCTGACAACTTGATGAATTTAGGGTCAGATGTGGGGGTTGTTCAAGCAAAATCTCTACTCTGATCTTCCTGCAGAGCAGAGTAAAATTCAGCTATACAAGATACTTCTGGGCTGCAAGTGAACACTGAAAACAAATGTTGTCTACTGTGAAGGCTGTTTCTCCTCTCTCTTTTTCAGCTTCTGTAATGCTGGAGATTGAGCAGATGATCAGTCTTGCAAAATGTTTGCCTGATATATTTCAGAGGGCTTACTCTCAGCTGCTAAATTTGGCTGATTTCTTTCCTAGTATTTAGTAATAGTATTTTTAACAAATGCTAGAAAAATGAAAATTCCCACATTTCAGAGTTGAAGGCAACATAACAACTGTTACGTATCCATTATTCATAGAAACATAAAGTCATAGAATATTCTGAGTTGGAAGGGACCCACAAGAATCATCAAGTCCATCTCCTGGCCCTGCACAGGACGTCCCAAGAATCACACCATATGCCTGAGAACATTGTCCAAACACTTGAACTCTGGCAGGCTTGGTGTGGTGGGGAAGCTGTTTCAGTGCCCTGTCACACTCTGGGTGAAAAATCTTTTCCTAATGTGCAACCTAAACCTCCCCTGACACAGCTTTGTGGTGTTCCCATGGGGCCTATTATTGGTTACCAGCAAGAAGATAAAAGCTCCTGCCCTCCTCTTCACCTTATAAGGAAGCTGTAGACCACTATGAAGTCTCCCCCCACTCTCCCCTACTCTAGGCTGAACAAACAAGTCACTTGAGCTCCTCTCCCTAAGTCTTGCTCTTGAGGCCATTCACAATCTTGGTCCCATTCCTCTGGACATATTGTAATAGTTTGATGTCCTTCTTATATTGTCACCCAAAACTGCCCACAGCACTTGAGGTGAGGCATGACAGTGCAGAGCAGAGTGGGACAATCCCACTAGGTCAGCTGGTGATGCTGTGCCTGACACCCTCCCAGGATGTGTTTGACCTCCTGGCCACCAGGACTCACTGGTAGAGTCACTAATATGAGTCACACTGCAGACTTACATTCAGCTTGCCACTAACATTTTCTGTGGCGCTGCTCTCCAGCAGAACCTGACAGACCTGCAGTTATCAGGGTCATCCTTCTTGCCCTCCTTGAAGCCTAGGACATTAGCCAGCTTCCAGCTGAGTGGGATGTCTCCAGATTCATGCTTGTGCTCCCCAGGGGGCTCCTGGCTCTGTCTCATGTTGAGTCAGCCTCTTGTGCAAGCTGCCGGTTCCATGTGAGCCTCTCTTGGGTTTCCCCTGGTTCTAGAAACTCGCCCTATTCTCCATGATCCCCTGCTCTGCTGTGAGATGAGCTTGTACCAGAGCTGTTTGCCTCAGTGAGTAATGGTTGAATGCCAATGATAAATTTGGCCTCACATATGCCACCCACTACTTAGGATCTAACCAAGGTCTAAGATTCTGGTATGAAGAGATCATATTGCCTGCAGGACAGACTTTTGCCTTGGACAGACCTATGGCTGTTTCCTTACTGTTTGTCCAGCCACAGCATCTAAACTACTCTTCAATGGTAGTTTACATCCTACTGGGTGTTGCAAATTGCGTGGTAGTAGTACACACACACACACACACACACACATACAAAACAAAAAAAAAACAAAACAAAAAAAAAAGTCGAGTACATTCCATGCAGCCCTCCCCTTCACATATGCATTTTCCTTCTGTCCAGATGTTCCAATGTATGTGTTTAGACTGTCCAGTTCCAGGCACAAGCTTCCTACTATACCTTCCTTCTGCTTTATGGGAATATCTGCTTCTTCTTTCTTCCCCATATCTCTCTGCTAGGGTCTTTCCATTCCACATCCCATCTCTCCCTGACCTTAACATATAAAAGAGTGAAAAGAGATTGGGAGCAGATCTTCAGGTTTGGCCTCCCTGATTACTTTAGTGGATCATGAGCTGATGACATCTGTTGGAGAAGGAAGAAGCTATGGCTTGCCAAAGAAATGTGGTCTTTGGAGGGCCATGACTGAATGCAGCTGTGATGTAGGAGGTGTGAAGAAGATGGGGAGGAACTGGTGTGGCATGGCTGCTGAGCTTGCGATTGGGTTCACATCATGTAAGACTCAGCACGTACTCAGCACTGGGTTGGCCAAAGGCAGGCACAAACTGTTCCCTGAGGTCCTTCCACAGGGGAGCCCTTGTTCCTAGGGGGTCTAAGCTGTCAGGATGCTCAGTGTCCTAGTTCTTGTTGGCCTGTCCTCCCTGGCTGACTGTTTTCCCAGCTGCTATCCTCTCCAGTGGAGGAGGTGACTTTGTGTGAGTCATCCTCTTCGGGAAAGAAACCTCTGGGTTCTTCCCCCCATGGTGTGAGCAGCTGAGGGAAAGGTATCCTTAGCTATTTTATTTTCAAGGTCTCAGCTGGGGGCAGGAAGATTGGAAAATACAGACTTAAATTTGTAGCTTAGGGTGTAATTTATGAACAGGAGTCAAACAGACACGTGCAGGAAATATTCTTACAGACTTTAAACTTTAAACAGTTCTCAAGTTAAAAACAACATCAACTTCTTATTTTTTTTCTTGCACAGGATGGTCTGGTGGGACATGGGAGGTCTGAGTTCTATTTGTGTCTTCTGTCACCAGCTTCCTATGACCTTGGACTAGCTGCCTAACCTCTCTATGCGCCTCCATTTCCTTCTCTGTAAAAGGGGGATGATCACATTTACCTGCCCCATGCAGACATTCTTGTGACTTATTTCATAGTATGAAAATATAGAAAGGGCTACAGTGGGTCAAACTGAAGACATGACTCATGCAACAGCCTTTCTTCTGGCTACACAGGGAAAAAGTGGAAACATAGGCCTTGAGTTTTGCTGTCATGGGCTCTCTGCTGATCTTTCACGAAATAAAACATGTATGGGAAACGTGGTATGTGCATGGGTGGGGGAAGAAATATATTTCCAGCGCTGCCCTGGATGTTACAGACTCAGTGAAGGCCAGCAGGGGAGCTGGCAGGGCAGACTCCCTAAGCATCCTTAGCCAGTGCTGCCCCTTCCTGGCTTCCCTGCTCTGAGCGTTCTCAGTGCTGCTGGCTGGGGACCCGTGGTGGTCTGGGTCAGGCCCCGCACAGAGCGGTCTGCCCCGCGGCTCCCTCTCCCCAAGGAAGGTGTGAAGAAGAGTCTCGGGCTCCTGGGGCACGGGCAGCGCTTTGGGCACTCCGAGCATCGCGCCGGGCAGACGGGAAACAGCTGTAAATGGCCCCCGCCCGATCTGGCACCCGGCTCGGCAGCCGGTGGCGGGACGTGGCGCTGTCGAAGTTTTCCTGCGGAGCAGGAGAGGGTCTCCGCAACATCGGGACCCCACCGCTCAGCATTTCATCCAGGAATCGCAAATCCGCTTCATCCCCTGCCTAGAGGAGCCCGGCGACATGCGAGCGACGAGTCCCGCTGCCCGCCCCGGCAGCGCTGCGGCCGCGGCGGCTGGAAGCAGTCCAGAGCCGGGCTCCGGCAGGACGGCACGGCCGGGCTCCCTGGGGGCCGGGGCTGTCCGGGACTGGGAGACTCGCGGGGCAGCGACACCGACGGGCGGGCGGGCGGGCGGGCGAGCGGGCGGGGTACGCGTCCCGGGGAGGGCGTGCTCCCGGCGGAGGATGTGGGCGGGGGGGCGGAGGGGTGCGCGGCGAGGGGTGGAGAAGTTATAAATCAGCGAGGCTGGGGCTGGCGGGTATCTGATGCCCGCGGGAGGTGAAGCTGGCAGGGCGGCCCGCAGCGGATACTCCGTTTCCGCAGGTCGGGCCGGGGCGGGCGGGTAGGACTCGGGGGCTGCTGGATGCGGATTCCGCGCCTCGCTTTGCCGTTATCTCCTCCACCGCGGGAAGCGCCCGGCACCGAGGAGAGCCCGTCGGAGCCCAGCCGGCGCCTCTACCCCTGCCTCGCTGCTGTCGGCAGGGAAAAAGCCCTGCGTTCCCGCAGGCTGGACCATGCCCCGCCAGCTGCTCTCAGGGACCGTGCTGCTTGGAGCCGCCCTCCTGCTCGCAGGTAAGGGACCGCTGGTACGCGCTGCCCCAGTCAGACCCCGAGCTCTCCGCGACGGGCCCCTAGTGATGTGCTTCGTCGGCTGCGCCTCCCGCGCCCCTGACCGGTCCCGCCACACCCCGCTTGTCGGCTGGAGCCGGCAGGCACCTGCCTCTCCTTCGCCCTACTCCTCTGAGCAGGGCCGGGGAAGTGATCCCTGTTTCCAGGGAGCGGAGAAACGCCGCATCCCCGAGCTGTCGTTATGCTCCGGATCCCCATCGGCGTGCCCGGGGAGCAGCTCCCCGGACGGCCCGGCGGTGCGTGGTGCCTCTCCTCCTCCAGCAAGGCAGTGGTGGCGTGGAGGCCAGCCTGACAGCCTCTCCCGGGCACAGGGCACCGCCGTACATCATCGGGAGTTGTCCGAACCGGTGCATCACGGAACGAGAGCATGTCTTGGCTGCAGGGCACGCTTCTTTCCTCCGCACTTTGTTTTCAAGTGTCCCAGCTCTGCCCGTGAAGCGGCAAAGTTGTACCTTTTCTTCGCAAAAATCGAGGTCCTGCTGCCTCCCGCCCGAGCAGTTCGGCGGAACACCCGTGGCGCTCCCTGCGGGGCTGCCTGCCGGGTCTTACACGAGAGTGGGATGGAGCTGCTCTCCGGTGCCTGCATCCCGCATTGATGGGGATGGATCATTGCAGATTTGATGTTCTTAAATGAATTTTATTGTGCTTTGAGCCAAGAGCCAGTCCCCGTGGGCCGGAGCGCCGCGGTGGTCAGTGCGTCCCAGCGTTGTGTGGCTGGTCACCTGAGAGCAGGGGTGTGTCGTGGCCGGGCAAAGGCCGGTCCCGTGTGGGCTCGTCGCTCGGCAGGGCCGGTGACCTGCGGGGATGCCCCGCGGAGAGGGGCGGATCGGCGCTCCCGCAGCCTGTCCGCGCACGGGCTCCGCATGTCCCGCCCCGGGGCAGCGCGCACGGCCGCGGGTCGCTCCCGCGGGGACGGCGCTCGGCAGAAAGGGGCCGGCGGCCGGCAGGGAGCGAGAACAAACCCCGGCTGGGGAAGCGAAAAGCCGAGCTCCCCGCGGGACAGCCGTCGAGGCCAGCGTTCCTGCGGTCAGCGGCGCGCCCACCCGGCCACGCTGCCCCTCGCGAGTGGCCGGGGGCTTGGTGTGCTCCGCGCCGCTGAGCCCACGGGAGCCGTCCCGCTGCCTGAGGCTGCCCGGGAGGAGTGCTGGCGGGGCCGCTCCTACGAGACGTTTTCCTGCTCGGGAAGCGCTGATTCATCAACTTTGATACAGATATATAGGTATTCTACTTTTTTCCCTTTTTCTTTTCCCCAGGAAAGTGGTAATTTCCCCACATTATTTGTCTCTGCCTAGGAGGTTCTTATGCCCAAGATGAAATAGGCACAGGCATTCGACACCCACCCTGGATACAGGAAATGTGGATTCAGATTCTTGCCAGGCTTCCTTCACAGCTTGAGTCTGAACTTCGGCGTCCTGCTCCTGCATGGGCTCCTGCAGTGACCAGCTCCGCTAGGGGACTGGCTTCCTCCTTCCTGTCGGAAAGGTTTTCCATTGTGCAGATCATGGCAAGCCCACTGCCCAGGGAGAGGGTGGACTCTCTGAGCCAGGGGCGGTGAGAAAGACCCTGGTTCACCTTCCTGTTCATGTGCACCCTAGACCAATCCCAGTGGGAAAATCCCAGTGGCTTGCTTAGGGGACAACCAGGGGCTCTGGGTACTGGGGACAAACATCCCAATGGCTGGCTCAGGTGCTGTAGGTTTCTTCTCTAGTTTGGCTGGGTGCCCTTACAACCATTTTTCTGGAAGTTCATATCTTCCCTGTGTACAAGAGATTGTGCTCAAATCAGAATTTAGATGTTTTCAGACTCATTGGCTTTCTTGGGTTTTTTGTTTGTTTTCTAGAAAAGCATTCTTGCTCAGCTTTGTTTGGACATCTCAAATAGGTTGATCATGCTTCTTCTGGACCACTGGCAGAACTCTCCATAGTTGCATTTGCATGGAAAGTTTGAAAGTTATTCTTAAAGTGGTGGGATGTTTTGTACCATACATCTCTTTGTGCTTTTCCTCCCATTTCATCCTCCTTCATTGCTTATTTACCTACATTTCTTACTCAGGCTGCCCAGCACTTTCCATTACCAGTGCTCTTGATGAAATTCAATTAATCACTGGTCCCCTCTTGTAATTCAATCTCTGCAGGTGCCTGCTGAGCTTCCATTTACTGACAGGTTCTAGGGGAGAGTTTCAGAAACATTCAGTGGTTCAGAAAGAACCTAAAGAGACCTCCACAAGGAGGAGACAGAAGGAGGTCTTTCAGCCCATATAAGTCTACTTAATAATTTAAAATTACCCAAAGCACCATGCAGCCTACAGGCTTTGAGAGTACCCATTTGAAAAATGAGATGAAGAAAATTAAATTCATTTGTCATGTGAGTGTTAGGCACTTCAGGTCTCTTGTGCACACACATATTTTGTTAACTTGGGAAAAAACAATACTTTTTTCCTGGGTTTTGCATAGAATTCACATATGTTTTCTTTATATCTTATAATTATTTATTCCACAAATTGTATTGCATATGCTTGCTAATGATTATACACATAACAGTCAACATGAATATGTGGTTTCTACATTCAGTTCAATCTCCCAGTCCTCAACTTTATTACCATAATTATAATTATTACTATAGTATTGTTATCATTTTAATCACTAGCATTTGGGATTGTGAAGGACTATGTTTGAACCCTGGAAATATCAGACTCTGCAGCCTGGATCAGGGCATATGCACCATGTTTCCAGAAACATAAACTGGTGGCTTAGCTTTATTTCCAGCTTTCCACACAGAAGTGGAGTCTCACAATTTGCAGTTAGAAGGTGGTATACTCTACTACAGTCTTATCTGTGAACAGCACTATATGATCTCAGTTATTTCAGTTGCAACTAGAACATCAGAATCCCCAATGGACTTTTCAACTTCACGGCCAGATGGAAAAAGTGAAGGAAGAAATTCCAGGTCAAATCTAATCAGTGCTGAGGTTAATTTCTTGCAATGACTAACCTGACTTCTCTGAAAGTGCTGTTCAGATGGAAGTTCATATATTAAGGTTTCAATTTGATTTGAGTACTTGCTGAAGCAATGACACAGATGGAATGGTCTGATTTGGGACAAGGGCTGGAGATATTAACAAAGTTGAGAAAAACTGGCTTTCCCACTTCTTCATAGAAACAGGGCTCCCTAAAAAAATCTGAACTGTATTCACATAAAGGAGAAGAGTTAGGATCTGTAATATAACAGAGATTAAAAAAAAATGTATGGTGTATATGGGGTTAAAGCATCAAACTTTCTAATGTAGTTAAAGAAAATCACTTACACAGCTAACTGATGTTTTACCAGACAGATGTTTTGCCCATGTGCTCCACACAAAGGTAGATTTCATTATCTTACAGATGCTTTAAATCTGGTGCAACTCCTTTGGGCTGGGTAGCATCTTCTGGATTACACTTTGTGTTGGATGAAATCAGGACTTGGGATGTGCTGTAGTAAAGATCTTCATATCCAGAAGCACCCAATATATTTAGAACCCTAAAACTTTGCCTTTGAGGAGATTTGAGAGGCTTTTTGGTGGTGTTTGGGTTTAGTTTTTACATCCAAACAATAACAAACAAGCTGTCTATTTTTTGTCAGATGTTTCAAAGACTGAAACCAGTAGCCTTCCCACACCTACATTGTGTGGGTGTATAGGACAAAAGGAAATTGTCCAGATTTGCAGGACAGTTGATAAGTCCTTACACTTTAATGTGGTTTGGAAACTCCCAGCACACTGTTTATCAGCTTGCTAGTTTTCATGTCCGACTGAGATTGGGAAAGGAAGAATCTCGGCAAAAACAGATGAGGGTTAAGGTTCGGTGTTTCAGAAATCTGTGTCCAGAGGGGCTGTGGTGGGACTTCAGCAGCAAAACTGTTCCTTTGAATCCTCCAGAGTCAGGGTTTGAGACTTCCTGCTGTAGGCCCAGAGGGAATGGAAAGCAAGACTGCTGCAAGAGTAGGTTTTGCATGAAATGCCCAATCACAGTCACCTCTACTCTTGGAGACAAGTCTCTCCTGTTGGTGTGAGACCTTCAAGGAGCAAACTGCTCCCTCCAATGACATGCTTCATCTTTAGATCTCATCCCTGTCCCCAGTAGTCTCTTTTTTTCCCCCTCTATCAATATTTGTGAGAATGTAGAGAAAATTTCTCTACATTTTTGTGCATGAATTCTACCCACAGACAGAACCAGGCTCTTCTCTCTTAGCCCTTGTGATGCATCCTCACTGCATATATTCCTGCAACTGGGAAGCAACCTTTCCCAAGCATCCTCAGCTGGAAATGGTCTGATTTCTTGATGCATCAAGGGGAATTGCTTATCCTAAAATTGATCCCGTGATTGTCAGGGAGGCGCCCACACAGTTTTCTCTTACTGAGATGCAGAATTTCAGTTTCATTCTCCTATGGTTGGAGATCAGTACTGCATAAATCCTGATGCTTAAAAGAAAGAACTGTGCTGCAAGCAGGAGTTGGAAAGTGAAAATGCAGTCATTAGTGCTCTCTAAAGAGCCAGGCATGGCATAATATCATGCCTTTGTGACCAGCAGAATGAGCTCATGATGGAACTAAGCAAAATGCTAACAGATTGAGAAACCAACAATGAGGGCAAAGATATTTGAAACTATAGATTTCAGAGGTACTTTTGTCTGAAACTTAAGTCTTGAGCCATTGAGATGCATGGAGAAATTTGGACAGGGAATGTGGACTGTTTCTTCTGCATTAAGACATGTTTGCATTTGGGGTGTTTTTTGTGTGGCACAGTGAATGGAGATGTACCAGACTAAAGATGAAGAGGAGGATGATTTATCTTGTGGTGCATCAGTGTATTCAAGACCATTACAGATGTTTGCACAATAGTTAATAGATTCATTAATCATCTTTCTCAGACTTTGGTTTGTCTTGTGTTAATGCTGAAGCAAAAGATTCATGTTCATGGTGAGCTGGTTTTACACTCTCTGTTGTTTTTCCCTCAAATCACAGTTGATTTTTCATTACAGAAATCCATGTCCACAATGTTAAGTCACCCCTGTAACATATCTAGAGCATAATTCAGTGAGATGTTGTTGACACCGATTTCTCCTGGCATGACTTTTCTGGGTGGTGGGGCTGCTTTTCCAGCAGTCACTGGTATGTGGCACTAAGCATTTGAGCAATACAACTTATTTTTAAGTTGTATTCCTTCTTTTGGAGTTATGGCCTTGAGACAAGGTTGTCTTTGCTGTTGGAGCAGCTGAAGGATGGGCAAGGGGTTAGAGGGTAGTTGCTTCTAGGATTTCAGTGGGTTGAAGATGCTGTGGCTATGTGGTGCCATTATTCCCACTCCATGGCTGGAAGTGGGTGAAGCAGGCTGGGCACAGTGGTCCTTGAGAGCCAGGGAGCTTTGAGCAGATGTCTCTGGTCCTCAGATGTTCTCTCAGGAAGCCTATGCTCTGGGAACAGACCCCCTGCTTAGTGCGTGGGGCGCAAAAAGGGATGAGTGTGAGGGTATTTCATGAGAGGAATTTCACAATTTCACATAGCTCACTTAAGCGTCCTTCCTGTGGGATTCTTCCTTGACACAGAGTGAAGGAATTCACCCCTTTTGTTCCCATTGTCATTCCTCTATGGAAAAACCTCTCATCAGGATCACCATAGACTAATGTTAATAGAAGCATGAGAGTTGCCATCCTGGATCAGACAAGAGCTTTTTTAGCTTCATGTCATGTCTTTAGTGGTGTCCCGCATCTCATCTTCAGGAAAGGTTCATGAAGCCTTGCAGGAAGCAGTTATCTGATAAAATTCTTAAGAGGGGATTTTTTTTTCTTTGGTAGTATGATCTAAAATTAAATAGTATTTCATAAGAAACCATGGGATTGAGTGTCAAGGAAAGTAAAATTTAGTTGTTGTCTATGTTTATGCAAGTGGATATTACATAGTGGAAATAAATCACATTAAACTATATAAGACAGAACTTTTTTGTTCTGTTGTGCTGCAAGTGTTTGGGGCACCTTTCTTTGTCTCACGCAGTGCTGCAATTGACAATCATCCTAATCTATTTTGTAAGCATGAATAATTGTCATTTCCCAGTTTAATTGAGCCATAAGCAATCTTGCCAGAAGATTTCTGCATGTGCATCTACCTCCTTAGACTGGGTGCTTTAGATGTCATTTAACAGCAAAGTGGATTTTGCTCCTAAGCCACTGCAAGGGACTCCTCTGTGCAGACCATTCCAGTTCTTCTCACCTCTCTATTTTAAATTGTTGTGCTGCATTATTTACTTGCTCTTGTTTTAAACCCAGGGGCTTTACTTATCGCTCTGCTTTATAGGTTTAAGTGGGGTGGATGGAAAGTTGGTTCCTGACTTTTCTTTTTGTCCTGGAGCATTACAGGACAGTTCAGCTGTAACAATGGAAATAATAACCAGCAGCCTTCAGCAAAGTGTAACTCCTTCAACTTTGCTTTACATTTTCTTTTAATAGTTCCTAATTTGTTTCTGTGCTTACAGCTTAGTGATTACTACAGCCTCAGATGAATTTGACAAGCCTGTGTTGCTGGCTGAGCATGTAGATTACTGGCAGGTAGGCAGTTTGCCTGTCTTTATGAAAGTCTTCCAATTCAGTCTTATTATATTGTTTTCACTTGTCCTGCCAGGTAGTCTGTTACAAATTTTAAGTGTCACACTGGTGAAGAAATTTAGTTTGGCCAAGAAAATCTACACCTTTACTCTAAATGCCTAGGAATTCTAAATTGTGTTTGTGTCAATGTTAGCGTAATTGCTTTCTCTTTATAACATGGGAAAAACTTTTCTGAAGAGTATTGAACTGCTCATTATGTGCTAGGATCTGTCACGGTGGAATTAAAGCAGAGGCACCATGGTTGCTGACACATGTCAGTAGGTAGATCTAATGACTCACAGGCATAGTCTGGATGGGGCTCTCTACGCTGTGTGAGCAGCACAGGCTGGATCGTGAGTGGAGGCACGAAACAGCACTCCTGGGTGAGTGCTGCTGGCTGATGACATGGCATCCCTTTGGCTGGGCAGATGATGGAGTCACAACCACTTCTCATCTGAATGGCCTGAGCAGGATCTCCATGCAGGGGCCAGGACGCCATGCACACCAAGGTGGGGAGGGGTATGAGAGCCATGTGGATTTGTGCCAAATGTGGTAGTGAAAGCATTGCTATAGGCTAGCTCTGGTGTTACCAGCCTCAGCTGACCTGTTTTGTTTTTAAGCTGGGCATTTACTCCGTTGGAGTGAAGACCAGACTAAGGTGGACACAACTGTGGTATTTCTCTTCTTGTCTCAATGCACATCGCATGTATGTGTGTCTTTTGCCTTCTGGGTGTGGTTTACCAAAGTGGTCCCACAAGAATTCATAATGGAGGTGTCAGACTGTGCATTTGGATATCCATTTTCAATTCCATGTCCTCAGTGGGAAAGAAAAGGTTTGCACTTATGGCTGGTTTTACTTCTTCTCTGTAAATATGTCCTCCTTATATATTGATGAAATGAGCACTTTCGTTAGGCTAGATATTGGCCAAGATGCTCATTTCAGATCCTGTATTTCTAGAGATAGTTAAATTTGATGGATACAACAGGAAACCAAAATTATTTTTCTCTCAGATCTTTGTTCATTAAATATTGAAATTTATATTTCATTGGTATTATATAAAGTTCCTATGCTCGTGCATGGAAGTTACCTGGTGAGTTTAGGGCAAACAAGGCACAAACTTATGATGAGCTGGTGAAGCAAGGGCCTTCAAGTGGGTCTTATGGGGCACAAAACATGGAACTGCATAGCCTTGGTTGCCCAGGTATGATGGAAATGTCAATAATTTCAATTGGTAGTAACTGGAATGAGATTTATGACAAATAAATGGCTGAGGTTTCAGTTTGTTTAATTGCTACATCTAAATTTTTAAATGAACAACCCTTCCCCACTCTTTGTTAGAAAGAATTCACCACAAATGTCTATAAAACCAACCTGACCTAACTAGGGCAAATGTTGACAAAACATTTGGCGGTTATTGGGGAAATATATATTTGTTTACATTTGCAGCTATTTGCTATATTGGCATGACAGTGTCTACTGCTCACAAGTGTTAATGAAGAACAGAACTATTGCATTATTTTTAGCAACTGGATGTTTTGCTTTGGCTCTATAACATTTAGTCTTACATCAGTTTGTATAGTCAGCTAGGAACAGCAAATGCATAGAGAATAAATAAATTATAACTTGCTCTGAGATCTAGAACTAAAAAGGAAGGGACACACTTGTTCAAATACCTTTCTATGCCTATGAAGGCCTGTTTTGGACAGTTGCACATTCATTTTCCCTACTGACTGATTTTAATTCCACAGCACAGAGTCATGGACAAGGATTTTAGTCTGCCCGGAGATCATTTAGTCTACTGTTACCAACCTTATGCTATTCAGACTCTACTGTGGTGTGTATTATAAAGCATCCCAGCTTTGCAGTCCACTAACCTATTTTATTTTTTTGGCTGACTCTTATGTCCTAATTGTACTTTAAATTCTTACATTATAATTGAGATTGATGAAACATTAGCCTTTGATCCAGAAATCACTTGGCATGTGTTGCAAAACATCACATTAGATTAATGGAATGTCTCCTTTGGACCTGAAAGGGATGAACCAATGAACTGGTAATTTTAGTGTCTCTCTGTATATGTAGTAAGTAAATAACATCCAATAATTTTCTTGGTCTTGAATGCAAAAGAAGGAAGGTTTTAGTCACCACAGGGATATGTGCAAGTGATGGCTCTGTTAAGGAGTGATACAGCTTGAGCTGTTGCTTCTAGAGTGGGTTTCTATCTGCTAGCTGTGTACCAGCACACATGGTGCCTCTCTTTGCACAGGAACCAAGAGGAAACAAATACAAAACTACCTCTGAGTCCAGGGACCTGTATCTATTAACACTTGTAAATTCCCATGGCACTTAATTGGAATGCAGATTTCTGCTTCAGTAGAAATAGTGGTTACATTTTGCTGCTTCAGATCATGAGTTTGCTCATCTGGACCATTGTCAATGTCAGCCTGGGACAAAGTCACACCTCCTTGCTCTCTCACAGTTAGGCTGCCCTAGTTTCTCTTCTGCAGGCTTCAGGTGTGAAGTTTGGATTTACTTCAGAGAAATGCTGTGAAATTAGATGACTGTGAGATTTCCTTTAGAATGGGGACTTACATAGCATCTGAAAGACCTGGAGATACCACTTTGATTCTCAGGGTGGCTCATGGTTTGGCACTGTAGGTCTTTTCTGGAGCCTGTTTCTAAGTACAGGCAATGGAGAGGGTGCTTTTAACCCTAGGAGCAGGAACCAGGCTGTGCTGACTTCTTTGCCTGTACCTGAGCATCAGAAACCCAGGTGACAGATGAGGTGGGAGCTATTGATGCTATGGGGATAGAAGAATGTCTCCTTCCAGCAGCAGTTCTTCCTAGCCACCAGCACTCAAAGAAGCAGAAAGCTTCATTATCCAGGGTGGTCCCTTCTCCCTCTAGTCCTGTAGCAGGACCAGGCCAGACAGTTACACATCGAACAGGAAAACAAAATTTTCTTTTCCATTCACCATACAAGTTTTGAGACAACTCTTCCTAAACGTTCTTCTGTCTTTATAAATATAAGTATTAATGCTAAAGAGACTCAGTGTTGATTAAGCTAGAAGGACCTCTTGGTCTAGACTTCTTCATATGGTCAGATGTAAATTGAAACATTAAGTGGCTCTTAAGAGTTGACCATGAGTTTTTCTTCTTTATATATACCTTTTTCTTTTTTATAGAGTAAATTGGTGGAATGATGTAATTGCAATTATTGTGGGTAGGTACAACTGTTTGACCAAAAAAATAGTTGTATTTACTTACAGAATGGATTGATGAACCTTGTAAAGAAATTGTAATATAATAGCTTGTCAGGAATAGCTCTGGAAAAAAGAAAACTACTGATATCCCAGGTTTCCTTACAAAATGGAGTAAAGCCATATACTCCATTTGAGGTTAGCTAGAGGCCATGCTCTGGTTAAGGTGCTGCTGCAAGGCAGAGTCAGCTCATTTTCACTGGAAATGCACTGAAGGTCAACCCAGTGGGTACTGTTGCACTCCTTTACATTTTGTCTGGATTCTGCAATTTCTTATTAGTTGTACACATGTGGGCATTCCCATTCCCTTCAGCGGAATGACTCATAGGGAAGTGCTCAGAAGCAAGAGTAAAGTCCTGGGATGCACCTGAACTGAATGACGGATGTTTTAAGCAGCACAGAGAGGTGGAGACCCTGTTAAGAAATAACCTGCCCTCTCCTTCTAGAGCAGGAGTGTCCTCTGCAAAGTACATTTTTGCTGAACGTTTGAATCAGCAGGAAATTATATTTGATGGTAAAACCCTCAAAGACTCAGTTATGTTTCACAAGGGGTAAAATATGTGCAAATCCAACAGTGACTGAAACAATTACTTCATGATGGATAATTTTATTGCCCACAGATGGCACTTTAAACCCAGAAGGTCAGATTCTTTGTACATACTGAAGTTGCAAATATAAACTGATCATTCTCCTCAACCTCTCATTGTACAGGTGAAAAAAATATTAGTCAATATGTTGAGGATAACAGGAAGACTGGAAGACAGTCACAGCCCCAAATTATGGAAAAGATGTTAGGAAGTCATCAAACCTGTTAACTCCAAGGAAATTTATAATAACTTCTAATATTGTAATTTTAAAATTTTAATCTTAAAGCTAGCTTTTGGATTTCCTTTCTTTAGTCAAAGGTAGCAGAAATTCTCTGTGTATGAAAAGAAATTTAAAAGTAGAAACTGGGAAAATTGGTATGGGAATAATAACCCAGATGATAGTCCCAATTTTGAGTTCAGCCAATCTATCATTTTTAAGAGAATCCAAGATTTAGCAGAAATCAGTGGAAGGTTCATCATGTGTGCATGGTGTCTCATTTGTCTATGAAAGTGGACACATATCATATTGGAAAAATACATGCATGTTCATTTATTTTATCTTTTTATCATGACTTGTGATCAGAGGGGTTTTTGGTTATCAGATAATTCATACTTTTCTTTACTTAATTTGGAAGAGGATCAGCTTTTTCTGCAGGGCAGAAGTTAATGGAAGAAAGCTTTTTTTTTTTTTTCCCTTGAAAATCACAGACTACTCTCTGCTTTCATAAAAAAAATATTTGTCCTCCCCTTACTTTACATAGAATGGCTAACTTTTGCAATCTAAATTAACATTTGCTCATTGATTAAGCAACCCCATCGACTGACTTTCACATGCATCTAATAAGCCTTCCATAACAAATAAAATGCGTCCGAAAAAATCACCCCTTTCCCCATGTGAGGAGATTCCTCAGTTATCAGGATTAATTAGTTCTCTTGTTGTCACATGAAAAGAAGCTGCACCCTTCAATGTAGGTCAGTGTGAGGGTAGGCTGCTGATGGTCGCTTAGTGACAGGCACAATGATAAGTGATTGTGTCCTGTTGAGCCATGACCCTTCAGAAAAGACAGTGTCAAGTAAAATGCCCACAGAAGGTACATAGAAGGCATAATCTGCTTCTAAATATTGACAGTAGGAATTTCCCTGCTATTCTCCTTCCTTTTTCTTTCCTGGTAAACACGTCAAACTCTATTGCATTTGTACTCTGCATCAGTTTTGAAGCATTTAAAAACGTAAGGAAGCTAATGACCCATGAATAGATAGGATGTCAAATAAAGCTATTTTTCTTCGAGGCATAGCATCTTGCTGGTAAAAGCATTGTGTCCCATACTTGTAAAAGCAAAAATATTGGCTTGAAATAGGACTTCAGCTTTTTGTTAGTGAAAAACTAAATTAATTAATATATAACCAGTCTTGTATCTCTTGCCAAATACACTGACATTAAGTCTTGAATGTGAATACGATTAACTACTGGAGTTAAGTGTCTAAAATCTACTTGAAATCAATGAAGAAATGCTGGCTTGTGTCAATGGGAGCAGAGTTATATGAACACTAAGCACTCCTTAAGATCCCACACACAATATTTATTAATACTGTGCTGTCTTTTGGATATATGTAAAATGTGTAAAAGGGCAAAAGCTTGAATATGTGTCCAGTATATGTGGGTTTCTTTTTTGCCTACAAGATGGGGTGAAAAGGTAGATGGTTTTCTTATATTTTTTTCTTTGATTTTAGTAACTCTGAGGCAGATCTGACATACAGGCTTCCAGGCTCACTTGTTTCATATGCTTCGTTTAAGCTAGATCTTAAGGTTTTCACATCTTCGTTTATATCACTGTAAAGTTATGAAGAGAAAAACCTTGTAACATTTATGATGGTTTCTTGCTTGTCACCTTTGGCAGACCTTGAAAACAGCAGCAGCCCACATTCCCAGGGCTGGTCTCAGCATGGGTCAGGCGTGGGCATGGTGCTGCAGGACTGGCTTTGCTCCTGGGCACGGTGCAGTGCCAGTGCCGAGCAAAGACAAGCCCTCAGAACTGCAGGCATGACCAGGCACTGAAGACTCACTCTCCTGTCTTGCTGTCAACACCTGTCACTCACATGGATTTTTCCACTTTCCCACCAGTTTTATATAGGAAGCAACCTACATGTTGCTCTCTAGCAACTAGGTTGAGTGTTGCAGCTCTAGCAGCAGGGCTTTGATCCCAATGGTTTCCTCTGGCAGACCATCACTGATGTTTTTTTCATGCATATTGAACTGCTTGTAAACACTGTTGCATGCTTTCAGCTTTTCCAGGGCCTCAAATAAGGAGCAGTTCACAGAAGCTTGAGGTCAACTTTTCCCCGAAATAAAAACCAAGATTCATAAAGCTGGATATAAACTCTGCCTTCTTGGGAGAGTATCTGACCCTTCAATTCTGGGATGACAAGAGGAATGCAAATGAAATTAGGAAATGTGGGAGTTTCACAAAACCATCAGATTGTTTAGCTGGAGGATGTTGACAAACCCTCTCAATCAGAGTGCCCGGATTGCTCTCCAAGAAGCTGCCTAGGCTGTTGTAACATCTTATCTCAATTTCTCAGTGATTAGCCTCAGAGGCATTGTTTCAGAATGGTGAATGAGAAGACTCATAGACTGTAAGCATCTATGGGAGACTATCCCATAAAAGCACAGAGCACTCTTTGGGGGAACCAGCCCTTGAGAGCTGAGATTCCTAAAGGGCAGGCGTGAGAAATGTATGTTTGCAATGCATATCACATAACAATTACTTCTTCAATGATTTGCTACACCATTTTTCTCCCCTCTTTTACCAGCTGCCAGAATATATTAATTTCTAGTTAGAAATATGATTGTCTGGACAAATCGTAGAGGAAGTCTGTGTATACATATAGTCTCACCATTCAAATCTATGGTGTTATTTGAGGTGCAGTCCAGAAGACCTCTTTATTCTGAAAACTTGTTATGCCCTTGCTTGCAGCTTGTGAAAGTGAGCTATAATTTTGTTTACATCTGTATTCAAGTGTACCCTTTAAAATCTTGTTTTGAATTGGTGCAGATGATAGAATATATCAAAATCTACTGGACCCATGTCTTAAGTAAGATACCCATGGCTAAAAAGAAAGCTCCTGAATTTGGAGCAGCCATTGACTTTGATGTGTTTATACATACAAATTTTAATCACCACTCTCAGCAGGAACCGATGTCTGAAAGTTCCTTCTCTAGTCAACAAAAGAGGGAGGCGTTCCTGATGGGTGATACGTAGCCCCAAGAAAGATTCACGTATTTCTACTATGTTTGGTGCATACAGCTCTTCATACGTGGCTGTGGCAGGGGCCTCTTGGTAGGACTTAAAATAGCTAAGCTAAAACTGTTCTTGACTGAGTTCTAGAAGAAAAATCTGCATTACCCTTTACTATGAGATGGGGTTTCTCTCATATGTTGACAAGGTTATACTTTCTCTTGGAGTAAAGTAGTTTGGGGTAGTTGCTGTTACTCTCTCTCAACACTGAAATCTTTACAAATTACACTTGAGTCCCGATTAGACTACAACTGGTTTTCAAGTTTTAACTGTTTTGAAATATTTTTACATTGTGTTCCCAGCTTCTGGAACATTTTGCTGTCAATGCAAGGGCAGTGGGATGGATCAAGCAGTGCTTCTTTTCTAAGGCATGTTCTTCTGTCAGCTTGCCATGAAAGCTTTCGTGGCCATAGCCAATTATAGGGCAAATATAAGTCATTATGTCTTTCCAGCCAGCACTTCTTGACCTGATGAGTGGGAAGATCTCATATTTTTCTGGTTTTCTGACCATGGGGCTTTTTCATAGTCTTCTTAAAAAATGCCTTCATGTAGACTTTGCAAAGCCCACCTGGATGTTTTCAACTGTCCTAAGCCAGCTCATGTTATGCTGGCACCAAAGGTTTCACCTATGCCAGAATGGTCTGGCCACAACAACTTGCTTGCTTTCTCAAATAAGCAACAAATCTGGTCTGGAAGGTGTCTTGATCTTGTTCTCAAATTTTACTTTAAAGCTCTACCTTTTGGCACTACTTTGTTGACAGGGAGCACACAGCTGGTGAGGGACCATAAGTAAGTGTGCTGTCACCTTCAGTCAGAAAGGGAAGATCCTTAATGCATTTCACTCCTTCCACATCAGTTTCAGCTTTGCAGCAAGTTGTTTGAGTGGGATTTCGGTATATTAGGAGTCAGTACATGGCTCTTGCCATGGGAGTGGCTGATTTTACCCTTCCCATTGAAGGGGCTGCCATGGCTGTGTTTCCTGAGGAAATGCAGCCAAGTGGTGCTGGGGCACACTTCCTCGGTTAGATGTGGATCCATGAGGTCCTCAAGTTACTTCATGACGTGTTCAGCGAAAAATTTGAGAGCAAAGTAGTTGACTGATAGCTTTCAATTCTGTTTTCTTTCCTGAGTAATGCTGCTGGAAGGTTGAGTCCTGAGTCAGGGCAACAGGACTTTGCTCAAAGGAAGAGAGTATGTGTGATGAGAGAGGCACAGTTTTATTTTCTTTTCCTTCCCAGCATAACAGCATAAATGTGAGTGGACTGGAAGCAGAATTATTTGACTTTGTTAATGTTTTGGTTTTTTTCTTTGTTTTTCTAGGATCTAGTTCAGGATCAAAACTAAAAGTTCCTGAGCTGAGTATAAATGGCATACAGCACGTTGTTCAAGCCGGCCAGACATTAAATCTCACCTGCAGGTAACCAGCTGAGTTGGATTATGACAATTTGGCAGGGACTTCATACACCTGACACTTTCCTTTTTTTGTAACAGAAATTAGAAAAAAAATTAAACCTTATGTTGTGGGGAAAGGTGGGGAGTGAACTTCAATGGCAATTGTTTAATAGTTCTTTGTTGTTTCTGTTGTTGTTTTTGGAAAACAAGATAAAAGAGAACCCCATAAATAGCCTGATATAATAAAAAAGAAAGCTTGGGAACTGGAGCTATATAATTGCAGCCCAACATAATTGTTTCTGCTTCCTTATCTGTGTTTGCAGGGGGGAAATGGTTCATTCATGGTCTTTGCCTGAAACTCTTAGCAAGGATAGCAAAAGGCTGAAAGTAATTAAATATGCCTGTGGAAGGAATGGGAAGCAGTCCTGCAGCAGTCTGACCTTGAGCAGAACTCAAGCAAGTGACACTGGAAATTATAGATGCAAATACCCAACAAGTCCAGCAAAAAAGAAGAAGGAATCTACAGTCTATGTATTTATTAATGGTAAGATTAAGTTTTTTTAACACTTCATGGTACTTACTCTACAATACAGCAAAGTGGAAAAGGAAGGCAGATCAGCTGCAGCTGAGTATTGAATGACATTTTCAGCCTTGCATAATGTTAATTTTCCAATTAATGTATAAAATCTGCTTTCTCAGAACTTGCAAATACAAATGGTAGTCTTCTATCTGTTAGACAAGAAATGAAGAAAAAACCAGACCCAATCCATCCATCTGCCTAGAGAAAACACGAGCCCAGATGGAAGTGGGCTACAAGCAAATATGTGAAATAGGTATCAGAAGCCATATCCTACGTGATGGGATGTGATGTGATTTCTAGGCAGCTGAAGGATGCTAAAGCTGTCTGTCAGATCACAAACTTGCCTCATGCTGAAGAAAATTACTATTTGCATGTGAAGTCATATTTTAAAATGTCCTCTGTAATCCATGTCACACAGATTGAAAAAATCTAGAATAAATTGAATCAAATTAAATGTAGAGTTGTGTTCAGCAAACAAGTATTGTGTAATGTATGGGAAGTGCTGGAATTAGGTCAGTTAGACTATAAAAGAAACTTCCTTCTGATCCTGTTTCCTTCCAGGGTATTAAATCAGACACTTCTCAGAAGAGTTGAATTCAATAGACACAACAATAAAAGAACAAATTATTGACACTTTGGGGATTTAATTAATACTTTAGTTTTTTCTTATTTTTACAGAGTAAAATTAATAGATTACTGTAGTATTTCAGGACTCACAGATTTTGAAAGCCCATATTACAGAGTGTGCGCAACTGGAAGTTTTCCAAATTCTGGGTCTGCTGCATCTAATGAGTTCACATCATTAGTGGGTGAATTAGCCTTTGTTTTCATTTTGTGATATGAAGAGTGAGAATGGTGCTGTGAAAAAGCAGAATGAAGTGGACCTCTCACTACACTGATAGAAAATAAGATAGCTCTCCACAGTACTGTGTTTTGCTTTATTGAGCACTATTGGCTGTTCATGGTGTTCATCCTACTTTCCTTCATCTGAAATATGCTGCAGAGTGTTTTCATCACCCAGCTCTTTTTATATAATTCTCTGTAAATCCAACAACAGATGCATCCATGGAAGAATAGCCAAAATAGGATATTAATTTAGTGACCAACAGCCTGCAGGCTAGGGAAATGTACAATTTCCTTGGATGCCTTTTGCAAGTTTCCCATCACAGGATCTTCTTGAACTTCCCACCTTGGATATCATCCCTGTCTGAGACCTATCCACAATCCTCTCCACTCACCACATGAGAAGGACCTCTCTGCTAAACTGACTTTACCATACAAGGGATGCCTTTTCATTCTCTTTGTCTCATAACTGTTTGAAGAGTTAATTTTTCTGGATCCTTAATTTTTACAAATGAGAGACACAACCAGTCTTCTACCTCTTCACTGCTTCCCAACTTGTATATGGCTTCCCTGCATCTAAAAGGCACCTTCAATCAGATGATTGTAAACCAAGGTTATCTGCAGAATTCACATGGCGATGGAAGAGAAATGTATCATTGCGGAAATTGTTTTAGGACAATCCCACGCCAACCCCTGTCCTTCCATCCCCTCTAATCATTTAAAGAAGGCTGCCTCAGTGTCTTGGTTTTGTTGGTTTTTCAAGGACATTCAGACAAAAATCTTGATGTTACTGTTGAAGAGAAGGCTAGATTTTATAACTCCTCCTACCTTAATCACTAAAAAAGTAGTAAAATGTTTAAGGAACAAACCTATAGCAACCTTAGTCCACTCTGGCATGTTAATTTTCTGAATTTGACAATCATTTTTATTGAAAACAAATTTCTTAACATTGAAGTGTTAATTGTGTCCCAGGGTAACAAAATCCTCTGTGAAGACTCTCTTTCCTGAGTTCAGTTTTACTTCGCATTAATTTGTGGGTGTTTAGGAAATAAACATTTGTGAAATTTGGGTCCCTCCTAGTTTTGTATTGTTTCCTGTGACAGGACGTTGTGTCAATCCATTTCCCATATTAGCTCCATGTGGATGACCAAGGTGCCTGTTTCCCATGTCTTAGCATGCTGCAGATGAGAACAAATAGTTGCTATTTACAAACACAGAATCTGAATCAGGAAAGTTGATATTGTTTGTACAGGAAGTCATCACTTATTGTTTTAAAAATGTTCTTCGTTTCCGTAATTGGAGTGATACTGAATATGAACTGGATTAAAAAAAAACAATAAGCCCAAAGACCAGACCACAATAAACCCAGTAAGTCCTTTGGTTCGATGATGACTGTATGCTACAGCAGAAAATGATCTGGAATAGATAAAAACAAGACACGAGGCAATGAGAAGGAGACTGCAAGTCCCATAGGCCCCAGGATGACTAGAAGTATTTCTGAAGTCCTGCTTTTGGGGGTCAAGGAGAAGCAGGCTGGTGACTTGCCTTGGAGGAGCTAGTCCTGACACCACCCTTCTTTCAGCTGGAGAGGTCACTACTGAGTTGCAGAGGGGAGTGAGTGCACAGTGTCTCAGCAACTCTTGACCCCACACAGCTCAGGAATTGAGACATTAAGCAAGGGAAATTAATTCTCTTAAGAGTCTTCATCTTTGCTTCAAGAAAACTGATGGCCTGACTTCCCCCACAAGCCATGGGAAAAATCTGAAATGAAGCAAAGCCTCTTTGCCAATTTCTCCACTATCTCGGACCCAAAACTGCTCAGAGCTTTGTTTTGTAAGGGAAAATACAGCCTAACAGTAAAAACGAAAGATTTGCAATGAACGCTCACTGCATACATTGCAGTGAGGCATGGGGAATTTTCTGCTTGAAAAGAGATAATGATGGAATAAAGACATTTAAGAAACACCAAATTATCAGCAGGCTGTTCTGAATCCTATGTAAATTTCCCTGGGGACAATACTAAGGGTTTTCTTTCTGTCTGCTTTGTCCCAGTATCTCCAAGGCACTTTTCAATTGCTCATTCACTGTCTTCAAAAATGTGTAGTACTCTTAATTCTCTACTGTCATAATTTCTTGTCATTGAACAATTGCTCCCATTGTGTGACAGAGGAAATCTTCTAAGTTCAATTACATTGCTATATCAAAGTTAGATTTTTGCATGAATTTAGGCAAACTGTGATTCAAGTTGAAGTGTTGCTATTTTCTGTGATGAAGACCGCTTTTGGCTAGTAATATACAAGAGTGAAATCTTTATTCTTCTGCAACAGGGAACAGAATTCTTCTCAAAGTAAAACTATTTGGCTCTAGGGCAGTAGCCCATTTCCTAGTCAGTGTTCTCCCTCTCCTTGTCTTTTCTCATAATCCTGTAGTGTATGCCTTCTGGTTACTTTTCCTTGCAGAATGAGACATGTTTTAAAATCAGACCTGTAGGCTGGGTTAGTTGTCTGTTCTCTTTCAATACTTAACAGAGAACAAAAGAAGCTTCTGGTATTTACTGTTCATCACCTACTTCTGAAGAAATCTGGAGAACAAGCTTCGAATAAATTTCTTGCTTTGAGAGGATTTAAGCAAGGTGAGGCAAATCAGAGCTGTATAATTAAAGGTACAGGTCCTGAGAGTGCTTGTGCTCACCAATGCCTAGAATGTCAAACATGCCTACTGGTTGCATGTATTTGGTTTGATGTGTGTCTTGAGCTCAGCAGTCCAAAATGAAGGACTTTATCATTAGTGAATTGTTCGAAATTTAAGCCTTCGAAATCCCAAAACATCTGGGATTCTGAGCTCATTTTCAAACACTAAAGTTGTTTGCTAGAGATTTTGAGTGTATTAGAACTTCCTGGACACCTCCCTGGGAGGTCCTCCTGCTGACAGATAGCTGGATCCAGACCCAGAACTGACATGCATTTAAGATTTAGCTTGAATGGATTGACTTCTGTAATCCTAAAGATACTATTGTTGCAGAACATGGAGGTTATCCAAAGAGTTCTGCAAAAGGGTCTCTTTAAATCAGAAGCATCACAGTCAAAATAATTCAAAGTGTAAAAAAAGCAGTAAGACAAAACACCCTGAGAGCTAACAGAAAGGGAGATTTTTCTTCTTTTTCCTTTTTCTTCTTATTTATAAATAACACACTGATAAAAGAACCTGCTCAGGCCTGGGAAACTCTTCCTCTCCATGCCTTTTTTTGTCTTTGCTTTTGGCACAGTTTTAACATATGAGCAGTACTGTTTTGGCTTACACCGTCGGAGTCAATACTATGATAGCGCTTCTGTTATGAAGAGGAAACTCATTGGAATTAAACTATGTTGCAGCTGTATCAAGTATGCAGACACATTTTTAATTTCTAATGAGGTTCCTGTTACAAAACAGAGACCTCTAGGACTTGCTGACGTCAATGGCCTATAATTGCTGCGCTTTTGTCATTGCATGTGCATGGACTCTGTATCACAGGACACCGTGAGGAGCGGAGCATGTGCAGACACTTTGGCAGCATCCAACACTCTGCACTGACCCCTCCATGGTCCTGCTCCCTCACAAAGGCTCATGGCTCCTACTGAAACAAACACTTTTCCAGTGTGATCCACCACAATGGAGGGGTACATCTGAAAGAGCGTTCCTAATATCCGTTAGCCTTTCTAGGGATTGCTTGCTGGACATAGTAATAGCTCTGTTGTGGATTTCCTGGCTAATATGACTATTTTTCCTGAAGATTTTTAACTGTGTTTTATTTCTGTCATGGTCCAATGTTGACGATAACGTAGTGTAACTAGTCTCAAAGTAAAACAAACCTTGCCTAAAAATTGTTGTACAATTGTATTAGAAATTTTTTGTGTCGGAATGTGCTCTAGATATAAATTAATAATCATATAAGTCCAGGTAAAAGAAAGAAAAATAAAAAAGGAGGGGAATACTTTATGTCTCAGGTTTTCTTTCAAGGTTTAGACATACTTTGTATTTGAAGAGCATTATTTAGCAGGCTTACAAGAGGCAAGCGTGGAACAACCTTTTTTCTAGAATAAGACCTACAAAATGGGATTATTTTTCTTTAAGGAAATTAGGCATATGACCCGGTTCAACAGACATATTTCCTAGGGCATGATTCATCTCATGGTAAAGCAGATGTCTAAAACAGGTCAGATGAGTCCCATTGCAAAATTCCCCTTTTCTCACCAGGGACAACACTAAAGGTTTGGATCCTAGATCAGTGAGAAATGTCTGCTTTGTATATGTGCAAGTGAGGCTGGAATGACTCTCGGTGTGCAAGATTCTTTTGGAATTACTTCTGAACGGCCCCAGTAATTTATCTGGGATAAATAAAGTTAATCCCTTCAATGGAAAGGGAATGTGGCATTTGGCCCATGAACTTCAATGAAGTCTGCATGTCTGTTCTTTACTAAAGACTGTGGTCCTTTTCACATGAGGGAAAAGGCTGTTATGTGAATGTGATGAAAATATTTCACCTCTTTTAGCCTGAAAAGAATCTTAAGGATGAGCCAAGTGTAAGCAGGTATTTTGGAAGAACTTCAGAGGATAAGCTTTTAGAGCTTAGATTTTTCTGCAGAGACTTTTCTTCTTGCAAATGTATGTGTAAGTCCTCTGACTTACATAGCTCAGATTATTAAAAACAAAACAAACCCAAGAACAGTAGCTGAAGCTTGTGGAAAGAAAAACCCTCTCCACCATTTCTGAATTTGGCATTTCAGTGTTGGCTAATTTAGTTGTTTGTGCAAACCCCATAAATAGCCTAGACAGGTTACTGATACCAGACATAATATTGCTTGTGCTAAGTCTCTTATCAAGTTTTTATCTGGCTGCCAACCAGCTTAGCAAAAAAGCTGCTATTTATGTTCTTTAACAATATAGCAAATGACCTTCATGGATTTTGTGATTTCATGAGTGCTCTTTGTGGTTTCATGTTGATTGCAACTGAGAGATATTGTAAGGAACACAGCCAACCCAGCACACAGTCATTCATTCTAGGCATAATTTAAAAATACACTAAACTGATTTTTAAAGTAACCTTTAACATACATAAATATTCTGGCTATCCAGCTTTCATTTTTCTAACCTCACAGGCAGCTTTGAAGAAAACAAACCCCAACAAAATAAACCAACAACCCAGATCAATAATTCATAAAAACAAGGCCAACCTCTTAGATCTTCCATTCCAAATCCCAATGAAGCTGAATGTGGTCTTTGAGATAGGTCAGTCTGTGATGTTCCTTTCACATCTAGTGCTTTCTGAACATAGAATTGAGTGGAGCTGGCCCAATAGACTGCTGGTGGGAAATTAAGTCATGCCAGATGTGCTGCCAACCAGCTATGTGGGGAAGGTTCATTTACCTCCCCTCAGGAAGAAATTGAGAGGAAATGTAGTGGGAACTAATGGCAGTAGCTGGTGTTGTGATGGGAAGAAAAGAGGAAAAGAAAAGGCAAGGAGAGCTATTGCTTGGGGGACAGAAGAATTCCATGTTGTTGGCAAACTCTGCCAAGGTGGTATAACCTGCCCTGGTGCTGCTGTATGTTCAGCTTTGCCTGATCCAGACTGGTAAAGCCTGCATCAGATTCTGATCTTGAGGCACCAAGAATATCCCGTTAGGGCCTTTACGATGGAAGGAGAATAAAATCAAAGGGAATCAGGAAAAGCCTCCACGCTCATTATGAAAACAAAACTGTGCTAGGAAACATGATGCATATTTCTTTTAATCAAAAGCAGGAAGACATTTGGAGCACTTGGGGCCATCAATTGCCCTCTGGCCCATGGCAGAAGTCCCCGGTGATGTCAATGGGAGCTCTGCACGCGAATAGCGGGGGCATGGCGACGCCTTGGTGCACACGGCAGGGAGTGTACCACAGGAGGCTGTGATCAAGCCTTGGAGCCCACCAAGGGCAACCAGAGTGCTTTGGCCACTTTCATACAGCACTTTGCTGGCTTCTTCACATGTGGACCTGCATTTCCACTGAACAAGAAAGAAAAGCCAAACATGGTGTTTTATGCTGGTTTCCTGTCCCTGCCTTTGGATGGGCAAGAATCCTGCGAGGTCTGAGCTGCACAACCCCCACTGCCTCGATATTGGCATCAGTCAGTGGTGATACTGTCTGCAGACAGCACCGGCAGTCCCCAGAACGGCTCTTCCTCACACTTACAATGATCTGGAGATTATGGTACAGGAAACCACTTTGCAAAGCTTGCTGGTTTTGGGCAGAAACTCTTAATTTTGTGACAAAGATAAATGAGTCTTCTGGGAGTAGTAAATCGGTTTGTCTGGTCACATTAAAGGGCAGGTGACCTCTTCTGTGGCTGCAGTCCCTGAAACAAAAAAGGTTCTTTTCCCTGTGCTACAAACAGGTTAATTCTTGGTCTTTCCTTGAATCGTCCTGCAGAGGAAACGTCAGCCTAACAAGTCCTCAGGGCATTTTTTATTACATATGCATCCTCTATTAGTCATAAGTTCCTTTTGCTATCTCAGTGAACCTTTAATACCTACTATTAAATAATACTTTGCACGTTTCATTTCAGAAACTTTGTGTAACAGTTTCATTAAACCACTTTAGCAAAACTTTTTCTGTATCCTGGAGTACATTTGAGATCCTCTGCCTTAGGATTCTCACTGGTATAAATTAGAGCAGAACCCATTTCTCTTCCTGTTTGATGTCTCAAACAAAAATATTATTGCATGTAGTAAGAAAAGAGGATCCTAAGGGCAGAACATTTTGATGACCTTGGGAAGTGCATGTCATACTTTTGAAAGACAAGCAATAGTAACTTACTTGAAGGACTACTTGAGTGAACATAGGTCAACATGCAGAAGTTTGGGGCCAGAACACTTAAATCAAGTGTTGCAGTTTGAGGTTTTATAAGGGATTGGTTCTTGCTAACTTTACTAAATTCTTATCCAAGAAAGATTTCCATTGTTATTTCTAAGATTTTTGACTGAGTGAAAATAATGGGATTTGCCTGAAAAAACATTAGAGCTGTAGATAAGCACAGAATTAAGATCTTAATGTTCTGCTTTTTTTAGGAGTTAAAAACCAAACCTTATGTGAATTTGGAAGTAGTCTATCTGCAATATGAGTCAAACTGAAACTTCAGATCTGAACACCTGCAAAGAAGATTTGGAGCCAGAGCCTGTGGCTTAAGCCCCTCTTTGTTAAGTGGTCCAAACAATAGCCGCAACAATGTTCCCTGTTCCCAGCGCAAGCTATTTATGACAATGCCCTTTGTTAAAGGGATTGTTCAAGGGATGGTAAATTACTCTGCCAAGCTTTAGTTTTGAGTCAAGAGGAATTAATGTTTTCCTGGCATTTTCATTTACCTTGTCACATAAAAAAGAGACACGTAGGTATTGTGATAGCAGGAAGGAGGAGAAGAATTAACTCTCTCTAGTCCATATTCTCAGAGGTGAAAAAATAGCTGGATAATCATGGTAGATTCTTTCCCCTGATGGAGTCAGTGTGAATTTTTCCTATCAATTATTTTGCAGACAGCAGGAAGATGTGCTTTTTACAGTGTTCCTGATAAGTGAATTTCAGCTCACTTCCCATATATTTACTTTTCCTGGTGATAAAAGGATACAAATGCCATGAAATAGGAAGCACATATCTCAGCAGTAGAGATGTTGCTATAATGGAAAAAAATGGACCTCAACTGTCCTGAAATTTAAAGAATATTTCAAAGTACTGATACTGTTATTGAATGATACATATATCTTCAAATACTTAGTAATAGTTTGATGAACATGTTTAGACAAAAGTAAATGGAAGATTGATTTCAGGACTTTGTTTAGCTTTCATTACAAACAGGGCTAGTCTGGTTTTTTAAGTCTGTATGCAGTGTTACAATTCCTGTACACTGCCTTAAGATTTCACGTATTAACCTTTATTTTTCTTCTTTTGCAGATACAAGCAATCCATTTGTACAGATGCACAGTGATATCCCTAAAATAATAAACATGGCTGTAGGAAGAGAAATGATCATTCCATGCAGAGTCACAGATCCAAACATTGCTGTTACTTTAAAAAAGGTACCTCTATCCAAACATGTTCTGAAACTGTTACTGTGGATGATATTTTTGTTTGTTTTCAGCTATTTTCATGCTTTTAAAATATTTTAACAATTTAATATTTCTTATGCAATGTTTCTGGGTGTCAGTGTGTTCAGAAATATTTCAACCCTGGAGGCTTCATTTTGAGTTGCACAGAAAGGCTTCATCAAATCTCCTACAAAGGGTGGGGATTTTCTGAAGAAACTTAAACTTTTCATACTATTTTATTAAATCCTCACTGGCAAAGGTTTCTTAAGCCCAGGAAGGAATTTCTTGTTAGGAGAAGAGATTTCCTCCCACCTCTTCCCCTGCCCTTCCTCCCTTTCCCTCTTCTGTCCCCTGGAACAGCTGGTGAGTCCCTGGGGACTTGCTGTGGCTGTACAAGGATCTTTGCAAGCCTTTGCCCTACCGCACTCCCACTAGAGACTTTGCTGCTTCCTTTTACATATGAGTGCACTTAGACAAGGGATGGCTTTTCTTTGTGAGAAAACTTTGCAGAGAAACTGCAAAGTTTGATGTGATGGGACTAGTTTTAGGGGGGAAAAAAGATATTTCCATGTTTTGGGAAAACATATCTCTTAGATGCCTTAAGAGTTACATGAACAGCTAACTGAAACATATGTACATAGTAAAGTACCTAGTATCAAGACAGAGAATGGGGCATTTTTTTCAAAATGACCTTTTTTTTTGCTGAAAAATTAGGTGGAAGTGGCAAAGAAGTTTTGTTTCTAAATAAAGGGAGTTATGTACATAGTGGCAATGAAAGTTCATCACTGTTAAAAGGAAAAGAGGTTTGTCTCTTTATAGAATAGCATGCAATTGCCAAACAATACCACCGTAAGATGCTTATCTAGCGCAACACAAGTCTTTGATTATTCTTTGACTGCAGAGCTTTACACCAACCACAAATTTTATCAATTCTTTCAAGTGTCGCTTTGCTAATATAGATACTGATTTTGCTATTCGGTTTTCACCTGTTAAATCCCATGAAAGAGAACAAAATGCAGAGACAAGAAAGTGATCTGACCCAGGATGTTACCCTATGTGTGTAGGTACACACACACACAAACACACACACAGTTCTCCTGCAAGAAGATGCACAAGGTTGTGAGGCAATAGAATCAAAAGCAAGTGAGACTTAGCTTTCCATAGAAGGGGTGTTGTAAAGTGGAAATTTATTTGGGCACTTTAGTGTTGCATCTGAAATCTCAGCATATTAGATTTCTAGCTGAGAAAATTCCTGTCAAGTTTCTCTCATTAAACAAAACAAAACAAAAAAAATTTATCCTTATTTATAGAAGATTGAAACATAGCTACTGTCTATTTTTCATATCAACTTGTCTTTTACTTGGGCTTGTAGTGTAAGGCACAGCTTTATACCATCAAAAACAGATGTAATACTCTCAGAAGGAGAAAGAGGAGGCAGAGCCAAGTCTTGAAAGAAAGGATTGGTTGCTTACATGTTTTGCATTCCAGGAAAAATAAATGTGTTCCCTAATTAATCCTAGAATTTCCTGAAGCATGTAAGCTACAATGCATTACATCATATCTTACTTTATTTATCTTCTATGACACCCTTATATGAAGAATCCAGCACAGTTTTACTCACAGAGCAATTAAGAGATGTCTTAAATGCATTCCACAGCTGTAGGCATACTACTTCTGTAGAAATGGCAAGAGCTGTTTTGTGTTTTCCATCAGTGATAAAGGAATGATTTGGTGTCCCCATAATGCAGTCCTCTGGATTTGGAAAGAATATACCAGCTTTAGTGTCATTTGCCTTTTATATTGCCTGGAAGTAAAAATACAACTTTTTTTTTTTTTTATCTCTCTCTTCTAGAAGGACTCCCTACAGTTGCACTGCCTCCAACACTTGTTTCTTTGCAGTGCTACTTCTTAGTTTTAGTGGACCAATGTGGGAAATGTTTATTATCCAACTTCAACACTACAAACTATTTTTTTACTCAAACTTCATCTTTGCCTTAGTCAACCCTTTTTAGATACTGCCTTGCTTTCATTTTCAGACTGAATATCTGTGCAGATTATATTTTATAGCATAGCAATCACATAGGATGGGGGGGGTCTTCAAAAATCAAGAAGCTAATAAAACGTGGACTGGGAAATGGGGATGACGCTTTTAATTTCTATTTCAAATTCAGCCTTCAAGTCCCAATATAAATTTTACCTGCAGCAGCTGATGGCCTTTTCCTTATCATATGAAGAATTGTGAAATCAATTAATAGTTTTGATCTAATGCTTAATAGTTAGATATTCAGAGCCTCTGAAAACATCATTCCTATCAACATGATTCTGACAGCCTCATTCAGGATCCATAAAATAAGATAAACCTTATTGCAAGTAAGCTGTGCACTTCTCTTACCTCTTCATTTGCTCGTATCTTGATAAATGGAAAAAGTATCACCTTTTGATGCAATGATTTAATCCATTTGCTTAATGAGAATTCTTTTGGACTCTCTATCATAAAAACAATGACATTCATAGGAATAGAAGTAAATAAGCTTCAGTACAAGGAATAAAAAGTGTAAAAAACCCAAGGGATGTTGTGAATCACATACGCAGACAATCTGAATTCTTAATAATGCCACCTCATCCTTCCTGAACTGGTGGAAGGGGAAACATGAAAGAAAAGCCAAACATTCAAGAAGCTAATGTACATTTTTATTAAACTTTTAATTGTCTCTTTCCAATACAATCTGCCTTTGGAGGTGTGGGGAATCACAGCTTGACTATAACTCTTGACCATATGTACATACACAGTATGTGGCTGTACTGTGCTAATGCCACCAGGTACCAAAAACACTCAGCAAAGATTGAGCAAAGAAGGAGGCACAGGCTAAACCAAAAATAGTTGCATTTGAAACAAAGTACAAAGAAGGTAAAAGGCCAAGAATGTACTGGGAGACACAGTGATAGGGTTCACAAAGATTAGTATTTAGACAATAAATTCCATGTTTACTGCTGCCGGCGCAACAAGCTGATTCTTTGAATGCCTCTGACTCACTGTTGGTTCTCATCTGAAAACTATTATTGTGGCTGAATTTATCTTCTGCTACTTCAGTGGAAGTCTCACTGCTACAGCACGGTGTTTCTTCATAGGTTTTCTACTTCTCTCTGTGATCACGAAATGGCCAAGATTTTTGACAAGGCCTTGAACTACACTGGCCGTGCTCTGCATAGGGGCAGGACCAGATGACCTCTGGACATCCCTTCCAAGCTAAATTACTGTGTTATTCTTGGATCCTCTGTCTTGTACTCTCCATGCAGTGATCAGCATGGTGATGACAATACCATGTTTCTAGTTGGTGGTCTGAAGGCTGGTTTAGGGCAGAGCAAAACAGCTGTGGTTCTCTGAGGGTGGGAAACAGGTAATCTGAGCCAGTGAGGTTGGCAGAGAACAGCATGGAGAATAGCTAGGTAAGAAGCTGAAGGAAGCAGGTAGAGAGGGCAGAGCTGTGAAGGGCTGTAGGCTGAGCACCCAGCCTCCATCCATCTTCTCATCTGAGACAAAGTCCTGGTATTTCCATCCTCCAAAAGGAACTTGTTGCAACATCTTGGGTTTTCCCCCTTCAACAGATTTGGTCAAAGACCAGCTATGTCACAGTGGTCTTTTGCTAGTCAGAGACTTCAGTTTTCTGATTTTTTCCTTCACGTAACTTAGTGTTGTGTTATGCTTTCACAGGTGACTGGGTGTAACTTCTTAGTCTCAGAGATGCAAAAAAATTATACCAAAAAAAATGTGTCTCTAGTGGTTTTGAGGAGTGTCAGATGAGTAAACTGTACGGGCAAAGATTTGCCTCCTGGATAAATAAGCCTAGTGGATATCCAGACACCTCACAAAATTACAAGTTGCAAAATAGGACTCTTTTGGGTGTTTTGGTTACTTTTGTATTCCTGGAGTAAGGCTAATACAAAGTCAGTAATACATCAATTAAGTAATGAATGTGCAGTGAATGCATTCCATGGGAAATACCAGTCTAGGAAGGGTCTCACCCTCTGGCTTCACTTTCTTCATGAAAACTTGTACAGAAATATGCTCAGAAATAGTTTGATTTTTACCAAAGCAGGAAGAGGATAAATCCAATCGAAGCTCATGAAAACATAACTATGAACCAGTTGCGCCAAAGTTGAAAATGTGTTTTCTTAAGTACAGGAATGACAACAGAGCTCGTAGGGACCAAGATATTGGTGAATGGCAGTCAGCAGGCTGTAATGTAATGGGCTTTACTTTTGTGTGTGCTGCACACACTTCCCTGTGATTTGCATGCTTATTATAGCATCTTATCAGCTGTTGCAAAGATAAGGAGTTCTACCACGTCATTTTGTGCTCTGCATTTATTGCTCATTTGATTCATCATGAACTTTGTTGTTTTGGAGGAAATGGCATGAGGTGAGTGAATGTGATCTCGAGGGTGTCTGTCTGTATAGGCTGAGCAGGCAGCATCGAGGGTGCCCCGCTGTAGGGAGAAGCTGTACCACAAAGAAAGGAGACAGACATTCATGCTTCCCCCAGCCTCTGACAGATACATATGCTGGCTTTGCTTGTAGGAAGGAAAGGGCTGTCCAGCACATAAGTCCTCTGCTCAAATAAAGGGGAAGAAAGAGATGAAGGGACAAAGTGAGACTGGTGCACAGTGGGAAGTGATGGGCCGCAAGGTGCTCTGTTGATCCAGGGATCTTTCCTTATGACCATAATTCATTTAAACTGTACTCTGTCCCTTCTTTAAAAATATCTTATTTTTACCATTAAAACAGGATCTTGTCAAAGTAGAGTCATATCCAGGCTTTGTACTCATGGCTGATCTCTGTGCTATCCAAATGGTGGTATTTTTTCCATCAATAAGGTGTATCAAAATAGCATGATCTGAAAATGAGAGGTTTTGTCTGAGCTTCAATGGCTATGTTAGGCTTTACTTTTTCAGGGTTTTCTTGATACCTTATTAAAATGGGGCTTAAAGTGCAAAGGATCATAATGTAAAAGATAACTCGTACTGCTGACAAAGTGAATGTTTGATCCCACACGACAATAATTTTTTTGTTTGTTTTTTAAGTCTTTTAGGCAAAATAAACATGACATGCATGGAATTTAATCCTGGCAGGAATTTCTTAAAGCCACAAAATGACAGCAAATTAAGCCCATTTGTCATCTCCATTGAAAAGTGTGTATTTGTTTCTCTGTGTTGAAACCAGAATACTTAATTGCAAAGGTTCCTGGAGATGAGCACTGTAGCTGCCAACCAGGAGCCAACAGAATAGCAGCCGAAATGCTGAAGCTAATGGTAGTGTCAATCTATTGTGTCATAAATTACATCCTGTTATAAATAATGAAATCCTGGAAACAAACGCCAGATTTGCATTCTTCACCCAGGTTTTTCATCTATTTTGTGATGAAAATGTGACTTAAAAAACCCACATCGTTAAATGTCATCCTTTTCATGTTGATTGGCATTCTTTTGGGTGCTTTTTCCCCCATCCCTTTTTTACTAGGCTACTTTGATTAGAGAGTAGACATAAGGATGAGCTGTTTTCCTGATGTGTGTTTGGCACTTCCAGATTCCACGAGAAACCCTAATTCCTGATGGGAAGACAATAATCTGGGACAGCATGCAAGGCTTCAGAATACCTAAGGCAACTTACAAATTCATCGGGCTCCTGAGCTGTGAGACAACTGTTGGTGGGCACACATACAGCACCAAGTACCTAACGCACAGAGAAAGTAGGTGGCATTCTCCACTCCCTGTCTCTCAGAAAGCACCCTGCCCTGCTGGCATTACTAATTGTTCTCCCTCTTTGTCACACGCAGCCAACACCATATTTGATGTTCAGTTAAGCACCCCACGTCTTGTCAAGCTGCTGAAGGGAGACAGCTTGGCAATTAACTGCACTGTCACTGCAGCCTGGAACACCAGAGTGCAGATGACATGGACTTACCCTGGAGAGGTGAGTGCTGTAGCTGGAAAGAAGAAACCAGAGGTTTCCCACAGATCATGCTGCATCTAGCATCCCAGGAGGAATTCTGCTTTGGAATGCTTGCCATTGTTTGCATTCCATCATTTTGACCCTTGCTGACATGTCTCTTAAGGTTTCTTTTTTTTTTTTTTTCCTTCTGATGCCTAATTTCATAAGTAAACATGTTTACACAATGTGCTCTGGTTATATTGCATAATCACAAGAAAATGCTAGAATTGTTTCATCTCTGGGAGCTTCTTTTTGACCTGATGAAACGAGAAATTTATCACCCTAACTCAGCCAGGGGCTCTCTCTTGTGACAAAAAAGTTTTCAGTGAGGTCATCTTCTCAACACATTCGTTTCAAAGAATGGCAGACAGTCAGGCACCCGATTCGAGCATGTTTAGAAAAGATATTTTGATTTAGCTAGCCAAAATCTCATTTGTTAAGTGTCACACGAACAATCCTCTTGTTTTGACAACTACAGGAATGATCTTGAATGTGCTTCTCCACCCCCCACATTGGGAGCATCCTCATAAATATTTGTCACTTACAGAATAACTGCCAGGGAGTCCGTGTAAAACTGATAAGAAATTTGACATTAGCTTAAGGTTTACAACTCCCATTCCTTTCATGTCAGTTTGATTTATGCTGGTGATTCAAGTCAAGATCATTTATTATGTCACTCATTGTACCTAATCACAGGCTGAAATTATGATGGCATTATATAGGGAAGATTAATGCAATTGTTTATTGCTTACTGTAGCCATTTTCCCTGGCATTTTTTCACCTCAGAAATAAACAACTTAGCAACAAGAAATGCTCCAAATATATTATATTGCTTGTTGCTGCCCTACCAAGCCCTATCTGGGCATCACACTTGTGAAATTGTGCTTTGTTTTTATTTAGATGGTAACTGAAGGGTGCTCAGTGTTTGTAAGACATCAACAATGTCCTGGGTTAAATAAACTTTGAGGCCAAATACTGAGGGGGAGTTGCAGGAAATAACTCCTCAGAGTCACATTATCTTCGGTTCCACCCTGCTATTCCCTTGCCAAATCTAGTCCCTTTTCTGTCTGTAGCGTTTCCAGAATTCTCTCCTCCTTGTGTTAATGTCCTTTTCTTCTGTGTGTCTGTTCCCTATGGCACTGAATTCAGGCACCAAACTATGTGCTGCTCTTCATATCATGGTTTCAGGATTTTTAGGAGCAGTGCTAGACAATGGCAATGGGGAGCTAGGCATGTTGATATGTCAGGCTGTATAAAAGGGAGCATCTTCCTGTGGAAAGTACTAGTCTGGATGCCATGACATCTTGGGTGAATACAGGGATGAATTGCCCTATAAGGTTGCTTATATTTTTTATTGTTGACCCTCTGGAAATATTAAGCATCTTTTGCATATCTGTGCTCTACAAAGGCATCTGGGATTTTTTTTTTATTAAGTTATAGTGGCAGTACAGGACAATTAAAATCCTAATAATAATGAAATTTGGTCTGATTAAGCTCTTTGTTGTTCATTTCTTTGGCTCTTATAGACAAGGAAAAGAGGTTCTGTAATGCAGCGTATTGATCAGAAGAATTCAGAGGCCAACATTTTTTACAGCATCCTCGTTGTCGACAGAGTGCGGGATATTGATAAAGGCCAGTACACCTGCCACGTGAAGAGCGGGCCATCCATCAAAGCTGTCAACACAACAGTCATTGTTTATGGTAAGAAGTGGTGCACATTTGTGGAATATTCAGTGGTCATGTACCAAAGTCAATTGTGTGATAATTTTACATTGTGACACAAAATGGAAGCCATCATGGGCAGAAAAAGACAAATGAAGGAGGGAGGCACTCCAGGAGGGAAAACATGCCATTTCTTCCATGACTGTTTTCTACTGTTGGCAGTAGACATGTTAATGTTCAATTTCATCACTTTTGTCTGCTAAATATTGTGATGGTGCTGTCCTCAGTCAGTTTTAGCAGATACAATCAGTCAAACTCTAGTTTGAGGGGAAAAAGAAGGTGCAAGCATAATTTAAATAGAGGAAACCCACTCCCTCTTCTTGTGAAATCTGAAATTTCTGATATTATTTCAAATGTATATAAATAAGGACTTTTTTTGCTTTGGGACTCTTTGGGAAGAGACCTTCTTTGGGACACCCTGTTACAATTAGAACTATCCAGGATCTTTGGAGCACCATTGGTGTTAAAGACCAAGTGGCTGGTGGGTGTCCTCCACAACAGATGATTCATGGTCAGAATATACATTTATTACATATTTTCAGTGGTGTATCTTTTCTCTCCTATCTGGAAGTGTGGACTAAGCACTCTGTGTTGGTATTCTTAGAGAGAATTTCAGCTTATTTTCTCTGTTTAAGCTCTGGAATAAGGCACTGGGAACATAGGATGAATCACGATAACCGGTAACTGTATCTTAAACAGATAAACCTCATCTTTCAGAAACTGAGGTTTAGATGAAAATTAAAGTCAGAGAAGTTGGAGACTAAAATTAGAGTCAGAGAAGCTGGGCCTGTTGAAGTCATCCTGCATTCACATAAGCAGCCCCATCTATAGGATACCCATATTAGAAAGAGCCTGTATAAATAAAGGTTTGCAGAATCAGGTCTGTATCTTCATAACATGACTTGTGTAATTAAACTACTTATTTGTGTTGTGCATATTATTTTCAATGTACTTGGTAAATGTGATTAAATGTTGAACTTGTTTAATGGATGTCCATCATCCTTATGCAGTTCATGTGAGTAAATACTGCACCATAGGTACCAACAAAAGGACACTCAAAAATTTTTTATACTTTGAATATTTTATTTTGCACACTTTTATTTTATTTTTCAGGGGATAAAAAGATATTTTCCAATGTATTGTTTGATTTTTATGTTTTATTGCCTCTGGTAAAAGCCATCAACTTGGCAGAGAATTGGAGATAGGGGGCAGAGCAAATGGTAAAGAATGAATTCCAGCAGGTTGTTATTATTCCAGTGAAGTGACAAAGATTTGTTTGTTTGATGAAACAGCTGTTTACCAGTGATACAGAAAGTTTCTGCCTTTTCTTTTGCTATTTCTCTGAAGGTCTCTTAAATCCTCTCTGGAAAAAATATTTTCTTTTGGAACATTCATTGATTCTTGGCCTATAAGAGCAGAAAGGTCATCTGATCACCCTCTGTTCAGCCTCCCACATACTGCCGACCACTTTATTTCTTGTGCCCTTTTTTCTAGCTGGACACAATGTGAATTTGGCTAGAGTGTATCTTCTCCAAGCAGATTCATACCCTGGGAACTGCCTCTCAATTTCTTGTATATTTGTGGTATTCCTTTCTATTTTATAGATCTCTAGGAGATTAGGCTCTATTCTTGCTGTTAACATGTGGGAGCATCAAAATTACTAAAGATAATTTTTATTTTTTACATATTCTTTAGTAGAGATACTAATTTTTCAGGGTGAAAATCAGTAATACAAAGAACTTTTTTATTTTGTTTAAGATAAAATGTTCATTAATTTGAAACGCCGAAGAAAAACTGCGCTGGAGGCTGTAGCTGGAAGAAAATCCTATCGTTTGTCAATGAAAGTGAAGGCATTTCCCTCTCCAGAGGTTATATGGTAGGACAACAGTTACTTCCTCATATGCATCCTGGACCTCTTTTTATAATAGAGTAGGGGAGGGTTTCTTTGAAGTTTCAGAGCTGCCTGGGGTTCTAAGAAGTTATGAGACCATTACTTCCATTTTGCAAGTGTGAGAAAGGAGATATGGAAAGTTTAAAGCTGAGATCCTCAAACAGGTCATATATTTCTCCTCTTGAAATCAATGGATGCTCTACAGCTAAATATCTCTACGAGCTTGGACTGAAGTGTTGCATCCAGCTTTAGTCAGACCTAGATAGGAAACCTGAACTTGCTTTTCAGACAGTAAGAGAAAGAAAAGAAGGCTTTCATTAAAATAAAATAATGACTTGAGTCATACAGACGTGTACTATTGCAAAAATTGGAAGTTGGTTATTATTATGCAGTGATCTGCAGGTTGTAGACCTACTTCAGCACAGCATTCACTGTGTCATTAATTTTGTCTCATGTGAGTTGTGTTAAGAATTTTTTGGAGCAGTTTTATTTATTAATCCAAACCACTTTCATATGCAACAATGTTATCTATTAATTATCTCAAGGGTTTTATTTTTTAAACAATTTAAAACACCAGTAGCTCTGGCTCGAGTAATTGCACTTTAACAAAGGGTCTATGACAAGACTAATTAAGAACACATTAAGAACACACATGCATGAACAATGGGAGTTCAGGTTATAGCCAGAAATTAATTTTGCACCAAAAGCATTGTTTTATTTTACAAACTTTTAGAGTTATGGCTTCATGTAGAAAACTGAGGGGTGAATGTGATGCTGACGCCAGCTATTTATACATAATTTTCTGTTTTTCCATTGTTTGGGTTTATTGATTACACATATAGATCCAAAACTTCTGAACTAAAAAAATCTCCAAACACTGTGACAATTTTTTAATTCTTTTAAATTTAAAATTTAAGTTGGTCAAACATTGGAATAAATAGTCTAGAGTGGTGGTGAAGTCTCCATTCTTGAAGATACACAAATCCGTACTGAAAGTGGTCTTGGGAAACCTTCTGACCTTGCTTTGTATAGGACATCAGACTAAATGACTTCCAAAGGCTCTTTCAGCTGCAGCTATTTTGTGGTTCTGTAAAATACACATACAGTGAAGTGCCTAAATCCGTAAGCCCTTTGACCAAATTTTAGTGCTCCTCTAATAACAGTAAGAGTTGTTTCTAAAAACTTACTAAAAGCTGTGAATAATTTAGATCAAATCCATCATCCTAATGAATATGTGTTGCACCCTTCTACTAACATCATGTTAACCTTCTCGCAGCTTGTTAAAATGCACTTTACGCTGTATTTTAGACTTCGAAGAAAAATCTTTTGCTTCAGGAATCTGTATGTGAGCAACAGTTAGTACTTTCTATGTTGATTTTCTGTTATCTTTAAAAACATTCACTTGATATCTGATTCTTAAGTTCTTATCTAATCTACTTACTCTTCCTCTTCCTAAAATCACAGCTGTGCTTAGGGTACTGTAATACTTTGTCCCAGGATGTATTCTGAGGTCATTGAGAAATGGCCAGTGCAAGATGATGCAACCTTTATTTCTGTGACCAGCCCTTAGCCAAAATGGTTGTCTTTTAGACTAAATGGCGGTCACAGCCACGGACAACTGGGATCTTCAGAGATAGAGTGGCAATTTTCAGCAACTCTCAAATACCATAGAGGCCCATCAGATTCTTATCAATTTTAAGATATAGAATAGTATTTTCTAAAGTGGTTTACAAATATCAGCAATCTTATTTGAAAGGAAAGGATAAGCCTCTGGTAAACAGAATCTCAGACTGGAAATCTATTCCCAAAAATTGAGGGATATGATGTAACATGGGTGGTTTAAGCAGAAATATTTTTCAGAATTTTGATTTCTGGAATTCCATGAAACAGGTTAAAAGATGGGCTACCTGCTGCTGAAAAATGTGCCCGGTACGTGGTTAAAGACTATTCGTTAGTCATCAAGGATGTTGCTGAGGAGGATGCTGGAAACTACACCATAATACTGAGCATTCGACAGTGGAACTTGTCGAAGAATCTTACAGTCACTCTTACTGTAAATGGTAAGTTCGCAATATGTTCTCATGCTTCCCGTGAACATATGAGTGCTCAATTTTCTTTAAGCTGGATTGTCACCAATCTTGCACTGACTTCATGGACCCCATTTTCTTACTGACTTCATGGACCCAAACCCAAGCCTCAAATGTAGGGTGAAAGACTCATCTTTGAACCAGAAGATGGATGCTGGTTTTCATTAGAAGTGCTTCTGTCCTGTGCAGCCACATATTTGCTCCTGATGACTTAAATGTGTTACTAACCACTAATCTGATTTAGGACTGCTGTTTTTCCTTTGTTCTCCTGGGGATTTTTCTTGTTACTCACACTGCAAGAATGTAGTAATTTTATAATCGTGTAATATGTTGGAAATAAGCTGGTTTTAATAGCTTTCCAATTTTTACCTTTTCCAGTGAAACCGCAGATATACGAAAAGGCCGTGTCATCATTCCCTGATCCCAATCTGCATTTGCTAGGCAGCAAACAAGTGCTGACATGCACTGTGTATGGTATTCCTCCACCTAAAATTACATGGATGTGGTATCCCTGTAAACAAAACCATTCTAAAACAAGGTAGGACAATGTCTTTACTTTTATTATAAATCTTCTTTTACTACTACACTTAAATAGTTTCTGTAAGAGTAAAGCTTGCTGTAAATATTGCTTAGTTAATAAAAATTGTCTACTTTTTATCAATATATTTTTCAGTGGACATGCAACTTTTTCTCCATCGTTATTTGAAAATGGAGGGCAGACTGGTTATTTAGTATTACTATTTGCGTTTATTTACAGTTCACTACTATTCATGCATGCAATATTAGTCCAGAAGTGATAATTGCTTCTGCAGTTTCATGAGAGAAGAAAATGTTTTGCAAAGTTCACACGCTTTCACATGGAGTTTTCCTCCATGCTTTTCTCCACGCACAGTGACTCCTATGTGTGGTTTCTTTTGAAATCAACAGAAAACATCATAGAAACTTCTTCCATTATGAAGAAATGATATGTTTAGTCACAAATGCAGTTAGGCAAGCTAAATGTGCCCACCATTCCTCAGATGATATTTAAACAGGGTAAAGAATAAATGCCACTATGCAAGCTCACTTGACGCTGATGTGGTGCTCAACTAATCCTGTTTTTACATTTTGTTTTCTTTTGAACTCTGTTTCTTATGATTAGGAGTTTGTGTTGACTCACTTATCCACAGCTCTTCCTGCATAATGAAGTCTGACACAAACTTAATGATTAACACTCAACCTCCACAACAGCATTATCATTAAGTTGCTATTGGAGGGTTCAAACAGGCAAGGTACTTGGATCACAGCCCAGTGAAGATATTTAAAAACCTGACAAGTTTAAGACACAACATTTTCTCAGTTCCAACTGAAGAATAATCACATTCCACAGGATTTCACTATTTTAACACTTTCAATAGAATTGGGATTTAGCACCAGGCAAATATTTAGTACGTGCTTAATTGCAAGCGTACAAGACACGTCCTTCAACTAAATATGACATCTCAGTACTAAACATCTCAAACTAAGGATACTTGTAAGTGCTTTGATATCAGTGAGAGAGTGGTCAGCACTTCCTAGAAGCAGAAATTATTTTTCCTGCTATGTCCTTGGGATTATGCTAATGACTGTCTTTCTGTGCCCTTCTCACCAAGAGGTGGCACTAGCAATCTCTCCTCTTGCTGGAATAGGTATTACCTGAAATTCTCCTTTTCAAGGACAGGTGAGAGCTGCATTTCCTCTGTCTGGTATGTTACCTTACAAGGACAAGTTGCAAAACTTATTTTTGCTAATAGATGTAAGAGAAGAGAAATCACATCATCTTGTAACTAGAGAAAACTTGAGAAAGGTATATATGAAAATTTTCAGTTGTTTAGTTTCCTTCAAGAGTTTATACAGCTATGAATAATCTGGATTGAAATCCAGTACAGCACTGAAGAAACTGTTGGTTCTTCCTGGGGAGTCGAGGTGGTGCTCATCTGTTGTCAGGTATTTCCTTCTGTTAGCAAGCAAGGTCTGCACTCCAGCACAGGACAGCTAGTCTTCAGAAAGAGGAATGAACATTTGCATGCAGGTGTTCAGTAATGTGCTGAACTGTAGACTCCATTAAATGCTAATTAGGAGTGTGTTTGAGCAGGTGATCAAAGGAGAAATGTAACAATTTGAGTCAGCTATTGGCTCTGTTACAATGTTGTTTCCAGACTGGCTTCCAAATTGCCTTCATAATTGCTCTGTGATGATTCCCTTTAACCCTCTTCCCTTCCTTCTCCTTTAAGTACTCATTGAAGAAGAAGCCTGGAGAGCACCATTTCTAAGGCTTTGCCTAAAAGGAGTGGGATGATTCCCTCTGAATAATATGACAATTAACTCTTGCAGAAAGGCAGAAATACATGAGTAGTTACATTTTGACTCCTGCTTCAGGAAGGGAGCAGAGTGGAGTATTTCAGCAGCTGGCACAACTTGCTCAGGCTGACATCTGTGCAGATTCAGGTTTTTCTCCCTGAAGAACTGGAAAACCCTTTAATCTCACCTATTTCACTATACTTCCCTCTTTGTGTGATGGGAAGTTTGCCTAAACAACAGATTTAATGTGCATGTACGTTGAGCAGGAGATAAGAAACATATCTTATTCTGCCATTACACCATTTTTTTTATATTTAGCTACCCAATATTAGGTTTCCAATACTAAAATGTTGCTGTATTTGTGCTCAAGTAATGCTTGTTTCTGTACACAGATAAACCTTGTACTTTAATTCAATGAACCCCCACAGGTTGCCCTTCAGTGCGAGATTCTCAGGAAATTTCTGAGTCCCATGTCATAGGACAGAGTGTGCACTCTGAACAAAAAGATGATGTTGCTGCAATGACCTTGCAGTGCACTATTGGCTCCAAGATCTGCTTGCTCCAATATTTCTTTATATGTATGCTTAACTTCACACCACTTGAGCACTGTCACTGTAAGCTGGGGACTGACTGCTTAAGTTAGATGCTTTTATTTTTGAAGGACTGTTGCCTGTGGCCTCCTTTAATAGCCACCATTAAGTTTTGTGGATACTTCTTTCACTTTATTTTCCAAGCAGTATTTCAGTTACAAAAATCTAAAAATATCTCGATGAATTCCATTGCTTTTAAATACAGATATAGTTTAAAGCTTTCTGATTGATACAATGAATTTGCATAACTCTTCACTCTACTTCTCTCAGGCTAGTAACAAGAGACTGGCCAAATTAAATAATTTCCATAGTTTCCTTTTAGCAAATAATAATGAAAAAGTAGTAAAATTGCTCAACAAATGTGAATTTTTGAAATATGGAAAGACCAACATAATTTAAAATTCCTTATTCTTTGTTTTCTGTTACAATTGCTTTGCTTAAACCAACACTTGCCATTAAGCAATATTTTTAGCTAGCTAGCTAACTAGCTAGATAGTAGGTGAAAAGATTCTCTTCTGATGTTCACCCAAACAAGGAAACAGAGAAGAGTCAAGGAAATCTGTCTGGGGCAAAAAAGCAATATTCTGGGCTTTTTTTTTAAGCTAATGCAGGGCTATTAAATTTAGAGATGACAGCCAAAAGACAATAGAAGACACAATGCAATATAAAAGTCATTAAAACCCCCCCAAAATTAGTCTTTCTTAAATGATTGAGAAACTGTTTTTCCAGGGCTATCTTACTGCAGTGTATGATGCTGCTCTGTAGCAGACATTTTCCCAGGCTGGGCAGCCCCAAGGTGTTCAGTGGATATAGAAGAGCACAGCCCTGTGGGACACTTATCCTGAAGTGCCCAGCAGCCTCCTCAGCCTCTTTTCTACCACTCTGGAGCCATCCTATCCATCCTGAATTTGTCTCAGGCTGGGTTGTCAGCAGAGTTGTATGGGGGCAGACAGCAGCACGGCTTGCTGAGAGTCTCCAGAGCCAGGCAGGCTGGGATCCACCTAAAACAGATCAGTTCTGAGGCTGCAGAATAAGCATCTGCATGCTGGGAATGTGCTTGATGTTAATGGTTCTTGACCTGAATCTCTTCAGTAGATTTTGTTTATCTTAAACTGACCTGGCAGAAATTGCCAAGAAAGGCATGTGGGATACTGGTATTGCTCACTGGAAGCATTGGCTTGCTCAGCAGCTGTGCAATGTTTTTTGGGGCCAGTTTCTCTCTCTGGACATTTCTACGTGGGTAGTTCAAGAGAGATCTTCAACCTCTGCCCAAGGTTTGACTGATTGGCCCTTCAGAAATGGCAGACAGTTGCAACACTGAAATTTTATCACGGTGTTTCAACTCTCCCATCACCTTGCTGCCTCCCTCTTCTTGAGCTATGAGTTTTGTTTAGCCTTAGACTGAATGCTGTGTTATTATTTTACAGCCTTGCCATCACATCAACCTATGGTTTTTTGGCTTCTGTTGTTTTTTTAGGTTTTCTTCCCCCTCTGCATTTGTTTGCTTGAGGGAGAGAGAAATGTAACAGTACTATGGAGCTGCTTACAAAAACAAAGTAGCTGGGGACACTGGTACATGATTCTCTGCTCTCCTGACTACAGTGTCAAGATATGAACTCTATTTGGTGGTAAAACCACCTCATGGTGGGATTGGAGATGGAGGGCTGATACATGAAGTATCTGAGAGGAAAAAAAAAATGAAGTGTTCCTTGAAACTTCTGCAGAGATACAGAAAGACTGAAATTATCATAATGACAGTGCATGGCCAGACTCTCAGCAGCTTCAGTGAAAGAGGAGGCAGGCCATGTGTGCATAGCAGTCTAATTGCATTTCTGCATTGCTTGTGTCAGGGTATTAATGAGGGATTGAAAGGCAGAATCATTAGGATGTGCTTGGATAGATGATCAGGGGAAACCAGATTTGGGACATCAGTGAGGTGTGTAAAATGAACAAGTAAAAAACAAATGTTAATTGAACTTAATTAGGAATGTACTGAACCACCCAAATTTAATTGTTGGATGTGTGCAAACATTGATGCCCATTAGCTTGTCCACAGCAACTGATTTTGTTTCCTGTGCCACCTTCTATTTTCAGGAAGGGAAAGGCTGAGTCTTTGGAGCTGGTATAAGTAGGTCAGATGCCACGAACAAACAGGTAGTTCTAAAATGCCTTTGTTTAATTTGACATGTGGCTGAATCCTCAGCTCTACCTTCACACTGGCTGAGGATTTGGCTGGTGGCCTTTGTGTCTTCCACCCTGTGCTACAAGAAAATAATCTTACAGCAATCTAGTAATGTAAAGGTACTTATAGGTACACCAAAAATCATACTAGCTATTCCCTTATTTTGGTTTGGTTGAGGAAATAGATTAGTGTAAATAAAAGTCAAACCCTGTGGTTTTTTACATAACCTTAAAAAAATGCAGAAGAACTGTCCCGGGTGTGCATTGCAGCAGCATGGACTTCCAGGGAACTTGAAGCCAAAGGAAAAAGAGGAGTGAAACAGCATCTAATCTGCTTCAGCCTGAATAAGGAATATGCTCAAGTATCCCATTCTGCACTTTCACTGGGAACCAAAAGCCAATGCTTACTTGTGAGCACATTCTTTCCTCTGAGTCGAGCTAAGTCCTTGTTTTCAGCCACTATTATGGAATTTATAATATTTTTAATATTGTGTTTGTTTAATATTTTGCTTGCAAAATGCCTTTTGAATCATATCTGGCACATCCATATGTTTACATAAGCTTGACAAATACACGCGTTATACTGAGTACAGTTTGCCCCAGTCTGTCCAGAGGGTTACACATTGATGAATTTATTCTGAAAGTATAAATTACTTCATTATGCATCTTAGTTGAATCAGAAATTTAAGCTTTCAAGTTTCAATATTGCTTTTTTTCAAATCACTTTAAATCAATTTTTTAAAAAATTAAAACAAGAAGCATTGTATTATTTATTTTGTCATTGACCAATCTTCAAACATAAGAGCTACAGCAGGATCCAAATGGTCAGGGATACTCTGCTTAGTATTATGCTTTTATTCTCACTTGCCTATGTTGGGTTTCCTTGCCTATGTTGCTCTTCCTTTTATTTTTTCCCAGTTTCTTTTTTTTCTTCTTGCTGCCATCACAAGGTGGTATCTTGGCTTTACTATGTGCAGTCTGACACTCAGCCTTAAGGAAAAACACTTAAGGGTCACGTAGATGGTGGGATGTTTCTGCTTGATCTTTTGCTCCATGTGGCCCAGCCCATAGGAAACAAAGTGTGTGACAGGCTGTACGTGGGGACTGCACGACGTGAGCGAGGCCCCGCACGCTGGCAGTGTCTGAGCCAGTGGGGAGTCCCAGCCCGTAGCCAGAAGCCTGCTCTTGCACTAGCAGGGGCTCCTGGCCAAAGGAAGGCACCAGGTCAAACTCTGTGTGTGCTTAGGAGTGATTATGAATGGATTACTATTACTGGATCGAGTACACCTTTTACAAAAATATACAAACTTTAGTTAGCATCCTCTTTCCTTTTATGTGTATGCCTTTCAAAAAGCCTTTGCTGAAGGCTTTGAACAGGCATGTGTGGTAGGATTGTGCTCAGAAAAAAATATTCCATGAAAAAATAGAAAACAGAGGTTAAGAGGGAACAACCAGTTCTTGCAGCTTAGGGAGGTGATCAGTGAAGTTTTTCAGGAGCTTGTGCTGGGGTCTGTACTTGTCAACACATTCAGAAATAACCTGGAAAAGGTGGTAAGGAGGTGACAGTGTTTGTTGATGATGACAAGTTATTCAGATTTGTAAGGATGAGGGGCTGATTGCAATGAAATGCAGAACTCTATGAATCCGGGTATCTGAGTGAAAAAGTGTCAGGTGAAATTCACTGGAGATAAATGCACATGATATACACAGGAAAAAAAATATTGCTTTTGTATGTAAAATACATGTTAAAAAGCTGTTGGCTGATCATTACTACTACAAAGAGGGATCTGAGTACTGTGATAGATGAGTTTGTGAAAGTGAACAGCACCATGAGCAACTCAAAAAGAAAATCAAATGTTAGGAATTACCAGGAAAGAAACAAAGACCACAGTACAGAACACCATGATAACTCCACAAGTCCATAAATTATCAACATCCTTTATGCTATGAGCATTTCTGATCCTTTCATTTCAAAGGATGCAGCTAAACTGGGAGGTACACCAGGAATAGCATCTAAAAGGATCAAAGGAATTTCAGAGAATGAGAGGAATGTGTGAAGGATCAGTGAGGAAGGAGATCAACTCTGTTGCAGACTGAAAAACATATGACTTGGGAACTACAGGATGGAGGCTTACAGACTTGTGAAAGGCACACGTCAGAGGATCAGTTGTGTATATCTTTTCCAATTCAAGAGGTAGGGGCCATTAGATGAAGACAGGAGGGGCAGAATTTGGAACTGTAAAAGGATATAGCTCCTCATGTAGTGGATAGCATATCTGTGAATCTCCTTGCCAGAAGATTTTAGGGTTTTGAAGACTTTCTACAGTCTTGGGAGAGAAGTGTAGAAACAGTCTATATTGTGGAAAGTTCCTGACCTGATAATAATTGGTGACTGAGGGAGTATTAGAAGGAAATATCTGAAGTTAGTCCTGCTCTTACTCATCCCCAGCCATCTGCATATGGTCATTGTTGGGACAGGATATGGGGTAGATGGATCCTTGGTCTTACATCCATGCCTGTCAGTATTTTCTCTTCCTGTTTTCCCTCTAATCAGCTCCCCTCTCTCCTTAAAAATGTTTCCCTCCATTCTTTCTCATCCTTTCCTTGTTTTCTGCCTGGAGTCCTTCACTCCAGTCAGCCCACCCAGAGTTGCTCCCAGACCTCTACTTGAAGAGAAGTTGAAAACAAATCACCTTAAAAAATACAACCTCAGTGGATCAACTGCTCCTCTGTCTCCTTTGCTAATCACTGGAAAATGGAAAGGGTGAGAGTTGTGCTTCCAACTTGTCAGCAAAATGGGCAGTGTGAAGAACTGTGTAAATTGGCTACTGAAGAGTTACTCCTTTCTCGAACCAAGAGGATCCAGATAGGACAGAAAAGGAAAAAAGGGGAATTTTGGCATTCCGGGAAGGAAGTAGTTGTGGATACATGGATCTTGGAATATTATAGACATAAGGTTATGTCTAGAAGTTGAGTGAGCTATTAGAAGTGAGTTGTGCAAGGAAAATAACTTACACTAGAAGAGTCAGAACAATATATTGGACTTTAGGGAACATAAATTGGAAATAAAAAGAAACTGAGTGCAAGAGTGGACATTGTATATAGAGGTTTTGTGGACTTTCTCTTTAGGATTCTAACTGTTCAACCAAATTGCAAGACCCTCTTCCTTGCAGTACTACAGACGCTCAAAATCAAACACTTTTTTCCCCTAAAAGAAATTCTAGGTGCTTGTGAAAATCTCATGTGATAATTCTATAGTTCCAGCCAACATCCTGCTTCTCCATGCAGGACATGGTGTTTGCTTTTGCACAGAGAAAGTGGAGGCTGAATCACAGTGGCTTCATGGGAGTTGAGAGTTCCCTAGTGGCCAGAGGTTTCAAGTAATGACAAAGAAATTGGAAGCAAAATGTGTTTTTTTGGTGACCCTCAGCCTCAGTCATCTGCATTTTTTGTTGCGAGTAACCGATGTTGCCGGGTGCTCAGGTGGGCAGTTACAGAAGTGACTTTTTTCCTGTGGAAACCTGAGTGTGGGCTGATGAAAAACTGGAAGTTGGGGTAGGTAATATTGCTGTTGATCTTGCTGCTTCTTTTGAGATAGCTCAGATCAATCAGCTTTCCAGGCAGCAAACTGGAATAGTTAAGGGCAAGTCATAATGTTTGAAAAGGAGGAGTATGAAAGGGAAACACCATCCAGTTATCTGGTTGCATATCAGTAATAACAAGAAAGGCAATGTGCAGCTATCAAAGGCTTCCTTTTTTGATAGAGCCATGAAAGTACACAACAAAGCTCTAAATGCCATCTACCCTACTCTTCAAAGATACCCCCCAGGAGAATGAGGCTTTTGGAACATCAGGGACCTGATCCTAAATAAATAAATAGAAATAAACAAATAAACTATAAACAATGTAAAATATATTCAGTTCCTCTCACCTGTAGTTTTCCTCCTAGCTCCACCAATGCACATATTGGTGTTTGGGATGAGCTCCCAGCTGCAGTTTTGCCAGTATTTCGAGCTCTAACTGATTGGTTTTGACCTAGAGCAGGAGCACCTAGACTATAGCTTCTTAGAATCATAGAATCACATGCATACACAAAGCTGGCAGGGGGCCAGCACATGTTCTCCTTCCCCCACCCCCATTAAGCACGTTTTACAAACTGTACATGCTCCCTGCTACTATTTTTCCTCTCAGTTTCCTGCTTCAAATTGATTCAATATTCCCAAGGACACGTGGCTACACCAGCCCTGTGCTATCAATCACACGGCACTAGATGCTGAGGCACAGAGCAGCCATGGCCCATGCCATTCAGATTTTTTTTGGTAACTTGCAAGTAAAAAACAGTTCCTATGTATTCTTTACAATTCCAGGAATTTCCAGAGTTCCTGTCTTAATGTTAGTGTCATTGCCATTGCCTCTTAAAAGATATGAGTCAGCCCGACTTGGAATTTGTAGTAACATTGCCCTCACTCTGCTAGGAATTGCTGCCCTAAAAAAAGGATAGCTGTTGAGAAAAGTATGGTGACTGCCAATAATCACTCTAAAAAATGGGCCCTGTTGGTGACAGGATGGTTTCCTCTCCCTCCCAACAAATACTACCCCAATGAATGAGAGTGTGAGTGAGGCTGCCAGGGGCTTTGCCAAGAGGAATGCTTACTTAGAGAGTTGAATGAAATGCTACACGAGGTAATGATTGCAATGGCCTCTGGAATCACACAGGAGGGCTTGGGAGGGAGAAGCTGGGAAGACAAGGAGACAGAAGATGGGTATTTTTCCAGCTGATCTGTGGATTATGCCTCTTTCACCGGTATTTTTTGTTGCACTGCTTGAACTGAAAACTGCAGTACTGTCTTTGTCATGGGAAAGATGTGTCTGGATGGGCTAGATGTGGGGCTTTCAATCAGAACTGACTGTCATACATGAGGTCAAACCATCCTATGAATAATTGGACAAATTGCTTACCTCAGCTCCCATGCTCTGCTATAAATTATCAAGCAGCTTTTCTTCTGAGACCAGTAGTTTCATCGTCAGGACTTTAGCTTGGAGCTGGTCTGCAGTGTGATTTCAGTGAAATACATCAAGATGACATGAAGTACACTCTTACCCTGGAAACTTTTCCCTGTTGATAGTTATAAATACACCATGCTATTGTGCTTGGCATGCTGCATGCTAATAGAAGTGAGGGCTCTGAAACTCATTAGGAAAGGGAACGGGCCATGGAGCGGAGCGAGGACAGTGTGAAGCGAAGGCTGATCACCACAGCCTTGTCCAGAATAGGCCATGGGAGTTTTCTTATCTTGCTTTGGCAGGAGGTGCTGCTAGCTTCCTGTGCGAAATCACGAGCATATGCTGCTTTCCTCTTGTTGTTTGGCTTCCTCCGCTACACAAGACGGTTCCCAGCACTGTGATTATCTTTGCATCTTCAAACATGGCACACTCTGCTTCCTCAAGGGCTTGATGTATTCTTGAGTAGCAGGCTGCCTCCCCTCCCCCTGGCCATTTCTCCAGGGCCCCCACGGGTGCCAACTCCTCACATCACAGACCTTTTATAAAGCTGGACTTACTTCTGGTTGCATAAACCTCCCCCAGCCTCTCCAAATTTGTGTAAATTCCTGAAGCTCTGGGTGAGGAGCAGGTCTGACAGCAGAACTCACCCTGCCACAGGCAGAGCCACTATCACCCTCTTTCCCCCTGTGCTGGGCTTCTTTGAAAACCTTTCAGAGAATTAGTGGCTCCTGTTTTTACAAAAGAATAGCCTTTTTCTCAGGCTCTTGACACAAAGGCCGATGCATGCCTGTGTGGGTGCACACCTGCAACTGTGCATGCCAGCACGCATGCAGGCACATGGGAAAAACTACTTAGGCTGTGATTAACCTGAGTGCTCTGCTTCTACCAGAACACCACTAAGGCAGCAGAGTCTGATTACCTCACTCTGAGGTTGTGTAACTTCTATAAACTTAGGTTTGTGCACACCCCCGTTAGCATTTGTTATGTGGGATCTCTACACATGCAGAGTTGCACCCACAAAGTAGAAACGTGAAAGGGTCTGCAGGGACACAGGTGAAAGAAATGCGTAGAAATGTGCTGGCAGAGATCAGCTTGTTTATCAATCCCTGCGCACGCTGTGTGCTCATTCATTAACCCTGCTCTAAGATTTCCTGAAGATGCAAAGCACCGAGGCTCATCCCACAACAAAACATTTAAGGAATTCATGTACTCTGGAGATATCTGGAGTAAGATTCAAATACCTAAAATGCAGTGGGATTTCCCTGCAAACACAGACAGTTCTTGCTAAAAATGCAATACCCTTGTTATTTTACTGAGTGGGTAGTTTGAACAAATTGGTAATTTACTTGAAATACAAAAAATATGCAGCTGACGTTATATGAGGACACACTCTATGAAACATCAGTCGAGTTAACAGGAAGATGATTGCCTATTTTGGTTCCAGCCAGCATGAATTTTTGTGTTTTCATTTTTCTCCCTTTCTCTCCAAGCATCTGTGCTTAACACAAACATTTAGTTTGATGATTACATCTAAGTTCAGCAGAACCTTTTCTCTTTCTGTTACAAAATGCCAGTTGTCAGAAGCTGAGGTCGGGTTAAGAGGCAGGACTTTTGACTATTTTTTCCCATCTCTACCTGATGCTGCTGACCTAGGCAGCATCTTTCATGTGGCACCCCTGGCAGCAGTAAGAGTTGGAATGACTTGGAGTATTAACCTGAGAAGCCAGCTCAGGATAGTGGACAAGCTTGTGCATTGTCCCTGAGCTATTTTAGTGTATTTGAGGTTAAAGTGAAGGGATTTGGCAGCTGATGAGAGGAAGCATCTGGTTCTGCATCCAAAGGGATGAGTCTGAGTCTTGTCCTAGACTCTGCCTGGCAGTCATGCTACAACTGATCCGTAAACGTTTGCTGATCCAGCAGTCAGTGCAGCTGATGTTGTGTGTACAACAGTACTCACACCTCCAGCTGTGTGCTGTTGGATGTAGCATTCTCAGCTTGATTGTGACTCCTTTTTTATTAAAACCACGGACAACAGCTATGAAGTGTATTCGGTTTTCTACTCTAATTGCATTAACGTTGTAATTGCCAGTTTGGATATAGAATGGAATGTGATGTCAGTAGAGTTCACATATGTGCCTCCAGGGCTAATCTAGCACTTTCCATGTGTTTTCCTTGTTTTTATGATGTTATTATAGTTATGATGGTGGTTTGCATTCTGATATTAATAAGTAATCAGCATCCCATTGTGCTAAGCATCAACAAAGACATAACGCTGTCCTCATGCCTAAGACATGGCAAACTAAATATATACAGTCTTTTTAAGGAATTGTGAGGAAAAGTATAATAACAGCAACTGAGTCCAGAGGCTCCAGAGCTGTAAGAAAGGAAATTGGAGAGGTTTTTCAGAGATGCACAAGCAGCTTCTGAATATGCCTTATGCCTTCTTTCTGTCCTTTACCAAAATATGTGTAAGGACTTCTATGGTAAAAATTTCAGCACTGTAACAAAGAAACATAAATGCATTCTGTGGGGATAGGAAAAAAATAAATTAGGAGGCACCTTTTAATATACATGAAGTGGGATTTTGGTGTCTCTGTTTTCCTGTACAGATTGCATCCAGTCACAAATGTGCTTTTGATACTGCCTGTTTGTATGCCTGGCATCACAAAATGAGTTTTGATATCTTCTATGGCATGAAAATGTTACCAGCTTAGCCAAATTATCATGCTTTCTGTGTTTTATTCTTGTTACAGAACCAGACTTCTTAAAGTTTTAAATTTGCAAAGTAAATGGCATCTACCTTTCTGAATAATTTTAACCATTTTTCCCCATCTGAGTGCAACAGGTGCCCTTATTAATGCATCTATCTTTCATTCACTCTGGTCTCAAAAAAATTTATTAGAAGTTGGCCTTCAAACCAACATCTGAAAGATGTGGTTGTGCAGATAGGGCTTTCCTGCCATGCTCTTGCTCCCTGTCCTCTCTCCATGCATGAATCTCCATTGCCTTCTCCTGGTTTTTTTTGTCTTTTCAACACATTGATCCTTTCAGTGCACATAGTGAAATTTGCGCAGCCCAAGTTAGTTTCCATGTCATTATTTCTTTAAGCTATAATATCTGCTAAGACATTGGCCAGTTTTATGCAAAGCTGCACAATTAAAAACAGGCATGTTAAGTCGGTGTACCATTGGTATTCTAGACAACACTAAGTTTATTGTGCAAAGCAAACTGCACAGTTGGCTGAAGGGAAATGAACCTCATTCTTTGGTCAGGATTGCATCATATTCTGTTTTTCAGTCACTGGGCTTTAAAGTTCATTTCTCCAAACAACTGTTATACAAGTCAGAACTATTTGATTACAGATATGACAACCATTATCTTTCAAATCCAAGGAACATAGTGTATTTGAAAGAACATCATCAAGCTGAAGGGTTAATCTCTGCCAATGATGCTGGAATTGAACAAGCAACAACTAAATTCTGGATGAAAAACTGAACTAGATATTCTCAAAGAACAGGGTCAGGCAGCACTTAAGAAGCATTCCAATGTGTTTATATCCATGTGTACCAAATCAGACTTTAAGAAACAAATTATCTCTACCATGACCACACCTGAATGTTCTGATTACAAGCCAATTTGTTGCATAAGGCAAAAACATTTTTTTCTCTGGGACTTCCATTCATTAAGACGCATTTGATTTTCTTCCAGTAAAATTATCATTTAAATCCCTTTGTCATTTGAGTATAATTCTGTTTAACTTCATTTTGTCCATTTGCAGAATTATGCTTATTTTTACTGTGTGTCTTGTAATCATAGAACCTCAGTATTAATATCTTACTGTTTTGTAAACTGAACTAAAAAAATATTCAGAAATTAAAACCAGCATAATCTCATGTTAAAGCAAAAAGAACCTGTACAGAGTAAAAGAGCATCCAATGCACTATGGAATGCATCTTGAAACAAATATAATTTGTCTTGAATTAAAGGCGAAAAATAGAGTGAACTCATGTCTTGGCCATGTCTGAAAACAGGAGCATTGGAAATGGTATGTTGGTCTTGTATAGCTCTATATTTAGGCTGTGACTGTAAATTCTGGCCACACAGTTTGCAGTGGCTTAAATGTCAACATTTACTCCAGAGAGCTAATATTCAAGGAGCGGATGTGGAAGTGAATCCAATTATCAGGCTCCAAACCTCAAGATTTAATGAAAAGCAATTACGCTTTCCTGGTCATCACAGCACCTGTAGTTTTCCTGACTGATCACTGATTTCAAAACAATTGTTTTGTCTTATGTGTTGAATTTGTATCCAATTTCTATCACCAAATCAATAACATTTCATTTTTTGCTGTCTTTAGGCACGGATTTTGCTTTTATACTGAAGGATCTTTCATCCTGAAAGCTGGCAGCAATGTAGGAAACAGGATCCAGAGCATCACTGAGAGAACAGCTGTAATAGAGGGCAAAAATAAGGTACGATTCCTAGGAGCAGATAACCTTTTCATGTGTTGAAAAGGCACTGTAAGATGTCATCAAGGTAACAGAGAAGAAGCCAGCATTTTTATATTGTGTAGATTCCAGGACCTGCATGCCTGTAGATAAGTTTCATACTTGGTATTTATCTGCTGAGAGTATTTTTTTTCTGGTGACAGTCATATAAAGGCAAGTGACATGCCAAGAGAGTGTATCAGTGGGACTCACTATATCTGCTCTCTTATTCATGGTCTGAATATCTTGGGGTACCTCAGGAGCACGGGGCAGGGTTCCAGGCCATCTTTGCCTCATTTTGTGCAATTGCACAATGTCATGTTGTTTTTCCTATGAGAATTAAATTATTTACACTCATTAGTCACTTTATTCACAGATGTGGTCCTAGTTGATTAGATGGCCATGTCTTTTTTGGAAAAAATTCTAAAGAGCCAAAAGAACCCAGATTATGGAAGCAAAGTTTAAGAGAAGTCTCAGTCAGAGACAGCAAGACAGGATTTATTCCAGCAGTGTTAACCATCTAAAATTAGGTGTTAGCCCAAGCCAAGCACCCCTTTGTGGGTCATGGGGACATGCAGATAATTCTGAAGGGCATGTGGGCCTGTTATCTATTGGTGTCTAATGTGGGAGAGAAAGCCCATGAGATTAACTTGCCAAGGGCTAAGGAGGCTTGCCCATCAGTTAAAGCCTCAAATCAAGGATCTCTAGGTCAACTCCACTTTCCTAGGATAGACATGAGACTGATGTGGTGTGGTTGGGTGGCCTGTCCTACAGAGCAGCTCAGGTGTCATAACACTGTCACAGTCTGTTTTCACAGGCTAGTTTTGTTTGTGGCAGTAATAGCTAAAGAGATTATAAATTTTAAAGTCTATCTTACTCTAGGCCTTTCATTTTTAATGACACCAAAATGCTTTTTGTAATTCTAAGGGCACTGGGGTTAAAGGTCTCTTTTCCTTGATGGCTGCCTTCAGTTTCCTGCATATGAAAATGGGTATAAACTATAGTTATTCTCATGTCAAGGCCCTTTCACACACACAGAATAAATAGGGTTTTACATGCAGCCAAGAATCAGATCTGGGACTGCATTTTCTCTGGCTGTTTTACTATTTAGAAAGTATCACAGGTGTCCATGGCACCATTCCAGTGCGTGGGAACAGGCTGGATCCCAGGGAGGCATTTGCTCTATTTAGCTGTCCAGCTCTACGTGCTTAAAGATCAAGGCAAAGATGGGAGCTAACAGTTTCCTAGGGTACACTATCATAGGAAAGCACATGAAAAATGAAACATAAGGAGGGACTTGAAGGAGGAAAGGGAAATAATTTCAAGCACAGGAAGACATAGTCTATTCCAGAGGGGGAATGATGAACAAGATGATAAGAATCAATTATTTTCCAGCAGTCATATAGCCATGTTATGACTGCAGTCCTACCTGTTCACAGGGTGCAGAAAGAGCTGTCTAATGACCAGATCTCATTCTTGTTGTGTACCATGCATTTTGGAGACAGCAGAAGAGGAGTGGCTGAAATATCAAAGCAACTTCCAGTCAACAGCAAATAAATTCCTCCCTGGAGGAAGATGCTAATAATGGGTCCTTGCAGCAGAACTGCAAGTCTTTGGCAAGCAGCCCTTTTTAAAAATGTGCCCAGAAATGAGCCAAGGAATGGTCCTTGCGTGGAAGGATTTGCAGTGAAACTTACTGGTCCTCCCTGGTATTCCTTGTCTTTTTGCTCTTTAGTTCAACTAAGAAAGGTCTATGCTTTGCTTTACTCCTCCTGGTCCTTATGGGGAGGGGGAGGTTAGTGAAACAATCTCTGTACTCACATTTTTCACAGCTTTTCTAATGTTTCTCTATTTCTGCTGCTCTTCCATAGCTTTTCAAGCACAGCTGGACTGCTATTGTAAGTAAAAAAAATGCTCTCTAAGCCCAGGCTCCTGGCCAAGCTGAGAGTTGCATGATTAGTGCACACACAGCTGCTCTAAGGCATCCAGGATTGTTCTTTTAAATCCATGGGAGTCTATGGCTTTTCACTCTCCGCAGCCCAAGACTCACTCTCAGTGTCCCTGAGCAAACTCAAAGAGACAGCTCAGACAGAACCCTTGTCCATCTGCAGCGATATTGTCAGAGCGTTAATAGCACTGAGCTCACTGAATGCAGCACGTCATCGCAAGTGTCTGTCTCTGATGGACTGCTACTGTGAGCAGTTCTATTCCTGCAAGCAGCTGTGAGCAGCTCACCGAGGCACTTCCACATCGGTGGTGCCCTGCTAAATAAACAGAGTGTCTACCCCACTTCCACATCCCAACACAGCAAGAGTGGTAAAAACAATCTCAGAGCTCAATGGAAACAACAAAGATGTAGGAGACAAAGAGGTAGGAAATGAATGAAGAAACTCAGAAAGTTTCACATTTGGGTTAGCATGAAAGGAGAAATGCGTGTGGTCACAGGATGAGATTATTGTAAGCAAGGAAAGAGATGAACAAGGAATGATCAACAGGTTTCTTTAGCAATGAGGGTAGCTGTTTTCACCTTCCTCAAAACATTGTGCCAGTTCCACATGTTTCCTGTATGTGCAACATCTAAGTGCTTCTAGTTTGGCTCTTTGCTGTGGTAGGTTGTTTGTTTGTCTGTGGTTATCAAGGTAGCTACAAGTATATTTTAAAGTTAGAAAAAACTCAAGCCCTGTGCCTGTGCAGTTAAAGTAGTGCAGGAAGCCTGCACTACGTTATTCTTTGGTGACAGAGAAACCGTGACAACAGTGTTTTAGTAACATTTCCGCTAAAGCCTCTCTAAGCAGACATTGAGAAACTCGAGTGGTACAATGGAAGAACTTTGCAACATAAGCCATAATACTTAATCATAAGACAGCTCTTGAAGTGATTTGATTCCCCCACCCAATGTTTTGATTCTCATTTTGTTGGACATCTCAGCGACTTCCTACAAAGTTGCGCTATTCTTAGGCCTATCATGTAAACAGGTCACAGACACTCTCCTGTCATTCAGCTAACTAACGCCCAACACTTCTCAGTGTTCCCCGTTAAAGCTGACTGCTGGGTCTAACTGAGGGCCAACACTGATTATTATTCTTTGCATGGTCGGTGTTCATTGGAATGTCAGTCAGTGAATGACCTGCAATAATAAGGTACAAAGAGCTGGTGCGTTCATTGTGCCTTTACATACAGTTGGTAGCGGTGCATGCATTCAGTGCATTCTGTCCCGAGTGTGCAGGCACACACTGGCTTATCAACAGCTTTGAAGGCACTTGGTACTCCTGCTACAGGGGTACAAGGGACAGGGCTCTGTAGGAGAAGTCAACAAGGATCCTGAGCATGCAGCATTGTGCTTAGAAGACACTAAGAAGGCAAGTTCAGATGAGGGAAAGCAGAAAGTGTGGGCCAAGAAGAAAGGATTATAAATCCAAGGGAAGGAGACAGTAGACAGGAGGGCAGTTGAGTACAAGGAAAAGTTGGGAGAGAGTGAGGCAAAACCCTCTTGTTTTCGGGAACCAACCTACTGAGAACCTGAAACGGAACAGAGTGTCCCTGAAAGCCTCATGCCTCTGCTGCTAGCATATGTTGGAGTACCACTGACCAATAGCAGGTACCAGGAAAGCAGGGTCTGTGTCGCAGGGTCTGTGTCACAGGGTATGCCTCCAGGTATGGTTTATAAAGGGCAGTAATGCATGAAATTGGAGCTTACCATGCATATGTGTGTGTGTCTCTGTGTGTGTGTGTAAAAAGTACATCTATATATGTATGTATATACACATATACATATATATGTATGGCTTTGTTTTCCACTGCATAATTACCTAACTGACACAGGTTTTTAGTGGTTCCAGTGCTAGTGAATGACAAAGACACCTGACTTCATGGAAAATGGAAAGTAATGGCCCTGTAACATGATTCTAGAAGACAAAATTTAGACTCACCCTTTAGACTCATTTAGACTCATCTCTGGATTGGCTGGCAAAGATGGGTCAGACTGACTGGTGGTAGTATTAAAAAGTGCAACCCTCCAAAGTGGAGTGCTAAATAGTCAGAAGAGTAAATCCTTCCTGGACATGACTGATAAGTGTAATCACGCAACATCTCTCCTGCATCTTCTATACTAAGCCCTAAACATTTACCTCTCTTCCGAGTTCCCACATTACTGATGAGATGGAGAAGCATGTGCTGTGTCTGTTCTCAGTCCTGACACATGCCAGCTGTCTGGCCAGTACATCTGTGCAGATTGGCCATCTGGAACCCAAAGAGGAAGAGAAAGCTGTTTAGCACACTACAGCAGCATCTTGATCTTTCTCCTCTACCCAACAGCTGGTTTTCATTAAATGCGTGAGATCTCATGAGCTTTGAGTTGTCAGTAAGTCTTGGTTGAAACTGGACAATGGATTCAAAAATTACTGAGCACAGGGAGGAAGAGAGGATACTGGCAGACAGATGGTCAGGCTAGCAGACAGATGAACATAAGAACAGTAAGATCTTCCTCAATACCCAGGCTAAAGATAGCTGTGGGAGCCCCACTTGCCTCTCTTCAGCACATTGTAACTTCTCCTGGAGCCTTCCTGAGTGCTACTAGAATTGCTGTCAACACTTTTAAGTGAATCTTTGGGATGTACCAGCAGAGCCAAGCCCTTGGTGAGCTTAAAACCAGCAGCACCTGGGGCTTGCTGCTGCGGAGCTGAGGGACAGCACAGGATGCAGAGGGAAAGCACAGCTCTGCTTGATATACAGCAGCAGCTCATAGAGATTTTTCTGTCTGACCCCAGGGGGAAAGTGGGTGCTCTCCTGTGTGTACTCATGTCCTTCCATTGATGGTACTTTAGTGTTTCTCCCGTGGTGGTCCTGAAGGTGAAATGTGTTGACCAGATGTTTTGCACTGATGCTCCTTGCCAACATGTGAGGCATGCAGATTGTATGTCTTTGGCACAAGCAGACTAAACCAGCAGTGCGCTACCAAAATTTAGAGATGGATCTTGCTAAATGACATATCATTAGACAAAGATAAATCCAAGAGCATAAAGAGAGCATATTTTCATTTATTTCCTTTTTTTTTTTAACCAATAGTTCTTCTTAAAAGCATAACTAGAAGAGAATCAGCAATAATTGACAGACTTGCACTAACCTGCTCTATGTTGAAAGGGCAGTATTTTGCTTCTTAAATGTATCTGTTTCAAGAATTCAAGAATTCAAGGCAGCAATCTCTGAACAGAGCAAGTTTTTGTCAGTGTCTTAAGAGGCCTTCTGGGAGTCACGTAAGAGCCAGGTTGCCAAACATTTTCTGAAAACTTATTTTCCTTCTCTGCCATCAGCTGGCGCATTGGGAATCCTCTATCTCAGCAACTTTGAGAAGAGAGAAATTTGAGGGGACCCTCCAGGGGAAAGACCAGCCCACTGTGGCTCCAACAGCAATGATCTTGTCAGCTGCTTTGCATTCTCTTTGCCTCCCCAGTCTTTTCCTCATCAGTTTCCACCACAAACAAATCTGTGAATTCCTCTTCCATCTCTTAGGATTTATGCCTTATGCATCTTTTATTTGCCCAGCAAAGCAATTGCAATATGGGGCTTACTTCCCTAGCCCCTGGCTTTGAGATGAGCCTGTAACATGGTGCTTCAGCAGAGATGATGGGAGTAAAAAAAAAAGGCATAAAGGGCCAAAACTTTGGTGGTAAATGGGGTTTATGGAGAGATGATGCTGAAGATATTGAGCATGCCAGAGGGATTTGCATGTTCTGTCTGATCCTGCCAATTCACTTTAGACTTTCTGTCTATAACATAGTTGCAAATCCAGGGACTGAAACTCCCTGTTGTGATGCCAGATGATACAAGATTGTGAAAACTTTTGCTTCTTTTGCAGTGATAGCTGTACAGAGGGACTATGCTGCACAAACTGATCTCAAACAGCCATAGTTTCTCTGTAAACAATATGCCAGGCATCATTTTGTACACACTGCTTCTCTGGTGGGTTTTGGCTGGCATCCACAATGAAAAACACAGACTGCACCACTGGAGGGCTCACAAACTATTTAAAGAGATGTTATCTTATCCTTGTGACTAATTTATAAGCTAAAAGATTTATACAGAGACATGTTGTCTCTAAAATAGTCTGTTCTGTTGCAAAGTCAGTCTTGCTTCCTCCTAGACACTGTGGCTTTCTCTGCCTTAGTAGAGTAAACAAACCAGCATGTGCTCTCCAGCACTAAGGCCTCCTGTGTTCACAGCATTTAATTCTCTTGCCTTCCAAAGAGCCATTGCTTGCATGGGAGTTGCCTGTTGGAAGGGATCCTTGGCCCATGCTAAAGTATTTGGGACAGTGTAAGGGTCAAAACCAAAACATTGCTGGAGGGAAAAGCTGGCAATTTAAATCACTGGCTTCCAGTGCCAATGAATGCTCTCTCAGGCAATTTAATACACAAGAAAAGGCATCATCTGTAATTCACTGCAGTCATACGCCTTTAACTTAACTGTATGCACCATCCTCAGTGTGACAACAGTAATAATGTCACAGTGGGCTGAGGCAGTAAACCTCAAGATAGTATGCACAATTTTCCATTAAAAAGTAATACCTAATGATACAAGGACAAAATGCAGTCTGATACTTCCAAAAACCTTTCAAACCTTTGGGGTAGTTGTGGGAGAAATAGTCACATGTTTTTCAGGCTCAGAAATGCTCTGCACATGTTTTTCAGGCTCAGAAATGCTCTGCCTCTGTGTGTAGTAAAGACAGGTGTCAGAGTCACAGAGCAAGAGATTCTCCTTCACTGTTTGTGTTAGGTCACAGTTGCTTCCTGGACAAAGTTGCTGTGAGGTAATACCAACTAGCAGAAAAAAAGGCTATTTTTTGGTAGGAAGTCTGGCATAGCAGAAGCAGTTTTTAGCCACCCATATCAACCGTCTGTGGTAGACATTGTGGGACTTCCTTCTGGTCTGAGTTAGTGTTGAAAAAACACTATTCAGGAATGCAGGAATCCTGGTGCTGTGCTCTGTGTCCACACTTAAAAAAATTGTGTTTAGAACCTGGAAGAAATTCAAGGAGAATGACAAAATATGTACAGGGCTGTGCCCACCCTTTATAATTAGAAATTTGTAGAGGTCAGCCTACTGAATTTAGAAAAACAGGATGATTTTTTCCTAAGGGCTGTAATTATCTATCTGGTATCCTCTTTAATCTCACAGAAGATCCAAAAAGGTAATTTATAAAAATTATAGCTAGATTATGTAGTGTGTTAGCAAACAGGTAGTTGACCACTGAGACAATTTAACAGAGTAGAGGTGCTGTTAGCATTACTTGTAGGGAATTTACCATAGAGAAGTCTTCTAAAACAAATAAGTCAAAACCAAATTATTTGTCTCAACGGTGTTTACTTAAGTAGTAGGAAAAGTAATAGGCTTTTTCTACTAAAGAATGATTTTGGGAAACCAGAAGATCTACGTCATTTAGGGGCTCAACGGGAGTTTGGGGATAGCTATGCTTTCTCCCAGCAAGAGACAAAAGCAGTGCAAATGTTCAGTCAGTGTTTATGTAAAAATGTAGATAACTGGCCCTTATTTATTACTGCCTCACCCTCTTGTGCTTGTCTCTGAACTCCAGCAATCAGGCAGACTTAAAAGAATGTATTAATTGCACAGAACTTATTTTTAGGGGTTTTAGAGAATCCAAATAATTCCAAACAGTGGAATTCTGAAGCCCCACAATTTCCGTTCATCACTGTCCCAGCTCTGCCCGAACTACAGGCAAACCATGTTTTATAGAACAAGTAAAATGGCAACAGAAAGACAGAAAATTAAGCTACCAAATTGTAACTGGGAGCACATTACACTGATGAAGTCCATGTCCATGCCTCATGTCTCAGCTCCATAACAGAATGACACGTCATTTGTTTCTGCATAACTTTCCTCTTCTGCCTAGTGCACAAGCCATTAGACCATGGCTTTCCATCACCCTAAAAGTATAACTCTTCTTATTACAGTGGTTTTTCTGTTTCTAAGGGCACATTAGGTGTTTTTGGTCCCTGGCCTTTCAAGGTCTTATCTTTCAAGTCATATAACTCTGAGAAAATATTTAGTGTGCTGGATCTCTTAAGATGGTGATAGAATATAACATAAATAAAAATGAAATTATTATTATTATTATTATTATATAGAATTATTAAGTCCAAGAACAGAAAATAGTACAAAAGAAGATGAGTAAACCACTCTTTTGTCACTGTTTCATCTCATCTGACACATATGTGGGAAAACGAAAGAAATCAAATGAGTTTAGTGCTAAATTGAGCTACTTTTTTCCCCCAGGATTATCCAAATGCCTGAGGCATGCCTCACCTATTCCCTTTGCAGTCTGGCTCTCCTACAGGCTGTTTATCTCCTTGTGTGAAGCACATTGTGTCGTGCTTCATGTCTTGTAGCTTACCATTAAATCACCAGTGAGAGACAAATCAATCTGAAAGTGATGTTCAAAGATTTTTGGTCATGATGGCTTTGATGATATAAGGGTCACCCAAGGAGCTTGTTTCCTGTTATTCTTCTATCCTTTGCAAAACTGTTTATAGTGACATCTCCTTTAAATAACCCCAGAGGTGCCCATCACTGAACAATTGGAAAGAGTGAATCATGGGATGGCCAATGGTGACTTAGGAAAAAGAGAAGGCAAGTTTAACTGAGTTCTTGTGCCAATGAGAACTAAACCCCTTCTTTCTTTTGCAGACTGCTAGCACTCTTGTTGTAGCTGAAGCCAAATCCTCAGGAATCTACAGCTGTGTGGCATCCAATAAAGTGGGAAAATCTGAAAGAAATGTCAGTTTTATTGTAACAGGTAAGATCTACTCCTCTATAGAGTCAAACATGTTTCCCGATCCTGGAATTATAACTGTTAGGTTGTTGTGGCTTTTTAATATACCACTGTTTCAGAATTGCTGTAGTGTATGCACTTGTAAGCTTATACAATACTTTTGGGTGATGCTAGTAGGTTTCACAGCAGCTGGTCTGGATTTCTAGGGATGCCAAATTGTTGAATGATTCATTCCTGTCTCAAGCATCAAGCATGACAGAAATTACTCACAAATACAGCAATGAGTAATTCCCCATTTTGGTTCATCTCTGCAGTCATTTCATGCATGAAATTTTAGTGTATTGTCACCCACCAGTAAGCCAGTTTCATGTGTGACATTGACAGTGTCTACAGCCTCATTCTGTTGCCCAACAGGATATCTCACAACACAGAGCCTAGAACAGTGCCAGTGTCTGCAGGCAGCATGGTGCTAGAGATGTCTGGAGTACCTCTCACAGATCTCAGGGACAATGGCAACTTATGGGTGGAAAAGTGTCAGGATACAGACTGCAGAGTTTTGTTTTCTCTTCTGAGAAAGACAGCCTGGAATGTCATTTGTGCCATGGCACTGAGAATTCCTATCTTGTTATCTTCATGTATGAGTATGCTTTCTGTTATTTTTGCATTATGAGATGTGTTTGGAGTTTTCACAAACAAATTACTTAATGTTTTACTTCAGGAATTACTGAAAAAAGTGTGGCTTTGGGAATAACTACTGCATTATTCAGCAACATAAAGTCTGCACGTGCAATTACAAAGGATTTCTTTCTTGTCAAAAGTTTTGTTTTGTTTATAAAGCAGTAATTTTATAAACTTAGGCTAATTTTCAGGGTAGATTATTAAAGAAACATAATTAATTCAAAAATATGAGAAAAAGCAAAAAAGCTAAAATATTTAGATGCTTTAATCCCCAAGTCATAATCTCTGGGGTTTTTATGTTGTCATTCTCTTGCTTATAATTCTGATGAGTAATTTTAGAGAAACTCATTCTATTTCTATTCTGAGAGATATCAAAAGAGAACAGACACACACTCACTAGATCTGGTAAAAAAAAAAAAAAAAGGAAAATTTACTTAAAAAATGTTCCCTCACCCAAACTCTGTATTTTTAAAATATTCTGACTAGCTGATTCATAGAATACCAAGTTGGAAGGGGCCTCAAGGAACAACTGGTCCAACCTTGTCCTGGGAAAAGCATAGCATCTTGTCCAGATGGATCTTAAAAGAGTCCAGTGTTGGGGAATCCACCACTTCCCTGGGGAGATCATTCCAATGACTGATTGTCCACATAGTGAAAAATTTCTACTGGTGCCCAATCAAAATTTCCCCAGGAGTAACTTGTACCCATTACCCCTCACATTTTCCATGTGTCTCCCTGTAAAATAGAAGTCTCCATCTTCTTTGTAGCCACCCTCTAAATACTGGAACACGTTGATAAAGTCTCCCCATAGCCTTTCCTCAAGGCTAAACAAACCAAATTCTCTCAGCCTCTCCTCATACAGCAGACTTTCCAGTCCTTTGATCATCTTTGTGGCACCTCTGGACTCTTTCCAGACTTTCCACATCTGTTTTGTATAGAGGGGACCCAAACTGAATGCAGTATTCTGGAAATGGCCTGGCAAGTTCTGAGTAGAGTGTAATGACTTCTTTATCTCTGCTGGTGATGCCCTTGCTGTTGCAACCCAGCAGCCTGTTGACTTTTATTTACTGCAGCAACACCCTTTCCATTCATGCTGAACTTGTTGCCCACCACAGGTCCCTTTCCACAGAGCTGGTCCCCAGCTGAGTAGATCTGTTGACCCAGATGAACTGGTTTTGTGCTTCCAGGAGAATGCCCTTTCCTGTAACTGGTAAAAGAGAAGAAAAGATAGCTTGGGCACTAATACCTTTTACTGGCACCTCCAGGATTTTGTAGTCTTCCTTGAATCTGCCCAGATTCCATCTGGCTTCCATCCAGCTTTCGGTATCACTCCTGCCCACACAGAAGAGTAGCAATGAGCAGTAGTCAGTGCTCTTGACAAGTTGTGGCACTGTCTCACAAACATTTCAGGCCTTAGCTACCAGAAGGCAGCATAACTCCCTGTCACACCAGCAGATGGGCACTACTGCAAGCACTTGTCATTTCTTTTTTAGGTATCCACTGTTGTGCTTCTCGTACAGTTTCACCTGGCAGACTTCATTTGTGGGTGTCTACAGCTGTTAAAGCTCCATGTCATAACACACTTTCACATTTAGAAAGTTCCACTTATCTATAAATACAGAAAATTGGTAAGAAGCATGAGAAGTATAAACAGATAAGTGACACATAGGCAGGTTGTTTGTTAAAGTACAGAAACAAGAAAGATGTCTCCATGTTCTATTAATGGAAGGGACAAGAACATTTGCCACCTTGAAGATGACTTTTGTCCCCACTCTCAGTTTTGCTTTCATCTCTATCTTCACATCGTGTCTGTTTGGACAGAAAGCTGAACACCACATAGTTCTCCATAAATTAACATGCCAATGATAGTTTCATCTTTGTGTGGGTATTTCACATGAAACTTCGAGAAGTCACTGAGAATCATTCACTGCGAATGCTGCTCTTTCAATGTGCAAGATGCTGAATTTGGCCTTCTTTAACTCCTCAGTTTTCACATTATGACATGGAAGATCCTAAAACCAAATGAAGCTGTACTTCAGCTGTACATACAGTACCCATTCACTGTATCCAATCTCCCTTTCAAAGTTTTGAAGATGGTTTCAAGTATTTTAATGCAGTGACATTAAGGATGTAGTTTTCCTATTTAGACCTAGCATTCTCAGATCTTAAACAAGGATGGAAGGAAATCGTTCTCCTTGATACTAAAGCTGGCACGAGAACATGAAGAATGTTATGACTTCCCTTTGAAGAATCTTACATTTGCTGGTGTTCAGAAAGAGGAGTGTCAGCTTTATTATGTCTTGAAATGCATTTGTCCTATGAGTTCCTGGAGCTGAGTACTTCGGTTGTGTGACATGGAAAGTCCTGATCATCCTGTGACACTCACTTGCATTGATTGAAAGCAGTATAAGCAATACTGTTGTTTGGTCCCTACAAAAATCAGTTATGCTCACCATAATTCTCCTCCATCAGGCTGAGACCAAACTGCTGTGGCTGGGTAGAGCCTGTGTTTCACATCAAGAAACAAACATTTCCAGAATGTGCTGAAAAATGCACTGAGGGAGTAAAAACCTGAGAGCTTTACATGCTGATGGATGTGAACAGGACACTGAAAAGTATTTCCTTCTGATGAGTCCAAAACCAATACTTCAGGGTTTGTGTGACAGCTTAGGGCTAGTTTATCTTATGTTGTTGAGTCTGCTGGCGCCATTTGAAGTCAGCCTGAGCACATAAAAGTATCTAAAAGTAAGAGAAGTATCTAAGCAGGAGGGGATGATTCCTTGCAGGAAAAGGAGCTGCTGCCCTCTGTAAAAGGGACATGCCAAAAATTACTCCAAAGAGCAGATGCAGACAAAGACTGTTCTGAACAGGGAGATCCCTTTCCTTGAAGGCAATCTCCCTCAGCCCTTGTCCTGGGGAAGAGAAAATGTACATGCTCCATTGAAGTGGTGGCAGTGCTGTGAAAGGTCTCTTTTGTTGTAGACAGAAGCCATTAGGAAGGTGGTGGAAGGCAGAACATGACCCAGCAGGCCTAGTTTGGAGTTGACAAGTTCCACTCCTTTAGGGAAAGGTGAACATAAGGAAATTAGTGTCAACAGAGAGAACCTAGGAAGAACTTTCTTTAGTTACTGTAAAGATCATTATTTCTGGGCCTAAAGTGAAATCTGCCTATCTTTTCCTAGGAAGTCTGAGAGTGGTATACATGATTTTATACACTGTGCCTGAGGGTGTATGACACAAAGACCATGGGTTTTGGAGTAGTATTCCAATGGCTTCTGTCAAATAAAGGGCATTTTTGGTGTATTGTCACTGACTTAACTCTAAAAGCAAATCATTGTTCAAGACCCAAAAGCAGCTGAGAAACTTACATAAAAGCAATGAAGAAAGGTGATTGCTGAAAGCTCTCCTGCTCACTGGTATGGAAGCAGTCTCTGTAACAATACCTTTATGCCAAATTTAATTGTATTAGCACCCTTTCCTCCAGCCTGCCCCTTTCCCTATATTTTGGGCTGTTTTGCTGGCACACAGCAGGCCTATGGGTGTGTTTGCAATTACAGAGGGTGAAACAGGAACAGCTCTGCCTTATCTCCCTGGTTTCCCAATGTCACTAAGCGCATTTTATTTTGAGATTCCTGATGGTGCTTGGCAAAGATAAACAAAATCTTCCATCAGGAAACCTGGGAGCTATTTCCACAGGAAGCTTCAAATCACTAAAGTAAATAAAACCCTTTTACATTATTCCCAGCCATGTTATTTAGCTAGCCTGAGCCTGTAACAATTGGTGAGGTAGGTGTCATATATTAGGAGGCTTGTAGCCTTTAAACAAATGATTCTTTTGGAATCCTGTGTATTTTGCCTCTGTTCCTAGATTTATTCAGAAAATAGTCTTCACTGAAGGCACATTGAGGAAGAGCTCCAGACCTGACAACATAAAAGTAGTTGTAACTGTATTATTCTGTTGGCATGCTATCCTTTTAAGCTAAAAATAGTTCATTTGTCTCAGTCCCCCGGGATCTTAAGTTTCATCTTAAGAGTTTTGCTTGGCTCTTCATAGCTTTTACTGAGTACTGCCATCTTCAAAAGGAAAACTTACCACTATTCCTAGCCAATACCTGGCTTTCCCAACACACATCAGAACAATTTGAAATGTACTGTAAGATGCAGCATCTTCTTTCTTCCAAGTACTTATCCATATTCAAAATGTTTGCCATCTGATTGTTTTTAAGTGTGTCTGAATTTAATGATTTTTAACAAAATCAAGTATAGGATTCATGTCATCTAACTTTAATCTTACAGTTAGGCACCTAAGCCAAAGCTGATCATGTAGGATCTCTTAATAATTAAGCATGACGGACCAGGATCTCTGGAATTTGACCCATCTTAAAGGCATGGTTTGCACTGCCCTCTGAAAAAGCCTGTGTCACCCCGTGGACTGTAAACTTTTGCCCACATACAGAACACAAAACATCTATATTGAAGTAGATGTCTACATTTTGGCAGCTGAGGCTAAATATTATGTATTCCACGTATGGAAGTGTTTCATCTTAATAGCACTTCCAGTCAATATGTTCTTAATTAAGATTAGAATCTGACACCACACACTCTTACGTATCAATCCTGATGGATCCTGATGGTTATCACTCATACATGATTTCATGGAATTTGAAGTTTTTCTTATAGCTTTGTTTGCCAGAGAGAGAAAAGTGGTATCTCAGTGGAATGTAAGTGGAACAATTTAACCCCTAGGCTTTAATACCCAGTCTAATATTCAAGTGTCACTGCCTCCACTAGGTTGATCTTTGTACTGCACACCTGAGCTACAGCTGATGACAGGCACACACTTTGCTCCCACTGCAGGGGCACGATGAGTTCAACCAGCAGAAATCAGGCCTCTCCCTGGGAGGCATCTACTGTCAGGAGAAATTTCAATCCAGGACTAGCAGGAGCTCATTTACCCTCTGTTTAACTCAGGGCTAGATGTGGAAAAGAGGATGTTAAGGGGAACAACTGATGCCAGGCTTCCAATAGGCAGAGAGCAGTGAGCAGGTTATGCTCATGGTCCCCTGGAAGATAAAGCAGGTCAGTTTGCAATGTGACGATTTAGGGAGAAGCTTTCTGATGGATTGGTCAATCAATGAGAGAAGTTAATGAAAATATATGTGGGATATTATTTGGGATATTATTCACTTGAGAGGTACTTTTTACACATTCCTGCTGAAGTGACATTAAACCTGAAGCAACACCAGTAAGAATGAACTGAATGGAAGTCAGTGTTGAGCTGTTCATGATCTGAGAAACAAGAAAAGAAGGTATAATTCTCCTTTATGAAAGAAGAAGCCATTCTTAGGATTTCAAGTCAAGTTTACGGCCAAGTGCCGTAGCAATTAGTAGCGAAAGAACAATTGAAAGTGGCCACAGTCGATGTCACTTGACCAAGAAGAAGGAAATTATCAGAATATTGGCTACAAATAAACCAATAGAGGTTGCATTCTATGAGTGGAAGTGCTTTCTCTCAGGAACTTCTACTTTCACTGAGGTCAGTGGTGTAAGCACCTTGCTGGAGGGATGACCCCCAGGTGGAGGCAGCTGGGAGGCAGCTGACACCACCACAACTTTGCACCACTCCCCAGGTGGAGGAAGTTGCAAGTAACATTACAAAAAACTGCAATCAGGACCTATTCAAGTAGGGCTTTCTACATTGGTGGCTAAAATACTCCTGCCTGAACCATCTGCTATGAAGTGCAAACTTAACCCATGTCTACACTTAGTAAATTGTTAGTGCAATGATCCTTGGTTTCTCTCAGGTGAAAATAATTTTTCACCTGTGATAATGCCAAGCCACCTAAACAAAATATCTTCATCCTAGTGCTGCCCACACACAGCTGGTCACCCAGGACAGAGGGTACTGCTTCTGCTTACCTCTGGGTGGCTGGTAGGTTTTAAATGCAGGGAGGGTAAACACCTCTGCTCCAAGGGAAATCTCAGGCATGTGACCATAGATGTTGCAATTTCTCAGGACTTGAAGCATTTTTAAGAAATAGAGATAATTTATCTGAATACTTGTGAATCATAAGAAAACAGTACAAGCAAGCAAGTGATGAAATGCAGTATTTTTATACTGCCCTCTTGAGATTCCTTTTCTCTTATGCAGTTCACAAGCTGAAGCTGTGATCAGAATATTTCTCCTTTTTCATAGCCCCACTGTGTTGTCTTTAAATAATTCTGCTTTTGGTACCTTGCCCCAGTCTGTCATAACTTGGCATAACATTTATACAAACTCATTACTTCCAAGAGCAACTTCAGTTTACACCAACTGACATCTGAGGCTAAGTGTATCATAGCTCCAAGAAAAATTATAAGAATACCTGGAGCTGAGTGTATGAAAGGAAAGATTACACGCCTGAGCAGGAAGACAATGACATTGATTAGTTCAAAGGCTTCCTGATAAAGGGGGAAATATATGCTGTGTTAATTTTGGCTCATTAGTTTCATATAAACTAAAAAGTGCTCTTGATTTTTGACAGATGTACCAAGTGGATTCCATATTAGTTTGGAAAAAATGCCCATTGAAGGAGAGAATTTGGTATTGTCCTGTTCAGCCAACAAATTCCTGTACAAAGACATTGCTTGGATTTTACCTAGGACAGTCAACAATCAAACAAAAGCAAAGAAGTCTCACAACAGGGAGTACTCCATCACCCTCACTCTGACCATCAAAAACGTTTCCCTGGCACACTCAGGCACCTATGCCTGCCGAGCAAGGAACATATACACGGGGAAAGAAGTGCTTCAAAAGAAAGACGTTACAATCAGAGGTGAGCACTGCAACAAAAAGGCTGTTTACTCTCGGATCCTCAAATATAAAAGCACAAGGAATGATTGTACAACACAAAGCAATGTAAAACATTAAAGGACTCATTAAACAGTAAGAGATGTCTCATATCATCTTGATTTTTGTATTACTGTTGCTACCTTTCAAGCCCTGAGGTGGTGCTCATTTCCCCATGGGTTGGAAATAGGAGGAATAGCAAACAAAATCCTAACGCGTGAGCTTCCAGTTGAGTTCAGACGGGTGTTTTCTGCTTTGGAAAGGCACATGGAAGCTGGGGTTTGGAAGATCCCCCGTGCTACATTTTACATGCCGTTATTTTTTCTCTTGCTGTCTCCTACTGAGCAAAAAGGAAAACTTTGGATCAATCTTTTCTTCTGCTTTGATATCAGCCTCATCAAAAGTGTCAAAGCTGAATAAACTGATTAACTTTAAAAACTGCTGTTTTCAGTCAACAATGGACATTTAATAAGCTAACTTGAATGTGCAGAATGCGCACAATTCAGTTTGAGATTGACTGGACTACATATTTTTTATTTTAATCTGATCTTGATGGACTTATAAATATTACCTGCTGAGCAAGTTCTAATACTTATTTATTTGAAATTATTTTCTACACTAAAGTACATTAATCTTAAAAAAGTATCTTCTAAAAGAAGTATGCAGGGAAGAAATAAAAATGTTGATATAATGCACAGACCTATCATATCATTTATAATAATGATGATTTTACAACTGACAGACATGAACCATGTTTCTCCAAATAAATCCAGGTAGACTTCCAGTTGCTGTGTTGGTCAATTTTTAAAGTCAGTTCTGCACTAATGTAAAAACTACTGATAAAAGTGTGAGTGTTGCTTCTGGCTTGAAGATTCAGGAGTTTGTAATGTAATTATTTTATTAAATGAGGAATGTTACACTAACATGACTGACAAAGTTTTAGCCAGCACGGTTAGTTAATACATTTTTAAAATACAAATTCAAAATTGAAGCCATTAAAAATATTCATTGCTTTTGGTATGCAAACGACAATTGGATTTATTATGGGGATTAAGAAGCAGCAAATCTGCTGAAGGACAATTAAGGGCAACCTAAGAATTCCTTGTGAGTATTTCCCCTTTTCTTTTCCTTTGTCATGATTTTGCTATGAGGTGTTTCTGTGTGCTATAAAATTCTGTGTAAGGAAAAAGTTACTATTTTTAATAGATCTGATAACTTTATTTTTTTACAATTACATAGCTTTTATTATTTTTGGTTACATTTATGATTGATCATTTATATAGCATTTACATAAGCCATAACAAAACAGACCACAATGACCAAAATAGCTACAGCAAAGGAACAAAGTGGCTGTGCTTTTAAAATAGAGGGTGACAACCTGACAGTTTCTTGCGCTTGGGAACTCACCAGACTATTTCCTCCTTTAGGTATCGAGACCCTGTCCCACGGCTAAACTTGCCTTTCACGTGGGAATTGCTTTTGTCAAGTGTGAAAGGGTAAACAATAGCATTTCCCCATAATGCCAGTTTCATGGAGCCTAAAATGCTTAGAAAACAATTGATAACCTGGAAGTTGTCAGAGTAAAGAAAAGAACAATCATTTATATCTTGAAATGTCACCTATAACCTGCTTGTATACAGTAACTCTTTTGTTCATTATTAGCATGATGGCTTCCAGAAACAATGTGTTCTTGCAAAGGGATCAGGCTCTCTTTTTTCCTAAAACATGCCTAAAATGCAAGTGAAGTAGTTGGCGATTGCTTAAAAATGGAGCAAGCTCACTCTTTAGCATTTGCAATTCATCAGAAGAACCACAATACAGAATCCCCTTTTTTCCTAGGGTATTTTGTGGGAAGACATTTGATGGTGAGGTGGGCGGTGATGACAGGACATTATGAATTTTCCATGGCCTTGGGAGCCGAAGCACGATGATTTGTAGCAGCCAGTTGCCAGGCAATATGAGTTTGGGTCAAAAAAAAAAAAAAAAGAAAAAGAAAAAAAAGAGATGTGGCAATGAGACTGTTCTTCTGTGAAGTTGTTGTGCATTGCAATGATGTATGTCACTGCTGAGTGGAGGTCCCACCAGCCTGGGCTCGACCAGCACTCAGAGGGCCACGCTGTGCAAGGATGTCCTAACATCCCAATGTGGATGTCCGTGTTGGAGGGCACAGAGAAAGCTCACTGGAAACCTTTGAGGAAAGCAGTTCTTGGTGGCAGGATAAAAACTGCTGATGTCACTTTTGTTGTCCTTGGATGACTGGAGAATCTCATGGGTTTGGGAGTTTCTCTGCCTTCTGTTGTGTAATATATTATTTAGGGAGAAAGGTGTGAATTATATTTCTTCTTTTTTTTTAAGTGTTTAAAATAAAGCTTGTATTTATATTTTTGTACTGATTAATAAAAAATAAGTGAACAGACAACATAATCCTAACAAAGGGCAAAAATGGATGGAATGCAAATGTAAACCTGAAAATTAACAAATTGTAATTTTTCCCTTTGTTTGCTTTTAAAAATGCAAATTTCCCCTCCCTACCACCCCAGGTCAGAAAAGTACTCTGATAACAGTGTCCTCTTCTCCCCTCTGCAACCCCCCTGTCACTCCCCTGGACCAAATTCTGCCTACAATGAAGTTCCTCAGAGTAACTGAGAGCAGAGCTTGGCCAGCAAGGCATCATTTGTGGGCAAGCATGAAGGCTGGGGTCACATATGGGGAGCTGCCCTGGGAGCTGAGCCCCACACTGTGCTGGTGGCCAGCCTAGCCTCTCGGCTTTGGAGTGAGCAGAGTAGGACATTGGAAACTATCCCCCTTGGCTTCCCTGCAAAAATGGATGGGAGAAAACAGGTGGTTTGCAAAAGAGAATAATCCTCAGGTTGACCAAGTCCTTGAAAAATCAGCTGATTGTAGCAGAGAAATTATTGAAAGTGTGTGAATGTTGACCAGTTTTAAGCAAAAAAGTTTTTCGTAATATGAAGTCCCATCTTTAGTGTATGGCTATAAACAAATTAAAATTAATCACAACTCACAGAACGTGTGATTTGCCTTTGTTGTGTCATCTTGTCTGCCTTCATTTTGGATGTCTGGGCTGGGGTGTCTGTCAGGGACTGCTGAGAAATGTCGAGTTCTGCTCAGCACATGTATGTAGACACACCTCAGACTGTGCCTGTTCATAGTGTTGTGAAAAATGAGAACTGAACAAAAATCGAGGCGAGCTATCAAGGAGAAGAGGGCAGTGTTCTTGGCTGCAAGGCAAATATAGTTGACTATGCCATTGTGTAGGTATGTGATGAAGAATTTACAGTGACTCTCATAAGCAATGCTGTTTGGCAAGAGAGAACAAATTGTCTACCAGGCTGTAAACAACAAATATCATTGCCTGTGAAAATTACTGGCTTGCAGCTCAGAAAAGCCCAAAAGCCATAGTCATTGCACAGTCATGACTATGTTGGAATTAATTTCAAGGGGTAAGGGCATTGCAAAGATATCCCACTTTAAAGGTGTTTTTAGTGCTGTGGGGCTCCTGAACACTGAAAAAGTTGGTGGTACATAGGGGTTTAATATTTCTTGAGCGTTTTTATTTATGGCTGGTAACAGAATAATTATGAAGATGGAAATGTCTGATGGCCAGTTTTTCTGTAAGGATAAAGAATAATCTTCCAAACAGAACATCAGAAATTCAGCTGATACTGAACTTGGTGTATTGGCATCTGTTGCAGCTTGAAAGAAAATATTTGCAAATAGTTGGTTTCTGCTTTTTTTTTTTGTTTGTTTTGCTTCATATTTGGAATCTATGTATTACCATGTTAGTAATTGCTGATTCTGGCAGTGTTCTTGAAGGGAAAGATTGCAAATAATTGGAGAGGGAGTCTGAGAGTATTTGAGGGAGTCTGCAGAGTATTTCCACCTGTGACACTGTTCAGGAGCTCCCGGAATTCTCTGTGACTACTTTACATGGACCAAAATACCAAAAATAATTATCTGAGAGTTACAAATGAGAATGAAAGATGTTGCCATATAATGTGTGTAAACGTTGTAAATACCTTGACCTTTGTTAGACCAGCCTTCCAAACTGTATGAAATGAGGGAAGGAGTGGCAAAGGGTTGAAATGATCATGAGATTGTTTTGTTTCTTTCAGAGATGACTTTAACATGATGTTTGTAGTGTGTTTTTGAAATGCTGTGGTGTGGTTTGGCCAGGCCTGTTATGTTCAGCCAAATATCTGAAATGCAGAAGTGGAATAATTTATGAAGACTTTGGTACAATGCTTCCGTGCTCATGGTTACTGGTTTTTGATTATGTGAGATTACTGAATATGATTCGTAACTGTACTCTTTAAAGGAAGTAAATTATCAAAGTCATATGCATGGCTATCACGGTGTCCGGAGCTGCAAAGTGCTATCAGCAGCACAGAGATTCTCTGCTACAAGGGTGTTCTGATGATTCTTCGAATCTTTGGTGTCACAGTTTGTTTCTTTTGAGGATGAAACACTGAGCTTTCATAGAAAGTCATTGCTTTCGATATAAACAAGTGTGGTTGGTCATGGAATTGAGAAAATCTTTTGAACACTGTCATCACTGGGTGCTCATTGGTCACCATAGCATGCTATTGCTGAGTAATGGGAGTTTTCTGTACACACCAAACACTCCTGAGCTAAGTAGAACAGTAAATAAAATCAGTGAAAAATGAGCTTGGTAGAAGAGCCGTAGCAATCTCTAACACTGGTAAAATGAGTGTAGGGGAGATAATTAAATCCCCACCATTACAAGAATGTAAAACAAAGGTGTTGTTTTGTCTTATAGCTCAAGAGGCACCAGCCCTGCTGCGGCAGCTTACGGATCAGACAGTGAACGCCAGTAACTCTGCCATGTTGGAGTGCCAGGCTCGTGGTATTCCTGAGCCCCAGATATCCTGGTTTAAAAACCATGAGGAAATACAGCAAGAACCAGGTGAGAGCTTTGTGTACTCACCTACTTCCTACAGCAGGCTTTTTATTTACCCATCTGCCTTAGGCAGCCATTTGCAGAGTCATTGGTCCCAGCACCTAGATGTAAGGAAGGCAGGCAGCAACCCAGGTGCTCCAGGTAATTCTGTCTCACTCCAAAACATGAGCCAGGCTGGAGATCCAGACACAACAGGTCTTTATGGAATCGGTGAAACATTTTTCACTTTAAAAGAGTCATCTCCAGAGAAACATATTTCCCTCCATTCGTTATAGAGGGAGCCCAAGGATCAGGTGTCTTGGCCAGCAGGTATGGAAGTGCCAGCAGGTATGGAAGTACCAGCAGGAGTCTGTGGTCAGGCACTCAAAGTCTGTTCATGAATAAAAAACTATCCAGGAGACTAAATCCATGTCTGGGGTGTCCAAAATCCAACTGCATCTACCAGCGGCAGAGGAATCCAGGTCTCATGCAACAGAAAGGAACAGCTTCTCAGGTGGCATGTTGCAACAACAGGAAAACTCTGGGAGCTGTTTACTGATGTTTCTGGAATATGGCTTCAAAGATCAGCTAAGGCTAAGTGTCCAGCTGCTGGCACCATCGTCATGGAAGTGTTCCTTGGATATTTCAAATGGAAATGAATGATGGAGGAAAAGGGCAAAACCTTCCTCATGGGAATTCATGCACATTTGGTTCAGAAGCACACACTGAGATAGTGTTAAAACACTCAGCAAAGATGTTCAAGGAGGTCTGGTCCAAAGGAACTTGAATTTAAGATGTAGTCTTCTACAGAACATTTTAGAAAGTTTGTAGCTATGGTTTTGTCCTGAATATTGGGAATTACTATAGCATGAATAAAAACAACTGGAAAAATTCTGAGGATTTCTCCAACTGAGTTATAAGCCTGTGCAAACTTGCAGCCCAGGCACTAAGATTAATCTAGAGACAGATTCCATAAAGCTTTACCGTGATCACATTGCTGTAGTGTGCATTAATAACACAATCTTCCAAAATGAATGTTATGTGTCTAACTTGGGTGTAATGCAACAGATACAATTGGGAGCCAGGGAGATGTCTCCAGAGGGTAGGTCAGAGCACTTCAGTTAGGTGCCTGAAATAGATGATGGGAATACATTTTGATGGGACTGTGGTTCTGATGGAGCCAAACACAAGTGTGTACTTGACTGCACATTTCCTGGCTAGAAGGTGCCTCAGCAGCAGTCCTGAGGCCAAATCTGCTCCCTGCCTCTTCCTTGCTTCTTGGAATATTGTCGAGGCTGTCTTCTGGATTGACCTATCTGGAATAAGCAAGATGTTTAAAACTCCAGGTAACTCCTATGCTTTAGGATACACCTCATGGGCATTCTCTTTGCACTATCTGGAGCCCCTTTGCAGAGGAGCCCATTGTTCCATGCCACATGGGCAGGTGAGATTTGGAGCAAGTCTGCTGCCCATAGGGACAGTCTGAATGGTTTTTGGAAGGGCTTTAAGCTTGAGCTGCTTCTGTGACAGACATGGGCCTGTAAGTGCGGTAATCAAATTATCCTTTTTCCAAAATCTGCAGACATGCTAAAATGCTCACCTGGATGAAAGCATAGGCACTGTGTTATCAACATAAACAGTACCGAGTACTTCCAAGATTATTCCCTTAGGCTGAGCTTTTTGACTTACACAAGTGCTTTTTAAACACTGATTTTCAAGAGACTCACAAGGCGTTCAAGTGTATTTGGCTTTCCTGCAAGACAGCATTGGGCCATGCAGTCTGTGTCTCAGATTTCTTTTCAGAAGGACTTGAAGCAGATACTATTACACAAGGGCCAGGTTTTGTTTATATCCTGGCTCCCTCTCATTGCAAAATATTTCATTTCACAGGAATAATTTTAGGGCCTGGAAGCCGAATGCTGTTTATTGAAAGAGTAAAAGAGGAGGATGAAGGACTTTACCAGTGTATAGCCACCAACTTGAAAGGGTCCGTGGAGAGTGCGGCGTATGTCACGGTACAAGGTAAAGCACCACACTAAATGGGAAGAGCAAGCCTTCCAGAGTGGTGTTCTTAGGCTGGAATGGCAAGGGTATGACCTGGGACTCCTCTGGTGATCTCTGAAGCAATTTGAAGGAAGTCCTAGCAAGGGAAGCATACCAGGTTGGAAAGGAAGCCCAGCAGGAAATGCTAACTCAGAGTGTGTTTATACTGACCTAAAAAGAAGAATTGCTTCAACTCAATAAAGATCAGGTCAGGGTGGAAGACAAATGTAAATTTAGTATCAGCAAAACAAATAGAAAACAGAGTAAGTAGCACTCTCCTACCCACACATTTTCCCATTTCAGGTTAATTCCATAGAAATTAGAGGCCTGGGATATTCTCATTTGTTTATTTTTCAGTGTAAAGTGAACTGCCAAATCAGACTAGAAGATTTAAGTCTAGCAATAGCTACGTATGCAAAGGTACTACTACAAGGAAGTAGTTTGATTTAGTTATTTCTGTAACCATTACTTGAGTTATTGTGCTAATAATTTAAATGTCCAGCATTGTTCTGCCTTCTGACAATCTTGACTCATGCCTGTGGTAGTGAAATTAATTAATTTTACATTGAATAAAAATAAAGTTTATTAAGTGACCTTTCAATTTCATTGAGTACCCTTTTGGCTCACAAATTATGAGATTAGAGAAATAGGTTGACATTCTCCATATAGGTCAGTGTTGTGCATGTATTAAATTTGACATAATCTATTTTACTGACCTGGTGTTAAGTAAGTAGTCCTAGATGCATTTAGTTGCTTCTTATAGAACACAATTTGACTATAACCAGGCCTCTTAGGCAGAGATTATATGTTTGTGGATGTTCTCATATAATTGTTAAATGTGTCTGAATACTTCTCAGTATTTGTAGCATCCTGCAGCACAAGACAATTACAACCAGTACTGATCTTTTGCCATGAGTGTGCTAGCAGTCTGAGTTAATAGTGGTGATACAATGATGTTTTTGCTTTAAAAGGTCAGGGATAAGTATATGCACGTGTGAGCTTGACTAACTGGTGAAACTGAGCAGGTAAAACACCTATCCCCTTATGAATAATTCTAGAATTGTAGAATGATCTGGGGTGGAAGGATCATTAAATATCCTCTAGCTCCAGCCTGGTCTAGTGGAAGGCAGGAACACCTCCATCAAACCAGGTTTCTCAAAGCCCCCTCCAACTCAGCCATGAACACTTCCAGGGATGTGGCACCCAGGACTTCCCAGGGAAACCTGTGCCAGGGCCTCATCATGCTCAGAGTAAAAAATTGCTTCCTAATATCTAATCTAAACCTGTCTTCTTTCAGTGTGAAAGCATTCTCCCTTGTCCTATCTCTCCATGCCCTTGGAAGAAGTGACTCTCCAGCTCTCTATTAGACCCCCTTTAAGTAATGGAAGGCTGCCAGAAGATCTCCCTGGCGCCTTCTCCTCTCCAGGCTGAACAATTCCAGCTGTCTCAACCTGTCTTCATAGGAGAGGTGCTTCAGCCCTCTGCTCTTCTTTGTGGCCCTCCTCTGGACTCGCTCCAGAAGATCCACATCATTCTTATGTTGGAGGCCCCAGAGGTGGATGCAGCACTCCAGGTGGGGTCTCACAACGGTAGAGTAGAGAGGCAGAATCACCTCCCTCTAAGTGCCTTGATAATACTAAGGCTTTTACAGCTGCTGTAACAGCTGAATGAATAACTTGTGCCAGCTGCTTGCTGTCCAAATCATCCTACTAATTCATAGTCCTGGACAATGTAATTCATTATTGTATTGATTTTTAGCATAATTGAAGCTTGGCTGTTTATTACAACCACAAGCATTCTGTCAGAGGGCTTCTAGGAAGTCATCTATCCTAGTCCAGAGGAGAGGAAAGAGAGCAGCCAGGAAGGCTTCTTCTGTGGTTACGTGTCCTGAGGGACAAGAGCAGTGCTCTTGTACAACTTCTATGGGAGCAGGAGATGAAGACTACCACATTAAAATTTATGGCTTTGAGACTGGATGATGAAAAGAGAGACAGTTTGTCTTATCTACTACAATCAAGGAAAATGTCTTTCCACTCTTTTCCTACTACATGAAGGGATGTCACTAGAGGTTTTTTTACTCATTCCTGCACTGCTCTGGAGCAAGTGTCCCTTTCCCAGGAAATGGCAGCCTCCCACCTCATTCCTGAGCCTGGAGGGACAAGATCAGAGCTTGAATGTGTGGTTTTCTCTAAGCTTTGCCACTTTCTTGTCTCTCTGAGAAACACAGGCCCTGTGCCTGCTGCTGTGAGCACCAAAGCCTTGCCTCTGTCCTGGGACTCTCGGAACACGGGGCTGCAGATCAAAGGGAACAGAGCAGTGCCGCATGACGATGGCCATGTTTAGCAGATTCAAAAAGTAGTTTGTGAATGAGTCAGGAAGGAAACTGTCTGCTCTCTTTATTTCCTCTGAAAAAACATTCTTATACTCACAGATAAAACAATGCGTTATTTTTGTGTCCAAGATGGATGAATGGATGGTGGAATCAAAGGGCTGTTTTTAAATAATTGCAGGCTGTGTTTGGTTTGGAACCAGGGGTTGCTGAGCTGTGTGTGGAGAAGGGCCACATCTGTGGGCATGTCAGAGCAATCTCTCTTCTTACTCTTGGCTAGGGAACCAAAGAGGCAGCCTCCTCACCCCTCTGCTGTCCTGCAGACATGGGGTGGTGCAGGGGGGCTTTTGGTGGGGCTCAGGGGAGAAAGGGGGCAGCTGCTTGGGGCAGTCAGACAGATGGGACAGAGCTGCACACAGGGAAATATCTTTGTCTAATGAGGTGTCTGGGTGAGTAAAGCTCTGGGATGGAGGTGTAAGGGGATGCCTGAAATCTTCAGCTACCAGGCAGAGAGGGATTTAGTACTGATTAAATCCTCACCAAACTCTGCTAATCCTAAGGACTCTTCTGAGTGTTTCTGCCTGTTCTGCCTCAAATTAAACCTTTTTCTACCCAGCTGAGAGACACTCAGAGAGCTCTGACTTCAAGGCTTTCAGCAAGACTAGGACTCTGGCATTTGATAACCCAGCCCAGCTGGAGAAATGCTTTCTGGTTGCCTACATTTGCTCCAACATTTCAAAGACAGCACCTTTGCATCTCTTTGCTGACTCCTGGGCAGCTGCTGTAGTGGCTAGAGGGTTGCTGTCTTCCACCCCAGGCCTGGCTGTATCTCCTGGGTGTTCCATGTCCTGCCCTATGAAGCTGTGGCAACCAATGAACCTTCAGCCCCTCCAGGTTTGGCTGAATAGATATCAGGAACTATTATCTGCCATCTGCAGGAGTGCTGCCCAGAAGCAAGGGGAGACTATCAATATGTAAAAGGAAATGCTGATGCCGGAGAGTAGGCAAGCTGCATTAGGCTGTATTATTTATGCTATCACTATACTCCATATCTAGGTCAAGTACTTGAAAAAATGCTTGTGAAAAGAGAACTCTCTTGGTATTTCTGGAGACTATTGTATCTCCATTCATAGTTGCAGTCATGTTTTTCCTCAATGAGCCTTATTCTCAAAGCTCCAGCATGGACATGCCAGGGAAATCTTAGATATGGGGCATGAATACAAATCTGATTATCTGACTTTTAGGGAGACAAAACATTATGCTAATTAAGCAACACATCCTCTGGACAAAGCTTTGTAGCCTTTTGTCTAAAACCAGCGCAATCCCTCTGGGTTACCCAGTAACTCACCAGTGAGACACAATAACACCTTTTTCATTTGTTAGGAGTAACACCAAGCTGCCGGGCTCTGAAACTCTGCAAGTGCAGTTGACAAAACTACTGTGAAATTATGTTCAGAACTACTCCTCCTTCTCTTCTCACTTACCTTCTCTAGAGGGTATATCAGAATAAGAGGCAGGATATGATGGTTCTTTTTGCATTTTCTACCAATCAGATGGAAAACATATTGTGGGAAGTGTAGGATTTTGACACGATCACAGGATTTGCAAAACAAACTGCCCTGAAAATATTTTACAAATCCCTAAATAGTAGTCTGAAATGAGTTTTATTTTGGCATTTTTAAAGATTTGTCAGTGGGCTCTAATACTTTCCAGATTTCTAATGTTCATGCTGCATTACTTTCAGTTGTTGCTGGTTTTGTTTTTCCCTTTCTGTGCTTAATCAGTTCCCTGGTTTGTAGAGCTCTCCCAGCTCTCTGCCACCTGGGTTCTGTTGGGTGCTGCCGGGAAAGGAGGGGATCCCATGTTCCCTCAGGGAGCCTGGCCATGTGCTGCTGGTGTGACTGGAATGAGACCTGAGGGCACAGAACCTGCCAAGGGAGCAGTGGATTGGAGGGAGTTCTAGGCCATATGCCCCGGATTTCTGCCCAGTGGGAATAAGGGTCAAGACCCTGGTACCATGCTGTGCATGAGCTAAGCCCCTAGGTGACAGATCAGATCCATCCAAGCCATGGGAAGATGAGCTCATGGACTTCTGCTGGCAGTACCATGAGTCTCCAAGGGAATCCCCAGGCCATCCCCAGGGATGGCTTTGGTGAGGGCTGGAGTGGATTTTCCAGCATGTCTGGGATGGAAGTGCAGGCTGCAGGGCTCAGCTACCAGCAGGGAAGATCTCTCTGATAAGTGGATAAGGAAAGGCATCAGGTCCTGGACAGCAAACCCCAAGCTGCAGCACTGCAACGTGCCCTGAGTGAGACTTGAAGTCACTGGTGCCTACACCAGCACAAAACCCCCGAGGAGCTTCTCCTGCATGTTAGCAGCAGCTCTCATACCACAGTACCACCTGTGGGAAAGGCACAGCAGAGCCATCCCCTCCGTGCAGCTCTGTCCTCTCCTGAGGCTGCAGGAGACCTTTTATTTTGGCTCTGTGAGCCAGTCCAAACAGAGATTAATACCCCATTGAAAAGAGCTGGTCCTTCCTGGTATTTTATTTTAATGGCAAAAAAACCCCATGAAGTGCCCTTGGTTTGCAGGTTATTTTCTAATATGTTTCCCACTTGATTTTCCCAGGCATATCGGAGAGGTCAAACCTGGAACTGATAACTCTGACCTGTACCTGTGTGGCTGCGACGCTGTTCTGGCTCCTGTTGACCCTCTTCATTCGCAAGCTGAAGAGGGTAAGAACAGACAGGGATCTCCTTGTGGCACCTGCCTGCCTCTCCTTGGCAGCCTTTTGCTCACGTCAGAAAATTTTTCCTAGGCTGCTGGGATTGCCGAGTCTACCAAAGAAAAATTCTGTTTCACTTTTACAGCACCAAGTCTGCCAGAGTTCAAGGAGTGTTTGGACAACACTCTCAGGCACATGGCATGACTCTTGGGACTGCCCTGTGCAAGCCCAGGAATTGAGCTTTGATGATCCTTGTGGGTCCCTTCCAACTCAGAATATCCAATGATTCTATGATGTTTGGATACTGCTCTCCCTTGTTCCTAGTGAAATAACCAGGCTGCTGATGGATGCTGGAGAACTGTTACTTGCAAGCCTGAGTATGAGTAAGCCAGAAAGAAAAGGGTGGGGACAAGGCTCTGAGGCTCACAAGAACTTGGGTGCCTTACTCACACCAAAGGCATCCTCATTCCCTTACAAAAACTGTGGGAGTTTGGCATCCTAATGTCTTTGAAGATTTGAGTGAGTGGGAATGACAGATCTTCACAGAATATGCTGGGGTCTGGTTCGCACGGTGTCTGGTATAATTACATCACTTCCAAAGTGCTATTTTGCTGAAGGAGTTTTGATGGTGCAGCTTCTAGAGCAGATGATCATGTACCAACATGATAAATTTAACTGCCCCTGCAGCTGACCCTCCTTCTTGTCCAAGGCTGACTGTGATGGTTTAAAACCCCTTTTTGCTGACAGCCCCCTGTCTGCATTGTATAGTGTGTGCAGGCTAAGCCATGGCAGCTTTCCCAAGCACAAAATACAACTCCTCAGTCATGCAGGAAGATCTCAGTGTCACCTGCAGGAGCAGATGGATTTGAGGGAAGGTATTGAGGCACGGAAAGACATGAGCTGAGAAATGGCTGTGTGCCCCCTCTCTTCATTCCCACACCACCAGGGGTATCACAGCAGAGCACCACGGGGATCTGCTCGCAGCCACCACAGCTGGCTGTGTCCCAGCTGGCTGAGGGATGGTTGCTGAAAATCCACTGCAGCCTGACAGACCACGTCATCTCAAACTGCATTAAGGCCTGCCAGTGTCATAGGCTGAGTACTAAGAAATGTTATTGACTGGTGGGAAAGCAGCACTAGACCTGCAAATCAGGGCAGTGTGGCAGCAGTCGCGCTGCCTGAATTCCTACTTTGGTGAGGAGAAATGTGTGGGAGTTTGGGGGGAAAGGAAAGCAGAGGTCAGCTGAAGCTGTGGAGAAACTTCATAGCTGTAAAGGAAATTACAAGGCAAGAGGGACCAGTACTGAATGCTCAACAGTAATGATGAAGCAAGTTATAACACGACTGCAAATCTTGGGAAAAATAAGCTTTAAGTGTAGCAAAGGGTTGCAGATATTTTTTTATTTTTTTATGAGACCAACACTTGTTAGATTGTTAAAAGATAATAAGAATATAATCAGATAATAAAAATATCATGTAGAACAAGGGACTTTAACTAAATGATATGCTGAGGCAACTTTCCAACTAGTGTTAGTCTATGTTTATGGTCTTCTCTGTGTTTCTCTTATAAACCCTTACTCTCAAAGATTTATGTCTGGAATTAGCTCTGAATTAAATTTTATATACAAATTATGTTGCCACAACAGAAATAAAATATGCTCTCCAAGAACATTTACTTAAAACCTCTCTGTGATGCACACAGGGACAGATTATATCCTTAACAATTTTTCATCATTGAAAATGTTGCTTCAAATCTCTATTTGTGCCAAAAATTTGATATTGAGTGCATCTGAAGAAAGAACAGTGGGAAACTGCCTGAATTTTCCATTCCCCTATTGCTTTTTCTGGGATGGATCCACTTAAAAGCTCTTCTAATGTGATGGGTAGGAGCACTCTGGTACACACATGTCTATCTAGAAATGTCCTTTCTGGACCACCACACAAGTTTCTATTTCTACTCATATCCCACTTATCCATGTCCTTTCCACACTTAGTGGATGCTTTGGAGCCAGGCTTTAAGCGTCCTGACTTTTTCCCAAGCATCAATGCATCCTTCTTGGGAGAAATTTTGTGGGTTTGGGGCAGATGAAAAGCAACTAGAACAGTAGTTGTTAATTAATGTAATTTTAATCTAGTTGTGTTTGTAATCAAGGCATGCACTGCTGGGAATATCCTTCTCAAAAAACATGCCTAGAAATGCAGGTATTAGGGACATATTTCCAATCTGTAGGGGAGGGAAGTTGAAAGTATGAGGAGGCAGTTGAAGCAAATAATAGAAAAGAGAATATGTGGTTATATCTGTATGTTTGTGGTATCTGTATGTCTTTGTCCATGTGCTACTTCCACAAGTTTAGGAAAAGCAACACCTTCAGGTTCAGTTCTGCAGACTTGACATAAATTTCAACTAATAGCCAGCAAACACTAGACCTTTTCTACAGAAAGACACTCCTGTGTCAAGAAAAGTCCAGTGGATTAGAATGAAAATCTTGATGCTCTTTGAAGGAACATATATTTCAAAATGGATGAACTGCAGGAAACTTTCAGATCAGATCCATCTTTCTTTATATTTCTCACATGAAGTAGATAATCCATTTGCCCAGGAGAAACTGAACTAGCAAATTAATTTGAAATTTTATGTTTTAAATTATGTGTTTGAGTCCAGCTGTTTATAAATTCCTCCAGACTCATATGGTTTGAGTAAATTTTTCAGAAATTATATCAAAGAAATAAAAAATCCTATAAATTTGTCAGCAGTTTGTTGAGTGTACAATCTCCAGTGTCCTGACGACTTGTCTTGCACAATTTCTAACCACATATGACCTATCTTTGCGGGATATATGGAACAAATAAACACTGGCAATAGAACTCCATCTGTTGCATGTGGCCACTTCTTGCTTTGCACAATCATGAAGGAAAGTTATTTTTATCAGCAATGTTTAGTCACTTGCTGAAAGTATTTCTCCTGACTGTGCAGAGGGCCTGTGTCATAACACCATATGTTAATAGAGACCCACATGGATTTCATTGAAGAAACTGGTATGTCCAGATGGGAGGAAAGCTAGAGGAAGGAGTCTCTTTTATAGAAAAACTCTTGCAATATATAGAAAAGCCAAAGGGAACTTAACCAAACCATCCAGTGTGCAGTGAAACATGCAGCCTTGTGAACAGAATTAACTTGGAGCCCTTGACCCAAACAAGAAGATGCTGACAGATACTCTAATCCTCTTTTTCATTTGGCAATGTCTTTGTTTTCTAGCCTCGTTCCTCTGAAATGAAGACCAACCATTACCTGTCAATCATAATGGATCCTGATGAAGTCCCCTTAGATGAGCAATGTGAACGTCTACCTTATGATGCCAGCAAGTGGGAAATTGCAAGAGAAAGGCTAAAACTAGGTAATATTGGAATAGTTCATATAGAGTTTGGATTGATTGTAACTATGGGTAAAGAGGAGCTGGATGTGTTCTAGGCACTCAGCACAATGTAGTGCGAGGTTTGGTGTGATCTGTTCCACACTGAGAGCGCTGATCTGTGAATGAGTTACAGCCTTTAGGACTGACTGACCACGTCTACTTGGCTTTTCACATGTATATTTGGACTTCATGTAGGAAAGAGAAAATAGAACCACAAGATCATTTAGATTGGAAAAGATCCTTAAGATGAAGTCCAACCATGAATAATCTACCTGTTCACTCCAGGAAAAAGCTGTGGAAGACAATGACAAAGGCTTTACTAAGGTCCGGGTAGACTACATCCACAGCCTTTCCCTCATCTATTGAGTTGGTCACCTGGCCACAGAAGGAGAATATAGACAAGAATGATGCATTCTATATTTTGGAAACTGATTTACTTAAAACATGACACAAAAAGAGCAACCAAAGAATTCCAAATCAGACTGACAACTTTGATATTTCTCTCTCTAGACTCAGGAGCCTGACCTTTGGCATTTACTACAGCCAGCTCCCCAGTAGATGTCCCAGCAAAAGGCATGAGTTTGGGACCATTCTTTATTAAGCCTAGTGTGGGGCTGATGAGAAGGGAAGGGGGGAAGGGACCTTATTTTGGAATTGATTAATCTGTCCAGAAGCCACACAGATTTTAGCAAGAAGGTCAACATTAAAATGTCAGTGATAAGCTCAGCCTCGTTGCTATAGCGCTGTTTGTTCTTTCAGGCATGCATTACATTTGTCCTACAGCAAGGTCTAGAAAATCCTTTCATTTTAGTTAAGAGCTGTAACAGATTCCTCCTGTCTCCCGGGTATCAGGGACAGAGCTTGGTTAATATGTGCAAAATTAGGACCACACTTAATTTGCCTGCCAGAAGACACAAGGTGGCCAGATGTGGATAAGCACAGCTGAAATATATTGCTCTCAATTTATAATTGTCATACATAATTCTGGGAATGCTGGAACCTTGTGCTGGTGTGACTTCAATCTTCAGACAATTTTCTTACAGCGATGGACCAAGAGCCTGATGTGCAGACAATGTGACCACTGGGAAAGAAACAAATAGAAATGGAATGTAAACACCAAGAAAAAACCCATGCCTTTCAGGGTTAGTGTTTGGAGTCCAGAGGTGATGAACGATGACCAGAGAATGAGTTAAAAGTGGAAGAACTGGTGTAAACAAATAAAGAATGCTGACAATGAATGAGAACCAGATTTGAAGAAGTTGTGTATGTGCAGTATGCTAGATTAGCTCAGTGCAAGTCCTGCTTACATGGCAGTTGGCTCATTCTTTGAGTAACCTTGGCAGTCTCTGAGGATTAGTGTCTCACAAACACAAAATGTGCTTCTATGGTTTTTAAAAAATATTTTTACTTAGAAATGCAACCCTTCCAGCATCTGATGTGACTGTTTTTCTCTTTCCACCTACTTATCCTCCAGGACACTTATTTATTATAACTTTTGCAAAGAAGTCTCTCCTTTCAGCTCACATCTCTTTTGCTGTGTGTTCCTCCAACTTGCATACACATAGCCCACATCTGTATGGCAATGCTTATATAACAGGACTCTCCCTTCATCTGTAAGAGGTACAGACATTACAGGAAATTTCATATGGGCATCACTGAAGTCAGGGTAATTAACATTCAGCTTAGATTAGTCTCACTGAGAATAAAATGTCATCTTTTCCTTAGGCAGAAAACCGCTGGTGCCATAAATCACTGTCAGTGTGGTCGGCGATAACACATTGTGTTAGCTAAGCTGTCATGCGTTTCTCCCCTTCCGCTTGGGCTTGGCCTTCCCAATCTGGGAGGTGGCACAGTGCTGATGCCAGGATGCAGGGCCCGGGAGAGTGTGGCTGCTGGCTTCAGCGCGGTGTCACAGGCTCTGGTGGCAGCAGGCTTCCTGAGCCCGCTCCCTTCTGTGCACTGCAAGCCCACGGCGCTGGCACCAAGCACAGTACTTCCCACTCTCCTGCACATGCACAGCTGTCCTGGGAAACATAATGGAAAACGTGAAGCCACCCGTGGGGAAAACCCAGATGACTCAAACAGTGGCAAAGAACCTGAGAAATGAGCACACTTTTGAGCCTGTGCCTTCCCACAGACATGGGGTGCGGTGTCTGCAAATGCTTTTTGCTAATGCTCCAGCTCCAGCAACTGACATGCTTGAAGGACCCTGCTAAAATGGGACTGAAAGGAAAATCTCCTGATGCAAAACTCCTTGACTGAGGCGTATGTTCACTCTAACGCATTCTGAGTGGTCCAGTAAATCCAAGTCAAGTGTGGAAAACTTAAGTAGAGCACTTTGCTTCACTGGTCTGGATCTAAATGCTGCAGCATTATATACCTGAGCATTACCCCAAACATATCCAGTGTAGCTGCTCAAAGGCTATGACAAATTGACTGCTCAGACAGTTGGACAACTTAATATTACCCTGATTAATAATTTTGTAGTTACTTTTTATGTCAACAGAAGGGACTTTTGCAAGAACAACCTCAGCCACAATTGCATACTAAACTTTGGAGTTTTGAGCTACATGATGTAAAGTTAAAGCAGCCCTGTCCTGTGCTACTATTCAGCAGGGTACAAACAGCAGCAGACCAGTAAGACTGAGCGTTGTTACAGTTTCCCATTGAATCACACCACTGTTTAGAGAAGGAAGTGCTGTTTCCAGAGCTCATTCTCCTTTCTGAAAGGTTAGCAGCTTTGTGCAGCTTTATGAGCTGGTGTGTTTTCCAAGTGGTGACTAAGTAGGTTATCACAATGTGGGAAGTGAGTTAACAGCGATAGAAACAGATTAAAGCTACGGATTAAACAAAGGTATGGTGGGTTTCATAGGACCTCAAACTGCAAGTTCTTTGTGTAGAAACCATGGAAGGTCAAAATATTAAGGACAAAAGCCATCAATTCACTAAGAAAACTGAGCCATGAGTCTTAATGATACTTCCCTTACACATCTGCCGAACGAAGAATCTATATGCAGTAACTGAAAAAGGTGACAGTAGGTTTTTAGATGCACACTGATTCAACTGTATTTCTCTATCAAACACTAAGCCCTTCACAAACCAAGGTCAGTTTGTTAATGCTTTTCAGTCTTTGTGGTTTTTATTTGCTGTAAAAAAATGACAAGACTTTTGCTCATCTAGGGTGGAAATAATTTTCTGGGTTTTTTTTTTTTGGCTTAGCATATTCCACTTCATGTTTCCATTGCTTTTATAACATATGTTATTTGCTTCTACTGACAGACATACTGAGAATTACAGTTTAGATACAACATAAAGGCAGTATTGACTTAAACTATTACAGACAGCAGCTCTTTTTCTCTGCTTGCAAGTATCTGAGTGGGATTAATTTCTCACTCAGATACCAACAAGATAGATGTCCACATGAGAGCTAGTCAAACAAGTGTTCATCATAGGAACAGGAAATTGTCCTGTGGAGATGGTCATGCCACATGTGCATACCTGAGAAACAAATATATGGTACATGTTATCCTTTGTTTTTATATGAAAAGCTAACTGTTATTTTCTGCTCTTCTCTACACGGCAGATCCTGCTGCCATACTCTTGTTAGCCACTTTGGTATCTGGGTTCTGCGGAAAGTGAAGCACAAAAGCAATCTGAAAAGTTACTTGGGAATAAAACTTATTGTTAGAGCTGATATGTTGACAAGATCTCCCTGACCAAGCCTTGACAGCCTCTGTAGCAGGGCAGAGGCAGCCAGAGCTGTCCATGTGAACACATTGTAAAAGGGGAAGGGGGTCTGTGTTATTAAGGACATAACTGGCAGCACCACAGGCTGCTGCACGGTGCAGTGTGCTCAGGGAAAAGAGGAGTTAAATCTTTCTCTGGCAGAGCTAGACTGAAAAAATCAAGTTTGAAGCTAGTGTACCTCCCCAGAATGGTTGCATTTATTTAGTGACATTTTCACTGCTATCACTTGCTCCCTCTGATGACTCTGTCTTCTTGTTTGACTGCTTACTTTTTTTAAAAAAACCCAATAAACCAAAAAACCCAAACCAGCTATATGTTGGAAATATACCTATGGGATTCATTGGAAAGTACATTTTTCACTTCATCATCTATGAAGCCATTTGCTGACAGGATTCCTTTTTTTTACCAAGATGTATCTCTCCACTTTATTTTCTTTACAGGAAAGTCACTTGGACATGGAGCTTTCGGAAAAGTGGTACAAGCATCTGCCTTTGGAATTAGGAAATCACCAACGTGCAGAATAGTTGCTGTGAAAATGTTGAAAGGTATCTTGCTGCAAAGCTGCATTGGAAAAAATGATGCCTTATATAGTGGGGCATTTTTTATACAATTCTGCCTAAAGCAAAAGCTTTCCCCAATAACTTTTTGAAGCCTCCAAAATGTGTACAAATCAAGTTGCAGGACCACCACAAATGAAATGGCGGAATTATGAAATAAGAACTGCATTCTCAGTAAAAGGTCATACCATTATGCTCAACTGACTCTATACCAAATGCTGTAATTGAAATTTAGCTGAAGTATAAAGTATCTACCTTGATGTAAAGACACTTGGATAGAAGCTTTCATATATTCCTTGGTCATTCATTCCAAGGAATTATTATCTTACTGTTAAAACCAGATGCCTTATATCTCATTCACATATGCCTGACTTTTACATCTCATTCTAACCTTCTCCATTAGATTTTATAATGATTTTTCTTCTTGAAGGCCCTTTTATTAAGCTAAATACATTGAGCAGTTTAAATCTTGTGCAGCTGTGTCCCCTCTGAACCAGCTACAGGCTCATCACACGGTGCTTAGGATGCTGACACCCAGGTTGTGCAATGGATTTGCCAGCACTGTTCATACACCAGTGCTCATCCGAAAGTAAAATTATTCCCCAGCCATTCACTGCCACCTTTCTCATTGGAGCAGAAAGGACAAAACCCCCTCATTAATTTGAAGAGGGTGCTTGGGATGTTAGCAAGCAGGATGTTATTCAGTCATAGCCTGCAGCAGCTGTAATTGAATTCCCTAACCCAGAGTCCCAGTGGCATCCTTCCCATGTCATCCCTCCTGTGAAAGCTAAGAAGCTTTCTCTTCTTTATATGTGTAAGGATCAGAGCAGGCTTTTTTGCTTTTTTTTTCTTTTCTTTTTTTTTTTTTTTTTTTAATTGCCCCAAGAGTTTATGCTGCACTGCTTAATCCCTGAATCCTTTCTGGTGTTGCTTCTCTGCCAGGACACATCCCCTGTTCTGCCAGTATGGCTTGGAACTCCAATGCTCTCCGTTGGCTCTGTTCGGGAGTAGTTTTAATGAATCCATCTTAGCCAGTGGCTCCCAGCTTCACATATGCTTACATATCATTTATCAGGAGATGTCTACATGTAAATTCTGGTCCTTGGAGTGGACTGTTGGGTTCAGGGTTTCTTTATGTAAATCAGCAGGCTTCTTGTGCCAGCCAGCACCACCAACGAGCAGTGGGTGCTCCTGGAATGGATGGGAGCAGAAGGCAGCTACCAGAAGTCTTCCTGGTGGGATTCACATGTGCATGTGAAGAGTAGATGCTTGTATCTGAGTTAGTCACTCACATGCCCTTCATTGGCAGTGGTGAGAGAAAACAGTTCATCCCATCCCAAGGTAGACTCCTGTATACGGGGAGCTGAGTCCTGTTCAGCTCTGCTGACAATGAAGAGAGTCAGTGGTGACCTGGGAAATCTGCCAGGGAAATCTGCTGCGTTCCTTGTGTCCTCACTAGATTATCCAGGAACTCAGCAGTCATTCATTAGGCCTTATCCTCACAGAATTCCCATGTGGTGGAGGAGAGGTGTCACCACCCACACAAGCAAATAGCGGATCACCAAGTAGAAGACAAGTTTTGTCTGGGACACCAAGAAAAACTGTTTCTATTCAGATGTTGAAACCAAGCCCTTTAAGATCCAGCTCGAGGGTTTTTTCCATAGGACTGTTCTTGCTCTTGGTGTCACTAAACTGAAGAATTCCTTTTGGGCCTACACCAAGCAATATGCTTTTTTCTTGTTTTCTTAACAAAATCAAATCCTGCAGGAAAAAAATTTGCCCAGGGGGAATGAGAAGTTTCATTCAACTCTAAATAGAATGTTTTGGATCTATTTGAGGGACTTCTTATGTAATTCCTGTTATTATTGACCATGACTGGTAAGGGTGAGATGCAGTCACTTCACTTTAACCAGTTAATATTTACTTTCCTGGTCTGTCTCCAGGCTTCCTACATAATGAACAGAACCAGGCAGACATCACCCAGGGGTAGTTCATCTTTCCCTTATACAGATAGCTAAACTTGATGGCTGCATCACCTTCTGGAAATACTTTGCTCTTCCCACTGACCCCTTAAAATGTTGATTAGTTCAGCGTAGTATATAACCCCTAGATAGCTGAAGTCAGGTCAGATGAAACCAATTCTAGATAGAATTAATTACCATCTTGAAATCCCTTTTTATTTGTTCTTTCAATTTTTTGGCTGAAACGTCAGAACTATTCATGTAAAAAAAAATTTCTCTCAGTTCTGAATAGGATAGAGAATACTGGGACAAGTTGAGTGCCTGACTCTTTTTATGGATTTAATTGCAACCAAGAGGATGCTGAGCAGGGAGGAATAGAGAGAGAGCATCAATACAAGAAGTACATCCAGTAATGGAGATTATTTCAATGGAAAGTAACGAGAAGTGGTAAAGCTCAGCAGGACCAGTACTTTGCCTTTTCACATTGACTTTTTATTTTGTATTTACAGAAGGGGCCACAGCAAGTGAGTACAAAGCACTGATGACAGAGCTGAAAATCCTAATCCACATTGGTCATCATCTCAACATTGTGAATTTGTTGGGAGCTTGCACAAAAAATGGAGGTAAAAAAATCTGCACTGCTCTGAAAATGGGTTTGGATTATCTCCCAATAACAGCCAGTGACCCATGTTGTTTTTCATCCAGAGGCCAAGTTATGAACTTTTATATTCAAGCTAATCCTGTACTTGGTGGGGAAAAAAAAGAGAGGAAAAAAAAAAGAGATTTTCAGTCATTTAATGAAGTGATTAAACATTTCCACTCTTTAAACTCTCTTTTTATATTAATATATGAAGTGTGAATTTAAGAATATGCCACTTGCTGTCCTTTATCTCATTTGCTCTGCTGTTCAAGCTCAAGTTAAACATGATCTGGAGAGGCTGGGAACAAGGGATATCAGGTGCTGGCCCTGAACTATGAATCATAATGCAGCTGTTGTAAAATCCTCCATGATACCACACTAAGAAAATCAAAAGACCAGTATGGGAGATTGTTTGTTTTAGATATGTCACCTATTTTAGTTCAACAAGTGTGTGTGGGCTGTGAGACACCAGTCTGAACTGCCTGAAGAGGAAACAGAGTGTCCCTCAGGACCCAAACTCAAGACCCAGCTTTCCAAATTAGGCCCTGCCCTAATTTCCAGAAGCAGTATTGTTTTGATTATGTGCAGTGTCCTTCAAGCAGCCTTCTAGTTCTTAGGACAAGTTGCCAGTTATTCTGGACTCAAGTTGTAGTTATGGGCAGTTCTCAGAACTGATGCCACCTTTTATTGCTTTATGCTGCTCAAAATGTTTTGGTGTTTTTTTTTTTTTTTTGGTTTTTTTTTTTTTTTTTTTTTTTTTTTTAATTTAATTGCCCAGGGCCTCTGATGGTGATTGTTGAATACTGCAAGTACGGGAATTTATCAAACTATCTGAAGAGCAAAAGGAATCTTTTCTGCCCTAACAAGGTGAGGAGGCAGATGGTCCTGGTAGGGTTCATCTTGCCTGATGAAGTGTTGGTAATGTGGATGTCAGCTCTGAGCTAGTCTCCTCAGACTCTCTTCTACCAAAGGAGAGAAGTGGCTTTTGGATGAAGTTCACCTGACCTATATTAATATTTGGCGTGGGATGTGTTCTGCCAAGAAAGGATTCACCTCTCCCTCCCTGACTGTGCAAGGAGACTGCTGTGACTAATTTGGCTGGAGCCATCTACAGCGAGGGGAAGTGGATCCTATCCAAAGTGTCCCCACGCACTCTTGCCCTGCTTTTGATGAACCCATTCCTGGTGAGCTTGAGGTCAGCAATGAAAAAGGAAGTGGTTTTGCCCACTTATTTCAGTACTGCTGGGAGCACAAACAAGATAAGACCAATTAAATCTCATGTCCCAAGACACCCTAATATTCAGAGATTTACAAGTAATCTTATTATTGTGTGAGGAGAAGAGCTATCAAGAGGAAAAGAGATTAGAGTCTTGTCCTCACATCCCACAGCCCTCTGAATCAAATTCATTATGTGTTTCTTATTACAAACCTAAATCCAAATGCCCCAGAAAATTCAAATTGTACCAGAAAAAAAATCCTCCAAATGATCCAGGGCTCTGACATGAGACTTAGGAGCCTGGATACAGAACAGCAGGTCTCAAAACCTCTGCTCAGCTGTGCCAAAAGCTCAGCAGCATCTCAGGGATTTTTTTTCAGGAGGGATCTGTGGGAGAGCCCCCTCGAGAGGACATCCCCCTCTGAAAGGCCTTTGCTGAGTCTCTGTTCCCAAGGCTGTCCATGTTGTACTCCACATGAGACACAGCAACTGGCTCCTTCTACATGTGGCTGTTGGAGTGGGATGCTCAGCAGGGAGCACGGCTGGGCTGGGTCCATGCTGAGTGGAGTCATTCCCAAACCCTGTTCCCACACCCAGTGCTCCAGCACCCTTGGGAAGGTTGCCTGGGCAGGAAGGAGGTGGAAGTTTGGCTCTGCATCAGCATGCACAGGGAATACAGATGGTTGCAGGACAAGAGGAAAAGTAAGAGGGGGCAAGAGTATGGCCAGGCAGCCAGGCTGCTCTGCAGGTAGCAGTGAGAGAGCTTTTTCCAAACAGTGTTGCATGTGTTCCATCAAACCATCACAAGATTGTCCATAAGAAAGCATTGGATTAAGGCACTGAAGAGAGACAATCACTTCCAACAGCAGCTGTTTCAAAGGCCAAGTGCCCTTGTTCCTCATGGAAAGGGCTCACAAGCCCACACCAAACCCTGTGCAGGGACATAGAGACAGGTGTCTTAAGCAGGTTGGGACCAAAAGCTGCTGATATTTGAGAGGTCTGGGATGCCTCCATTGTGGGCACAACCTTCCCAACCCACTTCTTCATGCTCCTTCTCTGTCTGCTGGAGAGAAATGGGCCCTTCCAGATGTCTCATTTCAGGCTGAGATGAGGCACAGCCCAGGAGACAGGTCCATCCATACACCCTGCAAATCCTCACTGCGGCAGAGATAGCCCACTGCCCTGGTTACCCCAAAATCATGTGCTGGTGCTCCCAAGCCACCAAATTTCTGTCCTCTGGGGATGATGACCTTGGTGGAGCACAGCTCTGCCACCAGCCCCTGCACACCACAGTGGCACTGGACACCCCTGCCCATGAGAGATGTGACCACCCATGACAGAGACCACCAGCTTGGCAGAAAGGCATCAGCAGTCTGACTCGGTTCCTCCCCACCCCCTCCACTGCTCTGATGTAGCACCTCTTCTCTATGTGTTTGAAGGAGTCCTCTCTGCAGGGAGAGCCAATGAAAGAGAAAAAGGATATTGAGCCAGTGGAACGCAAAAAACAAAGGCTGGCCAGTGTCACCAGCAGGGAGAGCTTTGCGAGCTCTGGGTTCCAGGAAGATAAAAGTCTGAGTGATGTGGAGGAGGACGAGGAGGGTAGGTATTAATTCCTTCCTGTCCCTACACAGACTGTGATATTTTTACAACATACTGTGAATCCCTGAAATTTTTTTCCTCATTTATCATCCTAATAAACATCCGTGGGAGATGCTCAGAGAGTCATGTCCAGAGGGTAGAAGATTTAAAAACAGATTATTTCCAGGGTTACTAAATCTGACAGGAAAATGTGTGATTGTTTGTTCTGACTGCTCCTTATCTTTGGGGAAAACACAGCAGTGTCCAAAGCATGGGGTGTAAAGCAAGCACTATTTTTGTTTCCAGTGACAGTGGGTTGACCTTCAAATACCCCTCCATAAAGACTGAATTTATGGGAATAATGGGGTCTGTAAGAAAGGGGGAAAACAACTGCCTGTGAGCTATCTTTGTTACAAACCCTGCTTTCCACCTCTGCAGATGCTGATGACCTGTACAAGTTGCCCCTCACTATGGAGGACCTGATCTCTTACAGCTTTCAGGTGGCCAGAGGCATGGAGTTCCTCTCCTCCAGAAAGGTGAGTTTTGCACTGAGGGTTTTTCACTGCAGAAGGACAGGATTCAGAGGTGAATTCATGTCTACATTGTAGTGACACCTTTCTTGGGAGAGGTCCCAAAGGAAGAGCTATTTTCCTCTTGGCATTATAAATATAACTGTGTTTATCCAAGTGTCCATAGTCCATAAACACAGGATCATGACTGAAGGCAGGGGGTCAAGCTCATTCATTTGGGCAAGATCTTTTGGGTGTGGTAGCTTTTCTTTAATTTCAACATATATTAGGGAGCTCCAAATGATTCAGCTCTTTCCCTGCAAATGTCAAAGGGCTTTCAAATTTGTCACTTTCTGGACTTAGTAATGTTTAAAAAAATAATTACTGCTGTTCACAGTAACTTCATGTAAACTACAGGCAACTTCCCTAAAATTTATTATTATTATTATTATTATTATTATTATTATTATTATTATTAATAATAATAATAATTTTTAACAGGATATGGGAGACAGGAAATTTGTGGGCAGGAATAAGGAAATGCAATTTGATTGTGAAACTGTTTTATTATAGTGCATTCATCGTGACCTGGCAGCCAGAAACATCCTTTTATCTGAGAACAATGTGGTGAAGATCTGTGATTTTGGCCTTGCAAGAGATATTTATAAGAATCCTGATTATGTGAGAAAAGGAGATGTAAGTCAAGATGCTGTTTATTTACTCAAATGTTTATAACATGTCATTTCAAACTGTCCACCAAAACGTTCTGTTGACGTTCACGTTTCCCGAATTTAAGAGCTCAAAAGCTGTGTCATGGTTTTTATGTGAAGATGAGCCGTCCAGATGTGTTGTGGGTCTGGGAAGCATTTCAATCCTCAGCCATAAGGCTTAGACATGCTAACTGCTTCACAGCTTTGCCCTGTTAATACTTTGGTTTTTTAGACATTTCTTGGCTGGCTCACCATGGCCCCCTGACTCCGTAAACTTCCTTCAAGGAAAACAGCCCCTCCAAAAGAAGGTGTGTACCCCCCAGTGCTCATGGTACCCTTGTGGAGCAGCTGAGCAGGACTTGCTCCTCCAGCACCTATTTGTTGTTTTTTTGCCCCCGCTGCAGAGAGCAGGCAGTGACTGCCCTGCCAGCCCTGCCATGAAGGGCTGGGCCAGCAAACTGCGCTTGCACCCAGCCATGCCATGGGAATTCAGTATAGACATTGCAGTCATGCAGAAAGTCTCTTTCTGGAGGTCTCATCTACCTGCCAGCTATTCCCACATCTGTAAATAGCTTCCAGGGTCTACAGCATTGCAAATTAGCTGGGAAATGTTCACATAGCTTTGGTTCTGCTCAGGAGACCCTAACAAGCTGTGCTGAGGGGGTTTCAAGGGTTGCTGACGTGCTCCTGCAATTCTGGCTCGGAAAATTTCCCCCAGAATATCTCCAATATCATTACCGAATGGTTGGTGCTTGATGCTGGCAAGAGACCTCTGCTCCTACACACTCCCACATCCCTGTAAAGAAAAGGCCTGGTCACAGGTTTCCAATGTCTGGTGTTTTGTGCCACATGTTTTTTAAAAACAGTCTTTTACTCCAACAATTTATTAAGCGTATGAATGAGGGTGGGTTTATCTTGACTGCCTGTAAGGAAATCCCACAGGTTCCTGCCTGAATGGTAATTATTTACATAACAATATATAGTTGATTCATCTATGATTAAAATCTTTCAGGCTTTGAAAATAATAGTCAGATTTGTCCCTTTTACTCCAGGCTCGACTTCCTCTCAAGTGGATGGCTCCTGAATCCATATTTGATAAAATCTACAATACAAAAAGCGACGTGTGGTCCTTCGGGGTCTTGCTGTGGGAGATATTTTCCTTGGGTATGTTAACTCTGCATCCCAGAAGCTTGACAGGAGTGGGGACTGCAGCTTGGGGAAAACATCCATTACCTTCAACGATCTTTTGGCAGGTGTTTCAGAAAGACCTAAATCAGAAGCAGAGGGATTATCATGCCCCTGTGAGCTAGAAATTTTGGTGATTTTAATAGCGCTGAAAGCTCATTTGCCAAGCTGAAAGCCTCAAAGGATAGCACAGCTGTCTGAGAACTTTACCAGCTACTTCTGCCATGGGCAATACCTAAGCTTCCCACTTTTCCCTGCAGAAAGCCTTGGCAGAAGAAGCAGGGCAGCATAGCCAGAGCAGTCACAGTGTTTGTCTGACTGATGGCACTAGCCAAGAAAATCATGCAATTTTTTAAGCATTTTAATTGAATGTGGAACCCTGTGGAATAACACAGAGCTGTGATTCTGGGTCACCAGCTGCCCAAGACCAAGGCACCACCTCTGTGCCACAGACAGCATTTAAGACACCGAGTGCCATAAGCTGAGTGCTCTCTCAAAAGCTTCTTATTCCTCTTGTGGGAGCAAGGAAGCCAAACCCACAGTTTGTATGTCTCAGATCCTATCAATCCCCTTTCCAACCTGAGTCCAGGAGGTCTCCCCAGCCCAGGAGGGATCCAGCACCCCCCTCACCCGGGCTACTGGACACAACAGGCAAAAAGCATGGCACTGATGCCGCAGGATGAACTAGAGCATGCAATCTGAAATTAAAACCTGGTGAAGCCTTTTTTTTTCCCTTTTCTTTCATGTGAAAAAGGCAGGATACAAAATGTACACTGAGTGGGAACAACAATGACTGTCAGAATAGAAGAATCTTAATTGAGTTCAACACAGAGGCTGACAAAAGAGGCAAACAGCAGAGGAAACAATACTATACAATTCTCAGGACAATCAATCATTTATTAGTTTAAATACATGTTGTTGGTCAGCCTGCCAACTCTTGTGATTTTATGGTCAGCCTCATAATACCTGCTATTTTTTTCTTAAAGCTCCAGCTCCTCGAACCTGGTGACTTTCTGACTCTATGAAAGGTCATTTTTCCCCCTTTCGTTTTCCCTTTTCCTGACATTTTTTTGTCTATAGAAAAAAAAAAAAGACCAACAATACAACCAGGCTGCATCTAAAAACACAGAAAACAGAAAAACAATGCAAATGTACTGTAACCTCATTTAAAACAATTATTGCAATTTTCTTCAAGGTGATTTTGGGCATTTGAGGTTTGTTAATATTGTGCTCACTACAATTTAGAGTAGTCCAAATTGGCTTTTCAAGGGATAATGTTCAAATCAAATTCATGTGCACTTTTTTCTATTCAGGCCAGGAAAGCACCACTAATAGCTGTGGTCTTGATCTTACCCCCCCCTCCAAAGACTAGGGCTTGGAGCACAACCAGCAGTAATTCCCTGCCTGTGGCAGCCAGCAGGGCCAGACCCTGCAGGGGGGCACCCCCTGACCCCCAGCTCTGCAGCCGGATGACGCACATCCCAAGCGATTGAGGGAGATGCATAGGGCCACAGCGAGGTCACAGGTACCCAAGGCATGTATCCATTCTCCCAATGTCACTTCCAGGAGCCTCTCCTTACCCCGGAGTCCAAATAGACGAGGATTTCTGCAGCAGGCTGAAGGAAGGCACAAGAATGCGAGCCCCAGAGCAAGCGACCGCGGAGATGTAAGATGCCTTTACTTGCCTTGTGTACCACTGCCCACCCTCCTGGGCTGCCCTGCAGAGGATGTTCCAACCTCTAAAAGTACCCTGTGCCAGCCTAAGGAAAAACAACCCAATCCTCCATCGGTATCTTCTTGTGCACGCCCCATCCTGGCCCCTGGCCCTCCCAGAGGTAGGAGAGGGTAGGGGGCAACAAGGACCTGAGCCCAGTGCATCACCAGGGCTGTGTTCTGAGGGAAGCTGAGCAAGGAGGAAGAGGAGGAGGAAGGTCATTCATTCCTTGCTAGGTTTAATATTCACTGTCATGCACAGAGATAAGTGCTGGAGGAATGTGACATTATTAACATCATCTTGACTTAGGAAGTGACAGTGGAGGCTTCCTCGCAATCACTCGGGTAATGAGGGTCCACCCTTTCCTGTACACCGTGTCTGATGGCAGAGGAAGGTGACGGGGACGTGAGCCACCCCGCCCGGGTTGTCTGAGTCCTTACTGCCACGTCAGCTGTCACTCCCTGCTCCCCTGCCTTCAGGTGCAGTCTCAAGGTGCTACTGCATGGCCTACACCTTTCTGGAGACCAAGGTGGGTCAGGACAGAGCACCTTGCCTGGGGAGGCACATGCAGCACACTGAACATTCACCCTGTGATACAAATCATTGAGGACCATGAACATGTCCAGGGTATTTTAACTCTGGAGGCAAAATCAAGTACATGTGGGTGTCTTGGTGCCCTCCCGAGTGCTGTGTCACTACTCTAAATAGCAACACTTACAAAAAAGTAGTTCTACCAGAAGAAAAGGATGCAAGCCAGCCATGCCTATCTGGGAGTATTGCCCATTAACTAATTTTATTATCCTAGTGACAGTAGATAAGACCTTTTTTTTTTTGTCTCTTCCACATATTTTATTGCAGGAAGGAAAGCTCGGCTCAACCAATACTAGGAAGTGACACATCCATATAAGTCATCTTAGGATGCCTTTAGGATACTTTAACCTAAACATTGCCAGTTAATAGATGTTTAATACAAAGGTTTAATGCTTAATTAGGAATGAAAAAAGGAAGTATGACTGGTTGGCTCAATTATCCTTTTGATGTGGTCTTCTAGGATGTTGCAGGAAGGTTTTCTTTTTTTTTTTTTTTTGTTGAAAGTTTACTGCTTTACTTTTAGGAAGAGGGCTCAATGGTGTTAGAGAGAATCTTTGTAAAACCAAGCAGGTTGAGGAGTCACCTACCTATGTCTTCTGTCTATCAATGACAAGATGTCAAAGACTGCGCTGCCATGGATCAAAAAGAGCTGTAACCCCACCATGTGCTCACTTTGCTGTTGTCCTCACAGTTACCAAATCATGCTGGACTGCTGGCAGACCAATCCCAACGACAGGCCACGGTTCTCTGAGCTGGTGAAAAAGCTGGGTGACCTGCTGCAAGCAAATGTCCAGCAGGTATTAATGTCACAAGTGCATGCTGTCACCGAGGCAGGGGCAACTGGCCACGTGGACCCAGGAATAAGGCTTTTATTTCTTGTTTACATTTAGGAAGGTAAAGACTACATACCCCTCAGCACAATATTTACAACAGAAAGTGGGCCTCCCCCTCCATCTGATCCTTTGTGCAATGAAAATTTTCCTGGTACAAGCTCAAGTTGTGGAAGCACCGAAAATGTCAGGTGAGATCAGCAAGATTAAAATCGTGTTTGTTTGTTGGGGGTGGTAGCTTGCTGCATAGCCCAGTTTGGACCTGGGTGGGAGAAAACACTCAGAGACAGCCCACAGGTGGCCTGAGTGTACCACCAGTTGCTGAGTCACCCATTGCTGTGGCTTTTTGGAGTGCCCCTGCCCAGGGGGACCTGCAGGTCACAGGGCACAGGCACTGTGAGAGTCACAGTTGTGCGTACCCCAGGACTGGGGAGTGAGATTTGGGTGGGGTCTGATTAACAAGTCCCTTTTGTATGACCTACCTCAGAGATAGCTGGGAACTGCCTAAAGAAACAGAGAAATATCCAAAACTTCCTGCTTGTACATGTCACACTCTCACCAAAAATTGTCCTCCTTCTCTTGTTGAACAGATACATAAACACTTTCAAAATAACTCCCCCCCAGCGTATAAAGACATTTGAAGAGCTTCCCATGAAGGAAACGCTTGTATTTAATGTAAGTGACTCCTGGGCCAAATGATATGCCATTTATTTCTTTTTATGTGTCAGATTTATACAGGGATAATCAGGATGGGGGGGTTACTGCTTTGTCAGCTCTAACTGATACAAGGTGCAGGATTAGCTGTACTTGCAACAAGAGGTTATCCCACTGCCCTACAGATTAGGGTAAGAGATCCTTGCTGGCCATGTCTTGGGCTGCAAACACTTCTTCCCTGATAAGAAGTGGTCAGTTCCAGTAGGTCTGCAAGGTATAGCTACCAGAGTCCCACCTGAATCTCACCAGTGTGGGAGACACACTTAAAATCCCTTGGATCTGCATTTTCATCTGAATAGTAGTGCACAAAGGAGGACTGTGAGTCCCTTTTCCATCAGAGGTTCTTGGTAAGAACAAGACCTGTTAGCAGATGGACAAGCTGGAGCCATGCCAAACAATGGGACACACACCCAATCCTGGTAGGGACAGGCATGGCTAAGAGGCTGGGGCAGGCTTTTAGCGACTCAGTAGAAGACATTAAGCAGCAGGAGGTGGGAAAGGCACAGTGGTCCTCACAGGGTTGAACTGGTGGCTGGCCAGAGCTTCAGACTGCATGTAGACACTTTTCTTCTAGCACCCTAGATCTGCATTTAACATTACGTGTCTGCTGCACCCCAAGGCATGGGTGGTTTGGAAAGGCACCATTAAATACCTGTGCACTGCTGTGCACAGAGCTGCTGTCTCTTAGAGCTGTCTCAGTATCAATGACCAGAAGGATGCTGGAAATCAGACCAAAGAGGAACTGAGTCCTTTGTGAAATACAGTTAACACCTAACAGGACTGCATCTTTCTTTTTTCTTCAAGGATTATCAAGCAGACAGTGGGATGGTGCTGGCTCCAGAAGAACTGAAACGCTTCACATGGACAGGCAGCAAGCAGAAACGGACACTCTTTGGGTCTGTATTTTACATTCCCTTCTCAGGTTTTAGATGGCAAAAAAAGAATTCAAGGTCCTTGTGCTAAATCATGCCTTACGAAAGTAGCTGAGGTGGCCCCAGTCCCTGCAAACACTCTTGCTGAGGTGTGTCCTGCTTGGTTTAATCAGCAGTCAATCATCTTCCACACCTATGTGTTTGAGGAAGCAAATAACCCTCAACCCCTTCGATGCACATGAGCAATATGATTTATTAGCACTTATTGATCCAACTAACGCTCAATTTAATGCCAGAGTGTCAGAGAGAACTGAACTGAGGTAGGAGGCAGGTAACCGTAGGAAACAAGCCCTTAATAACAGGGGAGGAGGAACGTGTGGCTGTGAAGGATTTGCAGTTGTTTCTGCAAGTCCCAAGGGCACCCCAGCTGGGACAAGGCCCCCTGTACTTGTTTTTGCCCTTCTTTTCCATGACTCAGCTAAGCACGGCCTATTTAACACCCATGGGCTCAGGATGCTAAAGTGGCAACTTTACAATAGATGGATGTGAGGGCCTCACTTCTCTTCCTGCCTTTAAGCACTTGAATATATTGGCCATCTTCCTCCACCTAATTCCTGACAGCTGCCCAAGCAGGGAACTAGGGCTGCTCTAAGAAATGAGTTGCACTGACATGAACTCTCTGTAAATGGGAAGTGTTTATTTTCTCAGCGCCAGCGCTGTATCAGTTCCCAGCCGCTGCAAAGCTGGCAGTGTCCTGCTTTCAGCTCACTGCTCTCAGCCAGCCCGGAGACTGCCCAGACCCAACCCATCGTTCATCTCATGCTGGCAGGAGGTCAAGGCCAGCCTGCCATCCTGCCAGCGCCAAACTTGTCAGTGCCTTGCAGTTGGGCAGGCTGGGAGGTGTAGCATTGTCTCAAACAACAATCAGAGCTGGCTGAAACGTGCAGTCAAGGCAGAGAGGCCTCGCTTCACGAAAAATTCCAGCGACTTAGAGGGCGTTGGTTGAACGCACAGAAATACATGTAGGAGAGCGCGCGTGCTCACAGGGCTGGAAAGCACAGCTGGGTAAACGTGCTGCTGGCAGCAGCCTACAGTGGCAAAGCTGCTCATGCGTGGCAAAGCCAGGGCAACACAAGCCACTCCAGACAAATGCTGAGAAACCCTTTCTCCTGCCTTGACCTTTCAGAAAATAGGCTCCTGAGCAGTTTTATGGTGCTTCAGCTCTGTTGTGGCATGCTGTCTTTGGAGGAGCCAGAGACTAGGGAGCTTAGAGTGTGTGTGAATATTACAGGGTTCCAAAGGATGTAATGTTCCCTAGAAGTGGCTTAACTCATTTTTTCTCTGTGTATTTCTGAAGGCTGCTGTCAGCCACATAGACAACTAGGCAACCTCCCCAGACAAAACTTATGAAATGCCTTTTTCTTTGCATGGCACGGAATGCATGGAGTGTGTCCCGAGCATCCCTCCGGAAGTGCTTTAAGGGGCATTATCAAATGCAGAAGGAAAAGGAATGCTTGGATAAGAATTGAACTGAACAGTGGCTGTTAATCCTTGGGAAAACAGAGTGGTTGACTGAGATCATACAAGATCATCTGGCCTGCAAGCTGAACAAGTGGTACTGTAGCTCTGTGCCAAAATGCACTCATGGATGTGAATGCAGGCAGTGACCCTTCAGTCTGCACACATTCCTAAAAGTGGTAGCATCTTAGCTAGGAATCCTTTACTTAAAATTAAATGGAGCAGTAAATAAATACCCCTAAAATTTGTACTGAGCAAGGTGGAGCCTGGAGGGGTTTGAGACATGGGACTGATTTAAGCAGATGTACAGTCTTGCTTCTTCCCTTGCATCACAGGCATCTTGCTCTGTGCTCCTGTGCTTCACTTTTGTGCTGACATTTCAGCTTGGCTTTTCTTGCAGGGAGCTGATTCAGGTTGCCAGATTGTCAGAACAGTTTCTGAGTGAGCAGTAGCAGCTCACGGTCAGGGCTGCTGGTGCCAGCACCAGGCTGAGGAAGGATTTCACCTCCCTTTGGCAGTAGCTTACCTACAGTTAGATCCCTTTGTTGTAACAAAGCACTGGAAGATTCATACTGGGCAGAGCTGAAGAACTTCAGTGTGGAAGGAGCCAAACCCAGAGCACCCTGTCTCCAGAAGAGCACTCCCAGGGTTTGTGTCAGAGGAAACTGATCACTTGACTGCAGGAGAGAGCCAGCATGTGCAATAGTGCTTGCTCAGTGTGACCAAGCTGAGAGCCAGGCCCAGAGCAGAGCAGGGAGCCAATCTGAGAGTGCAGGGGTACCCCACTGACCCTGGCGAGGCACCTCCTCTTGGGCTTCCACTTCTCCTGCCTAGGGAAGGGCACTAATGCCAAAGCTCACCCTTGGTTTCACTATAGGAAAGAGCATCAGCCCAAACCCTGGTGAGCTCCTTAGGCCCAGATGGTGGCCAGGAGCATGAAACAGAAATGGTTGCAATGTGTCTTGGACTTGCTAATGCCACTGAGATGAAAAATTATATTCTGAACAGCAGGAAGAGAAGTAAGTTTTTCCTAATATAAGGCCTCAGGTTAAAGACCCCAGTAGAAAGGTTTGGGGGCAGTTTTCTGAGCTGTGCTCCTTCACAGGTAGAAAGAATCCCAAGTTCAACCCTCTTCTAGCTTTTCAGTAGTGGTGAAAATGCCCAACCCAAGTAAGTCAAAATCCTTGGGCTGAGGCAAACCCTTGAGTCAGTGTAAATTACAAAGCCAAAAAACCAGCAAGAATTCCACCTCCTGTGAGCTGGAACAAGCATCTCAAGAGCTGCAGCCAGCCTCTAACCTCACTCTGGTCCAGGACATGGCAAGAAACCAGCAGCCATTTCCTCCAACAAACAATCCCAATTAAAGACCAACTAAACACAGTTTCCAATTTACATTCCTAGACTGGCAAGAAGATAGTCCACAGCTACAGAAGCCTTTACTGACTGTAAACTCAGACTAAAAATTAAACCTGACTACAGATTCCAAAACTCCTTGAGCTCCCTCAAAGTTTTTTGCGGGAATGCATGCACTCCAGGTAAAATTAATAGATGAAGCTCTACCGGTATAAAGGTTTATTAAAGCAGAAGCCAAGTCTAGCTCACAAGAAAAATCTCAGGATGCTAAAGCCTGATGATGATGAAAGGATCAAAGCATGACAGTTTTTAGACTTAGAAACTGTCATGCACATTCCACTTTTGCCAACTCCCGAAGACTCACAATTACAATGTAAATCACAGAGGCATTTCTCTTTAAACCCATCACAAGAAGTCCTCTGCATCTGTGACTAACCTTGTCATAGTTAGAGAATTTATCCCAAGGCAAGTACTTCTCCATCTGCCAACAGATGCAATATAAAAATATGGGATGCATCTGCAATCCTCATCACAAGGGCTCCTCCTCAGGAACTCCATTCATCTACTAATAAATGTAATGGGGTGGTCTTCTTAGGGAGACCTTCCAATTTCCTACAGTAGGACAGAAGACAGAGACCACACTCCTTAAAAAAAACCACAGAGGCTTTTGAATTAAGAATTTGAGAAACTTTGACATCTAAGAGGAACTTGTAATCACAAATGGTCCTGTGCCACTAGTTCTGTAGCTTGACTAAAAGCCCTAAGTGTGTAAAATTAAATGAAAAGCAAAACCCTGGGCTCTGCAAGCCTCAACAGATGCTCTGAATGTTTTCTCTAGAATACAAGACTAGGGCTGCCAACGTTTCTGACCTTATAAATGGAGAGGAGTGGATTGTCCATGAACTTTTAAAAATACAGAGGAGGAAATCTAATTTTAGACACTGTGGTCCAGTATGTTTACTTTAGGATTTCAGATGTAAACAGTGATGGAAAAATGCTCTGGCTTGTCCTTTGTCTACAGATAAATCTTTGGTATCCAAGTTCCATGGTGTAAAAATTCTCTTTGCCCTAATCTTCTTCATTAATGAAAGAGCCCTTTTAAGCACTGTGATCTCTGAATGTGGGTGAGAAAGTGCTGTAAGGCAAACAATGCCTTTAAAAGTGGTTTTGCCCAGAAGACATTAAACCCCTCTTAGTAAAGCATATCTTATAAAAGGCAGCCTACAGGATAACTGGCCCTTTTAAGGGACAGGAAAATTCTAATTCAAACCAGCAGTTCATGGCAGCTGACAAAAGAAGCCAAAAAAGAGCAGATAGCCAGACTTCATGCCCTTCCTCACAAACATCAGCCCTTTGTATTAGAAATTCATCCCAGCATGAGGCTTTGGGAACATGTACACTAGTAGTTTTCTACTTTTGCCTCAAGGTTTGAGACCTTCCATCACTTCACTCCTGCTCAAAAACCTGTTCCCTTAGGAAGAAACATTTAGATGTGGGGATACACTGCCTCAATACCAGCAGAGCTGCGAGACACTCCCCACTATTCCACCCTGCAATAAAGTTTCACTCCCCAGCACATGCCACAAATGAGCAATTAGACCTTAGGCTGAACAGCCCAGTACTCCCCTCAAGCAGCAAGACTGATACAATGCATGAACACTTCTAACAGCAATGCTCACTCCCAGCACCTCTGTTTAAAGGGGACTCACGGGGAACACAGGACAGCTCCTTCATTCCTCTGTTCTGCACTCCCACTGAGCGAGTCCACCTGCATCAGTGCCCTTACCACCATGTAATAAGAATTAACTTGTGACTTAGCTTTGCTCAAGTCACTAAAACAAAAATCTATACATGTTAAGAAAGCTCACAATTACACTGCTCTATTACAGCATTAAAAGTGCCAGCAGGAGCAAGGAGTCAGTGCTTTCTGGAATAACCAAGCCAAGAAGCTTCTGCAGTTTCAGCTGTGACCAGCTCAGTGACTCCAAGCGAAGACACACCTGTGGGTATGCGATGCTGGAGAAAATGATTGCCAGCCCTTCTCCTCCTCCCGACTACAATTCTGTTGTCCACTATTCTCAGCCACCAGTTTAAGTACTTCTAGGCCAAGATCTAAACATGCGGGTTCTCATGAAACACTATCAGTTTAAAAACTCTGACCCAAATTATTTTAATTATCATAAAACTTGAAAAGTTATCATTGGCTTAATCCCAGTGATCTGCTTTTCTACAGACTGCAGCACACATATTCAAAATATTTAAGCAAAATATTATTGCTTAAACCTTGACTTTCCCAAATGCTCAAAATCAATAGCTTTCGCTAAAAATGCCAAGTGCTTCTGCATCCAGGAAAACCTGGAAGGCCATTATTACAGCCTCTGCTCAGACTTCAGTCACTTCTGTCCTGACTGGGAGAGGCAGCTGGGAGCCCTAGAGAACCGGGAATCTGCACCAGGCACTGAGGTATTTGCATCTCATGGCTAGGGTATGTGTTATGCTGGAAAATAAAGGAGCCTTCAAGAAGATAAAAACTAGAGACAGACCACAAACTGTATTTTTTATAAAAACTACTTTGAGAAACTTGTGGGAGGTCTGATGCTCTGGGGAAGCTGAATAAGCTAAATGGGGATGGGGCATTATATGGATCTTACTGCTCCAGATGGCAGACGCAGTAGGAAGCCTTGCAAGGCAAGAATTTAAAATGTGTTGCTAAACACAACTGGCAAGGATAGAGGAGAGCTATGACCAGATCCAGGGCTGTAACAACAAGGAATTCAGTTTGGAACCAATTCAGTTTGGACAATCCTGCTGAAATCAAGTAAATACTGAAGTTTTGCACTTTGTCAGTAAGCCAACATGCACACACTGGAACCAAACCACAAGGTAGATAGGTTAAAGCCAAGCTCTGTCCACAAAATCTCACAGACCTTCTAACACTGCACTGATTATATTTTATTTATGGGAATCTGTCTGAAAAGACAGGATAGCTAGACTGCACAAACTTTAATTGATCACTAGAGAGTTTGAAGAGATTAGTTAGAAATTACAAGACAATCTGTAAAGTCAGGGCAGCTTTTCTATGAAGACACCTATATTTTCATGTTAGGCTACCAGTACGTAGAGGAATAAAAATGTATCATTCATTTGCAGCAGACTTTTGTATAGCATCTCAGAAAGGTCATGAGTGTTCTTTGCTCAAGAAGCATTAGGATGCACCCATTCCCTTTCACCTTTGAATGCAGTACTGAAATGAGAGTTGGACATTTAACACAGTAGCACTGATATCTGCCAAATGAATTACAGTCCAATGTCAGCTTCTTGTGGTCCACTAAAATATATATTAACTCAAATGCTACATGTTATATGATCTCTTGCTCTCTCAGAATTCAGCTAAAGAGCTGTGAATGTAACCCACTAACAGACTTTAAGGCAAATGACCTTTTGCATATTTACAAATAAAAACTATCTTTGATATTCAAGCAAAATAAATATGTACTACTACTTCTGAGCTAAGTATCTCTGCACAAGAGATCATCAGTTTTAAGTATCTATTGCACTGTCTCTTGTTGGTAAAGTACATTTGACCTTGATCAAGACAAAAGTTTCAGTACTCTTTTGTTACTAGAACTGAGCAAGAATAGTTAGAGGATGATGCATCTCAAAGGACATGTTTGCACAGTGTAAATATATAAATATGCTTTTGTGCATAAATATTTAAGAAAACTGGACTACAAAGATTACTTCTGTATGAACCCCCAAGTGTCTTCAGACGTGAAGAACTCCTATTTTGTCTTGCATTTTCTGTCTTTATATAATGTGTTTGACTACTAAATTCAAATAATAAAGTTTGCTTTTGAAAAAAAAAAGTCATAGCTCTGCCAGTGTCAACGACTGCTGTGGCACACAAGTCAGCACTGGGCAGCACAAACATCTGGCACACATCCATCCCCCAGGCTGATTTTGTGAGCAAAGGAGAACATGGAATAATCACACAGAAGGCAGGCACACTTCTCACACAGCAAACCAGCCATACAGTGAGAGACACCTGTCACTGCTCCCTGTGTGGGTGACATCCCCTAGGTTCAGCATATTTAGGAAGAGCTTACTGCTGTCTAGAGACAAAAATTCAACTCAGCTTCTGGGAGAGGCAAGGTTTCATGGTGGGGGAAGACAAAACAGCACATGGAGACAAACATCCACCCAACCACCCACCATTCCTGGTTTCTTCAGCAGCTAGAAGATGCACACCAGAGAAAAGGACAGCAGAGCTAAGGTGTCCCCACCACAGCCTGTTCTGAAGCTACTGTGACAGCAGGCAGCACCTTAGGCCTTGGTATTGACTTTTCTTCAGAGAATCCCCACATCCCCACCCCATCCATCCGAAGCTGTGGATGCTGCCTCCACAGAGATGTTCAATCAAGTGTTCTCTGCTAAACAGCATTCATTCATCTGAGGGGCTCTCTAAGTGCTGGAAGAAAGTGGAGATGAAACTTTCTCTGGGAAAGCAGAACACAATGGGATCATTAATTGCTGCAGGAATTCTGTAGCTGTTGCTTCACATTACTAAGGAGGAAACTGGAGACTAGATATGTGCATCAATCAAACAATGCAGCTTATGTAATAACATTCCTAAAACACTGCAATTTCATCAATAATGACTCCATGTTAAATACTTGCAGGGATTATTGACAATCCACAATATATTACACAAAATTACATCTTCCATAAGTATGGTCAGCATTGGATGGATATAGGAGACTTTATCCCACCAAAAAAATCATTGAACCTTTGCTGGTTAAAAATACAGAAAAAAAAAATCCGTGAAATGAAGTTATTGCGATTCCATGTGCAAACCCCCAGAGAAATTAAAACACTTTGTTACTGAGCAAAAAAAAGCTCAAGAAACATAGAAGTAAGGGTACTTGAGCAGAGTTTTCAAAAGTAGGGCTTGTTGAGGAGGGCAGACCTGATCAAACTGATGCAGATGGGATTTGACTTGGGAGTTACAGGAATATGCATTAATAAAATTCTAGTGAACAATATATCTCAGTTTTAAGACATCTGATACACTCTGAGTGGCAAGCACTAAACACAATTTGTGACTCCTATTTGTTTAAACTCTGAACTGCAGACAGAATAAATACAAAAGAAGTATGAGACAGAAAGAAATGAAATTCCACCACCAAGTTGAAAAGCCCTGCATCCAAATTCAGAACTTCACAATGTCGAAATAAGGCCACGTTACTTCTGGTATTCTTTATTAAAAATACTGCTGTACACATGAACAATGAAAACAGGATTAAAGATGAGTAACACATACTGGGATCATGACATTAGAACTTAACATACTGGTGCTTTTTAGGGGAAGCAGTTGACACCTGAATTACTGAAACAAGGGCAAATCAAAAATACATAGGTACCCTCAACAAAATATTTACAATATAGTAAATACAGCAACAAAATTTAAAACCGGTACAAAAATTAAAATTACCAACATCAGATGATTTCAAAGGTTGTCCCTTCTGTGCTTTTAGCTGTAAAAAACAGGAAGGTCAGAAATAATTTTCCCATCTGGGAGGGCACATCCTGGTGACTCTTCTTTTACAAACAGTTACACAGTTCTTCCTATGAATCAAACTACAACTTTAGGACAACCTTCTAAATGGAATTAAAATGGGGTAGAAGGGCTCTCCCCCAAAAAACACCCAAGCTGAACTTCAGACTGTTCAAATAATTCCCAAATACAAATCAAATAAAATAAATAGAAAACAAAGCTCAATTTCTTTTTAATTTCATGTGTTACCTGACACCAAATATTTTCTGGCTGACATTATGTATGAAAACTTATTAGCTGTCTACCTTTTTATTTTTAAACCAAGTCCTGAGGTTACTAGGGGCTGAAGCAAACTGACATTATGCAAATACACACAGGTTTGCAATTTAGACATGTCTTGCAGAGGGTGTGCTGGTCTAAAAAGGATGAGAATTCAAGCCCTATTTTACCCCTGCCTTACACTTCCACAAAATATTGGTCCACAAATTAAATTTTCAAAGGTTCCCAAACCCCACAACTGAACAGATGATCCCCTTTCATTTTCAAAGAAAAAAATACTGGAAAAACCTCAGCCCGCTTATAAATTAAGCATTCCATATTTCTTCTAGAATACAAGTACTTCTTTTTTTGTACAAAAGAATTACAATATGATTTGTCAAAAAACATAGAAAAGACAGCTGCTCTTCCTCAAATACATGAGCTAATGATAAAAGACTGTTCTGCATGTTCACTTTTCAAAGTTCCTGTTCCTTTTATATTAAAAAGAACATTCTGGCAACTGTTATCATTTGAATATTAAACATTATGTTCCTTTTAAAATTGCAACAATAATTGATTTTTAAACTCAACAACTGATGCTACTTAATGTGGATTCAACCACATTTTCTAAAATGTGTAAAGCATGTCCCTAGTCTTCAAAGCTTTCGATGTGAAGAGAGTTGCTTTTTTCTTGATGCAAGTCTCAAGGCGGAGAATCATTTTAAAGCTTATAAAAGTGGACAGAGAAATATTAAAAACTTCTCTGAAAACTACAAATATTGAGAATCATTAAAATTGATGTCAGTAACATCAGTTGCAAGTGCTTAGAGTCTGTCCTGACCTTTTGAGTTTCCACATTTTCTTCATGGTGAGCACCCAGTGCTATTAAAACATTCAGTGCTGGGAAAGGATAGATACAGTCTTCACTACTGCTTTAAGAAAGGAAATTCCTACATATTTGGCAGTCTTCAGTATCAAAGTGTAGGTGTTTAACTAGAAATCCCATGAATACCCAAGTTTGGAGACAACTGCATGTCCAAAAATTAGAAAGGTAATTGAGGAGCAAAATTCCAGACTTTTGAGACTGAATTACTTCAGGAATATTCATGTGTTGAGTATTAGCAAAAGTAATATTACTTTGGGCTAAGCAGTGACTGCAAAGGCACAGCAGATCATTATCCCTCCAGATTCAGGCCGTAAAACTTGAAAAGCTCTTGATGCCAGACAACTGCTGTGTTTAGTTAATCTTCTTTTAACAGTGTCTTTGTATCTGTATCCAGTGTAGCGTACCATAATAAAGCTGTGGTTCAAAGAACAGAACTTTATACAAAAATTATACTGTAAATAACCTAAAGTAATACACTCCTGAAACTTCAGGCATTTAAACAATTTCTTTAAAAAAAATCTATTAAAAAAATTGCATAAATGTAAATGCTTCTGACTACCAGGAAAATGTACAAACAATTTTTAAAAGGCGCTGGTTGTGTTTAGAGCAAGTTTGATATGCTCCTTAAATTAAAGATGTTTCCCATTATGCTGTTTTCGTCACTTTGCTTAGACAAAGTTTAAATCAAATGACAGGGGACTTTTTCTTTCCTTTTTAGTCAATTCACCAATACTTCACTTGACTGGTTTTAAAAAGTTGTTTTTTCTCACATTTCTTTGAGCTAACAGTGGGTGGCATACAGAGCTTGCATACAACACACTTTTACAGAGGTTACGAACTAAACGGTCATTAATAGAACACAATTTCTATTAAATTATTTACCTGGTCCTTTATGCTATTCTGGGTGCAAATAATATCAAAAATGAATAAATTTTGCTATATCCTCAGTGACAAAAATGTATCCCAGAAATGTCCTTGCAAAGAGTTTCCCTTAAGTATACAATGTGGCAAAACTTCAGAGATCAGAAAAGTCTTAAAAAAATTAAAATTAGTGCATATACAAGTGGAAAAAATAAAAGTAGGAACATCATGCACCTGATGTGTTCCTTAATCTAAAATAAATTCTTCACAGATAAAGCCTCCAATGGCAGCCTTAGCTCTAGGATAAGTGAAACATTCTTCCCTTCAAGTAACAGTGTACCTGACTGAAGTGCAAGCAGCTTTGCTCATCTCCTGTTTGTTTCCCAAATGTGAAATGAGATGACAACAACAATTCAGCTGTAGTGCAATTTGCTATAGGTTAAGTTCCTCAGCAATGTCCTGCATGCTTTCAGCAAATACTACAACTGACCATTTGCGGCTGCAATCAGTTCTTGAAAAGTATTTTCAAAGCAGCGTTTTAAATCGCTGTAAGTTACCACAAGTACACTCTTCTCATCTCTGGAAATGAGGCTTATTTTTTCTGGCACACCAGCATCTAACTGTAACAAGAATGCAAAAGATAAAATAAAAGAAGTGTGAAAGAAATGGCAAAACATTTCCCCAACAACAAAAGCAATCAATTTCTTAGCAAGTACATTGTTATAGTGCAGTTCAAATCCACTATCAGGACACAAAGGAAGAATCTGAATTGCACCACAACAACATGCTTGCCAAAAAATGGAGACATTTTGATCTTAACCTGACGGACACTCCAGGCCTTAGGACTAGATTATCAATGTTTCCTTCCCTTTCCACAAAGCTAGTAATCCTGTAATGCTATACTTCCCTGTGTAGAAAACCTGGCAAAATTTTCATGTACTTCCTGACGAACAAAACTGAATTTGACATTACATTTGCGCACATGATCCACAAGCCTAAACGTCAGGTAGGCAATTTACTTCTTGTCCACTCTGAAATGAGATAATGGCTAGATCAGCCCCAAGTAGCCTGAAAACTGGTAGAAACCCAAACCTCACATTTTTGACAGTACTGGAAACAAACTAAACTGTATGGTACACATAATCCCTTAGAAATAAAAAATTACTTTGGTATAATCCATAACCAAATGGATAATTTGGGGTTGAAGATCAATGTTTGTTCCACATTTCTTCTCATGGCTTGTTCTGACTTCTCAGATTCAATATGCACTTTTTTTATATATCATTAGATCCTAATTTCTAACAGAGGAATATCCTGCTTTACATACTGAAGCCTATTACATCACTGTTCCTTATGTTCTTCTCACTGTGCAAGAAATGTTCATCAATAGAGAGCTGTCAGACTCTCTTTATTATGCAGAATTTTTGTATTTTTTAGTCAATACGTTGATAGTTCCACCACAGTCTTTCTTATTCCAATACAAAAGGTGGGGCAGAGACAAGTGAGATATGACACTATCAATCCATTCTTTGGAAATACAACCCCAGCAGGTTTATAATTATGTATAATATTGTACTGTTATAATAGCGTACTACTATTGTATTATAATATTGTACTGAATAGAAAAACAATGAAATTTGTCACAGAGATGTTCCACTAGCTGCTGTCTGGAGCAACACAGCAAGCTAGCAATTGCATTTCTCTTCCAAAGTAATGTTTTGAGTGTAACCTTAAAAGCTGGAACTGCCACAATTTAAAGCTGCTGCTTTGTGAATGGTTTCAGAAGGACGAAAGCAAGCCAATTAGCTTCTAATTTTTGTAGAGTAGGATAAAACCACCAGTGTCTTCCAACATCCATTACAAAATATTAATACAATTAAGGTGTTTGTGAAATATTGTCCACTGTTCATTCCTATTAGCATCATACAACAAATCAATGAATTACCTTAATAGAAGGTCTTCCTAATGGAAGCTCTATATTAAGAAAGCCACACTGCTAATTACAAACATCAATATTTATGGCTTTCTTTCCTCCTGTGGATGCATAAATCAATATTCTCAGCTGAAAAGATGCTCAAAACACCACATTGAAAAGGAAATTTTGTTGGTTTGGTTTTTTTAAAACAACATAATAGCTTTCATTCAAAAGGCATGTGTTTGGCAAGTACCAGTGAAGTCCATATAACTCCTACTAGTACTTCTACAGTTTCTGAAGTGCTTTTTAGAGTGTATTTCCAAAGCAGAGTTCTGTATGTCTTACATTTTTTGTGTGCTTAGCCCACAACCACAGAAGAGAAGAGCCTCTGTTTAAAAAGGTAAGCCATGAACATTTATAGAACAAGGCATTCTTTGACATTGTCTCTTACCTGACCTATGAATTCAGGACTGTCCCCTCTTGCTACAGTACTGTATGAGTCACTGCTTTCAAATCATGATGGCATTTCAATGCCTACTTGAATGTCAACATGCTTTCTTTTTGATTTAGCCTCAATCCCTTTAATGTCCTTTTTAAAGTGATTACAGACACCAACCAGAAAGATAAAAAGGAGGTTAAAAAATGCACAGCAGTGGTCTAATAGGAGGTTAGAAACCCTGACAATTTTAGAAAAATATTTAACTGCACAGTTATTACACATCAAAGGATCTGAACATATTCTACTTTTCTTGGACAAGAAAGTTGACTATCCTAGTTCTAGAAAATATTGGGAACTACAACTGTGTATTGTCAGTGTCTGCATCACCATTCTGTACCGAGCAAGTGAAATTACCAAGCAGCTACAAAAGCAATAACAAAAAAGTTGCAGCATCTTAAGTCTCCCATGGATTATTGAAGTTTGGCAAAACGATGTAAAATAAGTTGTAAGCCGATCCACCAATGAAAAAAATAATCAGCTCACATACTTTTTAATTTATGGAGCAAGACAAGTTCTTCCTCTACTGAAGATCTTGTGGTCTCTCACACATCTCCTGCTATTAATCATGAGAGTGCTCAGATAAAATTCTGCTAGTGGTGCAGCCCTTAGAAAACTGCAAATAGCTTTGTTAAGTCAACCTTGGAAAACAAAGGGCTGGAGAGGCTAGGGAAGTTATTATAGAAGTGGACTTAACATTTTAAGTCACAGAAATTTTCCAGCACTGTCCATGGCAATGATTTTGCACAAATTTATGTTGCAGTTTCCCTCCTGTCTCCTACTCGAGTCAGCACAGTTTAGGAATGGATCTTGCCTTATGACCATCCTTTGTGATAACTACCAGGAGAAACCTCCCCCACTTAAAGGAGTATTATGGATCCTTTATGCTGTGTTGAAAGACCAGAGTAGCATAAAGGGACCAGCATTGCTTATCCACAGTAATCAATGCATTCTAGGATGAAAAGTTAATATTGTATCTCACACTATATTAACAAATTTTTAATATTCATGTACTAGTTTTATTTAAGATATCCATAGATGTTGGAATATTAGCTTAGTGAATACATGGTTTTAATCCAAAATGGGGAAAATAACCACCAGCTAAGCCAATGGCATTAATTAATGGCACTTAGTGCCAACTTGCTTTGCAGTGGAATACTCTTTTAAAGAAAGCTAACCCAATCAAATGTGTAAAAGCTAACCGAAGTACAGTGTACCTTGTTAAGACATGAGATAATGTGACTGAGGTCAATCCAAGGAGTACCCGCTTCTGTCACCTGATGGAAAAGGTGATCTCGAAAGAGCTTTAGTAAATACCTGTCTCCAGTTTCTGACCACGTTGGGTCCTTCTGAAACCTAGTGAAAAACAAATTCTCATATTAAAGCTCAGTAAGTTAAGTAAAATCAAACCCCACAGATACAAATGACACTTCAACCTCAGATGAGTAATCTTATCACACAGCTAATCTACCTGCTATAAATTGCAATTAAATTAGTCCCCCCCATCATAAACAGAAGATAGCATACTCAAAAACTTTCTCAGCTGCTTGAGCACCTAAAGCTAATGCCTTCCAAGAGCCACCAAAAATAATGGAAGAAAGCAAAAATTATCTGCAACAAGTTTTCCATGTAAAACACATGTAGAAGCCTGCATTATAAACATAACTAAATTTATGCAAAAGGATGGAAAACAGACAATGAATACTTCATTTTGATGTAGTTAGTGAATAAAAAACAAGGTGAAAACTCACTAGCTTAAAACCAGTATCTACACCCTTTGCTGCAGTTAAAGCAAGCTATGGATTTCCTCCAAAACTACTGCCACTCACAAGAGAAACCATACTAAATACAATGAAACAACTTCAGTATATCTACTTGTAGCCTTCTCCTGTCTGCTTAAAGTTTTGGTCCAAGCTGCTTATCTGATTTTTCTCAAGTCTTCTTAAATACTCATTTCTCTATGGGCAAACATGGGGGGAAAACAGCTTAAATTTATGAAGGAAGAAAGTGCATTGCAAACTATGTTTTACATATTCTAAACCACAAAAATAAGTATTTCTTACTCTGGCCTCTCATTGATTGTTCCCAATTTTGCTAGGAGCCTAAACAACCTTCCATTTTGCACCTCCTAGAAAACAAGAAAAAGGTTATTAAGAGTGTCTGAAACAAAATTTAGACATTTACTTGCAAAAGATACATGGTAATAATGCCAGTGAACCACTATTATTTACAAAGGCTTATTAATTCAAAGAAGAGGGTATTATTTTTCAGACAGATATCAAATTCATTGTATTATGTATCAGTAGTCCAGTGCTCATTTTAGCACTTCAAATTAAAATGTGAAGATTCAGCAACTAGTGATACCTCTCTGTCCCAGCAGGAACTGGACCAGGCAATCTATTTCTTTGTGGAAATGTAAGTCTAATCTTCTGCCAGCCTACACAGGTATGCTAAAATACAGCAAGTTAGACAAAGAAGAATATGGGTTTTTTTATATACACACAGACGCATACAGAGTTACCAAGAAATGCAGAAGTATGCAGTACACCACCTTATTTCAGGTAAAGATGAGAAGAAAATCTACCAGATCTGTTTTCCAGAAATGCTTTCTAGGCCATTATTAGTAAATATTTAGCAGCAATATCATCAAACTCAAATGATAATTGATTGCAAAAATAATTTTGAAACAAGTTTTTTCAAAGCAGTTCAAAGTCTTAAAATTGAGTATAAATGCTGAGTCCATAAATGACAAAAATAAAGCAATGACAATGAGGTCACACAGAGGCAGAACATCAAAATTATAGTTGCTTAGCACGCATGCAACTGAAAGTTGATTTAGCGTGTTTTTCCACACCACTCAGGATGCAGTAAGAACAGTAACATCCTAACTTACATTAAACAAAAAATTAATTCACAGTGTAAATCAAAGCTGTCAGGAAAAGATCCTCTCTAATATTATTGACCTTCTGCAATGGCCCAGGTCTACAACATTATTCATGCTAAGATGAATCTAATTCCATGCATGATCATATTGATTTCAACTGAATTCAGTCTGGAGTAGATTACTGTGCACAGCTAGGTAAATAAAGTGGGTCAATGTGATAACAGCCTGACCTTGGACAACCTATAGGTTGCAGAGTACTATTAATAGTCTAAAACCACACTGGAGAACAGCTTGTACCACAACAGTAGCTACACTTAAAGAGACTGACATGGAAAACCAACCCTGTCCAGCTGGCCAAGGTCTCCTATTTGGTATAACTACCAAATTTATTTTTGGCATGTGGTCAAATACTCAAAAGCCAAAACTACATCTGTGTTAAGTTCACTGCCTTGCAGATTCCTAGTGAATGGTGACACAGCTGAGCAACAACACAGGCACGAAGTCTCCAAGAGGCCTCCCAGCAGGCCTAGCAGCCTGTAAGGAGGGAGACACTCTCCACAGGGCTTATAAACTGAGGCATGGACTGCTATTACATCAATATGATGAATGTAAAAGTGAGGAAGGAAATTAATAGTATAACAGGGTTACTGCAGTGTGAAAAGTGAGTGTTACAAAGATGTTAACTACATATAAACCACTTCCTGCATCAGAAGTCCCCAAGCTACAGATGACTCCATGCTTGGAGAATGAGAAAAAAACCAAAAAAACCCCCACACATGGTAGTCTAATACTCCCTCTAAAGCATTTGCTTTGGGACAAAAATGAACAGAAGGTATCAGACTAGACTTAAGAGATATGTATCTCTGATGTTAATGGAAGGAGTCTCATAGTATGAACAAGTTACAGTGTGACAGCTAATTAAGAAGTGGTATTTATCACTGTCAGTTAAACAGCTATTGCCAAACTGGGGGCTAAGCAACAACTTGAATTTGTAGTACCTCTGCCCACCTGCCAGTGATAAGTAACTGCTCAAACAATGTGACTAAAAATAAAGAAATTTTAATGCTGATCACAGGGCAATCTCCATCTTTGCTATGGGAAAGAGCCCATCTGCCCAGCTTTGTGCAGGCATGTAGGCCACCCTAACAACAAATGATCTCAAACATCTCTGGAGAAGAATTAGTAGTTGATTCTGACAAAGTGGGCAACCAGCATCTAGAGGTACAACAGATACCGCTTTCTACAGCTCCTTGCTTCTGATAGATTTCAGCATCTTTCATCAAGGAGGAGAAAACTGTTCTCCAACAGGACAATACTGGAGAAATCAAGAGAACTGAGTCCATCAGAATCCCAAACACTGGCCTACTATCTCTTAAAAAGTTCTCAGGGACGGGTTATAACGGAGTAGAATCAGAGGACTTGATTAAATCCTTGTGTAATACCCTATCCCACACATTTTCAGGGCCATAAAAGCACAATGTATCTCAGTCCTGGTAGAAATCCTGCTGTCAGTTGCTTCTGACTAACAGACCCTCTTTCCTGGTGTACAAATAGACCCTGACTTGATACATAGTACATATTTCTTTTATAGCTAGGTACTTGATACCTTGACTGAACACCACAGACCCCCACACAGCAAGAGCGCACATTTAGGAAAGCTGAACATGGTATCTCCATGAATTAGAATTCATTCAGAAAGGAAAACATATGTGACCAGGGACACCAAAATCCAAACCTAAAAATTTATGGGGTTTTAGCACACATTACATGATCTACATGACATACATGGCCCTCTTTACTGAGAATGGTAATTTAAACCATGCTATAAAGAACATAATTTCCCCAAAACGACTGGTTGAAATGAAGATGCTACTTCACACAACTGAGGACATCTTAGAACTAGGAATTCTTGCAGCTTTGGAGCTTTCAAAAGCCTGAGCTTAGAGTTGTCAAGCCTTCAGGCAGATTACTTAGGTTAATAAACAAACAGGAGGAAAAAAAACCCAGAAACAGAAATCAGTAGAAAACATTCAGTTTTAAGGTACAGCTCCAGGAATACTGACTACAGATCTTTCTGCAGGAATTACTACATGGTTTACCTTTGCTAGGTCTTCTTCTATAACATCATTTCGCATCTGAGCAGCATCCAACTGAGTATAAAATCGTGCGCCAATCATAGGCATGATATCATTTACACTGCGAAGTCTGTTTTGGTCAGTCAGCAAATACCTGCCAAAATAACCCAACCACCAAAAGATTACTTTCTGCAAATGCCAAACATTATATTCCATTATGATATTATAACTATTTATATTTTTGTATTCAATACACAAAGTTGACAATTTTTATGTTTCTCAGAAGAAGATACCATCAAGAAAACACAATTAATTTGCATGTATACATTAAGTCAGTCATTTATACAAGACAGGAGTATGCTTTCACAAAACTGTGCAGTTCACGCCATTCAAACAGCACGAACATTTACAAAAAGAGAGAAGGATGCAGATTCAGAGGGCAATGCAATTGTTTTTCAAATAAGGAAAGGGGAAAAGACTTCTACTTTTCCCACTCAGGCTGCAAGAGGGAAAAAGGCTGACTACATTGAAATGACACAAAAAGAATATGCAGCCAGAAAAAGCTAGCACTTAACCTTTCAGCCAAAAAGTCAGTGTGCCTATTTCTCAGTACCTTCTGAATCTGTAAGATAAGACTAGCATATTGCTATTGCAGAGAACATGCAATGAAGCCCAGTATTGAAGACAACCTAAAATGCTTGTTTTGTTTACACTCCTAAATCTTACCAAGAGCTTTACCAGCATTATACAAAAAAAATTATATCAATGTTTAACAGTGCACTGACCATAAAGAAAACTCAACAACCGCAGATTTATTTGTAATCTTTCTTGCATTTAAAAATACCATTTGACTTTTGCATAAATAAAAAGCACTGCATTTTCCTTTAAAAGATTTATTAAACAAACTTACAAAATCAGATTCTTCAGGTCAGAGGAATAGTTGATTGTCACCAGTTCCATTGCTTTCTGCAAATTCTCTCTCTGAATTCCTGATAAAGAATTGCAAGCCAAAGCCAACACAACTTTCCCCAGGGAGATCAGATCTGCTTGCTAGTAGGAAAAACACACACAGGTAAGATTCTTAGTATAGATAAATACTACCTATGGTACTAGATGGTGTTAAAGACAGACAGTTCTTCAATAACCTTAGAAGAATTTGAGCAACTAAAGTAAGTACTATTCAAATCATAGTTCAATATGATTGCTCAAGTTGCAGTAGTTAAAATGTACAGAAGAAAATCTGTCCTGACACCTAGCAATTTTTAAGTACTATATTTATCTTTGAATTATTAAAATTTTCCTATTTTTAGTTTAAGGACAGTACCAGAGAGAACTGTGTACTGAGCAGAAGCTCTGTAATGAGGTTCGCTGAGCCACCCACCTGCTCAATGCTGACAAGTCAAGGAGTTGGTGGCAAACAGAACAAGTCTTCTCAATATGAGATGTAGAAATAAAAGGATTATTTGTTAAACTGAAACCAGCATTTTCTGCATTCATATCTTTTTAATCTAGCCATCCAGTGTGAATTTCATACTGGGATCCACACCACATTCATCTACATGATATCACCATTTTAACAAATTGCTCAAATATTTTTATCTCTGATGGACAGTGTGAAAAGATCTGAACTGTGTAAAATAACTAGACAGGCCTGTATGGCTGCCAAACCAAACAGCATCGTGTGCTATGAAGAAACCTTTGCATTACTAAGCACTTTTGTTAAAAGCAGAACTGCTCTTACAAGACAAATGCTGGATATAGCCTGCTTTGCTGTAACAGAAAATTCTGCCAGTATTAATAGCCAGCCATGAGAAATTATTTTGAAAAGCTGCAGAAGATTTTAAAGCCCACTGCTAAAAGCAAGAACTTAATTTAGTAGCAAACAATGACATTCATAGGAAAAGTCGAAGTGATTCTTTCCATGGAAAAGCTTTCAGCTGCACACAACTTGGCTAAACTTAAAAACACCTGCAGCCTTCCATGCTGGACATGTCTCCGAGTGAATTTAACAGTCAGCTATAGATATAAAATTGGAATTGTTTTGGGTTGGTTTTTTTTTTGTTTTTTTTTTTTTTGAGAAAATAAGATATTTTTACAAAACTAAAAACATAAAAGCTACTAGTAATTGACAATGTCAGTTCCATAGCCTAGAGCAAGGCCAAGCCATTTAGCAGAGAATGCAGTCAAACCAGGAATCTACCTTCCGTCATTTCAGTAAGAAAGGCTAAAAAATCCGGCGGCATTAAAAGTTCTGGTTAGAATTTGGCAGCTTTAGAAAACTGTTGTGATGGTGAACATTCCACAGCCCCTCACAGGTCTTCCACCCAGAGGCATAACCACACCTGCTGCCTCTGGCTGCAGTAGCTGAGCAGAGCCTTCCCTGAAGCCACGTCTCCCAGGTGCTGAGGGAAGGGAAAAAATACCAAACCTTTCCAGGTCTCTCAATGCCCCTGCTGTTCCTATATCCAGTATGATTAAGCAGCACAATTTGAACATGGATTCACAATACGCCAGAAGTTAAAAAGCATATCATTCTTGTAGCTAATGAAGACAGAAACAGGATGTGGAAAATGAGACAAATAAGGACAAAGTGTTTGAAAAGGAGGTGGGACTGGCATTTGCTAGACTATTTCCTAAGCAACACAGAATTTCTGATATTAGCATTCCTTTTTCCTTTAGTAAAGAGACATTAATCAGAGCAATAAACCCCCTTTTCAGTGTGAACTTGCTTCCACTAATAAGTAGTGAATTTCAGCAGCAAGGAACACTGCTATGGTTCTAAACAGAGGACTTCTGCCGGTGCAGTATCTAGAAACGTGTGTCACCTGAGACAATGGCATTCTCATTATGATTTTTTTTTCTCCAAAAAGTCCTAGAAGAAATATGCATTTCTATTAACCACAGTGGTACTTCTTTCTGCAGTCCTCTACTTTATACTTAGTATCTTTCAACTTTTAGTCATTCATAAGCATATAGCCTATATAAATTCTGTATCATCACACAATCCTGAGACACTGAAAACATACAGGCAAGATCCTATGCAAATTCTGTCTTCCTTTGCATAGGTGCTTTCATAATACAGATTGCATTAGATTTTAGAAATGACTGAGAAAGTCTTACATTTAACATCGGACAGGAAATTTTAAATTCAAGATTTGTGGAGTTTTGAGCATTTGACTTGCAACCTTAAAATTTTTCTTGTTTCACAAATTAACACTACCAGAAGAACTGGCAGAGAGGATACGACACCCCAATGCACCCCCAAACACTCAGCTTTCAATTTACAGCTAATGATTAGCTTGTTTTAGACACAAAAGTGGCTTAGATTCATCCACTTATGTTAGGAACTTCAAGCATTCAGTCAAGAGACTGATCAATTTAAGACACAGCTGCAATTCTGTAAGACAATTCAAATTTTGAGCCAGCTGAACTGCTCTCTGGAGGCACTTCACTATTCACTGTTAGCTGAAACCCTGAAAGAAAATGTTATCACAATACCCAATGTTTTAAGTTTTACAAGAGCACAAATGTAATATTCTTCCTGTGTGACTGAAGAATCAGAATATCACAAACTGGAAAAATCCCATAAAGTTCAGGACTTCTGAGAGTCAGATTACTGTTTTAGAGGCAACTAAACTACCATCTGCTGACTCACTCTATCCATTCAGACAGGGTACATGACTTCCCAGGAGCTGGGTTACACCATTCTTTCTGTAAGGAAGCAATCCACATATGCCTATTAAGTCCTAACCTATCTTCTGAAAGTATCAGCAGATTCAGCTCTTACTGTTCCTAGGCAAAGAAAGGTTAAAGACAGCACACAAGAACTAACAGACTTCCTTGCAACAGGAACAGCAGAAATATATTTTTCTGCATTCCTGTAATAGCCTTGCTAGTGCAAGGTACAGATCTATATTAGGTACAATCATTTCCTTGTTTATACTCTCTGTTGTGTTTGCATGCTCCTCTGGATCACATAAGTTCCTTCTGCCACAGATCTGACAGAAAACTTCTGCTATGGTAACTATCAACAGGGACTATGAAGTCATACTAAGTTGATTCTTAACTTCAAGGAAAATCTTTACACCTTCTAAGCACAGGCAGCCTTTTGTTCAAAAATGCACCTTGCATGCCAATTAATAACTATTTAATTAGTAATTCAATTCATAACTGTAACCTGTACCAACTTAATTTTTATCTCTTGAATGCTTTGTAAGTAAGGATTTTATCAGCACTTAGTTCATTGATAGAGCTATTAAATAGCATTCACTAAAAACCAGCACTAGGGGATAAACTCAGAAACAGACCCCTTCATTAATGTATCCCTGTTACCAAGTCAATTTTAAGCATATCAAGTGAGTAATTTAAATGTTAATTGCATAGGTACTCTTTCTTTTTTTTTTTTGTATTAAATAGGTTATGTGCCACTATGCCAAATGCCCTAGAGATACCTCAACCTTTTTTTATACACTTGATTTTACCAGCCAGACATGTAAGCTATTAAAATAAAACTTTTTTTTTTTTGACAGGATCCATTTTCCAGAAACACTTTGAAACCAACACTACTTTTGATTTTGTTTTGTTTATCCTGATCCACTGCCATGCTTGGATCAGTATCAGCTCATCCATACTCCAGTTCTGTGGATTCACATAAAAGGATAAGTTCTGGAATTGTCCTTAGAAGTACCTCCAAGTTCCTACATTTTGGTGGGTTTTTTTAGAGTCAATATTAGTACTTGAGACATCTCTTCAAACTAGTTTCTTTAAATTTGGGGAGGTGCATGTGAAAATTATTTTGGTTTGCTAAATTGAAAATATTTGCTTTAAGCAAAAGTAACTTTATAGCCCTTCTTAAAACAGTAAAACTTATGTTCTCTTATATTTGTAAAGGGGAGGACTTACATTTTATTTCAAATACATAAGTATTTATTAAACCTTTTTACAGTTTCCTGTATCACCATTTACGTTTCCCATCTGTACCTTGCAATTGACTGACACAAGCCTTATGGACTGTGGCAGGGCAGGAAGTCACATGCTGCAGTATATCCAGGTTTAACCCCTGGTTTTCAATGCACCATTCGTAGTTCATTTACTTCTTTTTAGCTTCCTTTATTGCTGCCTTTATGCAAGTCTTAAATAATCATAGAGATTAATTTGTTTAACACAGATTGTAAAGAACAATTGCATTCCTTTTACATAGCCCCTCACTGTTTTGGCCAAAAATCTCTCTTTATATTAACCAAGGGAAATAGTCAGAAAATGGCAAACCCTAACAAATATAGCTTTCTCCATTGAAGACAACAACAAGGAAATGCATATTAGCTGGGCAGTAAACCAAGAGATAACCTACATTTTCAACAGCCACAGGAGTCCCAGAGGAATTCAGGAACTGGGTCATGGATCAAAAGGAAAAAGTATGAGCAGCTGATGCTATTTTGTAATTTTATCTGGCTAGGGCAAACAAAGGTAGAGCATGAGAAATGACTCCTAAATTTCAAGGAATGGACCCAGTCTGGCACCACTGAAGTAAGAAAATGGGAAGTGAAAGCCTAGCCCTTCTAGAAAAAGCAACAAAAGAAAATGCCATACTGTATTTACTAATTGCAGTTTAGACCTTCCAAACTAAGTATTTAGGAGTATTTGTTTTATGGTTTAGCAGAACAACCTAAACAGTTTGAATATTAACAACATGTAAAACATGAGAAGCCATTCCCCCTAAAAAAAATAGGCATTATCAAGCAAGTCAGCTGCCATGTGTTGAGCTGCTATGGTGGTGTTTTTGACAGACTTGTGTACCTGCAAGTATTTTTAGATTTGTATCTTCAAGTATTTTAAATGTTTTTCTTTACTTGAATGCCATAATATCTCAGAAGGATCCCTTTCCAAGCTGAAATTAAAATAGAGAAGTACTTAGATTTAAAAAAAAAACCTCTCATTACATTTTTAGGCATGGAATCCCTTACTTACATGTATTTTCATCTTCTCTCAACTGTTTTCCACTAAATTATTACCAAAAGCCCACTGATACATAGCTGAGTGTGTGTGTGTGTGTGTGGGAGCATGAAATCCTTTGGTGTACTCCTCAAAGCGCACTGAAAACTGCTTTACTGTATCATTAAAAAAAAAGTTATGTTCTAGAACTCCAACAAGTTAGTTTCTGCTGGCCAAAGTTCAAACATTTCAGTTATTACTTAAAGACTCTGAATAAGCAGTTCTCACAGTGAATAAAGTCAATTAATGAAAATAAATCCAACTCCCTACTTAGTCTTTCACTCCCAGTACAGACAGGGTATGTGATGACTGCTGAAGTAACGTACTTTACCCTGAGGGGAAGTTAGGGAAAGAGGCACTCCTGTACACAGTGATGCTCCAGATGACTGTGGAACAGTTTTTGTTAAGTCTAAAGGGGTTCTTCTTAATTCAGGAATTATGCAGAGTCCACGCTTCAGAGAACACCAGGAGAGCACGGAAAAACTAGGAGCCCAAAATAAAGATACACTAGAATCTTTTTGGCACGAGGAGAGGGTCTAAATGCAGTTAATTGAAAGATCTTACTCCTCTCAACACTTAGTTATTTATGTTAAAATCACAAAAGACAGAGCAAAAACTATTACTGAATCATTATTTTTTATCTCTAACACTAAATGTAGGATTTTTCTTCTCCTTCCTTTAGAAACTTTTATTTCCAGTCTTTTCTGACTTAAGTTTGTTAAATACTACAGTTCAACCTGTTCGGTGAGCTTGTTGGAATTTAAGAGGCAGAAGATATCAAAGTGAGCATTTACATTTATAAATTACAAGCAAATTTGAATAGTGTATGGGAGAACCAAGACCAAATCAGAAATGAAAAAATACAGTCATTTACAGATGGATACACTGGACTACAGTTTAATTAAAGTACTTGTCTTCCAAAAGGAATCACACTGGTTTGCAGTAATCCCCTTTGCCAAGCCACCAACCTAACTGGCAGTGTTGTCATACCTGAAACTGAGCCATTAATGCCAGTGGATTATTTTGACTGTTGTCAAATGTCAAAACGTCAAAGATGCCAACACAATTAACTCGTAACCTTTAGGAACAAGAAGAGAAAAGGAAAAATTGCCATTAAACTTTATTGGTTACTCAATTTTCCCTCCAGCATTCATTGAATTGTTTGATATGATAAAAGACATCAGTACTTAGCAAATTACTATGCATCATAAAAGACCGATTTTACTATTTGATAAAATGCACAGACAGCATTCAGTTTATAAATAAATCAACAAATTCCTAAACTGACAGTAGTGGGTCTGATCTGTAGTTTGAGGATAATGTATAAGTCTTCCCAAAATATGTTTAAGAATACCTTTAAAAAACCAAAGTTACAAGCATTAGCACACTACCTCAGGCCAGTTGAGAGAACTTAGTAGCTCTTTATGTATCAGGTGCACAGTCAGCAGCTGCCAGGAACACAGAGCACAGTGAGACCAAATGCTTTCATTACCTTGTTTTGCCTGTTACCAGAATCTTCGTTGGATCCATAACCCTGCACGCCAGTCCTGCTGTGTGAATGGTCCGTAAGGCAGAGCTGAGCTGCACAATATATGCCCATATCAAAGACTCTGGAAGCAACCCCGCATGCTGCCGTGGCAGAGGTCCATCATGCTGTCCTAGAACCAAAACATTGTGAGCATCAATAGAAGGCTGCTGTGCAAAAAGCAAAGTACAACATCTTGAATTATACAATTAACTCACATACTCATTTCATTTAACTCTCAAGAGTCCTTGAAAGACACATTTATGTTGCTTTAAAGGTGAGTTTGGGAATAGATTTTTCTTCATTGGTTGGTTTCACATGGGTTTTTTTGAAAATGCTGACAATCCATTAGGCATTATTTTTATTCTGATATTCAGGGAAATGATGTTTTGAAGTTGACAATGAGCACTGATTGGAAATTGCTCAAAGTAGATGGTACATCAAAATATGCAGCTACTTCAGAAGTAAAAACACCAATATCCTGACACAAAAAGCGTGTACCGCAATAGCTGCAACCTTTTACCTCCTTTATTGCAGGTAGGCTTCTCAATTAAACATTTTCTCATCTAATAAGAAAAAAATAACAAGCTAATTTCAACTTACATGAGCAAATCAGACAAAGATTTGGAAGCTAAACATCACTGAACACAACTTCACTTATGTTCTGCTGTGACACAGCTCCCTGACAAGTCATCACTGCATGACCCCTATTCCATGGGTCATATGAAAGAAATGCATTACTCCCCTTCCAAATGGATTTGTAGTTCTCCTTTCAAAAGTAAGACTCAATCTTTGCAAACACACACTTAAATCCTACATTGCAAACAGTTTGAGTAACACTGAGTCACACATGAAAAAATGAAGATATAGATAACAAATGTTATTTTCAGTATGATGTGTGTAATTCAAGTAAGCTGGTATTGTTTGCCTTGCACAAAGTTGAAGCAGAAGAAAATACATCCAGAGTAAGACAGTACATCTCAATTTAACAAACCACAAGAGATATTTCAAGAGGTTGCCTAAGTACTGATCTTGCTTATTTTGAGACCATTAATATCAGTATTAAGCAAAATCACATAAGCATCTGATTGGTTTTGCTGTGAACTGACTGTGCTCTTCTCTGAGCATTTATTTCTTTTTAGCTTTATTTTTTTTGTTTGTTTGTTTGGGTTTTTTGGGGTTGTTTTGTTTCTTGTTCTTGTTGTTTTTTGAGGTTGGGGTGTTTTTTTCCCTCTTTCCTACACGACCATATCAACACATCTGTGCATTTTATCAAAGTGTATACTTGCATGCATATGCACACACAAAATACATGCACAGTGAAAAAAAGTGGAACACATTCCTGATAACTTTTTACTTGGAAATTTTATTGACTTTGAGGTGATGGGCTGGGAATGTTACAAGCGTTCATTTGTGCTTTGTTTTGTCCATTTTTGAAATTTTAGTTTGCTTTTCAGGTTTAAAATGCTGACTCCTTTAAAAAGCAATAAGCTTGGCATGTCTACTGAAAGCTGAATATAATGAGATAGTGTTTGTTTTTTCTGGCCCCCTGATGAATCATTATGCAAATTGCTTCCCACAAAAACCATCATTCCAAGTCTTATGTAGCAAACTTTTTCCCTCATAACTCTCGCTTCTTCAGAATGACAAAAATTATAATATAAAATGGCTGAGAAGATACAATATCCTGTACTAGTTGAGAATCTCTTTACTACTTGTTGTAGAATGCACTTTATATCTGATGAACAGCAACATGAGTAGTAAGTTTAACAGGGATGTGTATGGATACTGTAAGAAAGTTACATCTGTACAAAGTAAGTCTAAAATAGAAATGTTGCTATCATAACCCAGAGAGAGAGAAGCTGAAACTTGGCAGTTATTTTTGCACATGTATAACAGCACCTGCCCTTTGATTTTCAAATTAAGGCAATGTAACCAAGAAAATATCCAATATACACTGAAAGACCACAGTTCAACACAGCTTCTCCTCATCTATCAGAAAATCTCAAGCAACATTATTTTACTACTGGAAAAACTTACTTGAGGTTACAACCAAATCTAGGCTGCTGCTTTCACACCAGTTGGCTGCACCCCACATTCACCTATGCTAAACATACAAACTAAAACATGGGAAGAATCAGCCTTGAAATGCCCTCTTACATATCTATCTGTTCAAAATAAGCATGATTAAAAGCAGTTCAGTTGGCTCAATGCTGGCTACAATGTATGTCCCAAGAGGCCCATCAGACCTGCTGCAGACAGCACTTGAGTAAGGACCCAAGGAGATGAGACCCAAAAGCTTGCTCTTCAGGCGAAACACACAGTTGGAAAGCTTTCCAAACAGTGCTGAACACAAGGAAAAAACATCACAAGAATATAAGTAAACATTACCCAAATGATCAGAGTATTACTTGAAAAAGTGTTTTTTAAAGAGATTCCATGGTTGATTTGCAAAGGCTTCCCACCACAGGTTGAATCCATGGCCACAAGCAAAATTTCAGACTGTGTTCTTCCCACCTACTGCATGGCAGATTCACCTCTCCCAATAATTTCATCTCTGTGATGTAGAACACAGTCGCTAATGGAAAATATTAAAAATTTAAAACCGGCCATTTCAAAAACACAGGTTATGCATTATTTTTCCTTACCACATTGGGATAAACATAAATAAATAAAAATGCTGACACTTATTTTTAGTTCTGTGGTATGCTGTTGACAACAGAACAAAAAAATTACCCTCTATACCGGTGTGCATGTGTATATTAAGTTTTTGCTAGTTAAAAAAAGCATTCAAATGAAATTCTATTCTCCAGAGCAAGTATGAATCCAGGAATAGTCCTGGGGTGGGAAGTAAGACCTGGGAACACCAGCAGCAGGACATGTTTGACATCATCAGGAACACTGGAAGTGTGCCAAGAAACAGCAATTCTCACACAGTTATGAAGGAAAAAAAAAACCCAATGCAAGATTCAGCTGTTTACTAAATTGAACCTCTCAGGCTTGTAAACCAGTCTTTTACATTTAGACTGTGAATTGTTCAGTGTTTACTTGGTGTTCCTAAGTTAAAGTACTGAAAACAAGACAAATGCAGTAGCCTTCATCTCTCCTTCAGGGAAACTTGGGGTTTGGTTTTACATTTCCCGGTTTTCGATACACAGGAAGGTTCTGAACTACTAGAATGCAGCAGTATTTTTGTGAAAATTCCAAAGCTACTGAAAATTCAAACTTTGAAAAAGTTGCAGCTTTTGGCAAAGGTATTTTAGGATAATTATTAGTCACATACTTTGTCTTCAAAACATCAAGCTGACTTTCAATATTCATATATTCTTACTCCTCATCACACACTATTCATCTAGTCATCACACAACTTATTTCTTTTTCAATGGAAGGGGTATTTTATGAAAAAACATTCAGCACATGGGGATGCAAAAACTGTGAAGTCAGCAGTGAAGTCCATTTTTGTGCATGACATACTACTACTAATGTGTCAAAAGCAAAGCAAGTTTCCCAGACCATGCTTATCTTTAACAGAAAGTACTTGTTTTCTGAAAAACAGAGACTGTGCTGCTGAGAACTCCTTCTAACTGCATGTACACCAATATTTAATTGCTCAGTGTTTAAAAGTAGACCAAAGGACATAACAAAGGCATGCTTATCTCTGCCAACCACAAAAACTCATCAGGACAAACCTTTCTGGCAGCTGTCAATAGTTACTGTTAATTTGCCATGATTTTCTGGCTGTTAAGTTTTAAAGTACATACATTCAGAATTTGGTTTACCATTCAATTACTAGACTGTTAAGAGCAACATTTCAGTACTTTGGGTTAACTTGCTAATGCAAAGAGAACATAATTTTGGCAGACATAAATGCACTAATACGTGCTATAATCTGAAGCTAAGAAATATAAGAAAAGTGGAAGAAAACCAAAAAGTTCCAGAACAACAGATTTAATGTTTAGAGTATGAAGAAGTGTTTTGAGGAAATATAAGAAGTGAGAATAACATAAGAAGAAAATTTTCAAATAAATGTACTTTGAGTAGAAATTAACTGAAAATTAAGATTCCCGATTTTAAAACATGTGCAAATTTAGTAAAATATGACAGAACAATGTTAGTTTATCACAGTGTACCATCTGAAGGATGACTAGGTATCATTGAATAAAGAACAGAAGCAACAAATTCTACTGCATTCAGAAGTTAGAGACATTCAGAAGCATTCAGAAGTTAGAGACATTAGTTTACAGTATAAAAATAAATGTAAGCTGTTATTTTTCTCCTCCACACCAAATCTCTAGCAAAATAGTGCTGTAACAGGGTCTGTAAATAACATGGCAAGAAGAAAACACCCAGGACTGACCACATTGACACCAGTGACATGCAAGACAGCCATGTAAACCATAATCCTCATCTTTTAACTATCAAGGTCTCATGTTGCCAACTGAAGTGTTGAACATAAATAAGGTTGCATACCTGAAATCAAATTCTCTGAGTTCACTGATCAGGTTCATAGTGTTGTGCCTCCTAAAACCTTTATAAGCAATTGTACTAATCTGGGCCTCATGCTGCAGAGTACCCAACTTCCATCCATTCCCCTGCTTCTCTTGGGAGTCTCCTCTAGGCAGGCAGACGGCCAAGAAACTCTGTGAGGGGATGGAGAAAGGATCCGTGAAGGCAGGCAATTCTGAGAAGTCAAGTTATAGGTATGCAATCTTATTTTTCTCTCAAATTGCTCCTTCTACTGAGGACCAGACTAGAAAGCAGCAGTTATCAAAAAAAAAAAAAAAAAAAAAAAAAGGCCAAGGCAAAGATATGCAGAAAGATCTGGCAAAATTTGGGAATTCAGGTGACTTTTCCCCTAATTTATCTACTGAAAATATTGAAAGAGCAGGCAGTAAGTGCCACAGTCAGGAGACAGTTATCTTCCCTACATATCCCTGTAAGCTCTGTTCCAACAACTCAATTAAGTAATACTTTGGTTTGAACAGACATTGATGTCTTATTTCCAACTTCCCATACTACTCCTGCCTAAAAAAGGAAGCTGAAGTAGGTGAAACAAAGGGCCCAGATAACCCATGAGCCTGTTTCAAAGACACATACACAAAAATCAGCTTGCCATGAATATTGAAGTGTATAAACATAAACAAGTAGAATATTCTATTAGCCTCTAGTGATTTGCAGCCCAAAGATAAATATCATGCCTATGCAGTCCCCAAATATTTCTCATCCATGAGTAAGCCCACTTCCCCCTTGAACCTAGGCAAATGTCCACAATAATCTGTGAAAGTTCAATGGCATAATTATCATTACATAGGTTTTGAATCTGCTACCTGTCTAGTTTCATTGGTAAGTCCTTGGTTTTAGGCTGGAAGAAATAAAAGTTTTTTTAGTAATTTCTTCATTATTCCTGATGATTTTTCAGACCATATTCCAGTCATTTTTAACCCCATTATATTCCTTTCTGTCTTTAAAAGCATGAAAAGCATTATTCCACTCTGCTGTTCTTCATCCAGTTGTTCCAGAGTTTTGATAGTCCCTGTCACCTCATCTCAACTTTGCTGCTCTTCTACACCCTTCAAAATGCATGAGGAGGAACACAGCTACAGATAGGAGTCTATCAGGCACACACATCTTGAATACAATGTCTACCATTTCACTGCCCTTTTCTTAATAAGCTACATCAACCTTTTTCCAGCTATTCGGCAAGAGGACAGTATTTTCTTCAATCTACTTAACTGTGGTCCCAGACCTACTACTGAGCAGCAACAGTCACAACAGAGGCCATCACTTCATGTTTAAAGCTAATTACATTTTTCTTTTGATCACATTGGTTTACATTACATCACCTGCTATATTATCAGTAGGAGTTCTAGTCTTGTAAGATCCTTCTGCAATCAATCACAATTGGCCTTTATTTTTAACAATCCAAATAATTTGGTATTACCAGCAAACGTTGACAGACCATTTATCTTCAGAGCAAACAAGTGAATATGTTAAGAAATACAAGAAGATGTCCTGGGAGTTGTGAGACCCGTCAGTGATCTTCACTGTTCACTCTTTCTGTTTCCAATATTCTAACCAGGCATTAACCTGAGAACCTTCTCTGCCACGAACTACTTAGGCTCTTTTAAAGACTCTGTTGGACTTCACTGAAAATTCCAAGGACTTATCCGCTGGATCTTCCTTTAAAGAACTTTGATAGACTAATGAGACATGATTGCCCTTTATAGGACCATAACTTAATTGTTTTCCAGCGTGACTAAAGAATGTGTTCCCAAGAATTTTATTGTAACTTCTATTATTTTACCTAGAACAGACATCATTCTACTATGATTCTCTACTGAGATACAAAAACATAACAAGGACTGATTCACATGGAAATTGAAAACCTTGACTGGGAAACGCTCAGAAGTCTAGTCCTGCACGTAACAGTCATTAACCTAGCCGTAGATCTTCCAGTTTTATCTCACCAAATTAGTTTTACATCAGGCTCATTGAATCTGTAATTGCACTCTGATTTGCCACAGGATATGACACATCAAACTAGGGTTTCCTCCGCCTGAGATACTACCACCAAAATCAGCGGTGGAAATCAAGCTCCATCTCCACTTATATTGGTCAGCTCAGTGCAAAGTCAGTGGGAATTACGCAGTATATAAGGTATCCACAAGTCTTTGAGTGTATATAAGGTTTTCTTCAAGCCTTTGAACATATTCACACACTACCAAACCACTATACCCTGATGTAAAAGATAGTCAAGTGAATTCTAGATCTCGACTTTTGAAAGAGTTTGAATTCACAGCTAAAAGCTCTAATTTCAAAAGGTACAAGAAAGAAAAAAAAAAAAACTTAGCTTCTGTTTCTCTTCATATGCTAGCAGCCTACAGACATTTAGGGAAGATCTTCTCTAATTAAAAAAAAAACAGGCCAAGTCACAGTCATCTGGTTATTCCTAGTGCTGGATGTAATTTCAGGGCTGGTCCTGCATCAAGTCAGAAGTTGGTCCAAAAAACTCTGCAGGGTATTTTTCTACCTTAAGTCTTTCTGTGATTCCGTTCAGCAGTGACCACCTCTCTTTCTCAGCATGGCACTGTTTGAGTTGCAAACACCTGACTGCAGTTTGTAAGACTGCAGGGGTCACAAACTTGTCCTAACAGGAAGAATGATTGACAGCACACTGTTTTGGAGAGGAAAAGGCTATAGCCACAAGCATATGAGCTCTACTGGGCTACTCGCTGAGCCACAGACCATTCTGTGACAGATCTCATTTAAGAACATTGATGTAGTTTTAGCGACTCCATTGAAGCTATGTATAAACATCATAAAAAACCAATTCAGACTTAAGATGTGAAGTTGGTGTCTGAAAAGAATATGGTACAGGGATTTTTCAATTAATTTCTTGTCTTAACTAGTACTTCAAAATTCAAATCATCAAATAAAATACTGTCTAATTATTCCTCATAATACACAGTGAGGAAAAAAACAGAAGGGTAGGACACCTAAACAGTAAGCATCAAATTGGCATAGCATATCTTTTGAATTTTGGAATCATCACCATTAAATGCTATGTGTTACCTGGTGACAGACCTGCAATAAGGACACCAGAGCTCATGGCTCCCAATTTTGTTCCAACTTATTTTTCTTTCAAAGAGCCGTAATTCCCTTACACGCTGACATCAATTTTATACTTATTTGATAATTTAAAAAAATTTTACAAATAGGAGGTGAAGAAGAACTCTCTCATATCAATCAGCTTATGGTATGACAGAATTTATTAGCCAAAAAATTATGCTGAACAACTATTTGTGACCAGATGTTTACTGCTGAAGTACTGGAAACAGTGTATAGAAGTATTATATCATAGTGTGGTTTCCTTACCCCATTTCCGTTTTGTGAAATAGGAATCAGCACTAGGGTCATTGAAGTGTCTGCTCATCATGGTCTCTCCTCCAGCATGAAAATCATATGCAAATACTAGAGCTTAAAAATAGAAACAGGTGATGTTTACTGACTCAAGCATATTTGGAAAAAGTATCAACACATCAGCTGGGGGGAGCGGGGGGGAGGGGCAGTGGGAAAGAAAAACTTACAATGTTCTCCAAAAGCTTTAGTGGTAAACACTTCACGCAGAGTTACGATATTTGAGTGCTGAATCTTTTTCCACATGTCAACCAATACCATGCACTTTGTGTTAACGAGACGAAAACCTAGAGAAAAAATGAAACCCGTGGTTTAAAGTATAATGTTCAGAATGAGAAGTTTTTACTTTAGCATTTTGTCTGCAACTGCTGAGAAGCAACCAGACACTAAAATATGACTTGTATGCTTAGGAATGCTTGTCCTACTGAGACAACCCAATTCTTCTCACCATGTATCCTCCGAAGGCAATATGGCAGGTCATCTTTACTATTTACAGCTTTATAGCATGATGTGATGTACCCAAAGTTGCTCGTTTTCTGTATCCGATTGGGTGGTGGCAGTGGTTCCAAAGGAAAGAGACTGTGGTAGCTGTCCACTTCCGCAGGAACTGCTAAAATACACAGAAACACATTAGGCCTCAGCTGACTTTGAGAAAATTGCTGAGTAGCAGAGAAAATGAAAATGACTTTCACTAATATACAAATTATCTCCACCAACTTTTAGATGCATGTGAAGTTAAAATTCACTACTTTTGCTTTAACAACAACATATTGGTAGGCTCCCAGAAGTGAACCCACTGACCTAAAATTGTCTTCAGAAAAAGTGTTACACCAAGTAAGATCAACAGAATAGATGCCATTTCCATTCCATCTGCCATTTTCTCATTTACCTTAGAAATTCACCCTTACAAATTATATTTCTTTGGTGTTTTTCCTTTACTGATTCAATCATAAGCACCAATTTCCATGCAGACTTCATACCACAGTAAGAATCGCATTTTCATCAGAAAAAAAAAAGCAAGTGTAAGTCTTATGTGTTTTATTACAGTGGTTTATAAAACAGGGAGAGAGAAGTGCTAAAGGTTTGGAAATCAGATTAAGAGATTACCCTCATACTAAACTGCACTATTTTAAGTGCATCACTATCATATTATGCACATATTTGAGAAAATACTGCAAGCAAAAATTGTTTAAATCAAGCCAAATAATGTAAATTCCCCAAAAGCCAAGTCACAGTAAATAGTATATGGTTCTTCTGCCTGACAGCTAGTACACCACCTTCTCTGATATACCAGCCAAGTCACTTCAAAACAAAAAAAAATGTTTACATCCAACATTTGAAAAATATATGCATAATTTAAAGAAGTACCTAATATCTACAAAGTAATACAAAAAACTGTTCTTCACAAGGCTTAACTGTCTTAATGATTTTTCCTTTCTCAGCAATTTGAACTATTCCTAACCATTATGGAGTTTCAAAACAGAAGAAAATTACAATACAAGACAGAAAAAATAATTCATATTTCTGAAACACTGCATTTGGTTAACCATGGTCCAGGCTGATGATTAAAGCTCCATGAAAAAATAAAAACAGGTGGCAGTTTTTGCAAGAGCTTGTTAATATAGATGAGTGTACATGGTTGCAGAAAAACATGATCACTGTTTAGAGTTTTGAGAAACATTTACTTACCAGGAATATCAGCCTGATCAATCTGGGCCATAGTTATTAAGTGTCTGTTGATAAGTTCCTGAAGGAAAAATTAAGTTAAGTTTTGAACATTGTAATTCAGCTCATTATTTTTTATAATTTAAGAAAACACTGTCTTTGAAGTACTAGCTACCTGTACTAAAATAAAGAATTGATGTGTCATGGGCAGAGAGGGTCAGAAGATCAATAGCTTCAAATTTTGAATGATAAAATACTTAAATTCTTGAAGGAGCTTCAGAAGACATTTACTATAGCTGGCACTACTACAGTAAATCTGAAATTAATAACACTCACAGCCAGCCTTGAGATGATGAACCCTGAGAAGAGCTCTTCAACTAACACCTGCATACACTTCCATTTCAGTGGGAGACAAAAACTGAATAGTTTTGCAGCTAAAATAATGCTACGAAAATAAACCCATGCACACCAAAAAACCACATCAGTAATAGTACTGAGCTGAATAGTAAATCACGGCATGCAGATTAGATTGCAGTTATATATGTTGTAACTCACCCCACCCTCTGTTGTATTTCACCTATTACAAGATTTGATTTTTCAAATTCTCCACAGGGAAAACTGACTGCACAGATTGCAAGTGTCTACTTCTGTTCTACCATTAACAATTTTCTATTTTTTGCCAAGATATTAAATTTTCCTTTAAACTCTCTAACATCTTACCTGTCTGAGCTCATCTGCCATGAAGAAGGAAGGTGCATTTGCTTTTGGCTGCATGTAAGCAACATGAGGTGCAGCTGGATGGTAGATGTGGTAATTTGGAAAAACCTAAAAATAAAATATTTCAAGAAGCTTTTTAAAGTGCTTAAGGATAAAGTAAATGAAGAGTTTTCTCACTCTTTCAATTGAAACTATGAAATCCTCACATACAGTACGAGTTACAAATATATTGTCAGATACATTACAATTTTTTTATGTGGTATTCACTTCTAAAGATTTCAAGGGAGAGGGAGGTGTATGCGTATATATGTATGTACACAGTTATTTCCACAGTTTTGTAACTGCCTTTTCCCCATCACTGTAAATATAAGAGTTATTTAACCTATCAAAAAAAAAATCTGACTTTTTGATGTTTTCTCATTATGTATGTATCCATTGAGACATATAGAATTCTTTCTTGCTATTGCTGTATTAAAACCCCAGAAAGCTCTACACAGCTGTAGAAATATATAAAAACTTCTCTGGTCCTCATATTTCAGTGATTTTTGGAGAACAACAGAAATAACTAAAAGGCCTCATCTTCATACAGAATAAGCGGTTTGTAGTATTAAAAATAACATCTGTAGTATCAACCAACTCAGCACTTACAAACTCCAGACAGTTGTGTATTGAAAGCCAACATACCATTCCAGTTAGAGGTGCTGGAGTTGTATCAGTGTAGAAGTATGTTGTTCCACCCACTGTTTCCTTCTGGATCACCTGGCCAGTAGATGGAGGCTGAGAGACAGCGTTAGCGACAGACGCAGAGGCACTAGTAGGCACCATATAGTTTGCTGGGTTAGGAGTATGACTTCTTCTTCGAGGAGCAGGAGATGTATGAGGAGTTATTTTGGGAGAATGAAGAGGAGAAGATCCTGCTGACAGTGACATTCCTTAAAGAAACACAAGACATTCTTGATCAAATCTGTCATCAAAAAAATTTAGCAATTTGAGAAAAGCAGCCTTCACTATCAACAACATTCTGAGCAGGTGAGACACTTAACTCTTCATATAGATATAGAAATCCTTGAGAGATAAAACAGTAAGAGCATGACTGAACAGATATCTTTTCCCCAAAATCTTTGCTTATTGTAGAGAAATAGGGCTTGGGAACTTGCAATATATACGTGAAGAACTGAAATGAAAAACATAAGTAGCTGAAAAGGGAAGACAAGTCAAAATAATACTGCGTCTAAAAGATAGTTCATTAAACTGCAAAAAGATAAAATATTAATGACTATGTGAGTGTTTACTTAACAGTTACATGAGCAGTCAATGAAGTTTGCTTAGCTGTAATTCACTTCACCTAATTATGTATGTACCTTTTATTAGAACTCCACAGCTATAAATGTCTCCAGTAATATAGCGCACAAATAAGTGTGTTAATAATACACAAAATGCTACTATTAATAACTTCAGGGGAGTAATTAGCTATTTTCCTGCAATTATTATATTCAAGTCATTCTCCAAAAGATCTATGTGATACGTAAAAATAGGTGACATCTCATGATAAGAAGTCTATTAAACATTCCTGTTGGAATTTTCTAATTTATTTGAAATTATTTTATTGGCTGGTGTTCACCTTCAACATTACAGGGGCAACTCCACTGATGCCTAAGAAACTCTGCTTCTAAACAAAGTGCATCAATGAGAAATACAAGGGCAACTTTTTTGCATACATACTTTTTAGTTACCAAACAGTCTAATTACTTTAAGAGTTATTGCATGCAGAATTCTCAGATTTGCTTACTTATAAAAATTAGGTGTAAAATAGACATTCCAGGGTGCTGCTGAGGAAGAGAACCCTTAAAAAACCTCCTTGCAGACCTGACACATTCAGGTGTTCAGATTAACACCAAGGAAAACATCTTTGAAAGGTATTATTGCTCAGTTCAGACTGGAATGGACTTTCTCTTCTATATAGTCAGAATTGTATTAGTCATAGTAAATCTTTTCCTTGAAAGGATAGAAGATACACAGCTTTCATATTTAACATTCTACTGACAGCTGAGAATTCTTCTCTCATTAAGAATTGGTAGTTATTACTCAGATACCTGATTAAATTAATTACATAAACTCTAGTAACCAGAGTAATTTAAGCAAATATCCAACTAATGAAAGCAAGAGGAACCTTTTTTGCATGCACACTTGTTAGTTACATAAACCAGTTTATTAACTTCAGTCATGAGTTACTGCATGCAGAGTTCTCAAAATGCATCATCAGTAATGTGTAGGAGTGATTTCACACTTGTATCGTGTCCCTAAAGTAATCTCAGCCCTCCCACATTTCATTTTTTTCTTTTCTAAAACAAAAGCAAATAAGTTTCAGTATTAACACGTAAGCAGTACCTTGGGAAAAATTACTCTGAAGCTGTATTATCCCAATGATATTAAAAGAATATTTGTAACCTTTCATTTAGCTCCTCTCAATTCTCCTTTGATATCTCAAAAACCATGTTTATTAATTCAGCAAAATTCTCTTTTGTTCCTCAAAAGTGAATAGTTCCAACAAAATGAACAAGATTTTTAAAATGTAACTGTGGTAAAATCATATGCCTTTCTTCTTAATTGTGTCTTGTAAGTCATTTACTCTTTTTATAAAACTGTAAAATACAAGAATATGAAAGGAAAAAAGTCTGCACTTTTGTAGGCTAGAACTTTTCTTTGTGTTAATATGTATACATGTGTGTACACACACCTTGTAGATAAGCAGTATTGTAGAACATTGCTGATCAGCACACTAACTTAAAAAATGAATACTAATAGGCACTGCTAAATGGTAACATAAATAGTCTCCTAAAATCTGTTTAGAAATTAACTGTACGACTGCAAAATGTTACATATTTTGATAGCACCAATTTATCTCACAGAAGAAAAGTAAGTTTTCATTACGGTAGAAGTTACCTTAAGTGACTGAGTAACACTTCAATATTTCAACAGCTCTGTAGATATTGTTACATTTTTAACAAAAGACTAAAATACTTATTTCTTAATCTATTCTTAATCTACTGGGGGAAAAGATCAATTTCAAAGGAAACCATGTATTAGTATTAAAAGCTGAAGGATGACTAAAGTGGCCATTAAACTGAAGCAAATCTACAGTTTATGATAACTAAGAGTTCTCTTCATCTATGGAAAGTTACTGACATGTCTTTTTCACTCTTTTCAAATAAAGCAGTATTAACTGAAGTCCTCGCAAGCACATAATCTCAACTCAAACTAAATGGCTTCAAGAGTAACTCAATAAAACAGCCAACTGTAGGGATCATGAAATAAGAACTCAGCAGCCTTCATATATACTGATGGAAAATTAACTGAAGACCTCTCTGCTTTCAAATAAACACTATAGGTACAAGACAGTAAGTAATACCTTACAGAAATGTGAAGACTTGCAACTGGCTAAAATTATACTGTGACCTTCTACTACAAGTTTCCCAGAAGAAAAAAGACCTCTAGTGACTTTTACAGATACAATTTCAAACAATTTCCACTTCAAGATTTACTTCTTAAAAAAATTGATTCCTGCCAAAGAATAGTTACACACATAAATCCTTAACGTCTTTGCAGAGGTATTAATGCAAAATCGAAAGAAAAAGATCACAGCATTACAAAAATCCTTTCAGATGGCCTTCCAGTCTAGTTAGATCTCATTTTAAAGGGACATTGAGAGTTCAGTGAAAATCATCTGGCAGGCAGAATATATGGCCTCCTCATTTGCTAATAAGCATAGTGAGTTCAAGAGACAAAAGAAGCTTGACTAGAGTTTGGTATTATTCTACTAGAACAATATACTACACATGCTACAAGAATTTTGCCCCTAATGCCGTGGTGGGTACAGACAGTTTGAGACAACAAATATTGAAGGTGACATATTCTTCTGAGAGACTTGCATTACATTCTGCACAATCTGAATAACTACTGAAAGCCCAGCATAACAACAACAACAAAAAAAAGAAAAATTCTTAATACAGTGAAACTATGCATATTTAAGTACTTCAGGCAGCTAATAGATAGCTAATAGATAGCAGATATCACCCCCTTCATTAGTATTTCAATCAGTTAAAAGCACACTAATAATAATATTTAATCATAACAAATGGAATTAGAGGAAAATAAAAGAAATAGCTTCCAAAACAAGTGATTACATATTCCTACTGACTCATACTCAAGAAAATAGATGTTACTAAACATACAGTAGTAACAACGGAATCAGACCTCACAGAATTAGGCTGGTTTTAACAGCAGTTTATATAAATGCCCATTCACTTAAGGGCCTAAGAAAAAATGAGCTTTTAAAAATCTACTTATGATTTACATACATATATACACATCTGTGTATACACACATATACACACATGTATGTATTTCTCACTCATATCAGTGATCTCTACAAATAATATTAAGCTTTCTCTACAAGTGGGTTCAAGATTCCCCTGTATTAAAATTCAAATGCCAACAGGAATATTATGACAGACATCAAAAAGCCTGTTTCAAATTGTCCCTCTCCATTCCTTGTCTTGGGGAATCTTAATACACTTAAAGTCAAATACAATCTTAAAAGATGAACTGCAAGGGGAAAGGGCTTCTTTCACTTTTCTGTCTAAAAAGAGGTGTCACAGTATGCAGATGTCAAGGTGTCAGATGGAAATGGTTGTGGGATTTGAAGACCTTTTCCCACCATTCACAGTGAATGTGCAGGCTACCTACACACACCGGCAGCTCCTTATGCCTTCTTATTCTGTAAAGAGAGAGATCATACTTACATATCCCTCTTTATTCTCATATTTTCATTTATTGCCTTGATTTTTATTTTTGAAGTTTCATTGTGACTAAGGAAAGGGAAATGGCAGACTTTGAAACGCATTTGAGAGAATGCCCAAAGACATTTTATGAGATTAATGTTTCTAATAAAGCTTTGTAGCACACAATGTATTTGAATTAAAAGCTAGGTTGTATTTTGAATCTGATAATTCACACAGATAATCAGGATCAAAGGGCATTAAGCATGATTTCTTAATGACTCAGTATCAACAACTTTTTGATTTGATGAGAATTCACAACTTAGTGAGGCAGGTTTTCATTAAGCTCATATGTATGCAAATCAGCTGGCCTACAGCATTACAGGTTAAAAAAAACCTTCAAGTTTTGCCTGCAAATTTACTAGTTTACAACCATACCCCTATGCCTCTAATGCTTGTAAGACATTCAGAGGTGAAAAATTAACACTTACCACATTTAACACTTTATCACTTTAATGTTCTGTGTTTTAGAGATATCCCAGACTACTAGGTAAATTTTGAAGAATGACAAAGCAAAGTAAATTTTAATATCAGATTATTTCAAGAACTTAAAGCAGCATCCTTAAATTCATTAACTATTTCTTTTTATTGTAAGCTTTCTATCAGGTCATTAACATTGTAGCTGTTTATTTTCAAGTTAATGAAATCTGCTTCATTCCCTAAACAATTTGGATAATCAATTCTTCCTCTTCAGTTTCAGTTGGAAAAAAAACGTAATTTTAGAGTCTCTTTGCCTTCTTCTGTTCTTACATTATTCTGGAATGGCTGCAGAACTTCCTCTGAACCATATTTGATCCAGGAGGCTGGAACAAGCTCTTAGGGCCTTCAGCCACACAAACCACCTCAGCTGAAAGTGCTCCATCTCCAGCTGGGGCTGTGGGCTCTGAGAACTACAATTCTGCAGCTCATCACAATGGAGATGTGTCAACTGGACACAAGCACAACACCTTCGCACTTGTGGCTCCTAAGCCTGCAGGTTCACAATGGCAGAAATGGGATCTCCTACATTCTGCATAGCTCAGAACCTGACTTGGACTAAATATGAAAGCAACAGCAATTTGCCGTCACTTCTATCAGTGACAATGGCATCATTCTTTAAGTATAACCTAGACATTTTTCACTACTAGAGTGGGGGCTATACATCTGCTCTCTCTCAAGTTCAACACAGCAATGATGTCTTATCACTTTGATGACATTCATGAATTTCTTTCATACATTGTGTTGCATATTTTAATCACATTAATACTCTAATACAGCTACGCAGGACTGGGTAAGATAAGCTTGTAAGCAAAAGTGCTATTTGAAGATTGTCAACTTCTTACTAGATTTCCCACACAAACAACAAACAGGGTGTGTTTGCTAGCAAGGAAAGGGAGGAGCAATAAGGTAGTATTCAGATGAGTTTATGGAAAAAGAGTTTGGAAACCATAAATGAGATCTATTTACAACTCTTCAGTGAAACAATTTTCTCCCACCACTTGTGTAAATCGCATTTTATATCACTCTATTAAAGGCCAACAAGATGAACATGACTCTGTGTTGAGATTACCCTAGAAAGCACTTACATAAGTAAACATGTGAATGTAGGAGTAACCTTCTTCCATGCTACATCCTAATTGATATGTCAAGCATGGATCCAACAAGTTACCCACTAAAGCACTTGAGGTTTCCCCTGTCATGTTTTTCACTATTTCTGCAGTACCGTTGACAAGACAGGCAGAACAAATATTTTCCAAGGACAAGAAATATTAGATGTCAAAAGTGGTTTTGATTTGCACCTACTTTTAGGAAAATCTCAGAAACTGGGTAAGTGAAAGAACTTACATTTTTTCATCATCAAGAAGGAAATCAAAGGACTGTTTCCATAATTTACCTACTTTGTTATGGGTGAATAAAACTATGGAAGTCTTAAATGCTCCTACAACATTTCCTTAATTCTCATGAAATTTTTATTGCCTCCAGTACCCTGTAAATTACAATAAGCAATCTTAATCTCACATAAATCCACAAAGTTATTCTACTGGAGAGTATGCACCCTTTAACTAGAAGGAGACTTATCTTTATTCAAAGGAAAATTCTTATGAACTCTTTATATGGCTTTTATTTGAAACTGTTTTCACTAACTAAAACCTAACATATCTCAACCATTTTTTCAAGACAACTTCAGATTTTTTTATTCTGTTATCCAGTATTATCTAAGTGGTGAAGTTTCCCCACACAAAGATACTGCTTTCTTAAATAAGAGCCTAATTTTTTAGAAAGACAACCTCCTAGCTGACCTTGAGGTAACAGGAATTTCTGTGGATGGATCCTGTTGACAGCTTTAATGTTGACATTTAAATAAAAATAAATGTCAGTGAGCAGTATTTACATAGGACACTTAGGTTAAGAGAATTCTGCACTCAGAGAAGAAAAGCTTCTAGAAAAATTCAGAAAATCCAATCAAGATCCCTACTTTGAACTATATTTTCATTTTAGTTATACAGGAAGAGAAAGGGAAACAAGCCAACTCTGCCTGAAGTTACCTCTTATGAATACTCCCCCACCCCTCTTGTCCATAAACAAACAATAGTATTTGAGACTAGAAAGTATGCAGCATTGGTATCTATATTTATTTCTAGGAGCTGAAATTGTTGTGTGAACTTCTTTCATCAGTGTTACTTATCCTTTCAAGTATTACTTACAGATAGTAAAGAAATTGGACTGTGAAGGATCCCTCTGAGACCCCACTGGGCACTTTCCAAAAGTAGATCATTTTACTGTATTCTATTTAATCCTTTACACACTTTTCAATCCAGGTGACAAGGCTGAGAGGCATATAAACACAACAGTTTTCCAATAAGATAGTACAGCACAATATAGGATCAAGCAGACACAGTTCCACAACATGTTCATTTGGTCAGCAGAAGTATCAATCACTTTCTTAGCCTGCTGTGCTATGTTTATACATGCAAGTTAAATGCTGGCTTCTTTCCCATTGACACTGGCATGAAGAAAGAGTGAAGGTCATTTTAATAGATAGTAATTGCCAACAGATATTTCCAAAAATCATTTATAGCATATGTCCATCCACCTTTTGGCAATTACCTAATGCTTCTTGGTAGCCACAAGAGACTGTTGGAGGTTTAAGTACATACAGAAACCATTAAAGAATCTGCTGTGTGAATATCCAGATTTGCTGATGGCTATATATTAAAAATACTTATTTTATTTAAACAAAATTATTAGAATTAAGTTAACATCTTAAGATCAGAAGACTAAAAGATGCATGAAGGGCTTGAACTTTTTAAATGTGTAAAAAAATCTGTCACTCAATTACATAAGTGCATGGAATATATTTCAGTTAGAGTTTTAAACCTGGGAAATAACTATAAATTGGTCTTAAAAATGAGATTACACGTGACAGATACAGTAAAATTAACACTATTTTGCGAGGCACAGTATTATAGAATTATCTTGTCTTCTACTTTGTGTTTTTAATCCAAATTTTTAAGTCCTCATATGCATCATTAATACTGAAAAAATTACTTCTAAATCACACAGTCTAGAAACAAATAAAAAGAGCACATTGGTGTGTAGTAAACCAAGATCATATGCATTGTAGACTACAATGCATTTCTAGACTATGGGTAGTTTAAATCTTTTTCAGGTACTGCTCTGGCAAGAACCACTTAGGACACAGTATGTGATAACTCAGCAACCCTTTTCCCCAAAAAGAGCAGAGTAAGTTGTTAATTTCAATGCTGCTGTGGCTGAGCAGATTTCACAGCCTGCAGTGTGATTTACATACTACTGGAATATAAATCCAAAGTTCCTCTGCTTTTTAATGATTGCCTTAAAATTAAGAGCTGAAGTAGGAGGTAGCTACATTTATACCCAATAAATCTGATAACTATATATATATATATAGGGTTACATTTGACAAAAAAAGCCACTGTACTATAAATCATTACTCTCAACTTACCTGGTGCTAACCCAGCAGTAGCAGGACTTCCCATGGAGGGGTGAGAGAACAAGGCTTGAGAGAAGGCAGACATACTTGACTGGGATACATTACTCAGCCTGGAAGTTGATCCTCCTTTAGGAATAAACTCACTTGCAGAAGGATTTGGTGTCTGTTTAAAAAGCAATAAATTAAATGTTTATTTCAAATGAGAAGGGATTTATTTGGTAGAAAATACTTTCTAGACACGCCTACTAGTACAGGGGGTACTTTTAAGGTACATACAGCTTGCTGAGGAGAACAAAAAATACAAGAAGCTGGCCTGCATGAACAAATTAGACATGTTTTTAGCTTATGTCTGAAGTGTTATAAGCAAACTTTCCATATGAGCAACTAGTCTACAAATTCATTCAACATTTTGCAAAAGGCTTTCCATAAGCATTACATTACAAGTTGGAGAACAGAGTTGACAATGAGAATCCTTTGCCACAGCTGCAGATTGTTCCCCCATGACTTCAGCAATTTCGTCTCAAACTAACCAGCAATTTCAAATTAAAGGCGTAAAAATTATTCCTACTAGAAAAGTCACCCCTGCCTCCATTTAAAATAGATCTGTAGGTTCAGTTTTTTTGTGAAGGTAACTACTGCTTTAATTACCTGTTTCATTTATCCAGCACCCTTAATAATAAAGTCTAATTTGGTGCCATGGAAAAAATAGAAGCAGAATGATGGTGAAACATACAGTATTTGTTAGAACATAAAATAAACACATGAGCAGTTTTTCATTTCTATTAAAATCAGTGCAGACAGTTTTGTAGTTTGGGATCATGGTGTATGCTTTGAGGTGAGTTTTTTGTTTGATTTGGGGCAGGGAGGGTTAGAAAAAGAAAATCCCAGTTAGAGCTCAAAAGCCTAAAAGCTTATCATTGAACAGCCGGTTACAAATGACAGGAGTGGAACCAAAACTACATTGAGCCAAGAAATAAAATCAATTATTACATGAACACACTGAAAATCTTGAAGATTATTAAATTACAGGATTTAGTTTATTAAGTAATCTATACAATACCTCTCCAAAGTGTCTAAACCAGTTAGGTAAAATAAGAAGACAGCAACAGCTCCCAATAGACAAGGGATAGTGTTAAGATAATTCTTAGTGGTTTTTTTACAAAAAATTATATTGGACTACTTTGGTTTCAGGCAGTTTTAAAATAACCAAATATATCAACTGTTAGTTAAATTACCAATACTGATTTTACCAATATAAAGTGGCATCAGAGAAATAAGTGCCAAATTAAAAGTGAAGTGTGAATATCAATTTAGACAGCGAAGAAAGTATATGAGAAGAGTTTCTGTTAACTGGGTTTTAATACCTTTGTTTGACTATTTCTGCCAAATATCATAGCATAAATGTATTTCAATGCACTGAAAAAGAAGGTTCTCAAAATTAAATTATTAATTATTATTAAAGTAAAATTAAAGATGATGCCCAGGTTTAAAAGCAAATAGCAAAAATATTCTACCTTTAATCACATGGTGAATTTTAACCACCATCCACTTTATGATATCAACTACCACCTTATTTGTCACCTTACATGTGCATGTTTCTGAATATTCAAGGAACAGCTATAAGAAAATATGCAGATCGTGAAGTAAAACATATTAAAAGGATAAAGAGTTTGCATGAATTTTTAAACTCTTTAATCACAGTTAAGGAAAACATGTTAAAATGTGCACTAATACAGCAAAACAAATGATAAGTTGAATTATACAGACTGAAAACACGTAACTGACACATTTATACTCAAAAGGTAATATTCTGGACTTATCTGAACTTAGGTACAGGAATAACTATGAGAATAGTGTTGCTCTAGATAAAAACTGGCATGCAACCATTCAGCAAAATCTGCACTGAAACTGGAGAAAATTACAAAGGTGGTAAAGTACAACTTTTCCAAACAGTGACAGAGCTAAATAGTCATCAAACAGAACAACTGGGAGAGCGAGGGAGAGAGTTTGTATCATCTTGCTAAAAGAACTTAATTCCAAGGAACCACAAGATCTACATTTTTCCACTGCTAAAAGTAGCAATGACACATCCACAGCTCTATCACATCTAAATACTGTGTCAACCAGGCAATAAGGGTGGGACGTGGCATTAGAAGCACACAAGCACAGAAAAAGACACCTTCTGGAAGGTAACTCAGACTTTCTAGAGCAACTGTGAGTGTTCCCAAAATCCCATCCATGGTATTCTGGCTAAACTCTTATAATTTTCACCTACTGATTCAAACTCCTACAGCACAGAGATGGTTCTTATTTCTAAATGCATTCTGCAAATTTTCATAGACCAGTTTTCATGTCTAAAAGTTACTTACTTACTACAATGTTACTTATTTACAAAAAGGTACTTTCTTACTAGAAGTTACCTATAACCATCCAAAATTTTAAATGCAGCTTCACTTTAAGAAAGAGCTCCACATTAAATGGTGTTTTAATTTATCCAAGTGAAAGAGTCAAACCCAGGAATCTGCTAGGACTGATCTGGCTTATGCTGTAGAATTACAAACAGCAATGGGTCAAGTCTGATGGAAATTCAGTTTCATTCCATTTTCTGATATCACAAAATCCATTTCATTCCACCCATTTTTTGATGCCACAATTCAGTTTGAGCATCAAAGCCTAGTAAAATTAAGTTGTTTTTACATAACTTTGATGAAAATGTTGTATATGAGTAAACAGCTTTGATTTATGAAGATAGCCCCTATACTCTGAAAGCCTGTTTTACTTCTCTGTGATGCTACCAGCATGAAGCTGCAATCCAAGACTTTTCCCACCGGTAAAAAAAGTGATTTAACTTTTGGTTATAATTTTAAAAGACCCTTCCATCTTCAAGTTGTTTTCTAAATAAAGAAAAATACTCAAGTTCCACAGTCACTAGCCAGAATAAACTAATCAAAGTAATACAGCAAGTTCTAGAGATAGGTGGTCAAAACTAGCAAATACTGTCAGACAATTTGAAGCTTAAGCCCCAATCCACATTTAAATTCATTACGTCTACGTGAAGCTGCAGTTCTTAAAAACTTCTGTGCTTTTGAAAACATTTTATCTGAAGTAAAATATTCATTTTTCTGAAAACAGTTTTCTTCCATGAAAATAATTAAAATAATGAGGCTAGATTAAGTGACTAAAATAAGTGAGGGAATGTAGTATTACTATTAGTTCTTTAATATTTAATATCTTACTTAATTTTGAATCTTTGTAGTTAACTATTTTACAGCAATGACCACGCAAATATGCCAAAATTAGAAAGCCACATTCTTAGAGGCCAATTATTCAAAGTATTATATTCTTGGCCTGAAAAATATCCTACTTTCACTCTGTCAACTCATAATACAAAGTATAAATTCCAGGTTTAGCTTTACATTTGGATCAATGGTAAGCTTGAAAATCTGTTTAAATGGTAACCATGCTTTAGAACCCAACTGAGTATTCTTACAGTTGTTCCATGAGAGTCCTACCAGACTTCCCAAGATGACATAAAATTTGAACTTTTATAAGAATGAAAATGATCTAGATCATCTTAGTGAAAACATTATTTCATTCTGTATTATGTTTAAATTTTGCACAAGTACAGCTTTTAAACAAATTTCATTTAATTACTAATTAATTATTCATCTCAGAATAAAGTAATTTTTTCACGCTAGATGAGGCTTAAAATTTGAAGTCAGAATAAATCAGGATTGGTAAAATATGTAGAGAAAATGGATATTGAAAATGGTTATTAATTTTCAAGAGTAACCAAAAGAATGGACATGCAAGAATCATGTAACAATTATGCAATACTGTGATGTCAAAAAGTAGCAAATGTACTTCTAAACCCAAAACAATAAAAATAAGCCTACTAGCACTGTCTGCACTGTGTTAGATAAGTCTAATTTCAGTTTCAAATGTAAATGTTCCATAAAAAGTCACACACAAAATTTCAAAATGCTAATAAACATGTTTTCAACAAACAGCATAAAAGAGAAGGAAATACAGCTGTGTCAGCTACATTATGTATTTCTAGCAAACCACCTATGGTGACTTCTGATACCTTTGCTAAAATTGCCATCATTCCCTTTTCCTCTCAACCTTGCCAACTGAAATCTCATTCCCCTTTTTTGAGTATATTAATAAAGATGTGTCAAACTAAAGCAGCGAAGCAATTTCCCTAATTATTACCTGAATTCCTATATCATGCATTCTCAAAATGATTCCATGAAGAAATTTCATCTACATACCCTGTTCTCAGATTCTTTATGTCCACGTCTCTTTTCAGACAGCTTTGCAAAGAAACTTCCAAAGATAGACCACAAAACTGAGTCCATCCAGCTCCACTTACAGAAACAATTCCTACATTTCTGTACATCAGAGTGAAAAAAAACTTTATAAATACAGTCCAAATGAAGGCTGATTTTAGCCATGATGCAATTACTAAGGATGGAACTAAAAAAGTACAAAAGGAGGCCAGGACTATGCAATGACTCATTTGTGTCACCAGTCAGCTCAGAAATTGTCTGGTGGCTTTTTCGTTTTTACAGGTATTAAAAGAAAATAAAATATAGCATGGAGGGGAAGAAACAAAATATTCTGTGAGTATCACAAAAAAAATCTCTCCAGAACAATTCAAGGGTCCTTAAAAGAATGCACAGATGAAAGCAAAGAACAAGTCAAGGATCTAAGCTGAGGATCATCACTGGAAGGACTACACAGCAGCATGTGGCCTTACTGTATGTTAAAGAGTTGCACATAACAGATTTATGTCATCCAGAAATAAAAATCAAAATTCCTGTTTGATCAGCTATAAACTTTGATATACATGATTTGTCTTTATGCTCCTCAGTGATAAACTTGTAAGGCCCCAATGCTGCACTAATTAATAAAGGAATCCTCAAAGTGCCTTTAAGTACAGAAGTGAGCTAGAATACAGGGATGTACAAGTTATGAAGCCTTTGGAAAGCCATGCAGGGATCCAACAGGAACACTGGAAACCACTCTTCTCTCACATTTCTCAATCAGCACCTCTCAACACAGCTGTACAGCAGCAGCAAAGACACCACATCAGCTTCAGAGGCTGCAGTAGTACTTCATTAGCTTGGTTCTGGTTCCTCATTCAACCAAAGCCTGCTACCTAACTCAAAAAGTAGGCCAATCTCATTTGATTTCAGAAGGATGTGCTAATGTACTTAACATGCTAGAAACTGGATACAAACTTCTTTGTTCTCTTTTTATGTTCTCCTTCACTTCCAAATTTATTCTGATCTGTTCTGACATCCCAAATTACATAATCGTATAATGGTTACAGAAAACCACCACTAACCCACAACCATGCTATAAAGCAGGGCACTCCATTACCAGTCTATTTTTGGTACAGTTTTCATAGTATCTGTTAGGAATACAGAAACATGCAGAAGTCTTTCTTAAGCTTAACATGTTATTTTGTTGTTGTTGGGTTCTGGGGTTTCTTCGTTGTTTTTTTAATGGGCAGAGGTTCTATATGAGGAGAGCCACTTTACAGAGCATTGTTGCAATTCCTCCAAGGATTCCTTGCGAGCCATGACATCAGGAAAGGAGTAATTTTGTGATGTCAGAGCAACCCAGAAAACATGGGCGGTCACCAAGGATTTCAAAGCAAATCTTTCTATCCCACCACTGAATTTGTGTAACATGCTGTATTATTATAATTACTGTGACAAGTCATCACATCACTCTAACAATAGGCTCTAATAAATTTCAATTTGCCAACATTATTATTTATGCTACTCTACTGCTCTTGCAGAAGAATTAAGAGTCAATTTCATTAAAACTGGGTAAAATTTGTTGGCTAAATATTTATTGGTTTATAAACCACACCACAGACTCATATAAAACTATTAGTGAAGTCTTGTTACAACTGGCAAGTAGATCTCACTAAAAAGTAAACTTTGAAATTAGATTTGGAATATTTTCATATTTCTTTAACGAAAATCCTTTAAAGTACTGTAAAAACATCTAAAATTTTAGAGGTCTATGCTCCTAATGCAACATACTTGAAAAAATTAATTTCTATGATTATTTTTTGATCAATAAAAAATCATTTATTGATGCTGAATAAGAACTAATCTGTATAACTAAAATGTATCAATTCCTACTATTCTAAGGAGGATTACCTTTGCTATTATAATATATATCATGTGGTAGTATAGTAACTCAGGACATTTTCTAATATAAGGTAGGATACATCACTATAAAACAAACTCTGATTTGGGTTTTTTTTTTGCTTTTTTAATGCACAACCCGGAGTACAAGTCACTCTGCAGACTTCACTTTTAACATGTAAGTGTAACACCATATTTAAACAAAACAGATTGGGTTTATAAATTCATAGCCATGCAGGAGTAACAGTTAAATTATTTTACAATGCAAGTTTTAACACCTTTGCTTCTTCAGTCTTGCCAGACTCCCCAGTTGCTCTTCAATCCCTCCTGTTTCTCCTCCAATTCTATTTATTATGGCTGGCACATCCATCTGTTCGTATTTCTGCCACACGTGCATATACATGCTTTGTTAAGCATGTATCTCCATGGGAAGCTATGCAACTGTAATATGCAATATAAAATCTTAAGCCACACATACTTTAAATCAATTACGTAGCCAGGATTCTGGTGCAATAAAGGAGCCTGGAACTGCACCCTTCAAAAGCTACATACTCTGCAGCCAGTCCCAAACACTGCCAACCTCAAAGCATGGGGACCTTGAGCTTCCTTCCCTGTGCCACACTTTGAACACTACTCCAGAGTGCACAGGTACTGAGAAGACAACTGCTCCTGGCAAGAAGCTTCAAGTTTCAGGCTACTGCCTCTCCAACCTCCAAAAGCACTAAGTTCTTTTGCTTCTAATCTAAATGGAGTAGATTAACAACAAAGCTTGTATCACTGTATAGCAAGAAAACAAGAGAGGACAGGAGTGTAAACAGGACTTTTTTGCCCATTTGTGTTCACCTGAAAACTAAAGATCAATTTTCTGCTTATCTCTTCTCAAAACTATCTTTAATTATGGCTTACATTCATTGTTAGATACACACAAAAAATTCAGCTTGTTAATTTCCTCTCCCTTCAAAACAGTACTGCTTCACAGGCTCTCACCACTGTCCTTCAAGCTTACCCAGTCCTTCTACCAATGTTTCCTTTAAGCTTCATCTTTTCTCCATCAGTGGCTATGCTGCTTCCCCAGCAGCAAAAGGGCAAGACACACTGAAGGTCCAAATGTCCCTAAACAATGTAGCATCATGCTGCTTACATCACCCTGCCCACGACTGCTCATTTCAGTAACACAGATGTCCAAACAGCAAATAACACAAAACTAGTATCAGTGTGGAAAGGAGCTCATACGAGCATCATGTTGGCCCTTACATGGCAGAGATTCAGTGAACTGAAAGAAAATCCTGAAGTGCCATAAGTTATAATTATAAGTCTGTTATCAATTTACCCGCTTCATTCACTTTGAAAACACCAAAAATAACATAACCCTCCTAGGAAGACTGAAATAACCTCTGACAAATCAAAAGCATTACACAAGTGAAAACAGTATTAGTAGCAGTGGTGCAGTTCCCACTACTGTAATAATTTCCATCTAAACTCCACTTAAAGGGATATGAAACAGATTCATCCTAGGCTAGAATTATTCTTCATTTTCATGCCAAGGATTACCTGCTACTTTGGCAAAGCAATATTCAAATCTAGCTGTACCACCCCCCTCTTACTGATCAAGAGCTGAAAAAGATCAAGGAATAAAGTAAAATAATGGTAAGAGTTGCATACATTACTCAAACAAGTTGAGAAGTATAAACTACCCCAACATAAAAATTAAGAATTTATACTTCCTGATCATGATGGCAATGTCTCAAATTCTGTACTGAGGGCATCTATTTTCATTGTGTCAGTCACTTTAACAACAATCACTAATTTTACCAGTAAATATCTTCCTCAGAGGAGAATTAAAGGTTGTGATTGTTTGCTTTTGGAATACATTAAATTATTACTTTTGCTCCTTCTCAGATAATACCAAAATCAAGTAAAGTATATAGTTCAGCAATGGCTGAAGATAATTAAAATATCTCCAAATCACTTTCTTAGAGGACCAGTATGCCTATTATGTGAAATAAATATTTTATTTAACTCATACTTGGAGTAACTCTAACATTTTCCAGAACTGAAAATAAAACATCCAAAATACTGAAAAAATGACCAGTAAAAAATAATTTTACCTGTAAATTGTTTTCTGTGACTCTGTTCCACCAAACCATATTGATGGGTACTCCTGTTTTACACCTGTCAGCCAGACAGCCAATAGGGTTCTTTGATTTTCTTGCTTTTGATCCCACCGGAACTATCCTCTCATCCAGCATTCCCAGTCGATACTTCCTGGGCTATGAAAAAGAAGGAGAGAAACCAGGCCACTCCTAACAACCCTCATCTAAAGCTACACTAAGATAGGTATTACACTGTGATATGATTCTGGATTGGTGGAATAGGAAACAATTTGCAAGTAAAATTTAACTGAGACTGTTTCCTTTCAATCGTGACTATTTGGTTATAATAAACAATGCTTAAAAAAATAAAGAAAATAAACTTCAGGGACTACTAATTATTTGTAAGCAAAGCCATCCATCACAAGTCAGCCACTGAAAGATGCACATAAATTTGGAAATTGTCCTAATGAGAAATTGTTTAAAAATAAATATCCATATGTTCAAAATAAATACCTTCAATCACATCATAATAATGAACACCTCCCTTGAAATTTCTATCAAACAAATTTTAAATTCAAATTTGCTATGACTCATCTCCTGAAAAGTTGCTTTTAAAAATCAGGTAGAACTGAGTAGCCAATTGCAGCAGAACTCTGAGAAAAACATTTCTGCTCGGGTTGATGTTTAAAAAAATAACTTCAGTTACTGTCTTAAGTGAAAACAGACAAAAATTACTATGACAAATGCATTGAGAACTGTCATAAAATTGAGAAAATAAAACACATTTGAGGAAGTTAACATGCAGGAATTACGTGCACCTCATTAACAGTGACATTTCTATTACACTGGCAATGATCTCTACAAATGGAACTATTTATAAAGGATTACATGAACATTAAATTCAAAAGGCACACTGTAAAAAAGAAAATCTGTTAAATACTTTCAAACAGGTAAAGTACAGAAGTTTTCTAGATTTCTCTGTGCTTTCAAACCTATGTGTATCTACGTAGATAGTAAATATCATCAAAAGAAATATTTTAGCATCTATGCATATTTAGACCAGGGCTTTTATGCCAATTATATCAATAACTGGATGAAACTGCAGGGGTTGGCTGGTTTTCTTTTGCTGTGGGGTTTTGTTTGGGCATTTTTATGCGACAGCATAACTATCACCTGGACATAGATCACTCTAAGTAATCAAAGCTTAACTTACCTTTATTCAGAGATCTATTTCACCTAGCACCTTAGAAATCTTAGCAGTATGTACCTTCATACACACTTTAGAAATTATACTTCAGGAAACAAGGCAAGAATCTAACTGGAGAAGACTTCCCACTCACACAGAAACAGTTTGTAAAACACAGGACAAAACTACCATAAAATGGCTGCAAAAACAAAACCTGAATTGACCCTCTTCTCTAATTCCCTGGAACCTTTTAGGCTGAAAACTTTGGAAAGAATTAAAACTTAGTGGAGTCAACAGTACCCCATTTGCCAAAAAAACCAAAACCAATCCCTCCAAAAACCTGTAAAACCCACAAACAAAACAAGAAAAAATCCCCAAGGATACCAACATGGACTATGAACTACCAAAGGCAATAAACTCCATGGAAGAGTTAAGCAAACTTAGTAACAATAAACAAGGCTGAATTTTAGCATACTAATTAGAAATCTGTGATGAGTAGCACAAAGTCCTCCTGCAGTTCAAACACACACCTGATCATGGTAAATCTAAATATTGGTTGTTTATTAGGAGAGACACTCAACTATTGGGCAACTTGTCTCAGTAAATCAGGAAGACTACTAAAATGCTAACCTCCAAAGCCATTATAGCTGACAAACTGGACATTCAAGCAAGATGGGACTTTAGGGCAGGGTTTGAACACAGGATGTATTTTTCTTAGGCAACTAGTATAAACAATATAATGAAGAGTAACAGTTTCCCTGGAAGCTTTCGCCTCTCTCTCTCTCCCCCCATGCTCTACCAAGCACAGGGGCACAGTCTGCCTCAGTCTATTGGAGTACAAGCCAGTGCCCAAACATACTTCCATTCACAAAGGGTTCTTCTAATCTTCTATAATAACTGGTTGTCTACAAATATTTTGAAAAGGAGAACCAAAGCATAAGAGAATTAAGCCAATCTGGAAGAAGGCAATTTTGGTCACAACAGGATTCAGATTCCAGACAACAGGATGAAACAACAGGTATTCTAGGCTTTATGAAAGATCATATCGAGACAATATGAATTCATGCTCCAGTCGTTCTTAACTTACTTGTATTAAAAATGAAATTAAGCACTGGATAAGTCTAAAGAAACATTTTTCCTTTCATTACTTATCATAAAACATGAGGGGATTACTCAGTCAAGATTTCATTATTTAGACAGACATTAGAAGATGGAATAGACAATATTAACATTTGAAAATAAATTTTAGTCTATGTGCACCAAAGTCATTCTAAATAACACTTGTTCTCAAAGAGCAAACTTGGATCTGATTTAGAAACGCAATCTGAATTTAAAGGCAAGCAGAAAACAGAGTATCTGCCAAGAGGAGAGCTTCAACAGAAGGAAAAGCAAATAGATTGAGAAGTTTGAATAAGTGTATCAACATTGCTATATCCCTGACCTCTACAAAGAGCAGGAAATAAAACAACATAAACAGTTCACTTTAAAATGAGCGAGAACTCATCAACCACTAATCATTTCTGAACATATATATATAAATATGTAACTATATCTACGAGAAACATAGAGAGCATGACAATCTGGACTAATAAACCAAACTTTTATGCTTGGGGACAATTTCTCTTGGATATTTACAAAAACTATTGGTTTTTTTGCCTTCCCTACAGTCTGTGAGATAAAAAAGCTGTTCATATGTAGTAATTACTGGCTGCAAATGTTCACATGAGGCAAGGAAGAGCTAACTACCTTTAACTGCTAGCAACAGCTTAGCTTCCCCAGGTGAGAAGGGTAAGCATCTTCAACCATAGCTAATAATTATAACCCTTGCCCTGCAGAACCAAGCTGATGCCAGCAAGTAATGATAGGAGCCTACTGGTTGGCACAATTACTAGGAAAGATAAACCCCCGAATGTTGAAAAACATTACATTTGAAACAAAAAGAGAGTCCTTCCAAAAACAAGTCCTTCCCAAGTAGCATCTTCACATGAGAACACTATTAATGATTATTAACTTCAATAGCACACCAGCCCGCTATATTCTCCACTTGAGGAATAATAGAAAGTATTCCTCAAGTCAGTTTAATTACTTGGTTCTCATTCATTCAACAAGAACTTTGGGAATGTGTTCAGCAATTCTATTTTCTTCCTACTATTTGCTGTAACAGTGTCTTTGTCCCTCGTTCCTCCTGTTTCAAGGTCAGTGGGCAATATCACACTTCCCTTTTTTAATTCAGGACTAAACTGACCTCTAGTGTAAGATCCTCCATGGCTACCCTAGAGGAAGAAATTTAAGCAAGAAAATATCTACAAACATTCAAACTGTAAAGACTTTAATGTAGTATTTAAGTCTAGATAAGCTGACAAATCAAACTACACAACTGCAAAGTTTTCTTCTACTGAAGATCTGCAATTTGTTTTTTTTCAGGATCACTCAGGTCCCAAATTCCATTTTTGTTCCTTAAAATGCATTTACCTCTAGCAGGTTTTGAATTTTAGTTTTACAAGCCCCTTTTAGTACCAAAATATACCCAATTAAGTCCAGCACACAAACACCCAAGTAGGCTGTTGTGTTTCAAAGTATTGTGAAGAGTCTGAGCTATGGTAATGCCATCTAAGTGCTTCTACTATCAAACCAAATAGAAGTCATCTTAAACCTCCTCCACTGCAGGCGGAGTAGCATTACCTTAAATTACTGTAGCTAAAATGTATCACAGTAGCCTTAGCTAGGGCTCATCTGCTGTACAGTGAGTTGACTGTATCTGCACATACAAACAAAATATTATATTATCAGACAAAAAATTTTAAAAAGCGATACAAACTCACACTTTCCTTTGAACCACTTGCTGGATTACCAAAATTATGTGAGACACACAATTTTAAATTTCAATGCTGACTTTTGAAAGACTTTTTTTTTAATTAATTGCAAAGAGACCATTAAAAAAAGAGACTTGAGACATTAGACTCAGCTAGTCCGCTAGTCTACCTAAAAAGGAGCAATTTCTGTTTTATTATGCTTTTAAAGCAAAAACCAAAATAGAAGTTCTTGGTGTCATTGCTACTTTCACCCAACAACCATAACTAATTAGCTGGAATAAGCCTGTACTTAAAACACCAAATCACAGATATGAACTTCAATATGTTATTGAGCCTCTTTACAGGCACAATCAGCTAAGCAGTACTTTAATTGTGAATACAACTCTGTTACTGTGTATTACTGAACCCAATTAAGTGTTACACCTGAACATGAGTTAGGGTCCACAGGAATATCCTGACATATTTGTAAGATGAAAATATGAAAAAGAAAAGCTGTCTTTTAAGAGAAGTTAAACTGTTTAGGTTTTGTAGCCAATAAAGCTGCAAAACCCCTTTACATGGATTAGGTTAATTGTTAAACAAAATACCTCCACTCTTCCTTTTTTATTACAATCTCCCACTGCTAGACAGGCAGACTACACTTGTGGTTTTTTGTATCTCAGCTTCTGAAGGCTGGAACCAATTTTTAAATTTTTGATATCCACAAAAAATGGAATTGGAGGTTAAAAGTAACTGTGTAGTTGGCTGGTTTTTGTCATTGGGTGGAGTCTTTTTCCTTTATGAAAAGGAAGACTATGCTAACACTTATAATTTTGAAGTTTACAACACTATACATTGACATTACATGCATTTAACAGACTAGACACCCTTCCATTCAGATTGCTCATGAAAACCTGGGTTTGGCCGAGGTCAGAATTTCACTAGTTGAAAAGTATCATACAGAGACAAACAAAATGTATTCTTCTACCCCAAGGAAACTTAAATGCAATATTTGACATGGAAATGTGTCTTATTCTAGAGCAACACATCTGATCACTGAAAAAAAAATACTGGTTTAAACAAATTTTAGAGATCCAATAGATTCAGGCACTGTATCGGACATTTTAAACCATAGCTAAGGGAAACTTTTCAGGTGAATATATTAAAAAAGTTTATTTCATGAGTATATATGCTGAAGGCATGAAAATCTTGAAGACTTCAGAAGCAGCAAAACTTACATAATTAAGTCAAATGTTTTCTCATCAATTTTGCAGCCTAGCTATGTTGGGATGAGGTATGAATTACCACAACTTTAAACCCTGGCATGGATTTAATTATATTGACAAACTTCTTTACTAAGAAATTCCTATCACCTATTGAATCGATGTAGACTGATGGAAAAGCAGACTTTTTTTCTACCACCATTAAAGTAGACAGTTTTAACTATAGTGAAGACTTGTCAGAGTACCACCACCCCAAGATGTACTTTCAAAAACTCCACTGCTAAATTAACACTATGGGCAAACCACAGATTTTCTTCAAGTTTAAAGGTTTCTTTTAATAGAAAAGAAATTTTTGTGTTACTTACAGAAATGTGGGATAATCATGTGACGTTACCAAATATATAGGTAAGAGGGTTAGACTGATGTAGCTTTTACTCTGATCTTTAATAGGCATGATTTCTCAAAATTGGTATATTTTCTAGATGTTTTAAACATTTGTATAGTGCCTTCAACTAATGTGTGCACAAATCTAAAAAAAAATTTAATTATTTTACTGCAAATCATTCTTGAAGACTACATACACCTTGGGACAGCAGGAATCAAAGCTTCTAAATATAAAGAAATGCATCTAGCATGTCAGTTACATTTGAAGTTATTTGACTTCGAATACACAAAAGGATGAGGCAGCAAAATGTAAAAGTGTTACATATTTTTAAAGGGGAATGCTTTTATTTATTTTTATTTTAAATTTGACTTATGTATCATACTGATCACTAATTCACACACAAAAATAAAAGTGAATAATATATTCTCTCATGACACATTTAGAAGTGAAAAATACGTATTTATCTAAATAGTAATAACCAAGACAGCTAGGGCACACAACCAAGGAACAATTCCAATAACTAAATATTCAAAAAAAAAGATGTAAAGCAGATTATATTATATCCTTGTAACAGATTTTAGACCCCTGTACTACCTACAAACATTTATTAGTCTTCTTATAAAGCACAGTCCTTCTGCATTGCTGCAACAACTTATTTTAGCATCAACTAATATGTTTTATCATTGCAGTATGGGTGTATAAATCCCAGAAGGAAAAATTTATGTTTGAAATATAAATTTCGCCCAGGTACACCATAGAGTCTGTGCAGCCATAGTTCCGTCTCTTAGAACACAGTGACATGATGCTTGATCATCAACCCTCAACTCATCAGAACATGATTCGTGCTTCTGAGATCATATATGCAGGAGGCTCTGAAAGGTGAAAACTGTCTCGACACATTTTCAAAGTAATTTCAGCAAGACCAAAGATGGCACATAGCTTTTCAATGAACACCACTGAAGTAGATAATGATCAGGTATCAGAGGTGTCAAGATAGGGCTAGACGGAAACAGGAAGCTGGAGAGAAATACAGCTTCCCAAAAGGTAACAGAACTAGATGGGAGGCAGGACACTCAAAAATGAAATAGCAACCATTTAAGTCTTAAGAATTTAGTATCCACAGGACCTGAAGTTATCCTTATTGTTTTCTTTTAACTTGAGAGGTCAAACTCTTCTCATACTCATTAAAAAGCTTGTGTTTATGCAGACTAGGCTTACAGGCAGTCTCTGCTTCAAATAATTTTCTATGCACATTTATGTCTGCTAATCAAAGTAAATGAGTTAAGTCTGCTGTCCAGTCTCACTGTAAATCTCCACAGATGGCACTCAACAGCTGCACCCTGTTTGGGGTGAACTTCAATTCAGATAATCTCCCTTAAACTTTCCTTTCTAATCTAGATGTTTAGTCCATGCCTTTACTCACCTAAAACCAGTGGAAGGCATTCTAGAAAAAAAATGCTTGAAAATAAAAAGCATCATTAAAATCATGTTTAGAGTTGTTCAGTGCAGCAATTAGCTCACCCCTTGCAGCCTGTGAACTGAAGTTATTCTCACCTTAATGGACTTCCTCTAGGTGTGACTGAACAATTAAAAAATGAAATGGAAATAAGTCAGTGTTAGAAACTTTTCGTAAGAGTTCAGTTTTCATGAGGATTGAAGGTATAAAAAAACAAAGTAAAATGTAAAAGTAAATGCTTTTCACTATTCTGTAAGGCTGACCAGTGACAAATACAGGAACCTTTTAGCCTGGATTGGTGGCAACAGTCTCAGAACAAATTTAAACAGAAGTTTCGTAATATATTTTCATCTTAGTGCATTAAGCTGTCATGTCCTTCACAGCAGATTCTGATCAGTTATGTCACACAAGTTTTTATAAACTCTTCACCAGAAGCACCAAAATGAAAGCAAGAACTTTTCCAAACAGATCATTTCAGGTTTAGAGAGGAGCACTTTTCTAGATAATGGCTAAAGTCAACTTGGGAAATACATCTAGGAAGTTCAAGTGCAGAATGCCACTCTATTTTTAACAAGCACAACATGTATTTGAAGAAAAAAAATAAGTATGACATCATTATTCTTGGGAAAGGGTGTTAGTCTATTACTAACACTAGCTTTTGTTCCATGCTTCACAAATCCTACTTGTGCATTGTAGATTAATACTTACCTAAAAATCTCTTATAGGAAATTCACTTTAAGGTTGCTTGTCTTACTGCATGTGGAGTTACAACAACCAGACAGTAAATCCAGAAGGTTTTACAGTTGACAGAACCTCCACCAAGGCTCCATCTACAGAAATACTTAGCTCCTTTGATTTCATTTTAAGTATCCTATAAAAATGTCTTTAAACAGTAATCTTAGCTTTCCTGAAATCTAAAATTGAAATGCAGTTTAATAATTTTTAAACAGAGATAATTATCTTGAGCATGTTCATAGAAATTCAAGGACTATGTTTACTTTTTGAACAGAAAGTAGAATGGCTCTAAACGTCAAATAATCAAAAGCAAATTAAACAGCTCAGTCATACTAACAAGTTTCAAAAATACTGTCTAATTAAAAAGCAAGGATATTCCAAATTACAATCATCAACTTACGTTCAGTATTTTATTGATCTCGAATATTTCTCCATATGGCTTGCCCACTGTTAAAGGGCTGTCACCATAACATGATCAGCAACATCCAGAGAATCAATAAACTTGCTTAACAGAACTACATAGTACATGCTTTTACAGAAACTATTCAGTTTTACACAACACGAACATGCATAGTTTTTTACACAGTTCCAAATAACTTAATACTTCAAAATATTACAAATTAGAATAGTAATATTTTTAAAGGAAAGCAATTGTTCTTTATTCACTTACCACGACTGTATTATATCTGTCCTCCAAGTCAGTGATAAACGAAGGAAATGCTGGTTTTGCCAGCTAGTTCAGAACAAACAAAACCTTAGACTTGGGCTCTTAAGTAAGATAATGAAGACTTTTTCAAACAGTAGATGTTGTAAACATGTACATTTGAACTGGTCACCAAGGCTCCCTTTACACAGCAGGCACCAAGCACTGGCCTAATAAACCCCATTGTTCAAGCTATAAACAAACTCCAGTTAATGGGGTAGAGAGGAATCACACAAGGTTTTAAATACCTGGCACTCAAGCATTTAGTGCTTTTAAAGAAATCACTTCAGACAATTTGGATATTGTAATAAAAGTACTAAAAATATTAAAAAACTACATCATAACTACTTGCCATGTATTGACTGGCAGCAAAAGTCAGTCACAAAACTTATTAATTTCTCATAACTTTAGCCATCAATTTTTGTCCACTTAAAGCAGTCACCAACATCTGGTCATTTCCAAAGTATTTTTCTCAGGGAGAGCTAAATGATTCTTTAAACTACTCATCCCCCTGTGCTGACTATAGAGGGAGCCTAGATGCCTAGATTTACACAGCTCAAGTAGTATTATCAAAACTTCCCCATTACTAGTATTTAACAACCTTTAATACAAGCATATGTTAAAAAATAGAAGTCACAGCAAAAATAAATTAATATGCAAAGAAAAACACAAACCTCTTTCAAATAATGCCAGTTATAGCTGAAATGCTAACCAGAAAAAAAAGTTAATCAATTTCACAGCTAAAACTTACTCTTAATACTATTTTAGCAGCCGGTGCCTTAATTTGCTTCTTTTTCTTGAGAAAAAAATACATTAAGTCTGAAAGCACTCTGAAATACTATTTGAGCTTTGAGGTATTTGTGCTTTACAAGCAAACATTAATTGGTTTGTTTTCACTTTGTACTGCTTAACTTTGAAGTATTTTTAGAGACAGTGGTCATTCTTACAACACTTCTGTTTGACAGCTTATTTCCTTTGGTGTGTGTGGTTCATACACAAGCACAAGTTTACACCCAAGTATATACATACATATGTGTATATATTGGCTCTCAAAGCCTGTGTTAAGGAGGAATGTACAATTATTTTTCATTTTTACCAGCCCTGGCAAGTAGATAAGTAACACATTTATAGTTCTTTACATTCAAGTTTCAGCACACTGTACTGGCATTAAGGAAAAGAGCAATGCAGATATTCCATGTAGTTGGGATACAGCATAATATTAGAAAATTAATGTTCAACAACAGCATTTATATTTAAAAAACAGTGTAATGGGCCATCTAGAGCAATTATCTTTAAGCTCAATCTTGACCTGCAGGAATAATACAGAACATGCTGATGTAGCTTGCTTTCATTATTTAGTACAGGAAAGCTCAGAATAATGTGGCTAATAAGTAGTAGAACATGAAAGTCATCAGTGAAAGCAAAACTTAATAATTGGCTGGGACAAGATAATGTCTGGTTTTGGTAAGTGACAGTTCATGAAAATGAGAAGGAACTCTCATGTAATCAAACTTTTGTCTCTTATTCCAGCCTCTGAGTGTGTAACTGGAAAACACCACAACTTGCACAGCTGCAGGTCAAAGGTGTTTGAAAATGCTGTCTAGCCCTCAGCGAAAGAGATTTCTCAATACAAATTAAAGGGACGGGAAAAAAACCCAAACCCTCACTTCCCAATGATAAAAGTGTCTTTTAACATAAATGCATTTCAAGCTGTTATAATTATTACTGCATAACATGCAAATAAATGGGAAAATTGATTCTTAACGTATTCTGAATTTGCTCCCATAAAGGCATGCAGGTCACATGTCCCTTAGTAGAATAAAAATTTGTTTCCAAATTCAATGGGCTATGCACTAAGTTTCATATTCTATAAACTTCAATTTACAAGTGCCTGGAGTATTTCTTAATAGTAGCAGCAGTCTGATCTGATGTAGCAAAAGTGAAGTAAGATCTTATTTATATCAGCAGCAACACATTAAAATAAATCTAGTAACATAAGAATTATCCTTATTTCATGCAGCATTTCAAGTTATTCCAGATCTTCTTCCCTGTCGACTCATATATAAATATGCTACTTATGCTTTAGTTGTTGCCTACCTTCCTCCTTTGAGACACGCTGAGGGCAGCAAAGTCATTAAACAAGGATGAATTTGGTGAAGTTAGTGGATCTACAAAACCAATGTAAAACCAAGGTGTTAAATATAAATATATATATACATATATATATATATATATATATATATATATATACACACACACACACTACTAAAGGAAATTTTATATTTTTAACTTATTTCTGTATGGAAAAAATCCTTTTGACAAACCTGTTTAGCAATCACACTGCTAAAACTCCCAGCATTTATTAGATTCTGTGCAACTGTGCAATTGAAATGGTGCTCATTAACAGAGTTCAGTAAGTTTAATTGCTGTTGACACTATTTAAAGACCACCTAACATTTCACAGCCTTCATCTGATGAGAAAACCTGTTGTAAGTACTCCTTACATTTGCATGCCATTTTTAACCCTGTAGACTATACATTACAATGTTTCCAATTCACCAGAAGATCCTCTGAAAGGCTTGACAAGCATTGGAACAGGTTGCCCAGGGCAAGTGCATGAGTCACCATCCCTAGGGGCATTGTGTAGATGTAGTGCTGAAGGAAATCTTTAGCAGTGCACTTGGCAGCGCTGGGATAACAGTTGGACTGGATCTTAAAAAATCTTTTCCAGTATGAAAGACCCTATGATTCTCTGATCTCCAGTTACCTGAAACTAGCAATCTTCTGTGTAACAGGTTTTAAAAATAATGATGTGGATTTTGCTTGTCCTGTCACTGTTCTGTGCAACAAATTTATATCAGAATCAAGGACAGCAGAAGTCCACATTCCAATTAATAACCTTTTATTGCTATTTCTTTGTTCGCATTCATCTTTTCCAGAGTTAAGCATTAAAAACTGCGTAACAGTCACAGATGCAACTTAAAACTCCAAACTACATAGCTAAAACTGTCAAATTATCAGAAGACTGCCAGCTGTAAACATTGTTGTTTTAATGAAACACTTTCTTCAACATTAAATTCTTAACAGACTTTATCTTGTATTTGTTCAATAATAAATATTCTCTAAAAGGGCAATGCTGCAAATGAAGCACTGCTTGGCAGAGCCAGTGAGAGAGAGAGGGAAGGATCTGAGACATGACAAAATTTAAAATGGTTTCTAAAAGTTGGTGTGGTTTCTCTCCTTGACATGCATCACCATTACTATTTGGCCTGTCACAGTCAAACTCTGACTGCATTTAGAACTGGAGACCTCCACTGCCTTGAATAGCTAATTGCTCAGCAGGACAAAAGAAGCAGAGTTAATCTCAAAACCTACTGGAAATAAACAAGGAAGAAAAAACAAGAAAATATCTGCAAATTTTGACTTTCAAGCAAGTTCATTTTATAGTGGTTACTGCCATGCTTAAAAATTATAATACTAGTAAGTAGACTAGCTGCAGGGTCAGACATGCAAATAGAGTTCTAGCATAATTTACACAGCAATTTTCAAAGCAGAAATTTATTTTAAATGTATGTCCTTGCCATAATGGAGCAGTACCCTCTTCTTTAAAGAAGTTAATTTAACAGCTACAGCTGAAATAATCTATAATGATTGTGAAGAGCACATCACAAAGCTCAATACAGCCTCCACAATAATTTAGTGAGTACACAGGCCTCCACTATCAATACATTTTCTTCAACTGAAAACCATGTATATAAAACATGTTCCTGTAGCAAGGAAAAAATTGTAAGAGGCAAAGTACTACCTGCAAGACAAAACTGAATAGCTATTAAAAATCATCAGGTATGTGACATTTCACAAAATCCACACACCCTAAATTTAACAGAAAACACCTGTACACTAATCCCACACAATAACTTACCCAAGAAGCATCATAAAAAGGGATACTACAGTGAAGCAACATAAATTCTTAAGCTATCAGTGCTTTACAGTGGATATCTAGACTAACATTTCACTTGAAGTGACAAGACTGATAATGACTAAGTTTTTTCCCCACAGCAAAGAGAAGGCTAAACATTTATGAGTTCATTACATTACCATTAAAAAATAAAGTACTACTGTATCTTAAATAAAATCAGAGAACAAGTAACACTCCCTTAAGCCTCAGTTTTGTGAAAGTGAATCTCTCAAATTTTCACATACTTTTATATGTATTACTTTAAACAAACTTACCATGGCCTGCATACTGCTTGGCACTGTCATTGAGAAGGCTAGGGGAGCTGCTGCTATTTGTCATCCTCTGTAAAAATAAAAGATGAAAGTGTACATGTAAAATAAAGCTTTAAAAATTTAGTGAGGGCATTGGGAATGACCTTTAAAAAGTTTTAAGGACAGACTATGAAACTTGTGCTCATTCCCCATTTAGTAAATACAGTAAACAAACCGACTTGTAATTGACAAAAACGTTTAGTAAAATAAAGGATTTTGCACAACAGAAATGCAAGCAAAAAATTACTCTATATTCAAATGAAATACTATCTTAATTAATTTCTTCTAAATGAGGAGGATCTACCAAGCCTATGGTTCTCTTCCTGCATGTTGTGAAAACATTAGATAAGACAATTACTTATCTCCTTAAAACAGTCTTTCACACTGCACTCCTGCAAAAACTACTCCCTTTAATATACTATCATCATAACATGAAACTTCTCCAATGAAAAATACTTAAGTATCTGATAGATTCTTTTTAAAAACAAAAGAACCTTTGAGACTTTTCAGCAAAACATCCAATTCCTCCCAGTCAGCAGGACATCTGAAACCCTTTTGGCATTCCTCCTAGGCTCCACTGGCTTCTCCTACATTCCTCTAGAGATAACAGCTAGCAGGAAACTAGACTAAAGTGAAGCAGGCTGCTCTAAGAGCTACTGGTTCTTTCATAAAGAAGTTTTAAAGTGTGTCTTCTTACTCCCGCTTATTATTTTCTTTCACCAGCTTCCCAAAAGGAAGAAAAAGTGTGAGAAGAAAAGGAAGGCAAAGTCAGGAAGTGTTCTTCATCACTGAGAGAGACAACTACTAATTTGTTAAAATACTCCCTGGCATGCTTTTGGCCCACATCAACCCAGAGTCTCCCAGCCAATTTCCAGGCACTATTCAGCAGTGAAAAGGTTTGAGAACCCTTCAAATTGACAGTTTGCATGCAGACTCTGCTTTAGTGGGTGAGCACACACCAGCACAAACAGGCCCTTTTGTGCCAGCTGGCCCTAAGCATCAAGGAAAGTTTCCAGGCATGTTTCATTTAGTAGTCTAGACACAGACTGACTCAGAACTGGTCACTGGAGCTGATCTTTAGAGTTATTTTTCTCCATAGCCAGTCTCAATGTTGGTGGCAAAGGGCAGGAAGCTAACTATGTTATACATCAATGCCATTTCATCTAATTGTTGACCACAAAGATCAATATTCTGGAGTAATTTTGTTAAGAACAGAAGACAACCAATAGCAGTGGGAGTGCTATCCAATATGGTAGAACTGTAAACCTACTGCAATTCAAGACTCACATCACTTGCAGTTTTCAGAGCACCACATCACCAGGAGCTGCTACTTTTAAATATCTAAAAGAATAGATCGTGTAAAGTAGCTTTTATGTGGAATGCTTACAACATGTAAATAGCACATAAACCTTCAACTTTTTCAAGACTTCAAGCAAGCTTTTTGCTATGTTCTCTTTCCTGATTTTGATGTCACCTGTCTTTTTCTCTTAAATATACTGACCTAACACAACATAAATATCACTAACTTAAGTGATAAACAATTCTATACACAAAAGGCATGGGTCTAGTGAAACAAAGCTGACTTATTATCACAAAACAAGGTACCCCTTTGAAAGACACTACATTGATAAACTTTGTCCAAATTCAAGGATGCTCATCCAATTGCTCACAATCATCAAAATAAGAATAAAAATACACCAAAATAATTCCTGGATTATAGTAGCTCAAGTAATCATATGCCATTCTCCCTTCCTAAGCAATGGAAAGAAGTTGAATAGTTTGTCACAAATGTTTTAAAAGCATCCCTGTTATGCATGGTTTTTTTAGCATTTGAGATGTCCACACCAATACTCAAAAAACAAAGGGGTCTAAGAAGAAATGTCCTAAAGAGAACCTTTCAGATTTGCACAAAGTTAGATAAAAATAGTATTACTTCCCACTTATAATACCAGATTTAATAATAATTTTAATGCAAGAGGTAATGATTTGTTGAAACAGGAATAAATACAATATTGAGAACTGTGTTGGTATCAAAACTGGTTAAACACATAGGTTAAACATGGAACAAAGTACTTTTATTCCATCAATATTCACCATCCTCAGGTACAGGAGTTAAACATTCAACCAGCAGACTTTCAATGTGAACAGGAGCCTGAGATGATGAAAACCAGTGCTGACACAATCACTGAGAACATACAGTGCACACAAGGCAGACTGTGACAGAGCATATTGCTCTGGATTCTGAAAGCACAGTGCAACCCAAATCTGTGAGCATCAACTGTGCTTTTTACTAAGTCAAGCTCCCATTCAAGGTGCTAACATATCTTACACAGGATGCTGAAAAACCAAAGCTTGGGCAGCTCTTGCCTTAACAACTACTTGTAACCTGTACCTTGAATAGTTAGAAACCTCCACCATATTCATGCATTTTTCATTTTGCTCGCTTTTACTACACATGCATAAGCTTCTTACCTTAAACATTATTCATAGAAGACCTGCATGTAATCAGTAAAGGCTTTTAAAACCATTTTAATATTAAGATTTCTGCCACCACCCAAATGCACTTAGTCTTAATGAAGGCTACTCCTGTATCTGATTTTTACCAAAATGGTCTTGAAAGAAAAAAAAAAACAAACCACACAAGTGCTGTTTGTTATTTGTGTTTTCTAGCTCTGATTTTAAATAACACTTCTCAAGCTCTTCGAATGATGTTGAACTATTTTTCATACAAACTCAATTTCATGAACATCATAAGCACCTCAAGCCCAAGGGATGAAAGCTCCAGAAAGGCAAAAGCAACCATTAATGAAGAAGAAAATTAAATATTAAGCCTGACAGGAAAGGTAAGCACACACATATGAGAGCTTCAGACTGTTTTACTACATCAGGATTTTTATCATATGGAAGTTAATATAGAAAGACAACTTTGTGATAACCAAGTAAAACACTCCATTCCACACACTTCTCTTCTCTGCCTGCCTATTGCTATGATTTTCTGAGGTTCTATAAACAGTACTCAAAATTCAACTAGGATGGCTGGCATACATCCTGCCCCACTCCCTTAAAAAGGAATTTAAAAGTTGTTTCTGTTTTAGCTTTTCCTCACAGGAGGGATGCTCCAGTACCCGCAACCTCTTTGTGACCCTTTACAGGAATCCTTTCAGTGTATCCCTGTCTCTCATGTACTGAGAAGCCCAGCACTCCAGGTGTGACTTCAACACTGGTGGACAGAAAGAAAGGATCACCACCCTTGACCTTTTAGCAATGTTCTACTTCAGGCAGTCCACTTCCTCCGTGCAGTATACTAAGAAGAGAAGTGTTACAACAAATATTCCCACCTTCTAAAAAGGAACACACATCCATGCCTCCACCCTTCAATACTCAGTAACAAACCCCAAAATTATAGCTGCACTTAAGGCAAGTTTGCTTTACTTTTATCTCCCTCGACTGTATATTAGAAAGTTCTCATCAAGATAAAGCACGAATAAAACTTTGATGCAGACAACTAGATCTAGTTTTACACAGCTTATAAGATTTATCTTGAAGTGACTGTTTTTCCTTTATTTCCTCCACCATTTATTTTCTCCAAAATACCTAAGAGATTATATTTATTCCTCCTTTTCTCTATATTCCATGCCCTAATCCTAACAAGTAAGGATTTTCCTAATGGTCATACCACAGTGCTAAGTGTACTATCTCAAAACATTTTGCACTATGTCACAATCTAGCCTCTTCATCTTGCTACTGTTTTACTGGAACTATACTTCAGAATGTTTCTTTATAATTTACAGAATAATGTTGACTGGACTGAAAACAGTCATACTGCAAAAGATTAAGATTGATTTGTTTGGCTGTGACATTGTTTAGTTGTCAGATTCTGTGACCTACACAGGGTGATATCTTTTGCTTTTCTTTTGAAACAATCCAAAACCTGTCTTTAACAGTTAGCACATGTGGCACCATCTACAGAATGACCCACTCAACTGCTGAAACTAAAGCAACTGGATTTCTTCAGAAAGCATTATGAAAAAACAGCATACTTTTACATTTAAAATAGCACATCTGTAGTTCCACTCAGTTCTCAACAGTTAAAAACAGAAGACATTTACAAGCTTCTGTGCTTTAAGGAGAGTTTTATTACTCGACTGTTGGCAGATGCAGCAATGGCAACAAAGGTCTTTGTGTTTATTCAGCTGCAAGGCTTTGAAGTGAGCATGGTTGCTACTTCTCAGGCTATTCAAGAATGCATAGTACACCAACATTTGCATGGTGAAAGCAAGCAAAACCAATTCTTCTCTATTGCTTGGCCTTGCCAATTTTACTGCTGAAGACTGTTACTCCCTTCCTATTTCAATTAGGATGATTTACTGAGAACTTAAGATTCTTCCTTTCTATGTAACCTGAAGTCCAATGGAATCCATGTTATAAATCTCATCCCATCAAAATAAAGAAAACCAGATTCCTGTGAAGCAACATGGATGAAGGCACCTTCTACTGTTTTATGCTCTTACAACCAAGCTGCTCAGTTCTAATACAATGTTAAAAGTTTTAACATCAAGATACTTCTCTGCCTCCTCCTGCTATAATACCCTTTGAACAGCCCAACATAACATTATTAAAGCTTCTTTCCACACCACCTGCATCTTGGGTCAAGTTAGTCAAAGGGCAGCACTAATGCCAGAGGAACAGTGACACCAGCCAACCAAGTGGCACACACTGAGCAAACAGCCAAGCATTAGAGGCATCCCAGCCAGCCAGCTCCTGCCTCTTCACTGCTGGGAAAGCCAAAAGCAGTGAGCTGCTTTTCAAACCACACCTCTGATTGTCTCTTGGCAGCTGCTGCTATGCCAAAAAGAAAAAAAACAGCCTTGAGGACAGCATGCAGCCTGTGGGCCATGTGTGGCACAGGCCTGCTCTGCAGTCAGTTATGATTACTTAGAGAAGGGGAAAATAGAAAAAAAGTGCTTTGATAAGATGGAAAACAAAACTGTCAATATAGTATATGAAAGCATATGCAGATTCTGGGAAGAAGAGACATGTGAAACGAAACAGTCTTATGGAAAAACATAAACCAATGAGGACAGAAGATTATTAGCTAATAGGAAACTAAGTTAATAACAAAAGAAGATGATGGGAGGCAATGAAAGGCTGGCCAACAGCAAAGACCTTTGAAGTAACAGGAGTGGAAGGATGAGGCAAAGAGGTATTTTTCAGAAAGGAAGAAAAAGAAAGAATTACAGCCACAGCCACTTCAAAAATCCTGCCTCTTCTGAGCCGTACCAAGTACTTTTACTCGGTTATCCCCTCTGCAAAGTGAGTATTGCCATTAACTGCATCTTCATAACTAATCTAAGCCCAAAGATATGCTCACGGTCTTGTAAAATAGTCTTCCACAGATATAAATGAAATCTGAAATTGAGAAATACCCATTCTACATAAATATTGACTACTATTCATCCAGATTATTTATGCACAAAGCAGCACATCTACTCCCAATTCATCATGATATAATCCACTTTCCTCCCTTTTGCTGCTTACTTAACACTGAGTTTTAGAGATCAGACACTGCACACAAAAATGTGGCAATTGCAAACTTTAATATAGTTTTGCTTGATGCAGTCTGGTTCCATTATATATGCATTACAATAACCCAAGCATATACAACCATATACTCTTTTCAACAAACCTCTGTTTTATGCGCTGCACATGACAAACATATTCTGGAGATTAGATAGGAACAGTCAAGACAACTCATCAATTGAGTACCTGACAATTATGTTGAGAGGTATGTAGTGAATAGAACGAGGACAGCGGAAAGATTATTTCATGGTAACAGAAATAAGCAATACCCTGAAGAGACTGACTTTAATTATCCTTGCTAGAGTGAGACCAGTTAAGCAACTTGAACCAAGTATTTTACTGGTGGTCATTAATTCCATTCACGACTCTGCAACTGTAAAGATTAGTTTCAAAAACTCAGGTCTCTTGTTTGCCAGCACTGCTGCGGTATTGTTTGTTTAATTGCCATCCTTTTCTATCTCATGCATCCATAAAATGTAGACTACTTTCCTGTTTCATACAGAAAGCACTGCATGAAGTTTGATGAAATAATTGTAATGGCACCCAAAAGAGCACTGCCAACTAAGAGTCTTCACAAGGATGCAAACAGCATGCAGGAATAAAGCACAGAACCACATGATGAACATTTAATCAAATATCAAACAGATGCTCGATACACATGAATATGCCACACATCTTGTGTTCTGAGTAACTCCCACTAATAATTTTCCCACTGAAAAAAAAAGTACACAACATTATGAGAACTACAACTCTAAATATAACCTCAAGGCTGCACTGGCAACTTAAACTTACCATTTCCTAACATCTTGCTGCATCTTACTACTGTTTTCCTATCAGTGTTTGTTTGCGTGTTTGTGCAATTTCCCAGTTTTAAAAAACGAGCAGAAGAGCTTGCCTCATTGCATCACTGATGCATCTATTTGCGAACTACACAGGTTCACCAGAGATGACAAAGTAACTCAGATGGAACCGATGCTTCCATCTGCAGAAGTAAAACTGGGAGTTAATGAAATATTTTACAGAAGACATCTGATGTTTCATTGATGGCAGAACACTAAAGTTTTAGTATCTTTAGTTTGATTCAAGAACCTGGAAAGAAATAGGAACATGGATTTGTTCTTTCCACCCTACTTTGTCCCACCTTTACATCATGAAAACTTGCTTACAGTTTCTGTGTATTGCATTTGTACCATTCCAGTCCCCATTCTGTGAGTGTCCCACCAAAATGTCCTCTCTGCTTCAGTCGCTTTGCTCAATCTTTCCTGGTTTCTTCTTTATTTATCTTCAGCTCACCTTCTCTAAGCTTACAGCATAAGTTTTTTTTTCCCCTTACCAGCCCCTCTGCTCTAATTAACACAGATACAGCTCTCTTTCATTAAACATAGATCCACTTCCATGCTGCTTCAGTCAGAAGTGGAAGAAAAGGAAAGAGGGAAATGAAGCTGATCAGTGTTCCTGCTCTGAGTTCAGTCAAGGCCTAGATTATGCCAGAGCTGCAACTGCAAAAATGTACTCAAGCTAGAACATGCCAATGCAGATTACATCTTTGGGAAATTATTTAGCATCTAGGAAGTCTCCAGTGAGTCCATATAAACCAGTTCTGCAAAGGTTTAATCAATTGACAAAATCTGTGCAAATTTTCAGAGAAAGCAAGCAAGAGGTATATCCTTGACACAATAACCAGATGTAATAACAAATAGATATAACAATCTACCAGACTCAAAGTCTCTATTCCAAATCATAAAGGACTAGTATTATTTAAAGTCAAACCCACTAAAATTTCTTCTTTGCCTTGTTCTCCACAGGGCTGAAAGATACAGAAAATCTCATTCCAAGTGGCTAAACTTTATCAGTGTGTACTTAACCTAGAAGCTGACACACAATCAAAACAGACAGCATTACCTATGTAAACAAGAACTTAAATTACAGGATTCAAAGGAAAAAAATCAATACAGGAATGCTTTTCAAACTGTAGTTTGATGCCTGTAAGCACATTCTCAACACTAACAAAATCCTACTTCCAAAGTAATTTTCCTTGTCCTCCAATGGGCAACAGGCACGCTGATTTCTTCTCAAAGAGAAACAATAATGCCTTATCTGTAATCTCAGGCATTAGTAAAGTATTTAAAAATCCCATGAGCACTTATGTTAGATGCATGCCTCATTGTCTGTCTTTCTAGAAGAAACAGTTATAATTAAAAATTGGTGTTTAGAAAGACACTAGTGTTTCTGTAGAATACAGTTTAAGGATACAAAACATAATGACTTTGTGTTAAAATTATAGGACCTCAGCTATACAAAAATTTGTAACTGCCAGCTTCAATAGTACACTTTGGAATCAGAGGTTAAAATTATTCTTTTTAAATCATGCATAACTGCCAAGAATACATTTCCATACTTCTGCAATTCTGTCGAATAAGAAAATCCAGCCTTCTTGAAAACATGCAGTAAAAAAACAAACAACCAAACAAAAGAAAAAAAGGAACACACCTAATTAATTCCCACCTTTTGCTGAGTTATTTTTCAATCCATTATACAGCCACAATTGAGATCAAAGTAACCTCACAAGGAGAGTTTCCTCGATATAAAAGAAGAGAGTTGTTGTCAGGACTCAGTGTGAACTGTTTGACTTGTACTCTCTCATTTACCAGAAGTTGCTTTGTTTACTACAAGACAGACCATCTTCTTTCAGGGACTGTACTTCTTTTAAAATACATAACACTTTGAGGGAGTTATTATAATACTTCATGTGTTAATTCAGTAAATACTCATTTAGGTTTTAAGTACAACAGACTTTTGTTGCAAATTTTCTGTGATACTACCTATACAATAAATTCCACCTCATGCGAGTTCCTATGCCAAACTCTACTGAACACTATAAATACAAGCAAACATTTCAGAAGATTTAAATATGAATTCAACATACCACCACCAGAGTCTGAGTTGCCAAATTCTGAAATTTTTGCCTAGTAATCTCAGGTTTGACAGTTAACATTTTCCTTCAATGACTTTGGATCTTGGAAAAGTTTCAAAACCTGAATTTTATAAATTTAGCAAAAGGTTATCAAAAGGTATGAGCATAAAAAGAAATCTAGAAAGTCACGTTCAGAAAAAAAACCTAATACAGAACTAAGGTATGCAGCAAAGCTCAACACAACAGCTCAGGTAAGTGCAAATAAAAATAGATTAATTTTAAAGCCGTAATACTGTTTCATTTCCATTTGCAAAATTAAAGTTAGAATATAATCTGTATATCATACAAGATGACACATTCCAGAAGGCTCCATTTGTCCTGCCTCTTGAGCAGTTTTCCCTTTTTGGTGTAACACCAGCCGGAACTAATGAAGCATTATACAAATCACTGCTATTACCTGCATCATGGGATACTTCGTTTCAGCAGGACTTCCAAATCCATTAACGCCAATGAAGCTGGTGCTAAAGTATGAATCCGTTAGATTAGCATCAGCTAACCCACCACCATCCATTCCGGGAACTAAAAGGAAAAGAGGAAAAAAAAATAATGCCTCAGAAAAAGCTTCCTTAGCCACGGGTTTATTCAGTAGTATCTATTACATATACAGTTTTTTTTTTTTTTTTGGCAAGGGAATAGAATATGGTACTACTGTGTTCTCAGCAAAACAACCAAAAACAAAATAGTGCATACCATGAAAAAGGAAGTTAAATGAAAGAAGTTACTAAATGAGAGCATTTGTAGCATGAAGTTACAGCACAAATGCAGAAAGAAGCAATGAGGAGTCTGAACTTTAGAAAAAAGAATAACAAGGACAATTATGATATCAAAGAGAAAATACATCAATTAAAAAAGCTAGAAGGCAAGCTTATTTTATGAAGACCTGTATTCTTGCATGCCCTTCTTGGAAATAAATGTGTTAAGTAGAGTTTTGAATGGGATGCACTGGTTCTTTTAAAGGGTAACATATAGAAAATGTACACTTAAAAATATCTCAAACCTTTTCACAGAAAGCACAAACACAAATGCTTCCTTAAGAGCTTAAGACAATTTTCATCATCTCATTCTTTGTAAAGTGACAACAATTTCTTGAAATGCAGCCAAAAAAATCCTTTGGATTGAAAGCAAGTGTGAAGGATGCAAGAAGAAATTCATCCCGCCTAGAAACAAGGGCCCGACATAGAAGACTTTAACCACAAATAAATTAATTCAATACTAAACAAACTACAAAGAACAACAAGCTGTCATAATTGAACACAAAACTCTCAAGCAACTATTACTTCGACAGGGAAAAAAAAACAAAAAAAAAAACGGCATTTACAATGGTATGCAAGCTGCAGTTCAAATGAACCTTCTGTAAAAGCACCCACAGTAAATTTTAAAGACACTCATCAGTATGGCCAGGCCACTGCAAGCCAACAGGCATGAGTAATGGGCAGCTTTAAGGTAGGAAGGCACACATCCAACTCAGAGGAACATCCTGTACCAAGCTATCCAACTTGAACTTCTGGGAGGACTCGCAGCCAGGTGGTGACACCCGGAAACAACTTCCTGATCCTAATCCTCAAAGGAAATAAAATGCAACTTAGTGGCACAGCTAAAGGAATGCACACTATAAGCCCTCAATTTTCAACAGAACAGGAATTTTCCCTCCAAAACAGACTGCATAACCTGGTGAGCCATTTCCATGTGCTAGGCACAGGAAACAGCAAAAGTACAGTCATACATAACCACAGGAGGGCTGGAAGAGAATGATGAGTAGCACGCACACCACAGACAGAAGGAAACATTGTCCAGCTGCACTCCCCTGAGACTGGAGCTGCATGAATCAGACCACGGGGGGAAACACCAACACCAGTTCAAATGGAGAACTGTATGTGAGAGACCAAATAAATGGAATATCTCAGTGGCAATAAACATCAGTTTTGCAAGGGAAAAAGATTCTTGAACTTTTGCTGCCAAATCTAGTACATTATTTGTATATTCTATAGGTTTGAAGGAAACACCTAAGAAACTTTAAATATGCTAATTATTAATGAATTGCTACTTCTTTTTACAAATATTTTAGGAGTTACCTAAGAGAATAGGAAAATAAAACTCTCCACTAGCCATGCTCCAGCTCCACCTTCATAATTTTAAGTAAATAGTCACAAAAAAACTTCAGAAGCCCTCTTGCTACAGCCCTAAAAAACATAAAACTTTTTGGATTTGTCTTTTAAATGACTGTTCCTCTTTTGCCTTCATTTGGCAAAGTCACATTCAGAAGTCTAGGAAAAGTATTTTATAGTTCAATTACTGTACTATGGAAAACAGTAATGTCTGCAGTAATGCCAATTACTGTCTCATCCTTCTTGCCTCAGTCAGTCCCTAACTTACACTGTGAAGGTTAGCATCTTACACAGGATTTTCTGGCATCATGAAAAATACTAGGACTCATTCATACTAGAAAACAAAAAATATAGTAAATCCATGTTGAATTGTATGCAATTTCAGTCCAGTTTGACTGTAACTGGTTATAACTGTGGTTTTTATTTATTCTAAAAATACATTTCCAATATAGCTTTCTCTGCCTATACTGCAGCTGTTATCAAAAACTCCTCCAGTTTTTATGCTACACCTTAACCGACCAAGAAAAACTGTTTTATTTCCAGGAACAACTGTTATTTCAAGGTACTCCATTAAATTTCAGCAGTATATCTGCTACTTCATCTTACGCTTTTGCCTGAAATTATAGAGTCTATCCAATTTTTAACAAACTAGCAAGATACTCCCTCAGATGACACCATCAGCTTTCCAAATCCTTAAAGCTCTGTTAAAGAATTAAGAAAAAGACTATTATTCCTGCTTCTCACACTGCTCCTCACTATGCTAGTGTCATCATGAGAATCCAGGTACCTCCAGTTCTCCCTTAAACAAATACAATTAAATGAACAAAATCCTTCAAACTGGGAAGAAGCAAATGAAAACTTGCAAGTTTTTCCACACTGAGAAACCCCAGAGCTTTCCTGCGTTAACTCCAGACAGGTGGTACAGCTCAGTCACCCAATATCCAAACAAAGCACTTGAATCTGTGACAGTACCCTTGCCAGGGCACAGATATAGCACCAGGTGCTCTGCTACAGCTCTGGCTGAAACACCCTCAGTGCCAGGCAGGTCAAGCTACAGGCAGGAGCAGGCTTTGGGCAGCAACCCCAGAGCTGAGCAAGGCTGAGGCTGCTATCTTTGACACTGCAGCCTTTCTACTCCTGGTATTTGCTATGCAAGCCTATCCAAGACACTTAAAGCTGCTCAAAGCTACAATTTAGGCTACTGGCACAGTGATATCTAACTGGGCACTTCAAACAGCAAAAGCTACTCGAGAACATTTCCTTTTATCCAGCTGCAGGAAGATCATCTCTGTACTGAAGTACTATGGTTTGGCCATACCAATCAGCCTCCTTGTGCCACTCCAACAAATTGCTGTACTCCAGTGTTGACCCACCTACACAGCACTAAGTTCCACTGGCACCAGAGCAATTTCAAAATGGCTTTCAATACCAAGGATTTTTATTGTCCTCTCCCAAACAGTCTAGAAACATACTGCTAGCAGAGGGATCCAGAGCACAAGAAAGCATATTCCACAGGATCAAAATCAAAAGAAAACCATCAAAAGTACATTCATTGGAGCAGAGGACAGTTTTCTTGGTAGTAGCTCAGGTTTAGAACAGAATGGTCTAGACATGGCAAGTATAACTATTGCCTTCAAAAGAATATTCAATATCACCTTCCTTAAACTGACTTCCCTGTAGCAATTAGCAAGAAAATTAAGCCTGAAGAAAAGAAGAAAAAAGTAATTCTTGCATTACTTATAGAGTGAAAAAACATGTTTAATACATACTCCATTTGTGTTCAAAGGGTCATTCAGCTTTTACACTGCTGATAGCCCAGCGAATACCTGAGCAGCCAAAGTATTTTTACTGTATTTGCCACCTGGCCTTCTCTATGAGAAGTAGACAACTTTCTCCTCCTTCTGCCAAACATTTAGGAAATCAGAAATTCGCACTTGCTTCTTGAAGACCAGAGTAATTGGGAAAAATTATTTATCATAAGCAATCTATAAAAGGTCTGCAGAAGTGGGCACACTTTACCACACGAGCAGCGTAGTATTAAGGAAGTAGAAGCCTAGGCTGGAAAAGAAAACCTCTAGTCCTCAAAGTTTTTGTTCATATGTGTTTACTAATTCACATCAGTTCCTGCATTTGATTTATCCATCCAAATCTTTCCTATAGAACAACTGCAAGCAAACACTTTAAAATATTCTATACACCATGCTATTAAAATACCAATGAACTTCTGATGTCTGTCTTTTCTTTTTCAAGACATTGATTACAACTTTATTAAGTTTATGCAATTTTAGGAAAACCCTGAATTAGCTATTTTTTGTTAAAGGAATAAGCCTTTCTGCCATGCAGCATCACTATCCATGCATTGAAGCAGTACATATTTTCAACAGGTTCTTCTTGGACAGAAGCAAAATCTTCCTTATAAAAGCAGAAAGGCTGACCAGGCAGGTCTAAGTAAAGACAGATGTGCAAGCGAACAACAAAGAATCCAGAGGGGGGAAAAAATGCTAACATGTTATGTAAGCAGCTGTGTGAAAACAGAACAAATTTCTAAATTCCATCAATATGCAAGACAGAAGGTACATCTGGGCAATTCTGGAAAAAAAAATAGAACATCTTGAGAAATTAAGACAAAATTTTCTACTTCTTATACACATTATCTAATACTTTTCTTGGTTGGTGAGTAACACTGCAGCTTAATGTGACAACTGCAATTGAAAATAACTATCTTATTATATAATTCCTCTCCCACAGAATTTTAGCAGAAAGTAGGCTTCCTGCCAGATGCAGACACCAGAGAGGGGAAAAAACAACAAAGAAAAAGATAGTTACTTTTGCCTTACTCATTACAATTACATTTTTCAGAAACAAAGTATCTTATCACCGTTTAAGTGCTTGAGTAGTACCAAAATGAACACAGCACACGTGCTTCAACTGAAGGGGTCAGTTTCAGTGAATTTTAGTTTAATGCTTGTCTTGTCTAATACTAACACTATCAGAACACTTATACTATATGAAAAGACTTTCTGATATTTTTCATTCTATGATTTCACTAACCAGTAAAAAAATACTGTATTATCCTAGACTACTTCTTTTATGAACCCAGTATCAGTACTGATGATCTCAGACGCTGCTTGTACCACAATAAAGGATCCTTTCCAATGATGTGATATATTACTCCCAAAGTGAATGGGCTAAAGCAAGGCCACAACAAGATTTAGCTGACAATTTTCAAAACAATATTTTAAAGACTTCTGGCAAGGTAATAAAATGTCGATTGAAATAACTCATTTTGCTATTAGTACTTTTTTTCTACATGTACAATTATTTTCAGGCTGGGTAAAAAGTTTATATAGTATCTTGATTTAAACTCTCAGCACAGCAACAGCACCCTTTTCACATGCTGGTAAACTGAATCATAGGTTCGCTGCATACACATGCATCCTAAGGACAAGGTGTTATCTCAGCTAGATATAAAGCAGTAAAAACTACAGTGCCATGTCCAGAGGAATTTACAGAGATAGCCATCCTAATATTGAGACAAAAACAATAAAACATTTATATAAAACTTATCTAAGTAAGTAATTTAAGATTTGTATCCTTTTAGTCACCCAGAAGCACCAAGGTGTCAGAGGAGCTTACACTCGTTTTCCTTTTTGCACTGACATGTACATTTCTGTACACCAGGAAGTCCTGTGCTAGTGGTGCTAACCTCACTTGTACACCTCAGTGTTATTTTCTCTACAGTGCTCCTACTTGGAACTTGTTAGGGAAATTGGATTCTCTGCTGTTTTTATGCCTCTCTCATTTAATGCTATGTTTTTGAAAGACAGACTAGGAATCTCTGAAATAGAGGCACCAGACAAAGAAAATGAACAATGCTTCCAGGCATGAGGGGCAAAAATAAAAGCACACGCCTGGGTTAGGATATTGTGACAGAGTGCAGTTGGAGGGCAGACAGCACAAATGAACCAAGTTGGCTGAAAGGCAGACAGGAAGCAAAACAGTTTGAGAAATGCTGTCTTATTTACAAACACTCCCACTATGCGAGGAGATATTCATGGGCAAGCAAAGGAAAACAGCAATCTTCAGCATAACAGTAAATGGCTGGGCTGTCTTTTTTTATATACCTCACATAGCACAGAAGCATCTGATGAAGATGAAGCATCTGATGAAGACAAAAAAACAGCATAGGTGCCATCCTTCTGCTCTGTAAAAGTCTTGTTACAGAGTCGAGAGCAGCTGGACTCCCCCTCATGGACCAAGTCCAAAAGCACAGTGATAATACAAATTAGAGTTGATACTTTCTCAAAAGAGTAATCAGAACTATTCTGTTATCAGAAATAGCAATTTAAAGTGATACAATTACTTAATACCATAGCTTTCAGGGCTAACCCTCTCCAAGATCTTTTACAATTACTAAAAAATTGCACTGAACTATTCAATAAACTGCATCAATTTTTTCAAACATTTAAGCTTTTGTTTTAATAGCCTCCAACAAAAACTCAACTTTTTATAAAAATTATTGCATGACGCATGTGCAGATAACCTGAAGAGAACATAAGGATATTTTTCACAGCAGCTGGGGAAAATGTACAAAAGAAAGGAAAAATCTTCCTGCCATTTGTCTCAGCAGTAGACCAGCTGAAGTTCAGAGACTCTAGACATAAACTACAGGAATCACACATTGTATGACCAATTTGACAACAACTTGTATAATGCAGGTCTCTGCTCTTCTCACTTTTATGTATCTGTGCTTTGTTTCTATAGCTTTATTCTCAAATTTTAAAAAGGTCAGGAGTAAAAGACTGTTAAAAAGCAAATTAAAAAATACAAGTAAGTTCTAAGCACAAAATATCTTTGAGAATCAAAAAAGGCAACCACACAATTGGAACTTTTTCAACTACTGAAAGACTCATGAAGCGTACACACACAAAAAAGAGTGTGATCAATTTCAACTCGTGTCCAATACTCATGTACATACATACACAGTGATCCACCACACCATTTTTCTGATGGCGTAAAGCATTACATCTTTACTAGAAAGCAACAAATCAGGAAAACATCAGCCACATCAGCTTACTGTCTCAAACCTTGCACTGACCCCTTTTCATCAGCTGCCTCACAACCAAGACTATTTTTTCTGCTATGGAGATTCTATAGAAATGCTTGTGTCTATCACCCTCGCCTCACTTACCATTTGCCCACTTTTCCCACAGCAGTCTAAATTTGCTTCTAGCTGGTTCCTTACATATGGAAACCTTTCTGAGCTAATCCTCAGAGTCACTATTTTCTGGACATTCAAATCATTCCTGAAGGCCCACTCCTACTGCAATACCTAAAAAAAAAAAAAAATCAGTTTCTAATACCTGCTAGATGGAAATTAAATAGGGATGCCGTCAGTTTTGAAAAACAAGCTTCCCATTACTAAGCTATACCAGAGTTTGCTCCTATAACGTAACTATCCCCACACTCACACTCCTTTCCATGTTTGCCTTTGAAGCCAGAAAACAATGATAAAAGTAACAGTACTACAGTATTCCTCAGTACCCAACACAAGGTGGGTTCTACCAGAAACAAGCAACTACCAATACTCCTCAGATATCCACAATTCTTGTGAAATATCTGGACTCTGAATGACTTCCTATACAATAAGAAAAAACCATGAGGTATATAAACACATAAAATGAAAGCAAATTAATAGTGTAATTTTTTTAAGTTTCACTGCCCTCAAAATCCCAAGTAACTTTGTAGATTGAGAAATTCATCCTTCTATTTTCTTTTTCCTTAGCTCTCCCAAATAATTTTCCTCCTATGGGCCATTCACTTAACAGATCCTTGTGGGTCCCTTCCAACCCAGAATATTCTGCGATTCTGTTATTCCCACGTGAAACACATAAAAGCAAAAAGAAAACCCATGTCTAATTGCCTGATTTCTGGAGCTGACATATGAGACAAAAAGTGATTAAGTGAACTCAGTAACTTTCATTTCCTCTTGTGCGTCTCTAAGAGGTTATTGGTTTTACTCTTCAATTCTCCATTGTATCAGTCTCCAAATGCTAAGAATTTTTTTCCCATTTCTTAAAAATATTCAGAGCAAAACAAGATAAAAATTGTATGAGCCATCAACTCCTGGAAAAGGCAGAATGAAAATTAGAGGGGGAGGTACCTCTAAAGGAAAAAGAGCCCAAGTGAGGTACACAACTAATACAGCATCACTCACAGAAAGCACAAACATGTTTGGTAAAAGAATTCTCAACCGTACACCTTTACTACAGCAGGTACTTTCTCTACAGAAGTGGAAAAGAAACAAACCCCAGGAAAAGTGATGAGTATGTGACATACTGCAGCTATACTTGTACTTAGAAGTTTCATGTAACTGTTTCTAAACACTTCAACCTGTAAATACTGAAATGCTACCAAAGATAAGAAAAAATCAAATTTAATAACCCTGACCAGTTTCACTGCATTAAGAAATATAATCCAACAGATTACCTTTAGTATCAGTTTTGATGAATAGCTATCTTTCCATTCTTTCTATATCAGCTGCTTCATCTTGCTTAAAAAGGACCATACTGGTAAAGAATCAAGCACCCTTTGAAAACCAGAGCATTCACAAATGTCTATGTCTTTCCACTCCAAGCCTAGTGATTTAGGGATTTCACAAAACCTAATCTGTAATGCTCACTAAACTAACCATAGAGCAATTGCATATGGAATTGCTACAGCAGTGGCTACTATTGCCCTGACTGGACACAACATGCAGATGGTTGGCTGTGAAAACAGAAATAATGCTTTTATTAGGGCTGTGAAAACAAACATAATGCTTTTATTAGGCCAACACAACACATGCCAAGTCTTGATGTCCCTTTCCACCTTCTCGCAGGCTGGCAATGAAGTCTATTCACAGATGGGCTGTCTCAGCAGCCATAGAAAAATGCCACCTTGCAGAAACACAGACCTGTTTTCCAACTACAGGTTTCCTAGGAGGGCTTTGAAAAAGGCTTTCTAGCAGAGAACTACATGCAAACATGTCACAGTGAGACGGTGGGCTAGGCTCTGGCACTGGAAACTCACACAGTAGCAGCACTGCTGCTGCGGCCAGCTCCTCACAGGCAGCTCCCTGGCTGCCACTGGGCCCAGAGCACACCTGGCACTCCTCAGCCCAGCACCCCAGTGTTTTATAGGAATCAGAAGCCAGAAGAAAGGGTGAGTACTTTGTATTATGAACTTCACAGCAAAAAGTGGGGCAGAAATTAGCAAATGTTTGGAGCCATACTTCAGCCTGTATCTATCAATATATAATATGAGAACTATATGCAAAAGAATATTACACCTGTTCAACTACCTGAAAGCTAACAAATACAATGGCAGTTGTCCATGCAACTTTAAATTATCTGACCTAGGTATCGGCATGATACATTTTAATACCACAACACTTCCCTCTAGACCTTCCCTCAGGCAGCACTGAGAAGTGATGGTGGCCTAGGAACAAGCCCACAGCAAAGCAGGCTGCTGGTCTGCTGTTTACAGAAGCTGCAAAATACCACAGAGAACAGAGGGCACATACAAGAAGAGAAACTCTTCATGCTACTGTGCTCTCATTCCATAGGCTACTCATTTAAATCCTGTTAATCAATCATATATTTTCCCCTAAATAGCAAGTACCAGTTATTTCCCCACCTCTGCGCTCCTTCTATAGCCTTTAGACATGTGGGACATACTCCTATTAGAAAAGCACCATGCACAAATTTAAGCAGCTACCAAATTTGGAGAAAGTTATTTTCCTTTCCCCCTTATTTTGTCATAGAAGTTCTATATAAAAATGATTAATTTTTTAAAATAGAATTCTAGATAGGCAATATCAACTACATTCTCTATTCTGTATGCAGTCAGCTGGCCACCTTACTCTTGGAAGGTGAACCACGCAGAAGGCTGAGCACCCAATTCTGGTGGAAGAAGCAGAAATGGTGCTTTGAACACGTGCCCCATGTGAAATAGCTTGGGGACAGCAAGCAGCAGTACTGCCTTCTGAGAGTGGGTGGAGCTCATGGGCATGGCCAGTTTTGCCCCCCAGGAACACAAAAATCCACATCATCAAGCCAAAGCCATATTAAGCCCACTACCTCACCTCTGGCACTGGAGAGCAGTAGCTATGTGGACAAAAGCATAAGTATGAGACAAGGATAAAGCAGGATTTCCCAGCAGGCTTTCAGCCATATATATGCAAGGGAAGATGAGTCTGATCCAGAGATGGGAAGTTTTTTGTATTTAATAATCTCAAGCAGAGTTTTCTTCCATGAGTATCTCATCACTTCTGGAATTCTGTCAGATGTTTGCACTCAAAACACCTATGGGCACAGAATAGCTTAATCACACATCACCTGAGAAACTCCTCCTGGTTAGCTCTGAGGATGTCAGCTGCTCATTCCTCTTCATGCTCTAATAGTGAAATACTTCCACACTGGAATATTTCTTGCCTTTTCACTGTTCACCATCTCCTCATCACTCAACATTCCTACCACCCATGTGGAGAAAATAAGTTGGTATTTGGGGAGCCCTTGTGATTACCACAGGAAAACCTGTAAGTAAATTAACAATCCTGTACTCAAAGCAGGATTAGAGTAACACGCATGTTAGAATGAGGCAGTGACCCACTTTTAACAATAAATAGGACTACCCAGTTAATTAGTCAATGAGCATTATCTGCTCTGTGCACTGGTGTCCAGTGAGGAAGGAGCAAGAGAAGCTGGCATCCAGAGTCACATTTAAGACTACCAAATACTTCTGAATTAGACAGTCAGTGACTGTACAGGCAACTCCCACTTTCATATTCTTAACCTTAAAACTGTTTTAATATGACCTTGTGTCTTACTGCCTACATCCACAGAAATAAAACTTTCATTCCATCTACTTCAAAATCATACTGTTAACACCACAGGCCATCAGCAAGGTAAGGAATTTAGACATTAGCTTGTCAGTACTTATACATATCAACTTCAGATTCTGAGGAATTATTTTCCTTGTTTTTTTCACAAATGCATCCCAAAGCAAAGTTTAGAAGTGAGATTAGACCCATTTCCTGGCTTTTCAACTTAAATTTCCCTATCCTTTGTTTCTGGGCTCCTTTTCCTAGCTAGTGTCCCGCAATATCCACCAGTGGAAGCTTCTGCCCCTAGAACAAGCGATGTGGCCTTCTCAGGCAACCACTGACAGCATCAGAGTGGATTTCTCCATCCTTAGTGCCCTCACTCCTCAACTGGCTACAACTGCAGCAAGCATATTCAACAGAAGCAAGTGTTTCAAATAATTTAACTGCTCAGCAGTATCAACCCCCAAGCACACACAAATTCTGAAGGTTTTTGCCTTAGATTCAGGGCTTAGACAATTTTTTTAACTGTTTCTTGGAAGAGTATCCTTCATATAGGAGCTTTTACCTGCAAACTAAGTTATACGTCCTCTACCCAAGTCTGAACCCCCTAACCATTTTCTTTCCCACATGGAAAAAGTGTGTTGCACACCAAACTCTGTCCAAATGAAAAATTAACAAAGATTGACTTATTGCTGCTGAATCCCTCCAACATATTTCTATTTAATTAAAAAAAATAAAAAAGAAGAAGGCAAGAGAGCCTTCAGCTTGAATAACTTAAGCTCAGCAAAAACCTGAAAGACTTTAATAGAAAGCTTTATGCAGTAGTATAGTAAAGGCTCCTCCTGAAAGGGAAGACGTGACAGTGTTGTGTTAATGCAAGACACTGAGAAGCTACCAGCTACAGAGATAATACTCAGCGGCACAAGCTCACCACACCTGGCAAAACAACAATTGCAGGACCCTGAAAGATTTATCAAGCACTAAAAACCTACATACAGGATGTTCAGCATGGTTGCATCTTAATTTCAGAAAAAAATATGGTTTTGACCATTTATTAGCTAAAGCATTTAATGTAAATAAATGCCACGTTTGTGTCAAAAATCAATAATGCAGCCAAGCTTAACGTACTCATGTAAAGAGGCACGGCTTTTCTCAAGGAGCATGTGTTCCTAGCCTGCCAAATGCTGCTTCACCTACAAAACAAATGGTTACTAAAATCAGTTTACTGCAAGCTCCATCTAACTACCGGCCTGCACATCAGGGGGATGCAACACTGATCAACAACAGCAGTGCAGCTCTGCATGACATACAAGCTATCTGAGCTCTCACCATTTGAAAAGGGGCTGCAAAAAAAAAAAAAAAAAAGGTGGCTGAGAGCTGGAAAACCTCAAAAAAAGATTCTGAGACAATTTCTGCTCACAATAGTAAATAACGTAGACATCTACCACAGAATCATAGTAACATTACAGTTGGAAGGGATGTGGGGATCGTCTAGCTCAATCCCCCTGCCAAGGCAGGATCACCTACAGCAGGTTACAAAGAAATCCGTCCAGGTGGGGTTTGAATGTTTCTAGACAGGGAGACTCCATAATCCCCCTGGGCAGTCTGTTCCAATGCTCTGCCACCCTCAACATAAGGCAATTCTTTCTCATGATGAAGTGAATCGCAATCTACAAATTCTTTTCGTAATTTCAACGTTATTTTAGCTGAAGCATTTCAAACTTCCAAGAGCCGACAGTCAATATACGCTGATCGGAAGAGCCTATCCAAGGGTACCGCTCGGGAAAGCGCTGCCACCCTGCTCCCGCCCTGACTTCGGGCAGGGAATACCGGCGAACCTGCACCAAGCCTAGCGCTAGAGGGATGGATGGACAGCTGCCCGGGAGTCCCTTTAAAGACACACAGGAGGAGCCCCCTCCCAAAAACACCTGCCCACTCCTTCCCATCGGTACGGGCCGGGTCTCCTCTGGGCAGCCAGCCCAGCCCAGCCCCGTCCCAGGCCCGGGGTCCCAGGCCACCACCATGGCTGTTGTTATTTGTTTCCGGCAGCACCGCGGCGTGTCGGGGACGAGGAACAACGCGCCGCCCGCCGCCCCCTCCCGGCAGCACCCCCCCACCCCACCCCACCCCAACCCCGGGCCGCCCCGCCGCACTCACTCGCCAGCCGTGGGCCATCCAGCCCCCCGCCGCCGCCGCCTCCTCCCGCCCCCAGCTCGGCTTTCTTAGGCCCCACCACCGCCGCCGCCGGGCCCGAGCTGGCTCCGTGAGCCGAGTAGCCCGGCCCGGCGGCGGCGGCGGGTGGGGGGATGCCGAGCGGGAGCCCGCCGAGGGGGGGTGCGGTGGGCCCCGGACCGGCGGGGGCGGCGCCCGGCTCCTCATGCAGGAACTGGCACTCCTCGCCGTAGAAGCAGGTCTTGTCCTTGGCGTAGTAGCGGCAGAACTTCAGCTTCACGGCCCCGCCGCCGCCGGCCCCCGCCCCGCCGGCCGCCGGACCCGCCACGCCGACCCCCGCCCCCGGCGGCGGCCCCACCACCGGCGACGGCGACGAGCAGGGCAGGCCGCTGCTGTTCATGGCAACCGCCCCGCCGCCGGGGTCGGCACCATGGGGAAGGGGGCGGGCAGGGGGAAGGGGCGCGGGGACCGCCGTCACCCCGGGTCCGGCTCCGGAAGGGGCAGGAGGAGGAGGAGGAGGAGGGGGCGACTCCGCGCCTCTTAAAGGGGCCGCGCGGCCCGGGGCGGCGGCGCCTCCTCCTCCTCAGCGGTCCCGGCGCTCGGGGTTGTTTATGCCATTTTCCTCTTCCTGAGCGGCCGCGCCTGCGCCGGCGCGGAGCATCCTGGGTAGCGCCGGCGGTCGGGCCGCGGAGGCGGAGGGGAGCCGGTGCTGCGGGCGGGGGAGGGAGGGGTGGCGGGACGGAGCGCGGGGCCCGCGGAGGCGCGGGCGGCAGAGCGCCGTGTCCGGCGGGGCCGGGGCGGCGAGGGGCGTTAGCCGCCCCCGGCGGGAGGTGTCAGGCGGCAGGTGACCCCCGGCACACGGCCCAGCCCCGGCCCGGGGCCGCTCGGCTCTCGAGCGCTGTGCCAGGCTGGAGATCGAGCCTTCTCCCGCTTCGCGGGGTCGAGGTCAAAGCACCGGCTGTCCCAGCAGGATCTCAACCGTTTTCCCTCCACAAAAGTTTCGTGCCTCTTTCCTGCCGTAAAACCTCACGGCAGCCTGCTGGCAGTGCCTTGTCTGCTGGCACGACGGGAACGCGGCCCGAGGGATTCTCCCTCTCCAGGTGACGAGATGCAGTTCTTAAGAAAATGCTTCAAGTCTTTTCCCCGGAGCTTGGAGAACTTCGTTACATGAATTTGGACTGACTCTCTTGCAATGCTACTCAAGATTTAAATTTTTTTTCAATTTTTACTCAGTCAAGTTGTTGGCATAGCTTGTGTTGAGGAAATAGCTGAAATAGTGTGTATATATGTAGTTGAGAAAATATAAGCTGAAGTGCACTTGACATTATTTTGGTAAGAGAAACATTTACTGTAGAATTAAGATTACTTGTTGTCTATCATAGCCTTCTCATTAAAAATGAAAGGAAAATCATGGCCTGCCTAGAAGATGCTTTGACAGTTTGTGTGAAAAGAAATTTTAAAATAATGAGTGAGCTTGGCTCAGTGGAACAAATCAAAATATTCCTCAGATAGAGTGTTCAAAGACCTTCAGAAATAAATGTGCCTTAAGCTGAAATCTCAAGATCAAAAATTTTGGACAGAAAACTAGAGAAAGGACGAGACTACAACCATCCAGGCTTCAGTTTTAGACTGTATACCAAGAAGACAGGGTGAGGATATAATCTCTCTCATTCCCCAACAATTTTTCTGAAGGTGTTTGCCTTAGATTCAGAACTTGGTCAATTTTTATTTTAACTTTCTTAGACGAGCATTCTTCATATGGGAGCTTTTAGCTGCAAACTAAATTATGCATCCTCTCTCCAAGTCTGAATCCCCTAACCATTTTCTTTCACATAGGGAAGAACTTTTACTTTCTTTCAACAGTACAGCAGAGAGCTCACAGCTTCTGTCTTCCTCCAAGCTTGAAAAGTAGGCCACAGAGTGGAAAAGACCCTGTTGGTTTCTCCATTTAAATCTCGGAGTCAGAGCTCAGACAGACCACAGCAGATTCCACAAGGGAGAAAAATCTCATAAATGCCTCAACCACGGGAAACATTTCTTTCCCTCCCAGCTTGCACCTTCTGAGATAACCAAAATCGGTTTTGCTTTAGTCGGTCCCAGCTGCTTTAGGTGAGGTGCCCTCCGTGCTGTTTGGTTGTGTATCACTCAGCCCCCTGGCATTAGTGCTATGCCTCTGAGGAGTGAAAACAAGGGCTTCCCTGCGCTGCTGCAGCTACACACAGGTGCCTGCAGGTGACACTTCCCTCAGCTGCTGCAGTGAGGAGAGAGTCTGGGAGTGCATTGCTTTCTCTCCTTTTGTCCTGCTGGTTGGTGCCCAGGGAGAATGCCAGCAGAAGATGGAGGTCTCGGGCAGATGGGCATTTTAGGATGCTTGGGTTCATAGAGGGAAATGGGAGGTAGAAGGTGTTGTGTTGAGGTAATGCCACGTGTGAGGGGGAGACAGGAACACAGTATCATTCTCTGCTTAAGCCTTATTATCAGTGGTCTATTTATCGCCTCTTATTCCAGGAATTATGTCCCTTGGAAAAATCCCTTCCCTCCCCAGAGGTCAGACTGGGTACAAAAGTTCTATGTACATGTGAGATGGTTTGAAAGGGAGGCACAAAAATGTTAGTAAGGGAGAAGAAAAATCTCAGCTTTCACCCAGAGTTTTCCCAAGATCTGTGGGCCTTTTGTCTGGAGGTTTAGTATTGTGGATTTAATGGTATCAAATTATCTTACAAGAGATTTGATGATACACATAGGGTAATACCTTTTCTGGGTAAACTGGTTGAACATGAAGTTTATCCTTCCAAGGAAAGACTTGAGATGCATAGCCACTCCCATCGCTGAAGTGTATTCTAACCTGTGTTTTCAGCCCTGTGAATCTGCTTTTCCCACAGCTCTTTTGCTGATCTCTGCATATGTCTAATATTACATGTACACGGTGAGGTTAGGAACAAGGACACAAACGGGCTTGTGTACGCACGACCCACATTTATTCTATCCACATACTGTAGCTCAGGTTCAAAACGTTCCCACTGGATGTGGAAAGAGCTGAGGTAGTGGACTGGGCACCAGTGCATGATCCTGCCAGCCTGAGTGCCCAGCTAGCAATGGCATGTGCAGTATGGTGCCAAGAATGTTGGGGTTCTCCCCCACTGAAGTCAGACCAAGTACTATACCTGAGCCACTAAACAGCAAACCAACTTGGAAATGTCCCTCACTTTTTCTACATTGTCTTGGCCAGCAGAGCAGAACCAATGGGAAGATGCTCAAGGTGGCATGAGCCTCTTTTTGGACTCTGGCAAGCTTTCACCTCTCCTGTCTCTTCATTTCTGTTCACTCTATAAAAGGACATGGCCTGAAGACTGACCAGCAGGAAGTGAGTGTCCATGTGGGAGCCTGACATCTTCTCGTTAACCATGTGTTCCCCTCCAGATTGTAATTTTTATTGCCTGTTCCTGCTGGTCAGCCAGAGTGCTGAGGAGGACCACAGACTATTCTCTCTGTGCTTCAGCTTGCTCCCCTGCTTCGTGTAGTGCATGGAGATGTACTATGCATTCCTGCAAAGGAGTGATTGATGATGTTATCTCTTTCACAAAACTAGCTCCCCTGATCATCGCAGCTGGCACCTGTATGGAGAGTGTTGCTGTACTTTGCATGAAATTCAGGAAGCAAGAGGAAGGAGAAAGAGATTGATACCCCTGGGTCTTGTCCCACTTTGTAGTTAAGTGATAACCGTGGTGTGCTTTTTGACCCAGAAAGGGGGAAATACCACTGTATGCATGCCTGCAGCCATGGCTAAGTGTCACTCTGTTATGAGCTGTGCCAGAAAGGCAGAACCAAACATTATGAGATGAAAAATCGAGGTGGGGGAGGGAATCCTTGGGAAGGAAACATCTGCCAAGCGCTCTTTTTTTCCAGCCAAATCAGCTTGCAAGTACCAAGCAGCTCCCCCTAACATTTGAACCATTCTTGAGAAAGCCATGTTTGCTATTAAGAGTGACAGTTTCTCTTTGTGTCAACCCAGAATTAACATGTTTATTAAATCATGTGGAAACAGATCCTTAAGTGCAGGCTGGCATCAGATAATGCAAATGAATAACAATACTTTTTAAGGGAAAGAGTTACTGTAGCTGACTTTTTTTTAAGGTATAAGCAAGTTTTGTAGGTAGGAATCTTGTTTAATTAATCAAGTAGTTGAAAAAAGTAATGTGTGAACACTGGGTTTTTTCCAACGGTACCAGCTGGGTCTATTAGAAGATACTATCTCTACTTGGAAAACTGGCCTTAGTATTACTGAAAGAGATCAAAGGAAATACTTCTAAACAAAGGTTTCACATAATCTGGATTTAACTTTTAAAGTCTTATCGTTATATTATTAAGGAAAAAACAGATGTGATCAGGGTCCACAGTAATATTAGGCAAGAATTTATCATTTATGAATTTTTCATAATTGCTAATAGTTCATATTTTTTCAAACAAAGCCTAATACTTATGCACCAGCTACTGTCTGAAGTCAGAGGGAGATTGCCACTCTTGAGGAGATTTTTCCACAAAATTATCTGCCTTTGAAATATTTGAGAATTACTAACATGGCAGTCAGGATATTGGACTGCATGCACTGACCTGCTGTGGCAATACCCATGGGTCCCTAACTGGGCAGTTGTCTCTACTAATAGTATCTGGAAGAAACCAGGTGTGGCTCCCAACCAGACTCCTATTCATGTGCAAAAAGAAATTCATTTCAACTCGGTGAAGTTTTGAATTCAAATCAAGTCACAAATCAGGAGCTGACCCTGAAGTGCTCTTCCTAACACCTACATTAATAATGTATGCTAACACTTATATTAATAATGTATGGAGGGGAGGTCTTAGCCCTAAGCTAGAATTAAAATTAGTACGACCACTAAAATATAAGTCTAGTTTCACTGTGCTGGTAATCCGATCGTACGGTTCAGCTAGAGAATTTCTTACCATATGGCTACTCCTACTGGCAATAGGCTTTATTTACCCGTTGCAGTGAAGGCCAACCAGGATGTGACACAAGATGGATAAAATACTTGGTAACAGAAACCATTTTGTCATGGTGGAAAAAAGCCCTGCTTACTCAAAGAATGTTTTAGTGTTATATGCATGTGTATGATACATTCACCCTTTTGGACCCCAGTCCAGCATCTTTAGGAATAAGTTAATATGGCAGAACTTATAAATATACTTTGGCTTAATCCAGTAGATGTGAACTGTCCCAGCTGGATCTTTCACAGAAGCATTTACACTGAAAACCTGACATATACATTAAGATTTCTGATACCAGATCAGCTGAATCACCAGCAACAGATTTTCATTATTAAATGGTAGTTTCTCCTTGTCAGAATCACAAAAATGCAAAATATCTTCAATGGAATCTTAGCAGCTACCAGTGCTGAGTGCATCAGGTGGAAGAGAAAACAAAGCACTTGGGTCACTTGCCAATTTTAAATCAGAGGACAAGAATCCACTTGCCTGGTAGATATGTAAGTGTTTAGACAGGTCTTTGTCAGGCTACTCTACCAACAGTGAGCACTCAGTGGCTGGGATAGATGTCTGTTCTTTTCAGAACAGAAGTACAAACTGTCTACCCCTGTTTTCGGAGGGCAAAACCTGTATATATGTGTAGGGTTGAAAGGGGTACAGGAAAGTACAAAACACATAACTGGTAAAGATGTTGAACTGATTTGGTCCCAAAACCAATCCCTCAGGAACACCACTTGTCATTGCTCTCCACTTGGACATGAAGCCATTGACCACAATTCCTTGAGTGTAACCATCCATCCAATTCCTTGTCCACCAATTGGTGCCTCTGTCGAATTCATGTCTGTCCAGTTTAGACACAAAGTTTCACATAGAACAGTGGCCAATTCTTTGCACAAGTCCAGGTAAATGATGTCAGTCGCTCTTCCCTCACGCACCAAAGCTATAACCCCATCATAGAAGGCCACCAGATTTGCCAGGTGCCATTTGCCCTTAATGAAGTCATGTTGGCTGTCACCAGTCACCTCCTTCTTTTCCATGTGCCTTCTAATAGTTTCTAGGGGAATCTGCTCCAAGATCTTGACAGACACCGAAACTTGACTAAACTGGTCTGTAGTTCCTTAGGTCTTTTTTTTTCCTGAAGATGATAAGGGATTGGGGTATCTGGTAAGGGAGTGAAATGTCTGGGACTGTTTAGCCTGTGGAAGAGAAGGCTTGGGGGGAACCTTATCAATGTGTATAAATATCTGATGGGGGAGCCAGACTCATTTCAGTGACAGAACCAGATGCAATGTGCACAAACTGTAACAGGGGAAGTTCACTCTGAGTATCAAGAAACGTTTTTATACTGTGAGGTGGTTTAAGTACTGAATAGATTGCTAGGAAAAGTTGTGGACTCTCCATCCCTGTTGGTATTTAAAACTGTACTGGATGTGCTCTGGGGCAGCCTGTGCTAGCTGATTATGTTTTGAATATAGCACTGGACTAGGCAATCTTCAGAGGTGTCTTAAAACCTCATTCATGCTCAGGGTCTGTACCAGTGTGAGCAGTGGAAAAAAAAGGGGCAACCTGCCAGCCAAGAAGGCTTGTTGCCAGCATGGTATTTTCCTGTTTGCATCAATTTCTTTAAAGCCTATGGAATCCTATGCCTCCTTTTCTCATTTTTGCATCCTTGCAAATATGTACCTCCCTAATTTTCATATAATTTCAGCTCCCTCCTTTGCACTGTAAAACACACAAACTTGTGTTGAGCACCACAGTACAATGCTACTGACTCATTCAGTGTGTCTAAGGCAGTCTTGTGAGAGATCATGCATTCATATCCATGAACAATGCTGGCCTCTGTGCCCCATTGCCCCTGCAGTTACCTTTGGGATGTTTTATGTGTCTTCTTTTAGCTATGGTATGTCTGTCTAGTTCTGATTAATCTACTTTTTTTTTTTTTTTTTTTTTTTTTTTTTTTTTTTTTTTTACTTCCCTAATGCAGAAGGTATTTTATTACTGATACCAGGCAGGTATCAATAAAAAATCTAAATATAATCTCTGAGATGTTTCTGAGAACAATTTACCAACACTGATTTTATTTGCTTAGGAATTCTTTTTATCCAGGCTCTGAACAATTGCAGAATCATTGCTCAACCCTTGGCAAGTAAAAATAACAACTGAATGAATAAAAAATACAACTTTATGTATAAAATACAACAGCCAAGCAAATAATAAAAATCCCCCAGTCTGTCCTAGGGGATCATAGAGGGGAAGCTCAAGCTTAATCCTTAGAACTGGGTCTGATTTGTGCTTGGTGACTGTGATGCACAGCTGTGCAAGGCATGGAGATCTGTCTGCTCCTCTGCAATGTCCTGATCTGGTACAAATCAGTGGGGCTTGCTGGCCCCAGCAAGTTCATCTACACCTGGACCGGTTCCACACCAGCAACCTGGAGCCGATGAGGAGGCAGCTCCTGAAGCACTATGCTCCAAGGAAGGTGGCAAGCAGGGACAGGCTGAGGGCAGAGGGATTCTGCCTCTACAGGCTTGCGTCTCAGCCTGGAGGCCTTTGTTTTCATCCCCTAGACAAGTAATCTGTGTAACAGCTTCAGAACAGCTGTGGCTCCCTTTGAACCTTCCTGCAAACAGTGCTAGTTCCCTGTTCCCCCTGGTATAAGCACAGCCCCATGCCACAAGCCCACTCCCTGCCCAGGTGGCAGCCCCCAGGATCTCGGAGGTGACCGCAGCAGGTCCTCTGTCACCAGCAGAGCAAGTGCTCACCAAGCATGGGAAACCTCCCTCATCCCACCACAACAGATGTGGTGGGGTATTCCCATGGTGTTGCACAAACTTCATTTGGATTTTTTTTTGAGCTCTTCAGCTTGGCAAAACACTTGCTCTTCCCCTCATCAAGACTTGTAGAAATTATGCTTACTGCCAGCTTGTGAAAGCAGAAATTGTAACTGCTTCAAAAATAAGAGTTGAAGTGAGACAGCACAAATTTACAGGAGAAAATATGTCTTAGTAAGTGTGAGCAAAGGACTCGAGACTGAGCAGCTGAAGTGGAGGCAGCTGCTCAGCTTGGTGGAGGCATCCTTTGACAGAAGGAAGATGCTCCCCGACCCCCAGGGAGGCCCCTCTTCACGTCCCACAGCCGTTTCCTTGTGGCTCAGGTCTCGAGCCCTCTCATTTGAAGAAGTGGTTTCACTCTGGGCAGTGACATGCACTTAAGGCAACCACCTGCAGGCTCAGTTTCACTTGTGGGGCCAGGGCACTGCAGGGCACCACCAGCCATGACAGCGAGTTGGCCCCACAGCTGCTCCACTGGCACTCCATTTCAGCTCACAGGTGAGGTCTTCTCATCACACTCCTCAAGCCCTTTCATCTCTATTTCCCACTCTCACTCTGCATCCCTTCACATCTTTCCTTTCTTTCTCCTTTGATTTCTTCTTCTCTTGAATTATTTTCTGTCTCACCTTTCTTCTCTCCTCTGGAGATGCTCTTCCTCCCATCACCCTAATCTCTCCCAGCCCAGCCTGGCTTTTGCTCTTAGTGCATATGACACATTTAATTCTCAAGGCAGAAAGTATTTAAATTGCTGGGTTTTTTTTTTTTTTTTTTGTTCTCTTTCTTATGATGTAAATTTATTTCCTGCTGATGTAAATTTATTTCCTGCTTTTAATGCTAGTTTGACCTGAACACTTTAAATAATATACCTGCAATTTCCCACATAAATAATCTATGAATCAGATACCTTAGTAGAGTGAAATATAATGATGTATCATTACCTTATCAGGTTTTGTTGTTTTTGTTTAATGATCTAAATAGAAGAAGGCATGATATAAATATATAGAAAGTACCCTTTGTTTACTGTTAGAGTGAAGAGTTTTGGAATTTAAAACTTGATTTCCTCTACTGAAAATCAGCCCAGCATCTGTTAAGAAAAAAGGAAATAGCATTTGCTTCCATCTCAAATGCCTGAAATTGTTTTTGTCTAAAATTAATGTCTTGTTCCTGTCTACAATTATCTTGCTGATTCAAAATCCAGTACTGAGTGCATGTTTTTCTCCTGATATAGTTCTAGTGCATACCTGAGAAAGTTTTTTAACAACCTGTGGTCCATTTTCAGCTCCATATACAGAGATAATAATATTTACTTCAAAGACAAATTGTTAGATAGTATTCATTTATGGCTGAAAGTCTAAATGAGCTATTTGAAGAGAAGGTGGAGTAAAAATGAAAATTATTATTTCATGATCTCGTGCTTTGCATGACTGCTGATACTACTAAGCAAACCCTGTCAAAGAGGGATTTCTGTGTTTTCTTCTTTGACTGATCTTTGCTATTTTGCAGGCTGCCTAACAAAATAAATAAAAATTACTAGCATCTGTGATGTGATGGTGCCCAAAGGCTCCTGTCAGCATGGCTAAGAGACAGTTCTGCAGAGAGGGCAAAAGGTGTGAGAGGCCCCAGATATGATTATCCTCTAGGAGGACTGCTGTTCTTTCTGCTGAGATATTATTTAGTCAAGGCAAGGTGCACAGGGAGGCAGTGTTTCTTCTCATAAGGCTGGCTATTATAGGGGGAAAATGCAAATGCTATTGGACATACAAAACAGTTAGGATCTGAAGCATCAGAGACAGACTTGACAGCAAAAATCCTGAGAACAGCTAGTTCCACACATGTCTCTAACAGGTCACTCTTAAAAACAATTTTGATGTAAATAATGTGAGGCATTCAATGAATTATATACACTTTCTTAAAAATACCTGTGTTCCCTTTAAGAATCTGTTGTCTGGAGATAAGATCGAGTAATAAATTGTGCAGACAACAGATGGCATCCGTATGATGAACCAGTGTCATGAGAAATGGCAGCACTTAACCAGCAAAGGAAAACTAGAGAATAATAACACCTGGAGGAAAATCTCCACAGTATCTTTAGACTTAAGGCAGCAGGTCAGTCTTAAAATTACAGGCTCAGAACTGCAAAAGTTTCAAGAAACAACAATCATCTTGCCTTTGTTATTTGCTGTGAATAAATGCTCCCCAGCAGCAAGAAATTTAATCCAAAGAACTTCAGAAAACAATATACACAATACAATATATGTGTAAATACAGCTATATACATTAAAAATACTATTCCAGTTTCTCATCTTACATTCTTCTGGTCATCCCAAACAAGAGTGTGTGGCTAAAGGGAATGTTATCTAGCATACAATTAGCCTTGCATTAGTGGATAAGGTAGGAGCACAGATGGGACCTGGGAACTGAGACAGTCGCAATTTTGTGTTTTACAAATTGGAGAATTTTGTAAAAAGAAACTTTTAGTGATCTTTCTTATCAGAGAAAGTTTTCCACTGACAACCACTCCTGCTCCCTTTTTTTTAATTGCACCCCTTTCTTACTGAGAGATGTTTATGAAACCCTGTTTCAGGGGACCTGAAAGAAATGAAGATATGAGAAGCTGCCTAAGATCTCCCTGTGGCTGGCAAATGAGAGGAAATTGTGTATGAGCAAGGACTACAAACTCAGATCCCAACAAGGTCCAGATTAGATTATGGTGTGTCTGACTGCACAAAAATTATAGGCCAGTACTGTTGAAAATTCCCTCACAGAACATATAAATATCCATTAAATTCCTATGACAGAGATCCTGGAAAATATGAGATGGGCCAGCATGTTTCTTTTGGAGGAGAACCCAGAAATGTGTGGGACCCAGTCACCTGCATGATCTGTTCAACTCACGGCAAATTGGATTTCTCTCCAACAAAACAGCTGACAAACATTCCAGAGCAAGTTCAGGCACTGAGCCCTGCCACTGGCAGGAAGGTGAAATCAATGAGCACCCCAGGGGGAATCAAGTTTGATCTTGTCTCTTTCCCAAAACATGCAAAAACTTGGGTGCAAGCTGTTTGTGAATGTTGGATAAGGCCAGTACATGGTCTGCTCACTCAGGGAAACTGTTGTGCCCAGCAGACCACATATTCATGGTCATCCATCACCATATATCTAATGTATCAGAAGATAATGTATCACTTCTGAAGATTCCTGAAGGTGAAAGGACTGTGCAGGAAAGTAGTTGCTTTCCAATGGAAGTAAATGCAACTTAAAACTATGTCTGTTTTGTGTTTTTAGAGGTTTGGAGCCATTTGCTTTTCCCTTTCCTTTCTTGAGAAAATTCCACTAGGTACCTGTCGGGATCTGGATTCCCACAGTTACCCATATTTCAAGGTACTGAGAAGCAGGAAGATGCCCAGAGTGCAGCCCAACTTCCAGGGCTGCCCCCACATCCCTGCCCAGTGTTGGGTGGATGCTGCTGCTGTGGCTGCTCAGCAGAGGCAGGTTTGTCAGCAGAGCAGAGCTGTGGGCATCCTGTCCTGCTGCAGGAGCCCCTCCTATAATGACCCCCAAAATCATATAGCACGGAGCACCTCTTGTTCACAGGCTTCTGAAAATGTATCTCTCAAAATACCTGAAACTTCGTGAAACTCCCATTTCAGCTGAGAAGCCTCTTTAGATCACTGGGTTGATTTCAGTTTTCTGAAAATCTTCCTTTAAAACTGCTGAAAAAATGAGCAGGGCAGACAGACAGAAAAGTTAGCTTATTGCCTGGATATTTAGCTCTGTTGCTGCTGTAAGCCCTGTTCCTTTGGTGGTAGATAAGATTTCTAATGTGTGCGATACAAGGGCTAGTTTGAAAAGTGATTTATTGTTACAACATGCTCTATAAGGAATATGTTGGATTTTACATTTGTACAACTGCTTTGGAGTTGAAATTATTTTTAACCCTAACCTCCTAATGAGACAAATAAGAACAACTAGTATTTATTTTGTTAATTTTTACCATATTTAGTTCCAAATGGCAACAGTGATTTTTTTTTTCAAATATCTTAGATTTATTTTTGTCTTTTCTTATTTTGCAGCTAAATTGTTCTCTCCCACTCTCCCTCTTTCTGTCCATTCTTCCTCCATATACATCTCAGGCCCTCTGTGTTCCCTCCTCATTCCCTCTTGCAGGAAAGTAAGGACAATATCATCTAGTCAGTTATAGAAGCCTGTTTTCATTTAAAAGGAAAGTTTTACCAATCTAGGATGACAAGGAGTATCAGTTCTTTATCTGCCATCTTCCGTTTTCATTTCTGTTTCAGGCAGAACTTTTTCTCCTTGAATATGTGTGAGGACTCATATCTTTACCCTTAGATACTTAAGTTAAAGTAGCCTTTGCTTGCAAGAAGTTAATAATTCCACTACTGTCAGTAGAAATGCTACAGCGTGTTGGGTAATGAGACTGGAGTACTTAAACACAGAGCAGTTAAAAAAAAAAAAAAAAGAAAATAGTTAAAGCAAACTTACTAATGCCATTAGGTGGGATGGATCTGTTTACCTTACTTCAGGGTTGTCTATCCAGCTTCTTAATAGCACAAACACCATTCCCATGAGCAAACATCCTCTAGAGACAAGGATAAGGACAGCCCAATGCCACTTTCTGATTTGTGGGAGGCCTCTGTGGTGACATCACGCCAGTGCTTCTTTGCCCACAAAATTGTGCAGTTGTTCACACAATCACAGCAGGGTTGAGGAAGGGACCTCTGGAGGTCATTTGGTCCAACCCGACTGCTCAAGCAGAGCCATCTAGAGCCAGCTGCTTAAGATCCTGTCCAGGTAGCATTTCAGTACCTCTGAGGGTAGAGACCACCACCTCTCTGGGCAATGTGTGTCCATGTTTGGTCACCCATATGGTGGAAAAGTCTGTGCTCTTTGCCTCTGTGTCACTGGACACAACCAAGAAGAACCTGGCTCCATCTTCTTTGCACAGTCCCTTCAGGGGTTTGTACATCTGAGTCTTCTCTTCCCTGTGCTGAACAGTCCCAGTTCTCTCAGCCTTTCCTCACAGGAAAGATGTTCCTGTCCCATAATCATCTTTGTGGCACTCCACTGCACTTTCTCCAGTATGCCCATGTCTCTCTTACACTGAGGATCCCACAGCTTGGCCCAGAACTCCAGGTGTGTTCTTGACAGTGCTGGGTAGAGGCAAAGGACCTCTATCTGCTGGCAGAGCACCTCCTAATGTGGCTCATTGTCCACCACACTTAGGGGAGTGGAAAGGTAATGTGAGAGCCAAGAAGAAGCTCCTTTGAGAGGACAGAAGATGTGGACGAGAAGCAGAAGAAGAACCAGCCGCAGCATAGGCTCTTCCTCAGAGAGGTTGCCATGGTAGCTGAGGTTCACTATATTTTCAGCCACTTTTCAGCCACTTCCTAAAAAAGGGTGTCCTCAGCAGTCCCAGCTGTTCTTTGCAAACTGGATCACAAGTGGCTGGAATTGCCCAAAATGTGGCTAAAGCAGCAGGGATTTCAGTGAGCTCCCTGTGAGCACCAGCCTGAGCAGTCAAACTAGGTTGTTATTGTTCCTGACCTAATGAATGATGAAATCACAATTTTTATCACAAGGCATGGTTTGGATATCAGTCTGCAATAAAGTCAATGGCAAAATTAATCAATAACACTGGATATGTAATAGTATAATGAGAAAAATACTCCTGCACTTCCTCTCATTGTTGGCTTATTTTTGCTACATAAGGCACTGAATTTGACATACCTGTAAGTAACCAGTAAAAACAGGAGTATTTGCTAACTCACAGCTACCTGTTCTTTGGGGTAAGTTTTTGTCTGGTTTTCCGACAGAGGAGTGTAAAATATATGCCCTGTGTGATACCTTATTTGAAAACTTCAGCCATCTCAATTATTCTTTGATAAAATCTCTATGTAATTTACAAGTTGTCTGCAATGAGCCATAGGCTGGGCTGCTGACTGTCCTCCTCTAAGACAGGTATTAGCACTGAAAAGCATAATTTTATCCAAAAGATGAAGCTTGCTGAAATCTGTACCAAAATTTCTTAGGACATAACAAGGCAGAGGAAAAATAGAAAATGGTGACCAAGTTATTAGGTATTTATTAAAAAAAAAAACACGAAAGAGCAAATTTCTTGCAGCTGTTTTCATCTGTGACCTTAAAATGGAGGGTTGATGAAAAGATGATGAAAATCTGAAATACAGAAAATGAATTTGTGGACAGAGTTTTCCCTGTTGCTTGTGTCAGGCTCTGTTAGAGTAGGTGGGTCTTGGCAGTAATTTTCTGAGGCAGACTGAGGAAACTTCTCCATTTCTTTTATGTTGAAGAAGATCTTTTTGATTAAGGCATAGATTAAATTTGGGAGAATTAGGGAAGCAAACTTCTTAGGAGAGGCAGTGTGGTTTCACTACAGAAACTGACATAAAATGGATGTTATCAACCAGCAGAACCCTTTGCTGAGACTTGCACTGAATGCATAGAAATGGTTTACTCACTGTGACAACAAGTTCTAGTTTAACATCTCTTCTGAAGAAACAATTATGAGACCACTTTAATAAAAAGGGGCACAACCTACATGAAGGTGTTCTTCTGATCAAGATTTTAATGTATGAGTAGTTCTTATGCAAAGAAAACCCAAAATTTTTTCTACTTTTTTTTTTTTTTTTTTTTCAAAATCAGAGAATCATTGAATCACTTAGGTTGGGAAAGCCCTCTAAGATCATCAAGTCCAAGTTGGGAAAGCCCTCTAAGATCATCAAGTCCAATCATTAACCCAGCACTGCCAAGTCCACTACTAAATCATGTCCCGAAGTGCTACATCTGCACATCTTTTAAATACCTCCAAGGACAGTGACTCAACCACTTCCCTGGGCAGCCTGTTCCAATGCATGACCAACTTTTCCCGAAGAAATTGTTCCTGATATCCAATATAACTTCCCTTGATGTAATTTGAGTCCGTTTCCTTTCATCCTCTGAATTTTTACTTGGGAAAAGAGGCTGATCCTTAGCTCACCACACCTTCTTTGAGGTAGTTGTAGCGAGCAATAAGGTCCCCCATTAGCCTTCTTTTTTCCTCCAAGCTAAACTCCCTCAGCCGCTGCTCATCAGACCTGTGTTCCAGACTCTTCCCTAACTTATTGAAGTATTTTTAAGCTTTCTGTCTTTCAATAAAAAAAAAAAAGAGAAAATGTTTGCTGGAGCTTCCATGGGAAAAAAATAATAAAACCAGTCCTCAGCGATTAAACTAATGCGCGAAAGAATTTACAAGGAACTTCTGTGTCACGTTTCCTTCCCTAAGAATATAAAGAAGCAGGGTATGTCCTCTGCACGCACGCAGGAGCCAGAACTGGGCGAGTTAGGGGTGGGCGCCGCGCCTGTGTCCCGGCGGCAGTCCCGCAGGAGCGCCGGGATGCGCGGGGCCGCGCGGGGCCGCAGCGCCCCCTGCCGCCCGCACGCCCCGCCGCTGCCGCGGCCGCGGTCCCCGCACGGGCGCTGTCCCGGGACAAACAGCGCGGGGTGCCAGCGCCTGCGCGGGTGGCAGGAGTCGGAGAGGAGTTCGGGGCGAGGGGGAGGTGGTGGCGGTGGCAGATGCAGGTGGGAAAATAATCCGCGCGAAGGGCTGCAGGCCATGGCAAACAAGACTGGTAGGTGACGGTAACATTCCAGGCAGTTGTATAGTGTCAGTGTTGGACCCCACTATTAGTTTTTGACTCCGTACACAGACCCAAATTGAGCATTTTTGGAAACCACATGACCTCCCCTTCTCCATTTTTGTCTCTGCTGTCTTGCTCAGTGATTGAAATCTAAGATTCGTGTCCCCTCTCTCTCTAAACCCTCCGCACAGAGCCATCACACTCTATAGGCTTCTTTCCACCTCAAATCTCAATCATGCTTGAACACGACTGTGAATAATTAAATCAATTCACGTGACATTTATTGTAACTAACTGGTAAGACCAGATAAATGTCTGCCCCTGACCCAGACATACCCCAGGCAGTGTTACAACAGCTGGTCACAATTAGCCTGAGCTGCAGCAGAGGCATCCTGTCACCCACCTTGCTAATTAAACCCTGTTCTAACATCATTGTTATTCCAAAACATAGAGCACCACCTCTGGCCCTATCATCCCATGGGAATGAACTCACAAAGTGCTTATTTTTCTGAACTGGAAGTTATTTAAGCTGAGAGGGTGAAGATGCTGAGGAAGGAAGCTGTGCAAAAAGATGAGGAGGGACAAAAGTTAAGTTTGATGGGAAAGAAATGAGATATTATTTAAAGGTAGGAACTAGTTTAAGATCAGTCCTTTTTACCCGTCCCGCCTCCCTCTGATTTTTAGCTTATTTATTTTGAGTACAATTCTCACTTCAGGATCCACCACTCTGGGGGTGATTTGAGAAAAAAGCTACCACATGCAAAAGTGGGAGTTTTAAAGAGTAAATTAATTAATATTAAGCTCATCCATGCCACTACTTTGAAGATTTTTTTTTCCTGGCAAGTCATGACAGACATAACAACAGTTTTCATGGAAGAAATGGTCCATCTACCTCCCATGATCACAAAGAAAATTTTGGAAAGTTAATCCAGAGACTCACACCCAGAGGACATAGTCAGAAACCAAATAAGACCCAAATCATAGTTTGCTTTATGTAAATCTTCTGAGCTGTAAAGCAGAGTAGAAGATTGTTCTATGTGTAAGAAAGTCCTGACTGCTATGTAAAATATTAAGCACCCTGATGAACACAAATACAAGATGCATCCCTTGGTATGAAGAGAAAGGTTTTCATCTTCCACAATTCTCCAGTTCCCAAGCTACTGTCTTTCTAGTTAACTCAGACTTTCAGCATGCTTTGGAGTGGTTTTCCCAGTCTTTCAAAGGCTACTTTTGTCACCCCCCCATTTGAAAATAAAATTTTGGAAGTGGTTGCATTCATCTGATAGCTGAAGTAGCTTAAACAGAGCTTCTTGGTTTGGTATCTCTCCAGTAGATTCAGACCTTTATTGTAAGCTCCCTTTCTGCCTTTTACAGGCATTTCCCCAAGTATGTGCCAACACATCTTGATTGAAGTCTTGGCTCTGTCTATAGCAGCTAGATGTTTGTCTGACTGCAGTGAGAACAAGATTTCTCCTACTGCCTCTATTTTTGTATAACCTATGAAAAGATAATGAAGATGGAAAGCAGGCATAAACAAACATTGTTCAGAGGCAGCAATTTATTTTCATTTCAGCTTCACTCTAGTTCAGCAATAAACAATATGATTATGCTTGCTACATATTTGATATTCTTTACCCAGTACTTTCAGTCTCTGCAGTTCTTAATTTGTGTTTTCAGGAGGATGACTGATGTGCCGACCATAACAGCAGTCCTTGAACAGGCCACGTAGAAGCTGAAAGATCAAGATGGCAAATCAGAACATTACCATTTCCCCAATGTTTCTTTTCTTGATTTTACTTTTTCTGAAAGGCTTATTCATGCTCTGATTTTCTATTTTGTCCTACACAAGTCTTCAAGACCTACACAAATTTAAGCCATTCAATATCATGTAAATACTTCTTACTATCTTATTACTCATTTGTTTCTCACTGTAAAGCATCTGGAATCATGTCAGGTTCAAAGTATCCTTCCTTACCCTAAAAACCTTCACAGGAATAAAGGTACACCACAGCAATGGCAAGCTGTTGCAGTTTACATGAAAAGGGGTCCCATTTTTACTTACACATGCGGGTATCGGGGTGCTCACTGCTTCCAGCATAGTCCCATATACTGTCCTTTACAGATGCAGTTCCAGCTCATCAGACACTTTTGTTTGCATGTCTCACTCACAGTCTGTTTGCTACAGCTGTCTAACTTTTGGCTGCAAATCTGCTCCCTGTTGGTGTTTAAACACACCCTTCCCTTTTCTGCTGTGGCCTTAGGACTCCCTCTGACAAGGCAGCATGAGCAAAGTGGAGTAATGCCATGTTTGGATACACTGGCTTAGTTTGTACAATCAGAAGTTAAAATTATTCACAAATCAGAAACATAAAGCAAGGGAATGCTCAACAAGCCAAATGAGTTTTGAGGTCATATTTTCAAATGGTTTCTGCTGGTGTGTTTTAGAAATCAGAGGACTTAGGTGGGTTTCCATCAGCTAAATCCCTGGCCATGAGCCAGGCGAATGGTCTCTGCTTTGAAAAGGGTGAAAGAATCAGCCAACAAACCAATAGAAGTGGAGAATGCTGAGCAGAGAAGGACTTGGTGAAAGGCTAGGGAGGGAGCTAGAAACCTGATGCACTGATGGAAGGAATTCACCATGCTTGGTGTAGATACCTAATGCACACCTGCCTTTCAGCTGCCCACTGGCACTCCCTTTCTCAAGAAGTGCCATTATTATTTTTATAGTCAATGGATGGAGATACATGTCTCCGCAAAGAAATCACGTTAATCTTTCTTAGGGGTAACATGCAGGGTTTCACTCAGACATCTGTGAAAGCAGACCATTGCCTGTGCATGCTGCGGAAAGGTAGCAACCAAAATGAAGTGTATATAGGGTGCTTGAATGAGAAAGACTCAGCCTTAATACACCTTGGCAAGGAGAAGAGGTTGTCAAAATGTTGCCAGCTCGGAGCTCAGGCAGTTTCAGAAGGTACAAATGGCAAGGAAGAGATGGCAACAACGCTTACTCGTTTCTTCCTACTTCCAGTTTTGGTCCTTCATTGCCTGTAGAAAGAGACTTATATTAATCCTTCAAGTACTTTGTGATATACTTACCTTCTTTCCTTCTTTCAACTCTGCACCAAGCTTTATGTGCAATCATCTCAGGAACTGAGGGAAAAGAAAAAAAAAAGAAAACAAAGCAAAACACCAAGGCCTGAGGGCAGAAATATTTTAGGTTGCCAGAAAAAAAGATGTTATTTTATTATTCACTGCTTATTTGTACTGTTGATGCTGGCTTTAGGGAATTAATGGAAATCAGCCACATTTCAGCCAGCCAGTTGTACAGCCTTACTTCTGTTTGGTGTATTGGTGGGTACGTGGTTACTGTAGCTCCTTTAAGGCTAAAAGGTGACCTTTCAAGCTGCGGTCCCGCAGAAAGGCTTATAGGAAGCATTCTGGGGAGACAATGCCTTTGAGGCATCAGAAGCTTTCCCAAACTGCTCTTTACATATAAAGGACTTTTGCTACTTGGGGCATCCACAGTTCCTCTGGGCAACCTCATCCAGTGTCTCAACACCTTCCTAATGAGGAATTTCTTCCTAATATTTGATCTAAACCTGTCCTCTTTGAGTTGAAACATTCCCCTTTGCCCTCGTAAAACATCCCCCTCCAGCTCTCTTCTAGCCCCCTTCAGGTGTCTGCAAGGTGCTGAAAGGCAGCCTTCTCTTCTTCAGGCTAAACAGCCCCAAATCTCTCAACCTGTTTCCATAGGAGATAATCTTTGATAATCCTCTGATAATCTTTGTGGCCCTCCTCTGGGCATGTTCCAATGACTCCATGTCCTTCTGTACCCCAGAGCTGAACACAGCACTGCAGGTGGGTCTCACAAGAGCAAAGCAGAGGGGCAGAATCCCCTCCCTTGACCTGCTGCCCATGCTGCTTTTGACGCACCCCAGGATTAAGATGGCTCTCTGTGCTGCAAGTGTACACTGCCAGCTCATGTTGAGCTTCTCATCCACCAACATTCCTGAGCCCTTCTGCCCAGGACTGCTCTCAATACTGTTCCATTCAGCCTGTGTTTGTGCTTGGGATTGCCCTGACCCAGGCGCAGCACCATCCACTTGGCCTTATTGAACATCATGAGGTTCTCACAGGTTCACCCCTCAAACCAACCCAGGTCCCTCTGGATGGCATCCCTTCTATCCAGTGTGTTGACTGCAGCACACAGCTTGTTGTCATCAGCAAACTTGCTGAGGATGCACTTGATCCCACTGTCCATCTCACTGATAAAGATGTTAAAACATATTGGTCCCAGTTCTGACCCCTCAGGAATACCACTTGTCACTGCTCTCTGCTTGGATATCAAGCCATTGATGATCCAGCCAATTCCTTATCCACTGATTGATCCCTCTGTCAAATTCATGTCTGTCCAGTTTAGACACAAAGTTTCACATAGAACAGTGGCCAATTCTTTGCACAAGTCCAGGTAAATGATGTCAGTCGCTCTTCCCTCACGCACCAAAGCTATAACCCCATCATAGAAGGCCATCAGATTTGCCAGGTGCCATTTGCCCTTAGTGAAGTCATGTTGGCTGTCACCAGTCACCTCCTTATTTTCCATGTGCCTTCTTATAGTTCCTAGGGGAATCTGCTCCATAATTTCAACAGACATTGAGACTTCCTGTCCTGTAGTTCCCCAGGTCTTTTTTTTCTTTCCTTTGAAAAGGGGATTTATGTTTTCCCTATTCCTATCAGTGGGGATTTCACAGGACTGACACAGATTCTCAAATATGATGGATAGGAGCTTACCCACTTCCACTGTCAGTTCCCTCAGGATACTCAGATGCATCTCATCAGGTCCCATGGATTTGTTCACCTTCAGGTTCCTTAGATGTTTTCAAACCTGATCTCTTACAGCAGGTGATTCTTCATTTTCCCAGTTCTTGCCTTTGCCTTCTCAGGGAAGGAAGGTGCATGATCATCCTCCATCTCACAGTGGACAAACACTGACCTGTGCTGCAGAGTTTGGTGCTGCAGGTTTTGGTGCTTTCCAGCACAATGATGCAAAAGGGACGTGCAAGAGAGCATCTGTGTTTGGTAATCCTGTTTCTAAAGGAGCCTCTATAACACATATTGTCTTTTGTCTTTGGACTTTCTCTGCAGTATTATGGGAGATACTTGTAAAGCATGACGTGGCTGTGCTTTTGAAAGGTTCTCCAAACAGAGCTTCCACTCAGCTTCAATACACAAATGCAGAGTTAGCAGATTCATACAGTATGTCTGCATATTCAGTTTGGCTTTTTTTTTTTAATGTAATCTTGCTACAGTTTTGTTGTATTTTAACTAAAATTACTATCCCATAGCAGAGATCTAGACTTTATTGCATGTGTTTTCTATTTCTGTTTTGCAGTTTTTGTTATGACAGCAGTTGCTTTCACTTCTACAATGACTCAAAATACATCTGAAATAATGTGTGGGTTTATCAGCCAGAAGGATGAAGGTTCAGAAGCACCACAGTCATCAGTAGCTCCAAAGGTGATATAACAGAGAACAAGTTGCTTATAAAATGTTCCTGTCTCTTCCAGGAATACCTTCCCAAGAACTTACAACACCCTAAACCTTTAGAATGTGAGGACATCACAGACAAAATCGCTAGGGTTATGCCAAATATGGCTCCAGAAGGTTAGAGGGATAGATATCTGAATATTCAGACTCTGAAACTGTGAATAGTTAAGTACCAGTTTTCTCTAAAACGGGCTTTTTTATTAACATCTTGATGTTATCTTATATCAGCATGCCTGAATATTGCTGGATGTTGTTGGCAACGTATCAGTGTAAAAATGTATATGAAAATATATGCCCTTAAGGGGAGACTGCCAAGGCCGTGGTCCGTGTGTGCCATAGTTACTGGGACTGACAGAAAGCTGTACCGCCCTCTATTCCCACCACCAAAGCCCATAAATCCCTGCCAGGTCCAAACTTTGACTTCGACACCAAAGGTGGACAATGAATCAAATACAATTTTATTTTTTTCTCTTCTGACTCAAAATGGTATAAAACCAGGTAGAGGTGATGTGTAACTGAATTATAAATCCTCCGAGACCTGCAGTTAAAACATTTCCTGAGGATTCTTGTTTCAAGGAAGTCTTATGAAATCTTTTTCATTCCTGAAAAACTGAATCAGTAATTCAAATAATAAATGAAGGAATAGCAGCCAAAGCTGTGCTGTCCCGGTATCTGACAAGGCAGAACACGGCTGTTACTTCTGGGTACTTCTCAGGTCAAGAGAAAGGAGAAAGGAGAGAGTCATGAGAAGAACCAACCAAACAAGCAAAATGGGGATGCAATGAACACTGTCCTTTCATAAACTTACACTGGGTAAAATTCATCCAACAAAGCAATGGAGATATTTAGGGCTCCTCTTCTGATGGAGTTACTTACTTGCCACCTTTTGCTGCAGCTAATCTTAGAAACTCATTAATCCGTTAGTGGCTTTCAGAATGACTGTGGAAGATTCTATTTCTGTTTGCAATTCTCCTTTAGTTGTACACAGGGGTGAGGAAATGAAAAATATGACAGCATCCAGCCCAAGTGTTCCTTACCCAGTAAAGCCCCCAAGGAGCTGAGGAGCAGTCTAGCCTGATGATGTAGTGACAAGCAGTGAGATGCTAAAATAAACCCAACATTCTGACCCTGCCTTTGCATCCAAGTTGCAAACAGAAAGGTTTTATTATAGTTCTGTGTCTCCCTATGGTTCTAAATAAAAGGAAACAAAGTCAAGTGTAAGGAATAACCCATATCATTAACAGAAATTATCATGGCTCTGGCTAAGATTGTTCTGTGGTGTTTGTCTAGAGAACAGAATTTACTAATTCAACAGGAACCCTATAGAGTTTCCTCATGCAGTAGAATTCAACATATTTATTAATAGGTTGGATTGTAGAAATCAAAAAAGAGCATCCTTTAAAAATATCTGAATTAAAAATAAAAAAAGAGCAAATCAAGCTAACTGCTAATAAATACCTAACATTCTGTCCTCCTGCATTGCAGGTTCCTAATATTTTGGAAGACCTTGGGTGTTACTTGAATTCTAAAGGAACAGACAACATCTACCAAACAATTAAAAATGTGGAAGTCAATGTATTTGAAAATATTGAATTAAGAATAACAATGAGCATTTCAAATATCATTTCATGTTTCTGGTTCTTTAAAAAGAGCAAAGCCTGTAAACTTTCTTTTGACTCAGAGAATAGGTAAGTCAAGGGATGTACTGGATCAAAGATCCTTTAAGAGATCTTTTCTTTTAGAATGCAAATTGAATGTTTTCTCTGACTGTGCCTGTGTTTGATTTCATGTGTGCATTATCTTTTTCAATCTCTTAATCCTTAACTGCTGTCACACATTACTGATTGTCATTTAGATCAATGTACACATATAAATCTTAAAACCAAGAACATTTTAAAATAAGCTTGTTATTTTAATTTGTATAGCATCCTGCATGGGGGTCTCCAGGCACTCTCTGACATTGATGGATTTGAGCTTTGCCGTGCTCGTGAGGAAAAATTGTGATTTTATAGTCAAAGAAACAGAGGCATGGAGAGCTATGTGACTTTTAGGATCACAGAGCACATCAAGAACAACAGCAACAGCATTCTCTCACAGCCAAACCTGGACTGGAACCTGAGACTCCATAATTGCCTCCTCATGCAAAACTTGTAGAATGAGACTGTAGGTAAAGCGTTTGGCTGTGGAGCTCCTGAACTGCCTCAAGCTCAGGAAGGCCATCCTTGCCAATGCTCAGCACTCAGCATGTGGTACTGTGGCTCTAAGTTCCTATGTGCTGCTTGTGTAGGAAGACACATGAAGGAAGTATTTCAGGTTGAAGGGCACTATGTAAATAATGAATACCATTATTTACAACCTTTGAAGGGTTCTTGCAAACGCTAAAGAGCTAACATTTAATTGTGTGTGCTGCATATTACCTTCTTCATATTAGAGTGACAAATACAACTTTACTTCCTGTTTTATAGATATATAACATCTTTGGCTTTCTCCCAAATAAAAGAAGGACAAGCTGGAAAACACACCCTCTTGGTCACAAGTAAATCTGGCAATTACACAGTAGTTGTGCCTGTTCTCATCCGAAGTAAGTATGTCTACATGAAAGGGGTCATTCCATCAATAGGTTCAAGGGCAAAGGCTCAAGTTCAGTCAAAGCAATGAAGCTTTCATGTGCTGCACTTCAAGCATCTTCCTAGATTAGCATAGCACTTGGAGCTGTCTTCGGAGGCTGAAGTCAGAACCACAAACTATGTGAGAGTCAGCTTTCTTTAGTCAATAAACCATGCAAATGAACAAATAAAGATGTAAATGTGCAGAAGCTTTCTTCTCCCCTGTGAAAAATTCCTCTCTGTGTCAAAAGGGACAAACTGACTGTGCCTTTTTTTGTGCTTTTAAGGCTTGTAAGCTAGATTTGTTTGCTCTCTTTTTAACCTGTTAATTGTTGGTGTTGCTAACTGGGTTGTAATCTGGACCAGATCAGGATTTCCCTTTTATATTCTGGTCACACTTTAACCTGCTGCCACTTTTCCACTTGTGCCTGCTGCTGGGTCTCTCATTTCTCTCACTGCTTTTCCTTTTACAATTCTGTGGGTGGCAAGAGGTACACTGAGGAAAGGGGGAAGAAACAGTCCCTCTTCTCAGCAGCAGCTTTGACTTGTTCATTGTCTTTTAAACCAAAACTCATCAGTTCTGCAGCTGCTCAACACAAGTGTGCCTGAGAAGCTGAGGTTTTAGCTGCTGTTAAATGCTCATGACAGAGCACCTGTGAGGTGCAACCTTTTGAAAGGCTCCCAGTGGGAGTGGATTTGATTGAGTTTTCTCAAGGCTCACACAAGAGACATCTCTGATGCAAAGGCAACAGCTGCAACAAAATGCAAGCTTCTGTTTCTAACTAGGGGTGTCCAAAAACATCTCAAAAAACCCATAACGACACATAGTCACATGATTTTTTTAACAGAATAGAAAGATTATATTATTTTGTCTGGAAAGCGACAAATTTAAAGATAAAATTTAAAACAGAAATTTCAAAGGCAAAACCTCAATCCAAACAGCTAAAAGACTACTGAACACTACCAGGTTTAACAAGTGCTATTATTTGCCTTGATATTAATAAACTGTAACTAATCAGCATTTGTTTTTCTCTCTTTAGTTGTTTTTAAAGTACTTCTTCTATTTAACTTTTTTTTCTCTCTCTGGTTCAGAAAAGTCACCTCTAATCTCTCCTTAATTTGAAAGCTTACTTCATGCCTCAATTATAATTTTAACAGCTTCATTGAGGGGACAAAGTATTAAGCCTTCCATTAAGACTTGCCATCTCTATATTAATTAGGCTTTAGAGATAAAAAAGTGTTATTACATGTGCAAGCAAGAATAGTTTGAAACAATGTCGGTAAAGGTCCTTTCCCTATCAATTGCTTGGATTGCTTTCTCTTTGCTTCTGTGAATTTAATGTCATAATTACATCTCTTATAAAACCCTTCAGGCTAGATGTGAATCCTTCAACTTGGACATGAATCTCTGTAGGTAAAAAAAAAAAAAAACCTCTTAGGCTTATCCTGTAAGACACAAATGAGGAAAGAAATTACAAAGCCATGAGTATTACTTTCACCTTAGTGCGTCACCTTGCCCACAATGAAAGTATGACTGAGGAAAATGTCACTTTTACATGTGGCAGCTGCAATTTCGTTGAAAGATGACTTAAAACTGGACACAGTGCTTTTCATTTTGAGTCAAACCTTTAGCCGTTTCAATACATTAAATTTTTTGTTCCTAGTCCAGGTCTGTGCCTGAGAGGTTCAGGGTACTGGGAATTGTCTAGGAATCATTTCCCTCTGGGTTACAGATGCAGGGTAGAGAAGTTTGTTGGTTATCAGAAGTCATTATCACCCCTTCTGTCTCCATCATGTATCTGATCTGACTGAGCAAACCCCATTTTGTGTACAGATTTTATAGTCTCAACAGATACTCCACCAAAGGATGGACTTAGGATATGATTTCAAAATCACAGTTGCTCCTGCCCAGTGAAATGTATAGCAACCACAGCAAATTAACACCTTTCAGCATCAGCTTCAGGATTATCCCCTGGCATATAGAGGCAGGCCTTTGGTACAGGGAAGCTGTGTATTTAGCAATCAAGGCTGAAAAGCTCATGAGACCAACCCACCCATCTAAGGCTAAATTGTTTTCTGTTCCCTCAGTGTTAAAAATCCTGAAACAAATCACAGCTCTGTAACTTTATGTACTACAAAATAAGCAAAACACTGTTTCAAAATTATTTCAGCTTTCTTAAATATTTGCATGATTTTTATCAGAAAAACCAGCCAAACCCTATTTCAGGAAAAGGGAAAAATCGGATTTTATCGAGTGCATATCAGAGAGCTACCCCCAGCCCTCTGTGGAATGGATATTCTGCAAAACACCAGAAAAGAGGTATGTGTATGTTTATATGCATGTTGAATCTCTAGACTGAAAGTTTGCCATCTTCTGAAGAAAAAGTGACCGGGTGAGAAGAAATGACCTCAAGATGTGCTGAGGGTGGTATCAGATTGTATATTAGGACAAATTTCTTCAATTACAGGGTTGCTGAGCACTGGAACAGGCTGCCTAATAAGCAATTAATCACCGTCCCTAGAAGTGTTCAAAAAACACGTAATGTGGCACTTGGAGACCTGGTTTAGTGGTGAATATGGCAGAGTTAATTTGATGGTTGGACTCAATAATCCTAGAGGTCTTCTCCAATCTTAATGATTCTATGATTCTACACTGCTTAGTGTGCCTACTCAGCTGGGGGGATGACTGAAGAAGAGCCTTTGATTCAGAAGTTTTGGAGATGGGCTCTGCTGTTTGGCACACTCATGGGCTGGTGGAAAACCTGTGTTCATGTGATCCACTTTTGGAGTGCTGCAACACATTTTTCCTAAAAATTTTGATTACTGTGCTCTTTTAGAAACTGACAGCTCTTGGCTTTAGAAATGTTATTCCAGATTAATATTTTGATGTCACAAGGGCAAATCAAAGGCGTCTTGTTTCCCCCTAGTTTTTCACATCGTTTTTAAATTTTAATCTTACAATCATAGAACACTTTAGATCAGAAAGGACCTTAAAAGCTCATCTAAGTGCACTGTAATATGCAGGTACATCTTCCACAAGATGATTTGATGGTTTCAAATCATCTCGTGCCTTAGCAGAGCTTCTAGGAATCTCTGTTCTGTGACCTTCCCAGGCACAGTGGTGAGGGTGACAGCTTGGCAATTCCCATGGTCTTCCTTTCTAACCGTTTTTAAAATGATGCAATGTTGCCCTTTTTTCAGTCACTGGAGGCTTCACCAGGAGTATCAGAGCTGAGAAGACAAGGGGTCATGATTTTGTGAGCTAAATAATCTTTCCCATTCTATTAATATATAAAGTTCATTCTATTAATATATAAAGTTCATTCTATTAATAGGGGCAATAATACTTTTCTCTGCAGCATGGCAGTTCAGGGTCTGGATCTCATAATGTCACTGGATTTGCAGCACCTCCCACCACCAGGAAATCAGAGATGTGGTGTGAAAGCTCAGCCTCTATGATTTTACTCTAGTCTGGATTTTAATCACATCATTACCTGTCTAAGAGCCAGTTTGAGCATATTCAGGTCATTTCAGCTCACATTTCTGGCCAGGCGGTGACATTTTTACCTTCTTATCTTCACCTTTCCTAGTTCCTTTTTATTCAATATATGAAATCCAGTTTTCCCACTATTGTTTGCATAATCTCATGGCTTAGAGATTTATCAGATTTATTTGCTTGCGGTTAACCAAATGAGTCAATGAATAATTATGCTTGTAATTGCAGTTGCCCTTATAAAAGGCATGAAGAAACTGGAGAAATACATGGCAAACAGGTGGTGCAACATGAATTATTTCAAACTTACATATGGTGCTGTGCAGTTAATGTCCTGGGCAGAGAATGCACCAGCCTCTTTACAATAGGTAACTTCTCTCTAAGGTTTACTTGCTTGTGAGCTCAATCCTGCTGCTGAAGTTAGTTGCACTACCCATCTAAGCATGATTTCTGGTCTAAGCTACTTGTTTGTAGCCACTGGAATAAAACTAACAATGAATATGATTGCTCTATCACATGTTTAAAACCTAATTCCAATAGCTCTTTCTGGTGTCTGTAAAAAGCCTCTTGCCTTTCTATATTTGCTATACTTGTATTGACTTTTTGTTCATGCTTTTAGGACTGTGTGCATGGAAAAGCTCTCCAAAGTGTTCTCAAACATATATATTTATATATAATTTATAATTAATATATGCACTCAGATTTGCTTGCCTGTTTTTTTAAATAAAGCCAACCTGAGCTAAGCTCTATGCTGCATTGTGCCCTAGAGGTGTCTTGTGAATCATGACAAAATTTGTTTTGAGACATCTAAATCCATGAAGGTTACTAATTTCATTATTATGGTAATTATCATTACAATGTAAAAATTAATATCTATACAGCATTAGCATAAAAAATGTTGATCTAACTGAGCATTTTCCAGGCAAAGTGATGGTTGTTTCAGTGTCTATGTTTTGGTTTTGTAGATTTAAATGAAAGACAAGCAGCACCTTTACCTGAACTACTACTTAAGGTCGGTGAACCCATGCTGATCAGATGCAGAGCTGTTCACCATAATTATAAATTCAGAATACAACTGTCTTTTGAAAACAGAGAAGTTGAGCAGGTAAAAAGACAGGGCATATTTTAAAAAAGGTTGTATCAGGCACTATCAGCTGATTAAATGTGAATCTCTGTTGAAAACCAGGGTTGCTACTTTGAAGGATTAGAATATCAAGAAAACTTCTCAGCAATTCGGATCCAGTATGTGTTTGTTTCTGCAGCAGAAAGAAATTACAGTGGACATTACACATGTTCTTCTACTGCTCATCCGAGTCAAACTGCTTTGATCACAGTTCTAGGTAATTCCAATCCCTGGTGTTAATTTTGTATCTCATCTGTTTTGCTTTGTTTTCCATGTGTCTGTTCTTTACTTGCAGATATGCAGTGTATGTTTGTAGTTCCCTTGCTAAGGAAAAAGGCTGTTTGCACTTACAAACAATCCAGGAGAGCCAAGAGATTAATCTGAACTGAGTCATTCTGGTACCTGAATACAATTAACCTTTTCTTTATATTGCTTTTGAAATAATTCCCTTTAAAAGACAGTGCTTTTAGAGGTGAAATGAAATGGCACTGTTTAGAGATGCAGTCTGTATGACTGTTTCAATGGGATCTTCTAGAAACACAGGCTGGAATTCATCTCACATGTTGGTGACTCTCAGCCAGTGTGCCACAGAGCTGTAATTTTAAAAAGCAAATTTCATTCTACTTAAGCAACATGCTGATTTGAAAGCCGGTGGTGTTGAATTTAGTTGAGAGCAGTCTCAACTAAAAACTTTATTCCTCAGATGGAAATAATATACAAATAGGCCTAGGTCTGGAATTAAGGCATAAAAAGGAAAGCTGTAGGTAGGACCACACTGCTGGAGTAGGTATGGGGGTATAATTTAATGGCTGGTGTGCTAGGAGTTGGAACCTCTAGTCCTGAAAACAAGGCTCTCTGAAGTAGTCACCATATGTTTGACCTCAGATGTATTTGCTCTCAGGATTTACAATACCTAGGCTAGGTATGGTAGGAAGTGAGAATACTTACCCCAGTCTCTTCAGAAATGACTTTCCCGGTGCAATATCCTCTTTTCAGCTTCTGTCTACCACTGAGCGGGAAGTTCTCTCATCATTTACAATAACTGAGTATGATACCTGTGCATTTTTTCTACGCACGTCTCCTTGGTAAACAGGAACATAGGGGTGAGGGTGTACTGTAGAGGTCGGGCAAGATCCTCTTTTTCATCAGTAGCTGTGCATAGGTCAGAAATAGTGGCTTCTGGGATCTGTGAAGTATCAGGTGTGAGCATGGGTGACAGTCAGAGAGAATACTTGAGTTGCTGTCCCTGCAAGGCTGTATTTCTGAGCAGGGTATTTTTTTCACTGCAATGCACCAACCTATATTGATTGTCTCTGCCCTCCTTAATACCCCTTTATCCCAACAAAACTTCTGAGGGTTCATTGTCTTTGCTGGTGAAAAACTCTATTTGTTTACTTACATGGTGGATTAAAGTGGGTGATGTTGTCATACCATGCTAACAGCTCTGCTTCTCTCTCCAAGTTTCTACAGGAATATCCTGTGCTTCTGATCCATCCCATCATTTAGCCTAATGTGTTAATGAGAATCACTGTGGGTGTGAATTTATGCTAACAATGCAGATTCCATTTCAGCAGTGATACAGATACAGATTTCACTCAGTTGCCCATGTGTTAGGGTAGCAGTTTCTGAAACAATCAGCATCCCACCTTTAAACCATTACTGTGCATGATTCAACACCTGTAGCTTCACTGGGAATCACCATGGTGAAACTTATCCAAGAGAAAATTGAATTGGTTGGCACACACTCCATTGCCTGAGGAGCCTGGCTATCATATCTGTATGGATGGGTGTTCTTCAAATCTCTAATAATGCCTTGCAGCCAGACTGCTTTGATTTGCTCTTTGGTAATTGATACCTCACCAATTTATCCCATTTTGTGTGTCTGTCAGGTCAGGCAAGGTGGTTAAGCCACTTCAAAGTACAACAGAGATCATGCCAACAGCTGCAACTGCAAGGCTCTTTGTTACTGCAGGTCTTATGTTCAGTTTCCACCAGTATTACATAAAGAATTTATAGCACTACACAATCTTAGTTCAGTAATATGTAAGTTATTTGCAGCACATTATATTAAATTGAAAAGTAAAGAAATATGAGGAACACAGACTTTTATTCAGTCTCAAGAATCTCATCTCACCTCTTTGTCATTGCTAAGTGTAAATAGTCAAAAATACACTTAAGCCTGCCAAAAATAATAAACCAAGCAGTAATGTGCCATTTTCTTTCTCCTCCAATAAAGAAATTACTTTTTTTCTCAGTTGTTTTCCAGAGAAGTGGCATACACTGCTCCAAGGTCTTTATATGCTCTCTGGAGAAAGCCTTTACTCTTGTTTGGTTGTGTTGTTAACAGTACACTCAGAGATTATATTCTGCCTGGAAGGATGAGGACCAAAAGATGAAGACTCTCTGTATAAAATCAATAAGCCTTTAATATCAAAAAATAGGAGAGTAGTCATGAAAACAATAGTTTCTTGTTTTGAAATACTGAAATGTTTGTGGTTTTATGGGAGTTTCTAGGCAGTAAGTAGGCTAAGACAGATAAAACATGCCAAGCAGAATATAGGGTTACAATCAGAAGGAAAACACTCAAAAGGAAAAAAACAGGTCCAGCAATATTTTCATGGTGTAGTTTTTCACCATGTTGCTGATTAAACATCACCACAAGTTTTCCAGAGGTTGTACAGTCCTTGGAGATACTCAAACCAAACAGGACACAGCTCTGAGTAACTTCATCTAGCTGCCCTGGGCAGGAGTTTAACTACATATCTCTTCCAGTGTGTATAGTTCTGTGATCTTTACAGAGTTGATCCTAGCACCACTGGTGTCTTGAGGACAGCCTCCCCCCCCTCCATGTCTGCTGTTCAGTCTCTTTGGGCAGGATTCATTCCAAGCCATGAGACATGCAGCCCCAGCAACAACTTTGGTTCCTTCATCAGTCAGTGCCAAGAAACAGTATTTCCAGAAGCGGTGCTGTATATCATTGTCATCTTCTGCTTCAGGATGGGATACATCTAAATATGCCTTTTTCATTCCACTGAGTTTATCAGACATCCAAACACGTAGCTTAGGTGGATCACAGAGCTTTTGACATCTCTACTAGGTGAAACAAATCCCACCCAAGCAGGGCAAATATCAGCAAGCACATGGTTCATGGACCTCTTCAAAACATTTTCCCATGTTGCTGTCATCTTGCATTGAATATGTTTAATTTAAATGGAGAAATAAAAGAGCGGCTACAGGACTCATTGACAAAATCTTCAGCTTATTTCAAAGAAGGAGAAAGAACTACTGATTATGGTGGTGGTGCCACCTGGTTTTCTTCCTGTAGAAATAAAGCCAGGAATTGCAGCTCTTAACACCTCGAATACACACCCAAACCAAACTAAATAAATATATTATTGGCCCGGTGACTCTGTAGGTTAGACTGAAGAGAAATGTCAGACCATTTTGAAAGTGCTCTGATCTGACCAAATATGCTACTTCATCAGGCTCAAATAATTTCTCTGCAACTGAACACGGTGACAATATTTCAGTACTATTTTGAAGCATTATCTTATTTTGATTAACAGGATACCTTTTGTGATGTAACAAGGTTTTTGCTTATGATAACCAAAATGAAAAACATACAGATGTTAAGATGTCTTCATTAAAGTCCAGCCTTTTTAAGACATCTTTTCTTTCACTGTTTTTTCTCCAGAAAAGGGATTTATAAATATAACTGACTCTAAAGAAGATTTTGAAGTTGGTGAGGAAGAGTTTTGCTTTGAAGTCAACTTTACAGCATATCCTCCAGTTAGATGCATGTGGCTATATTCCAATAAAACATTTCCATGTATACAAAGTTACAGTATGGATGGACACAGGTATTTGAATATTTTATAATAATTTAATACAATAATGTTTCTTCTTTATATCTCATTTGGACCATTTACTGTCGATGTTTTTTAGTCTCTTTGGTTTTTAAAAAATGAATGGGCCACATGGTGAGACTGTTAACAAAAGGCACTCAAACATAAGTTATTTTGGCTTTGAACAACAGTTCACACAGACAACTTGTAGAATCACTTTATTATCTTCTTATAATAAACCCTTTGCTAAGTTAGGCACCCAGAAACCCTTTAGTTTATATGCATTTTGCCATTCCCCTTCTCTCTAACATAAGTTCCGAGTTACCGATCTGTTGCACTTTTCATTCTGGATCACAAGTTCTGCATGTTCCCATTTTCTCATCCTGTTGTTGATGATGTTCCCAGTGTCTTTCAAAGAGCTCTGACCAAGTCCAGGGTGCTGTAGTTCCCAGGCCTCTGCTAGGTCTGCTGGCCTGTGCCTGTGTCACAGAAACATGCCGTTCTGCTCGTTACCAAGGTCATGGATTCTTCCGCTGCTGCAGCAAAACATGTTTTGAATAAACCTGTTGGTTATCTACCTTTTCTGTTATTTCCTACAATGGACTTCTGGCATGAATCCTGTTTAAGGCTAATGTTTTCTCCATTCCCTAGGCTCTCTAATTTCTTGATAACATTATCTAATTTCCTTCAGGGTTTCTTTCAGAGTAGTCCCATGACTTTGCAGGTAACAGCTTCTACTCACCTCAATGAAAGTAAAGCCAAGCTGCTCTTTTCAAGTTTTTACATTAAAACTGAGCAGGCTGTAGGCAGGAGCTAATGCTGATTCCTTCTGATATTCTTAAAACCTCTGTCATCGTCTGCATAAGGCTGTGTCAAAGCCTTGATTACACTTTTTATGATTTCTTTCCATAGTATTTTGGTACCTTTGATTTTATCCACTAGCTTGCCACGTGATCTTTGCAACAGAGTAGCCTTTTCATCTGCATCAGATTGTGTATTGGAGTCAGACCTCAATGAAGTTCCGAGACAGCTCAGTTCAGGTTAGCAAATTGTCATCTCCTGGCAATGGCCACAGGAACTCTGTCCCTGCTGATAAAGTGAGGGCTGTCAACAAACTTTGATAGCACTGGGTGGGTGTTGGTGACTAATCTGCAATGCCTGACATGGGCTTGGCAGAACTGTGCCTTGTGACAAGACTGATTTTGGAAATGAGGTCTCAGGGGACAGCCACGAGCATTTGCTCATCCTTGTCCAAAAGGTACCTCCCTCCAGCTGATAACACGGAGTTGATTTGCCTTGCAGCTGATACACACTCCTCCTCACTGCTTGTACCAGCAGGACTCAGTTTTGCTTGGATGATTGACAGTGGGTGTAAATTCAATCCAGATAAGAATTAGGTGCTACAGGCTGTGCCAACAATAATTATATCGAGAACTTTTGAAATAGTTTAGGCAGCTGTCATTAGTCAGTAAGGTGCAACTGCTGGCTTGGGATTTATGAGTCACTTCAGAGGCATCGCAGCAAAAAGCAGCAATTGCTGAGTGCTGATCACCCCCTGCCGGATGGGGGAAAGGCCAGCTTGTGTCCCTGGAGCCGTGTGTCCGGGCTGGCTCAGCCACAGGCACAAGCCACAGCCACCAAGCATTGCTGGGGCATGGCCGTTTTATCTTCTTCAAACAGATAAAACGGCCACTTGTCTGACAGTATTGTTGGACAAATAGGATTTTTATGTTTATTTTGGGTTGTTATTCTTTGCATTTATTTGCATCCTATTTATTCCATGGAAAAATAAAATAGAAGGGAAAACACTTGAATTTGCTGATTATTTCATCTGACAAGTACATTCTTTTGTACAGACATCCCTCACAACGATCCAATTTTGTCTGAATACAAGTATTGGATAGACAAGTCTCACCTGAGGACAAAGAGTAGGGGTACATATTTCATTCCGTTTGAAGCACTCAGAAGCAGCAAGGGGTAGGGAGATCAGGAGATTCTGCAAGCTGTAGCCTTGCAAATTTCAAAGTGATTTTAAGGCATAAAATGTCTCAAAGCAACACAAAAAAGGTCATCACATATCTAAACACGTTGTGAGTCTCGCTTTGCCTGTTCTAGTTGATTTCTGTGTAATCCTGTATCCCAGCACTTCTACTTTGTTCCTTTCATATCCTTTTTCATTTCCTGTTTTTATTCTTTTAATTTCTGCCAGTCTCTTGTAAAATTATTCCTTCAGATTAAAGATCATATTAAATTTTAATAATTAACTCTGTATTTTTCTTCATCTTTTCATTTCAAAACCCAGTGATCCATCTCTCCTGCCACTATGCTTACAACATATTTTCAGACATTCCTTCAGAATTTCCATTTTCTATTTGCTTTTGTGAGCTCTCTGTTTCAGCACACTGCTGATTTTCACTTCCCCCCTAAGAGCTAATGACTTTTCATACACACAATGTCCTCTGTTAAATTTATAATACTTAGCTCACATCCTCTTATATTTTCAGGTATTGAAGATATTGTGTTATTTTTTTTCTGATTATTTTATTAGGATATAATGCTTCCAACCTGCGATTTCAAAAGCAACTAATTATATTTGGTTTGGTTCTTTTTTTTTTTTTTTTTTTTCCTGTCTTTGGTATCTTTTTTGAGGCAGCTTAAAAGGGTTCTGACTTTAAAAAATCCATGAGTTCGGAGACATTATTAAGGCCATTTCAGATGAAGACATTCAAAAGTCAATAACTATATGAAAGTGTGGCCTTAGTTAAAAGACAAAATTGCCAGGGGCTTCAAGGGTAGTTTTCCCGGTTTAGAATTTGATTCTGGGATTTATATTCTCTAAGCAAAAATAATTTTCTTTGTATTCTTCATTAGAAGATGCAGAATTGTTTCAAACCTACATGTGAGTCTTGACTGCATTTGAAATATTTTTAAAGTCAATATTTTGTCCTTTACCGTTTTTGACTTTGTTCCGCAGCATTTCATCGAAGTTCTGCAACCATCAGCACCAGTCTGGGATATATGTATTTTATGCTGAAAATGATGATACAGTTGTAACAAAAAAATTCACTCTGTATGTGAGAAGTAAGTAACAAAACTATTGCTGATGATTTGGCAAAGTCTGGGATTTTGTCACTGGTATAAATTGAACTATTATGGATTTTCTTCATTGGTATTCCCTATTTCATTTACATAGATTTATTGTTTAAAATTGAAGATCAAAAGGCAAAAACGTGATTCTCTTCACACTGCATCACACTGCTGAAATCCAGGCACTGGGTCAGAGAAAGACGCTGGATGCTTGTGGGTTGTATTTCTTGTGTCAGTTAGGGATGGAGAACGGAAAAAGGAGGAGAAAGTTATTAGTTTTTTTCTTCCCTTTAGTCTACCATAAACAGAATATGAGTAATCAGTTGCATACTGAGAAAAATTAATGCTTCTTAAGAAAATTACAAGCCTAGGAACTCAGTAAAAGACAGTAACTCTATTCTATCTCTAAAAAGCTGGAACATATGTGACTGCTGCAGAAACCACAGGAGATACAGAGTTGGGAGGAAACCCTTATCCCCATTAGGAATTAGCTTTCTATGCCATGTCTATGATATATTTTCCCTAATGGCATTTATGAGTTAATGTAGTTGGTGTGGACACCCTCTGGTGTGTAACTTGAATGTTTGTGCTGCGGTGCCTCATACACCCCTGCCCACAATTCACACACATGCACAGTCTTTACCAATGCTCTCAGTTATCTCAGTTCTGACACATGACTGCAGCATCTCTCCCTTGCTCCAGGTCTGGGACCTGTATTTGTGATATATAATTTATACAAGGGTCTTCTGTGCACATTTTGTACGAGCTGGCCACCCAGAACCTCAGTGCCAGGGCAGTCCTAGGGCCAGCTGCTTAGTCCGAGTCAGAAAAGCAGAAGTCAAGACTTCTAATTTTGGCTCTGCCATTGTTTTGGTCTGGCTGTGCCCATACAGAGAAGTGGCTGCTCCCCTTGCCTTGCCACACTGCCATCCACAAAACCAAGGAAGGAGAAGGACTGTGAGTTACACCCAGCTCTCACTGTGACATGCAGTTTTTTATTTTGAAAACAGAAGCAGACCTTGGTCTCAGCAGATATAACATTGCCACATAAGCGTACAGGGTTTTGTCACTTGAAGGGCTGACAGAAATCGTCTTACAGAATCACGGAATTGTTTAGATTGAAAAAGATCTTTGAGAACATAGAATCCAACCATTAACCCAGCACTCCCAAATATACCACGAAGCCATGTCCTTAAGCCTTGTGTTGTCTTACTGCAGGAAAGCCTGAAATAAGGATGCAGCTGTTGTTCAAGCAGATCTCCTGTGTTGCTGAAGGTTACCCTGCCTCATCCTGGGTTTGGAGGAACTGTCTTGAACTGAACTCATCCAAGTAAACAACTTTCTTTCTTTCTTTTTATTCATTGCAAAGACTAGCTGAGCTATCTTTGTTTAAATGAAGACCAGCCCATAACAAATTAAATGTAAAATGCCCACTTAACTGTTTGCATTTAACTGGTTTAACTGCCTCCTACTCCAGAGGAACCAGATCACCAAAATTAGGGGAAGTCTATAAAGATGTGTATCTTGGGCTCTTAACACCAAAATAAACCCGACTGGGTTTATATCAACAGTTAAGTGGTAACAAAGTCCAATCTAAGTTTTTCTCTTAGCCTATCAAAGTTATAGGGATTCAGGGAATGCATTGGTTAATACAGGCTTGATTAGTTGATTAAGTTTTGGTTAAAAGACCTGCTATGGTGACCTGTTACCAAAACCACTAAAGTCAGTAAGAGTGTTCCCAGTGAAGTCAGTGAGCGTATTTCCAGTAAAGTTAGTAAGAGTGTCTCCATTTCCTCTATTTATTTAGGGGAATTAGTCAGGCTCTAAAAATTCAAAAAATACTGAAACAACTTTGACCTGATTTGTGAACTCTGCAATTTTTATTTTAGATATGCCAAGAAACTAATAATCCCATGGTGCAGAAGAATACTAAGTCAAATTTTCCTTTGTAAGATTGTGAATAAGCTCTAAAGTATTTATTTTAGCTAGTCATAAAAAAATACCTAGACAATTTTCTTATCCATACCTCTTAAAAGGCTTCCTTATATCAATCTGTGCAGAAATGGAAGAGGAAATAAACCATGCAGAGAGTGGGTTTAAAATACTCCTTAAATCATCTTTCTGGGAAGAAAATGCTATGACATATCTTTTCTGAGGAACTTTCAAATGTAGAAGCTAGTGCTATGAGTAGAGCTGAATAAATTTATTTCTTATCTCCTAATTTATTTATGTGGAGAGTAAATTAGACAGTAAGTTGATGAATGACATAAAAGCTAGAAGTCAAAATTATCTATGTGGACCACCTTTCCCTCAAGTGTCAAGTTCCCTCTTTCTACGTATCAGGCCTTAAATAAGTCATTAATGCTCTCCATCTGCATGGATGGAGGCTCTCCGATATGAGTGAGAGAAACTTCATGGGTGAAGCGACATGCCTTCAAGGAAAGGTGCTAGAACTTCTACTCTGGGTTCATATTACATTTATAGTTTTAGCAGTGGCTCATTTGCAGCTGCTCAGGGGTTTGAATGTTTTGAGGCAAATATGAAACCAGTGGGAAGAGATGAGGTGCAGGGTGGTTGTGTCAGCTGTGAAATCGATGGAGGTTCCAGAGTTCAGGGGGTGCAAATACTCTGCCAAGGCAGCAGTGGAGAGTGGCAGTGAGCCCAGTGTAGGAGGTAGCTCAGTCCCTGCTAACCCTGCCATGTCCATCACCAAAAATGAGACTGGTAAGTGACCAGAAGTCCCACTCTATTGCTGACAAAACCCAAGCCCCTTCCCTTCTCTTCCAACACAGACATAAGACATGTTTTGAAACTTCCCACCTTCTCCCCTGGCAAATGTCACTGTGAGCTAAAAATCAAAACTCGTCTGCTTCCCTTTTCAGCTGCACAGAGGAAATCACAGAGGGGATTCAGAACTTCTTGCCAGAGAGGAGATCCCTGGGGTCGTGGATTTCAAGCAGTACTTTACACTTAAAGGAGACAGCAACAACCTTCTCAGTGGAGTGCTGTGCAAACAATTCAGCTGGTTCAGCCTGTGAAAGGAGTTTCATTAACCTGTCAGGTACCACAAGCCAGTGTTTTAGCACGGGTTTTCTCAACTAAAGCTGCCATGGTAGAACCTACAATACTTTTTATTTGGCTAAATGGCTGTCATAGTTTTAACATGTTAACCCTTTCAGAGCCTCAATCCTCCCTCAAGTAAAAGAAAAGAACAAAACACAAACATGTGAAAAAACAACATAAAAGCATCCAAGTCAGTAAAGAAAAAGTTGAGTCCCAGATAAGAGGAAGGAGGAGATACCTTGTTTTTAGAGCTGAAATCCTCTTATAAGCTATAAAAAAAGTCTCTTTTTCCTTATAACCCATAAAACTATTAAAAAATAAAAGTACTCAAATCAATATCGAGTAAAAACCTCCATATTAAAGTAAGCATATGTTAAAATAGCTATGATCCTATAAAAAGTTTAAACAGAAGAAGAAAAAAGAGTAATCCTATAATTAAAAAAAAAATTCTCTGTTGCCAGAGATTAAGATAATTTTAAAAATAAATAATGAGAACTTTTGCCTTTAAACAACTCATCTTTAAAACAATACCACATAAGTCAACATAGCCCATCACATCAACAAGCTGTAAAAAAGCTTATAAAAATTACAAAAAATTCACAATAGCAAAATTCCCCAAACAGCTATTATTTGTAACAAAGTTTAAAACCACAAAAAAACTGTTTTTTCCTCTTGTAGAAAAGTCTCCCTTACCATAACAAAAAAAACCAAAACTTCTCTCCCTAAATAAACTAAAAAAAATATTTAGAAGTAGAAAACTGCCTAAAAATTTTAAACTTTATTTCTTTACATTGTCAGTAAAAAATAAAAAAAAATGTAAGAAAAAAGAGTATTCTAAAGAGTTTGTTTTGGGTTTTCCCCCCTCTTTTTCTTTTATTTACCTTTAATAAAATTTTCTTTATACCCTTTTAAAGTCTTAAACCTATTTTACCTTTCTCCTAATCCTATCTCACAACAAAAAATAAGTACATTAGTAATTAACCAACACTAAAACCCATCACACTCATTAACGCAATAGTTAAAAAAATCTCAAAATTAAAAAATCTGAAATTAACAAATCAAAACCACTACAATGGCTGACTGTGTGATGGCATTGCAGATAAAACACAAGCTCTGTATGTACATAGTATCAGACATGGTGGGTGAATGGGAAACAAAATTCTCTTTCCTCTAGGCCCAAAGAAGAGGCTTTCCTCATTAAAATAAACAGAAAAAAAAAAAAAAAAACCAAAAAGAAGTGCAGGATGGAGTCATGGCAATGTTTGAGGCTGATTTCTTATTTTACTTTTGTCATCCCTACATGAAATCTGGAAGAACCACCTTTGACAAGAGCTAAAGGCACTTTAGTAGCTGGTGGCATGTGCTATCCCTTGCTGCTTTCCTGTAGGTCCCTGTGATGTCGCCAGGAATGCCCATGGGATCTCTCCTCATCCCATGGAGGTCATTGCACACCCAAGCAAGACCATGGCTGAGCCAACAGACCCACTGAAGGGTCAATCCCTGTCTGGAAAGCAGGAGTACTGTGAAAGAGACCTTAGACTGCTGTAGGCAGGTGACAGAAGGTTACGTCCTGGTTAAGTAGTCTCTCTTCGTGTCGAGGGAATCACAGATTGTTTCCTCATTGAACCAGAAACTCAGTATGGTTATTTGCACCTTGTACTTGTAATACCACATGTATTCCACAAAGAAAAATATTTCAGTTAGAGGAAACATGCTGTGGCACCGGGAATTGTTTTGAAACACCCAGGTATTTGCAGTACAGGGATTTCCTTTGTCGTGATGAACAAGCAGTTTGGTGTTGACTACAGTGGACAGAAGTTGTGACCACTGTCAGAATTTGAGCATGCATGTTGAAATTAGAATAGAAAGTAATCATAATACTTATGCTTTTAGAAACAACCAAAATATGAAGGTAGGTCTCATGTTTGGATGCTCATCTACCAATCAACACCTTATTCCTGTTTATGCTCACTAAGTTCACCCCAAGGACCACAGCAACACCTCCATGCATTCCAGTTTATTAATGGATTTAGCTCCTTTTTTTTCTCTTTTAATTTTTTTAAATGAAAACAGATGTCAGAATTACCTAGAACTCAATACCTACTGCCCATCTTGCTTTGCATACGGCTGCATCTCACTCTCCATGCAGAGGAGGCTCAGGTATGAGAGGGCTGCAGACTGCCAGAACTGACCGTGGGCTCTTCTTGCTTTTTCACCTGTACATACACACTCTGTTTCAGTGGGTAGTAATATGTGCCTTTTAAAGTTGCAGGAGCTGTTTCTTCCCCCCTGGACAATGCTGCATTCTATGTCTCCGTTGGATTTTTTCTCCTCTTGATTGCTTTTGTGCTTGTATTCATTTTTCTTAAATACAAAAAGGTAAAAGCAAACATAAATACCTGACCATCCTTCTTTTGTTCCTACCAGGCTGTTTCTTCTGTAAAACTTATTTTATTCTGTGTTTTTGTTTTTCTTCCAAAGCAATTCAAATATGAAAGCCAGTGGCAAATGATACAGATGATAGGGCCATCAGATAATGAATATATCTACATCGACTTCAGAGAATTTGAATATGATATCAAATGGGAATTTCCCAGGGAAAATCTCGAATTTGGTGAGCAATCCATAAGGTAAATCTCAATACTGGAGCAGTAGTCTGTGCTGTACCAGCAGCAAATAATACTGGCATTTTGTGTCTCGTAGGACAGGTTCTTGGTTCTGGGGCCTTTGGGAAAGTAGTGACTGCAACAGCTTATGGAATTAACAATGCAGGAGATTCAGTCCAGGTCGCAGTCAAAATGCTAAAAGGTATGATAAACTCTGGTGCCTTCCACAAGCAGTGATATATTCTAGTATCTCCAAAGTAGAAGAGGCATTAGAAATCCCCCTTATACAGAAAACTTTCAGCAGTTATACCTCACAAATGCTTAGCTTCAAAATCCTTTCAAAGTGCTTTCAAAACCCTGTTTCAGTTTGGAAAGGTATTGCTGAAGTGCCTGCAGCCCATTGCATTTTGGCCCACACACTACAGAAGGTCTCTGTTTTGGGGAGAAGTATGGAGCTTCTAAAGAGGATAAATGCAAACCCCCAGTGCAGATTATCCTACTGGTAATATTGATGATATGACCTTTGGTGTAAGGCCTCTTTTTCTTGAAATGCTGCCTAGCTGTGCCAAGCCCTTTGCCTTCTATGTCTGAGCTAGCTTGTTTCCAAAACTCCCAGCACAATTTCCTGTAGTCTTTTTTCTTGATGATAACACAAAACAGTTTCTTTCCATCCCTCCTTATGAATAAGGATACTAAACCTCGAATACTCCTTCCTGCTAATGATCTGGCCTCTCTCCAAGCTGTCTTGACACTTCACAAAAGCAGTGTCCAGGAGCAAGCCTCCCTGACAGCAAGCAGAGAAGGGCTGCCTCACTGTGTCCCAGCTGACCACAGCCCTGTTCACAGAATGTTGGAGTACTTTACACTTGAAAAGATCTCTAGGACCACGGAGTCCAACTGTTAACCATCACTGTCAAGTCCACCACTACACCATGTCCCTCAGTGACACATCTTTTACATATATTCAGGGATGGTGACTCAACCACTTCCCTGGGCAGCCTGCTCCAGTGCTTGACAACCATTTTGGTGAAGACATTTTTTCTGAATATCCAATCTAATCCTCCCCTGGCACAAACTGAAGGAGAGGAAATGCTTCTTCTTTGACTTGTTACCTAGGAAAAGAGACCGGTATCCATCTCACCCACCTTTTAATATATATTGGAATGAGCTTCACACTGATACCAGCACCCTACCCACCAGTGTGCCCACACAGCCCCTTCCTGCCAGCACTGCCATTCAGGTTTTCATCCCCCATTTCCACATAAGCATCAGTTTTATGCTTCCTTGGTCCACTCCTTTGTGGTTGTCTTTGTGGAAGCTTGACTTGATCATTTTGGTTCACATACCCAATTCACTGAAATCGTGAGCACCAAATGCTCACTGAAAAACAAGACTAAAGCTGTTACTGAAACACAGGGCAGCCTTCTCAGCTGCTAGATTGAAGCTGGTTGTGGGCCATATGGCTGCCATTCTCCTCTTTTAACATTTCTCTGCAAAAGGCTTGTCTGCCATTTTTTCTGTGCTTGGGAACATTTTAATATATTGCTGTCATTCCTTGCCAGCCCAAGAATGACAAATGTTGACATTTAATGACTGCTTTCCCAAGTTTTCAAGTGATCTGCACTCACACTCAAATTTAGTTTCCACCTTTGACTGAATCTTTTTATACTTTGGACAGGTTTTTTTTTAGGATGTTCCCAAATGTACTGTTGGTCCAATGAATTTGAAATGAAGACTTGCACATGACAAAGCATCACAACCATTTAAACTTTCATTTCTTTGACGGAGATTTCCAAATCTGTGTTATTACTTTCACAGAAAAACCTGATGCTGCAGAAAAAGATGCTCTAATGTCTGAGCTGAAAATGATGACTCATATTGGAAGCCATGAAAATATTGTGAACCTACTAGGAGCTTGTACTCTGTCAGGTAAATTGAAATTGTGGAAAAGTACCAATTAAAACCACCAGAATAATGAGGGCTAATTTTTGCTGTTTTGTGCTGGCCCAAAATAAGATGAAGATGAACTGAAAGCAAATTTAAGGCCATGCACGTGTACAGAAAAGGGTCATTTCTGACTATACTTGCAGGAAGTGATACAACAGTCCTTCTGCAGAATAAAATTTCCTGTTATGGTGGTGATGGTACTGGTATGAGCCAGTTTATTAAGTGAAAAGTTAAAACTTAACTGTTGCAAGGGACTTTTGTATACACATGATTATGTTCACATAGGAATTTATTTTTTTAAATTCATGTGGCTCACCAATGAATGGATAAAAATATCTAAAAGATAGGAAACAAAAGAAATTGAAAAATAACAGGGGTAGGAGGGACATAAAAAACAGAAATGGGAGAAGTAAATAGTGGAAAGAGGGGCAGCCTTTTAAAGGACCACATGTAAAAACAAAACTGAAGAATGAAAAAATAAGCAAAGGTGGGCTAAGATGAAAGTAGTGAAATATTATCACTGATTAATTATTGTATGGCTCATGTCATCATTGAGGTAATTTACATAGCTATTCTTATCCAAAGAACTGCTTATCTGGCCAGTTCAATGGTGAACACCAGTGGGAGAAGAGAGGGTAAAGAACAGATCAGTTTGGGGAAATGCCAGGGTTTCACCCAGTGTAGGTCTGTATCATGAACTGTAACACCTGACACTGAAAAGCTTGACAGATTTTCCATCATGGTTATTTATTTAGTCAGAAAGACCAAGCAGAACAGTTAACTTTTGTTTCCTCAGTTAACATCAGCAGCAATACTGTCAGGCACAGTCGTGAGGAGTAAGAGGAAAGCGGAGAAATAGGTTGTTCTTAGTAGCTTTAGCTGATTTAAAAATACTGCCACTGCCTTCTGGAACAGTGGGCAGGATGTGGTGGTGTAGGCAGGAGAGCTGCAGAAAGACCTGCTTAGTCTGGTAGGGTAGGGCAGGAGCACTTCCAGCCTTATCCAAGTGCCATTTTCAGAGAATGGTTCTCAAGACTTTCCCAACCATCCCCTGAGAGACTTTACAGCTTTTTCCAGTGTGCCTTACCTTGCTTGACAGTGGCCTTCTGACAGAAATACCCACAGATTCACAGTCAGTCTTTCTGGGCCAGAAGTGGTGGTGGCAGTGTGAGGCTTTGCAGGGTGATGTGTGACCACTCTGAGCTCCTGCTGGCTGGTCATGGTTTTTATCCAAGCCTGCCTGGGTCAGGAATTGGATGTATTTTTCCTTTCTTGAGAAAGTGTCCTGACCAGTGCTCTACTTAGACACCTCCCCTTGCAAGGGGTATCCCTCATTAAGGTCCTCTCAGCAAGTACTCTTGGGTTTCATGTGGTCTTCTTGGGGAAAAATATAAAGGATCTTTCCAGGGCATGAAGGTTGCAGAGATAGATGGAAGGATGTACGTCAAAGGATACAAATGCACACTATCCAGATAATTAGCAGGAGTCATCTTTTGCTTGAACCCTGCACGATCTAGAAAATATGCTGCATCCTTATAGCCTGTACTGTCCTCCCCATTGCCATTGGGATGGGCCGGGATTTTTGTTTCTACAAGGGGTTTTCAATACAGTTTGAGAGATGCACCACGAGGACAAAGTCACACAGACTATAAGGGACATTATAGTCAGTAAACAAATTCTCATTATGTGCCTATCAGTACAGCTTATCTACCTGGGAATGGAAGATGCTTGGGATGTTTTAATACAGATTAATCCTGGGAGAAAATTAAGCAGCATTAGGGCTTTAATGGGGAGGGTGCTATAAATAGCAGCAGGCATTTACATTTCCAACTATTTCAGGACCAATCTACTTGATATTTGAATACTGTTGCTATGGTGACCTTTTGAACTACTTAAGGAGCAAGAGAGAAAAGTTTCACTGGACACTGACAGATATTTTTAAACAGCAAAACTTCAGCTTTTACCACAATATCCATCAGGACCAAAACTCTAGGTAAAGAATTTAGTACCAGCTTGATACTTTTAAAAATTGCTATTGCTTTTTAAGCTGCATTCTCACCTATGCTGTACACTGGTGAAATTATTGAACTCTTGAGAATGTGCCTTCACATACTTTAATTAGCAGTGCCTTGGGAGGAACTGAGATTTGGTTCTCCTTATGGAGACTGCAAAAGACAAACAACCTCTTGTTTCTCTTCCTGGTTTTGAGAAGAGTAATGTCTGTGTCCAGATTTTTAGTAGTAGTAACTGTTCATGTTTTTCACTGCAAAAGGGTTTATGTTTAGAAGATTATGTGATATATTGTGTGAAACCTTTGAAAATGTGTTGTGCACTCCAGGACAGGGACTCACCTGAAGTGTGGTGTGAACACAGCTCTGTGCAGAGAGGATGAATTTGAAACCATGCAAAGAAGCCAAAACATAAATGTGACACCGGGATCAAATGGGATTGTGCTGTTTTCTGAGGAAGGTAAGAGATTAATTGATTATATCTTCAGGAATGCTGTTATTATTGTATTTTTTTGTATTATTGATTTGACCTGGCTAGACTCCATGACAAAAGAGGCCTCTTTCTACCATATGTTTCTCTTCAGTCCTGGCAGGAATTTTGGTGGAGGAGGATTCAACAACAGTTGAGATCAGAGGGCTTACGTTTCTGCTCATGCTAAAAGCATAGTATTTTAATACAAAAATACTCACCTTTATTTTGTATCTGAGTAAAGGATAAAAAAAAGAAGGATACTCTTTGTGATGTTGCTCTTGAAAATCCTTAACAACAGTCAGTGGAATTAATCCGAGTGAGGAAGTCCATGGAAAACTCATAGTTTTGATTATTCTTTACAGATAAAATTAAGGATGCAAGCACACCTATGGATGAAGAAGAGGATTTTAATGTGCTCACTTTTGAAGACCTTCTTTGCTTCTCTTATCAAGTTGCCAAAGGAATGGAATTTCTTGAGTCCAAATCGGTATGGTGAAAAGTAGTAAATTTTTCAGATAGGTCAGTTTATAAAAGGCAGGTTAAGGAGCAGACCCACTCAGTGACAAGCTTGAACTACACCTCCTTCCCTGGTTTAACAGCGAAGACTGGGTTGAGTTTTAGGCATCATCCTAAGAAGCAATAGCACAGCACATTTGTGCCTGCTCTGGCCCTGCCTGCTCGGCACCAGCAGCCAGGGAGTGTCCAGCTTGGCCATTCACCAAACTGCTGAAGTGGAAGGAGGTGCCAACTCAGAGGACAGGGAATTGTCCACCACTGCTAGCAAATGCTGTGGAGTGTTAATCCTTCCTTTCCTTCTAAGTGCATCCACAGAGACCTCGCTGCCCGGAACATACTGGTGACCCATGGGAAAGTGGTGAAAATATGTGACTTTGGCCTTGCCAGAGATGTAATGAATGACTCCAACTACATCGTCAGGGGCAATGTAAGTTCATGAGGGCTCTCTGGTTTTAACAGTATTGTAAGAATTACAAGGAACTAAAAAAGAAAAGTTTAAATTTTTTTTTAATTACTTGTTAGCTTTGTGCATATCTGTATGGACAGTGCAGAAATCTCAGTTTCTCCTGCCCTTGGCAAAAGCAAATTCTTAGATTATAATTAAAATAATCAAGTTGGTTCTGTAAATGAGATGGTACCCATGCTCTTTTTAAAGTACCCATTGATGGAAGCACTGGGAATTGTTTACTGTTGTGGTCAGTAACAGTGTAGGACAACAGCATGTGTGTGGGGATGGGCCAGATCCTCTGGCTTTATGAAGAAGTACAATGTGGACATCTCCATCTGGGCCACTCTATGCTTGAAGTCAGAGGAAGGAAGGTGGCTCTTCCAGGACTGAGCTCATCTCTTCCGTAAATAGTCATCTAAAATGGATGAGATGAACTCTCTGGCTCTTTAGGAGTGTCTATTTCTCTCTGCAATTGGAATGTTCAGGGACTGCTGACAGAGACACAGCTTTGCACACAGTAAACATGAATTGATCATGCTGGCAGTGAGGAGCACAGTGAGTCACCTAGAAAGCCTGTGTCACAGCCTGTGTCACAGCCTGTGTCACAGCATGACCTGGCCTCCATCCCTCTGTCTGCACAGGCTCGACTGCCAGTCAAATGGATGGCTCCCGAAAGCTTGTTCGAGAGGACGTACACCATGAAGAGCGATGTCTGGTCGTATGGAATACTGCTGTGGGAAATATTCTCCTTGGGTATGTTTTGCAGTGGGGCAAAAAAGCAGTGTTTGGTTTTGGCAGTTTCTGAATTAACACATATTCTCTGATAATTTCCACAGGTGTAAATCCTTACCCTGGTATTCAGGTAGACACAAATTTCTACAAATTAATACAAAGTGGATTTAAAATGGACCAACCGTATTATGCTACAAAAGATGTGTAAGTGTATTTCCAAGTGATGCACAGTATGAAAATTTATACTTACTAGGTCACTGTTTGAATGACCTTTTATTTATTATACACTACATCTTACACAAAATTAGTAGCAAAACATGAGATATGCCTCTAAATCTAACAAAGGCTGCCTGATCCTGCAGGTTTTGTTCTAAAGCAAAAGTGATCAACATTATAGATTAGGTGTATTTAACATTACTAATTTATTATATTTATTTAGTTGTGTGTTCTTTCTACGGGGAACTTCTTATTCTCTGACCACAGATTTTTTTCCCCTTTTTCTATTTCTTTTAGTTTTCTCTTTTTGCTTTTCTTTCATTTTATTTTTCCCCCCAAAAGCTATGTTTTCCATATTGACTAAATTTTTGGTGGGTTCTTTCCTAAGCTTTATTATTTAATCGAGCTTTACCAGGTTTGTTTCAATTCCAAGTGGCTAGGGATCCTCTTAGATAAACACCCTGCTAAGGAGGAGTTGGGGGGAAGCTAATTCTGTGCTCTCAACACATAATTTTCAGTCTGTGCCTCCTAGGGTGGACTCTGCCTAGAGGTGGGCCCCAGGGAACAAGAGAAGAGAAGGTGACAGAGAATTATGAGGTCTGGAACATGGAGGAAAGGGAAGGGTTGGCTGAGCTCTTCTGACAGACATTTCATAGATACTCTAGGGACTCTAGTGCTTTGCTATGACACTGCACTGTTCTTATCCTCACCACATAAAGGCTGTAATGGCATTAAAAGTACTGGGGAATCTGACAGATTAATCCATGAAAGATTGCTGGGGTGGGCGGGGGGGGGGGGTGGTGGGTTAAATATCAGAGAGCCTATTGTCCCAGTAACTTTGCAAGGGACTTTAGCAGACAGGCACTGCACTGATGCCTGCTGAATCTGCAATATTTCTAACGTGATGTTTAAATTTCAGAAATATTTTTGTGATGTCAAATTACATTAAAAGACTTGCTGTGTGAAAAGTTTACTTAAGATTACATTGTCCACAAGGAGCAGGTTTAGTCCCTATGACAGACAGGCATTGTCTTCCTAATATTTTCTCTGTGGAAGCTGGAAAACAAATATTATGCTATTATGTGTCATACAACAATGAAGATTTTACTAAGGACTCTGATTAAGTCACTGGAAGATCATTTCACCCTTTACCATTATCTTTCTGCTTCTTTTCCTCTCATGTGTCACTGTAATTCTGGCCTTTTTCTATAAAAATATTCTGATTCACATGATTCCCCATTCAAGTCCTGCAATTCTATGTAGTCACTTGCAGAGAGTCCAAGAGCTAACATGTTTTCTGTGTTGTGTCTTTTCTTCTGCAGCTACTGCATGATGCAGTCCTGTTGGGCTCTTGACTCCAGGAAAAGACCCTCTTTTTCTTACCTGGTTTCCTCTCTGGCCTGTCAGCTGGCTGAGGCAGAAGGAGCAGTAAGTAAATACAGTGAGATGAACATGTGAACAATATCTGGGTTTAGGTTTGGGTTTTGTGGGGTTTATATGTAGCTCCACAGATCACGATGAACTGAGGGATAGCCTCCTGCTTTCTATTGAAGTGCACAACTCTATTATGGATACATTGCCCATGGATCCATTTAAGAGCTTGGGGCATATTTTTCTGCCATCAGAAAGAATCCTGACCTTCCTGATGAGGATTTTGTTCCTCCCACTCCTTGCCCTGGGACTCTGGAAAGCTGAAGTCTCTCAGCCAGTGCTGAGGGAATAGGCTTCCCCTATGCAGCAGCCAGTGCAGTCAGCTTTGGTGATGCTGATCTCCCATGGGAGGGGAGCTGAGACTGTGCCAGGGGCCAGGGTCTCATGAGGGATCACCATACCATGTCCTCACAGACAGAATTTTGTATTTTGTTCTCAAAGGTCAAAATAATAAAGATGATCTGAGGAAGTCCTGTTCTATCCATACCAGATGATTATCTCCTCTTCAGGGAGGATAAACAATTCATTTCCAAATTACCAATTGCTACTTGGGTATCCACTCTGGACTAAACACACTATTTCTCAGTGCCTGCTTCATGGGGAGAAAAGCAGTTTTCCAAATACAGTAAATAATAACAGAAGATATCTTTTATTTCCTCTTCCCAATTCTAGGTTTACCATAATACAAAGAAAAGCCTTGCTACACACCATTCCAGCATCAAGGCTAAACCTTGTGTAAGCAAGGATGAGGAATCTTTGCTGCCCTCAGTTGTGCCCCAGCATGAAGACCCTCAAGTTGAAAAATAATCTGGGTTGTGGATTTGGTCTCAGTATTATCATACACTCTGTGTAAGATAAGTGTTTTATATCAGCTCTAAGAAAAGAAATTGTTACCAGCTGCTGCACTGTTTGTATTTCTTGTAGGCCAGTCAGTATTTATGTGACTTTTTGAGAAGAAGGTGTAATTCATTTCTTTGAGTTCAGGAAAGACATCTATAGCAAGACAGGGTTTTTTGCTGCCTCTCTCCAACTGAGTACCTCTTTTCCTGGTGTTATGTAAATAGTGACCATCAACGTATTGAATTCATATTGTTCTTGCCACATTGCAAGCAAACACGAGAGAATCCACATTTGTTTTAGTCAATGTTTACAAGCATCAACTATGCAGCTAAAGAGGGCTGGTATGATTTCCAGAAGTGCTATTCACACCTTCATCTCCAGCTGTCAGGGAGTGTTGGGGGAAAAAAGCCACAGTAATCACCAATTTTAGATGTCCAAATTTTACAGTTCCATCAGTCTTGTTTTACAAGGAGCTCTTAATTTGATTGAGTGTAACTGTCTTACCCTGGACATCTCTGTGCTTGTGAAGTATGGGTGGTGGATGTTCAGTTCAGCTGAGTTCATTTTATCACAATTTAGTTACTCATGTGGCCTCTACTCAGCCAGGCTACATTCTGCAACTGCTGATCAGAGATAGGCACCCACATGAGGGATTTCTTTCTACCTAAAATAAGCATCAAAAGTAACCAGGAGGAGTGATATTCGGAGATAACCTTCTACCTCCCTGGTTTGGAAAATCCGGGTGGCAGTCTCCAGTTGGAAGTCTCACTTCAGCTGAGTTACAGCTAATTCCATTCATGGGGCTTTGTGTGTTTTAATAGCAAATAAAAAAATGTTTAATTTTGAAGAAATTGCATTCTGTAATTTAGGAATTTACTATCATCACTCCAAATCCACAGAATTCAGCCTGGGTGTATGAACACTGCTGCACTAAAATGAAGGTATGCCTCTTTTTTCTCACAGACTCCCAGGAAAATACCCAGAAGCTTGATGCATTCCCACTATACTTAAAAAGACAGCTATTTTCACTGTGTGGTCTAGGAATTTCTAAATGCAACTTTCATCATGGCTAATAGGACACATTTGTCTACATCACAGTGGATCAAGATGAGAATATATTGTTTAATAGCTTTTTTCTCTTTTACATTTTACAAGGTGCTAAGTTCAGTTAGGATTTTTCAGAGGCAGGTCTTATAAAATAATAACTTGCATATAATATGCTATTACAGAAATTGAGCTGCTCTTTACTAACACTGAAAACAATGTTGTAATACAGTGATTATTATTTGTATATTTTTGTTAATGTTATTAACAATTTTCAATTAATCATCAATTTTTTAATCAGATGCAAACCGCTGAAGAGCAATTTGGAGACATTTAGACAAAAATAAATTTTAACGTCACATTCTCTGGAAAACGTATATTATTTTTAACATCCCCATAATGGTTTGAAAATGTTCCTCTGCAAGATGTCACTGTTCAGCACTGATAGCACACTGATAGCCACTGCAGTGTCTGGACAGTAGGAGCTGAGCATCTTGTGAAGACAGGAGTTTTCAGCCTTCAAATTTAGAGAAACGTATTGCTGCACTGGTCGCTTCCAAGCCCGGCTGGCCCTAGAAACTAAGCAGATGTGAACTTGGCTCAAACAGGAGCAGATGGGAATTCCATGTACTTAAAAACAAGCCAGGGAGTTGTGTCACATGTTTATCCACAAGACTTGAAAAGAACTGGACATAGCTCATCTGGCCCCAGCATCACTACTGAGCTGAGACTTGGGAATATAAAGGCAAAAAGAGAACCTTGGAGCAAGTACAACTTCTCATGATTCATGCATGAAAAGCAGCTCAGGCAACACAGCACTCCATGAGGAAGAGCAATCAAGAGAAAAAACCCTCCTGTAAGGGCTGAATGTGTGGGAAGTTGTGCATCTGCTTCTCCACACAGGAGAGATGGATGGAACAAAGCTACAGGAGGTACTGAGTGAAAAATAATTTCTTTTAGGATATTTTCTTTCCAGGATGCTTCCAACACAACTTAGCAAAGTGGTGGTCCATTCCTGAGGCTTGTGCAGAGCCACAGACAGTGCTGGTTAGGGATCAGTTTCATGATTTTTGAAGGGAAATGCCCACATTTCTCTCATTAGGATCCAGACCCCTAATCTGTGCCTCCAGAAGCACGTTGTCAAGAGAAAGTGATGAATTGCCCCCTGTAGTGAATGGAGAGAGTTAAGCTTGTTTGAAGACCTCCAGCACAGATGCCTTTAGCCTAAGGTGGATGCCTTAAATTAGGCACAGACTGACAAAGATTCGGTAATCATTAATCCGGGAAGAAGAGCAATAGGAGGGTTGAGGTCAATTAAAAGCACTGAAGGGCAAAAGACATTGGAGCTCTCCCTCGCAACAGTAACGGAAATAAGAAGAAAGATAATTTGACAGCCCAAGCTGAAAGACAGGATGGCGCTGGGGACTCTGCCCGAATTTTCTTTCCCCTCTACTCGCAAGAGCGCGCCTCGGAGCCGGCAGGCCTGTCCCGAGGAGCTCTCCCGGCGGGATGCCGGGCACACGCAGCCCCGTTCCTGCGCCGCAGCCGGCACTAGGTGGAGCTCCGCGACCGCGGCTGCGGGGCGGACAGTGCCGAGGGACGCCGGACGGGGCACAGGGAGCCGGGCTGGCGCTCAGCGCAGGGACTCGGGCCAGCCGCGGCGTCTGGACCAGGGCTACAGGAGATCTGGAAAGTAGGGATGGGGATGTCGGTCAAAAGGACTCCACAGCCAAAACCTCGTAGCACCGATGGGACAAACACAGTACCAGCACAAACCACTCCGCTCCCCACCCCCCTCAGAGCGTTTTCCCAAACAACCATGTCCCTGTGCCACAGGCAGCAGGGACCAAAAAGTTAAGAGACTCTTCTCTGTCTCGATCGAAACCGGAGGTGCTTCTCCAACACGTCATGCTTTTGGGTTTGGGATACCTGGGATGGGCTCTGTGGGGTTCTTATCAGAGAAACTGGAACTAACCATGTCTTAAACCAGAAGAGAAGAGCAGAAGTGACCCTGTCATGCATGCTAGCAGTGACTTTCAGTCCACATATTCATGGAAGGCACTGTGAAAGGCGATTAAGAAATCCAGGGTCATAGCTGCTCCAGAGCTATTTGCAGACAGGTTCTATTTTAAGAGTCAGAACTTCTGCTTGAAATTATTTCAGGGGTAAAAAATCAAAGTATACTGGAGATAAGTGAATCTCATAAAGCTGGATACATCAAATCTCAGCACCCTTCTGCCAGACACAGAATCAGATCAAGTGCTCAGTGGTTCAGGGCTCAGGCTTCCCTCCTGCATCAATGGCTAATTAATTAGACCATGCAAGAAAAACACCTTAAAAAAAAAAAAAAAAAAAAAAAGGCACGAAAAGACCCACCCAGATCTGTGGTTGAGAATGCCTCAAATGGCTTCAGAAAGAAATGGAACCTGAGCCCAGCTCCTTCTCACTTTTGGTGTGCATCCTAGCACTATGGAATGGCCCAGCAGGAGTCCTTCCAGGCACGTTGTCTGAGACCTGGGCTAGATTCATGCTTCCTGAAATGCTTTGTAATGAGATAAATAGTGCAGCTGCTTAGGGCAGGGATCCTGCCTCATAGGTCACTGACAGATTAAAATTTATGTGTTTAAGGCTGTGCCAGAAAACTTATAGAGTAACACTCCTTGAAGATGTGTGGGTGCCCTGGGGCACAATCTGGTTCAGATCTCAGCTGAGAAGGAATTCTGAAGACCTGTTTGTGGAGAGAGGTGGCAAAGTGGTGGTGCTCCTGTGGTTGCCTCCACAGAGGCACAGAAAACTGGTGTGGGATCCAGTTCATTTAAATACTGCTTAGCTGGGATGAAAACAGACAGGAGAGCCTGACAGTGACCTACTCCTGCTGCCACGTATTGCCTACACCTACTCACAATCCTTTGCACCACAGCTAAGCTTTGACACTTAATTTTGGCTGCCTCTTTCCAAGTACACTAGGGTTCCTCTCCCTCCTTGCTCTATGCATCCACCGGCTGAAGAAAACCCAGAAGTTACTTCTAATGACAGCCCTCCAGTCCCACCAGTGTCGTGACTGTCCCATCTTCAGAGGAGGCTTGGAGGCTTCAGATCATAAAAAGAAAGAGATGCATAGCTCAAGTTTCCAAAATACTTCTCTTGGAGAAGAAACTACGTGATGCATACTGGGTTCTCCTTTGGAAAAGCCTCCGGTGTGTAGGGTTGCCCTGGGTGAGGGGCTGTGAAGCTAAACTGAGGCAGGGCTGGGCTGGTCCCTGGGAGCTGAGTCATGGAGGAGAGCCTGGGGCAGGGGAGTGTGGGCCTCAGCTGGGAAGCTGGCTCTGAGTCTACCTGGCCCTACCTTCAGATCCTTTTGGGGCTTCTTTTCAGACCAGAAACAAAATGTAGTGTGACTCCTTTTCCCTCTCAGGAACTGGAATAAAGTAGCTGGGAACAAATGTGAGATGGTGGAGAACAGTGAGGTACCAATTTCTCCTTGGAGCCAGAAGGACTAAAGTTTGGGTTGGAGGGTAAATGTTTGTTGAGGGAGAAAGTTGAGTCTTCTGCCTTCCTACAGGCCCATCGTAAGGAAAGGTCACATGTGGGAGCCTTGGCCTGCTCCCTGCCAGGCCAAAGAAGTACTTGGCACATCTCTGCTTTGGGCTTCTACATTTGCTAGCACTAAATATTATCCACAAAGCATCATGGCCCTGAAGGGATGTGTACAATTATGATCTTGCAAACAGCAAACTGTCTACATGGGTCAGCAGCACCCTGTGCCTCTGCTCACTGAATGAGTTTAGGCTTGGTAGGATTGGGCTTGCCGTGGGACACAAGGCTGAGTGAGACAGTGGTATGGGGCAACCAGCCCATAGTGTTTTGCCATGGAAGAGCTTGGAGCAGAGGGAATGGTGGAGATAAATCAGCAAGACTAGCATGTGTTGTGGAGATGGGGACCACACACCCAAGGGGCATGCATCACCTCCCTGCTAAGGTTTCAGAGCTGGGAAATGTAGAAGATTAATCAGTGAGGAAAGCAGTGAGGGCGTCAGCCTTCAGATTGCCCTTGGGAGAGGGAGATAGCACAGGGGCAGGCACACTGCTGGCAAATGTGTGCAAACCATTTTACAGCTCAAATTCGGTGTTTTGCTTGGCACGGGAGACTACACTCGTATTAGTGGCTCCATCCCACCAGCTGGGCTGGGACTTACGGTTTCCCGGGGAGCGATGTGGCTCTGGGCGAGGTCTTGGAGACCGGGGGCAACCTCTGCCTGGGTCTCCGGTGCCGGCCGTGCCTCGCCGCAAAGCCGAGAGCGTGAGGCTGGGGAGCACCGCGCTCCCGCTGCATCCCGTGCCGGGCGCTGCCGGGCCCGGGGAAGATAACAGAGGCCCTGCGTGCTGCGGGAAGCCTCCGCGGGTGGGCGGGGAGCAGGGGCGACAACAGCCGAGCCCTGGGCTTCCCCTCCCGTGAGAGGGAGCGCCCCCGCCCCCGCCCGGCCGCGCCGTCGGGGCCGTGCTGCGGGTGCGCGCTGCCGGTGACTCACGGCTCCCGTGACCGGATCGGGCCCGGCCGTCCCAGGAGGGACATGCCAGCAGGGGCCGGGCACAAGCGCTCTGCGGGCAGCCGGGGCGCCCTGGTGCGGCCTTCTTCATCTGTGGCATTTAAAAAAGATAACAAGGTAAGGTAAAGTCAAGTAAAGCAAATTAATAGAATAAAATCCAACCAAGACTATTTCCTTGGTTAGCAGAGGTATGCCAGCCACTGGATCTGAGAGGCTGGGAACACCCTCACCAGCCTCTGGCTGCAGAGGCCTCTGGTGTATCATACCACTTTTTTTCCTTCTTCTCTGTTTACGTTCCTGTTTCCTGAAGGAGAGCAGAGCCATGAGAACTCAGGCCTGGCAGCACCTGTGCAAAGAGGCAGGGCCGGCCCGTGGCGGTGCTGGTACGGGGCGGCTGTGCCCCGGCCAGGCACCAGGTGCCACCTTCCCTCCCCGTCTGCTTTCTTCCCAGCAACGCGAATCCGCTGGGGAGCGAGCGTTCAGCATCTAACCCCGTCCTAGAGGCATGTGCTTAAACAAGACGAGTATCAACCCACGATAAAAGTATTGGGTTATTCTGCAATGTAATCTACATCAAAGCCTCGGGGGCTGCCGGCTTGAAAAGATCCAAGATGTTTTCTAAGTCCTTATCATGTCTGTGCTTAGGGGGAGTCATAAATTCCACAGGTCGGACTGACTAACACACGATTCCTCCTTCCCTTCTCTCTCCATGGCCGCCAAAGGGCTTTCAAGCGGGCTTTTTTTTTTTTTTTTTTTCTTTACCTTGTAAACAACGCTCCCGGTTCCGTGTCGTTAAGGTGGAGGGAGACATAAAGATTCCCCCCACCCCACCCTGAGATTCTCCTAAATCACAGAAAAAGGAGTTATACCACAAAGCAAGCAGAAATAAAGACGGTGAACCCGCATCCCCACAGGGGTCCCGTCGAGTGGGAGCAGTCTGTGGAGGAGGGATCGCGAGTGCTGCTCAGAGCTCGGCCTTTCCCGGGACTTAGGGGACGTCTCTGACCTGGGATGAGAGTCCTCGGGCTGTGCGGCTCGACCCATAATCCCCCAGCCCGCGCCAGCCCCGTAGCCCGAGGCGACGATGAGCGTGTGCCCCGAAGCGCGGTGCCCCCCCGGTTCCGAGCACCGCCTGCCCGGGGTCCGAGGGCCCGGCAGCCGGCAGCGGGCAGCAGCGCCCTGCCCCCGGCACCTCCCCGCAGCCATGCCGATGCCCTGGCTACCTCCGGGAAAAAGTCGGAAATATTTTTTTTCAGATCAAGAAGTAAGGTTGAGGCTGAAGGAGGAGGACTGGGGGCCCAGTGTCTGCCCAGGAGGCAGCCCTGCGTGACAAAGCCCTACGGGGAGAATATCGAAGTCAACGTGAAGGGGAGGGGGAAGATATTTCCCTGCGAACGGTGTCCCCCATCAGACACTTGTCAGCTTGAGAGGCTTTGGGTCGCAATTCCTCGCTCAGAATCTAACGAAAAAAAGGGAAAAAACGGAGGAAGCGAGGAGGGAGAGATCAGGCCTTCGCCCAGGCTCCCGTGTGGGGGTCTGGTCCCAGGGTCCCTACTCCTCTCCCTCATCTGCAGCTCTGGGCCGGAGCTGGCGGGAAAACCCGAGACGAAAGAGGAGAGGGAGCAGGTAGAACGGAGAGGAGAAAAGGGGTGAAAACCGGCCGGTAGAGATATCCTCTCTCCCCAACCTCCTTGAGAAGCCCCGATAGCTGTGTAGGGCCGGAGAGGGGACAAATCCTGTTCCAGTCACAACGGAAAGAAGCCCGGAGAGCCGCAAAGGCATCTAGGAGTGGATGGGGATCTCTCTTATTTTAAGACAAGAGTGGCCCGGGGCAGCGTGTCCCCATCCCCAGCAGCTGCCATGGGTCGCGCCCGGGGAGCAGCTGCGCGGCGGAGGGTGCTTTGAAGCATTTATCCGCGGGGGAAGCGGGACTCGTCCCCACCTCGCCGCCGACCCCAGTTAGGGTACGGCTGGTGGGGCCCGGTCTTCCTAAGTCCTCCCCGTACTGGGTGACAGCTGGGATCACTGTCAGAATGGCAAAGTAGCGGAGCAGCTCCTGGCTGCCATTCTAGGTGGTCACGGAGCTGTCTCGGAGCCTTAGCCTGTTCCTTCACCGGAGCCCCGAGACTCTCACATGATCCCGCAGCCAACGGCCCCCAGCCCTGTCAGCTCGGACTGACGTCGGGTCTCACCCCCTCAAAAAGCTGCCACCTGGCTGCCAGTCAGACACTGATGGAGTCGGGCTGCTTCGGGGTTGATCAGGGTTGTAGTGCGTTTTATTACAATATGTCCAGAGTTTTGTCATTTTAATGGCCCCTTTCTCCGTTTATGGCATCATCAAATTCACATCTGCATAGATCGGCTCTGTCGGCCTTATCGGGGGAGGCGATTACATTGAAGGGACACAGCATTTCATTTCCAGAGTGATATTTCAGTCTCCTGCTCAGATAGCGTTGGGAGCTCCAAGCCCCGCTCCCTTCTCCTTGTTACCCCACCGTCGGGGCGGGGGAGGGGGGGGAAAGTATTACGATCGGAATAGGCAAGAGAGAGAGAAATTCCCTCCCGAGAAAGCGTCCGACAGGCATCTCTGAATCCCTGCTGTTGTGCTGCTGTTATCGTAGGGTCGCAACTGCGGCCGCCTGCGACAGCCTGCGAACAAGTGACGGTGTGGGCACAAGCATTCCCGGCTATGTGCAGGGTGGGGATACCCCATTTCTCGCATCCAAGACATCCGCAGCGACTCCGAGGGGGCCGTCTGTGGCCTCTTCCCAAGGAGAGATGCTCCATCCTTTCCTACCTGAGCGTCCCATTCTCCCAGGGCCACTGACTCTGGATCCCTTGGGACATTTTGAGAGAGGTCATTGAATTACCCGCACTGGCGTTGAAGCATGGCTCCGCGTCAGCCCCACGCTCAGCACCAAAGGAACGATAGAATGGGGGGAAGGAGAAGGAGGTTTTCAGAGAGTGGGTTCGGGATATCTGCCTTTGCAGAGCTGAAATCTGCCCTCAGCTGCAAGACACCCGTCTCAGTGACACTCCTCGGTGTGCAGAACAAGCCACCCACGTGGAAGGAAAAGCACCCTTGGGACACGACCACGTGGATCTTCATATGTAATACCCGGGACATGAGGGTCCGGGACAGCGCGGGGTCCGTCTGGGGAGCCCGGGTAGGACCGAGCCTCAGCCGTCCCAAGGGACCGGGAAAGCCGGTGAGAATGGCTGAGTGCTGCGCTGCTCCGGCGAAAAGTGCTGGGAAAATGGGGGGACATTCCCGTCCCCATCCATTTTTTCTCGGCGGGTGAAAGGTTTCCTCGCTGTGTCATGGGAAAAGATGCGAATATGCAAACGTCGTCTCGCATTGTCCCCATTCAGGGTGAAAAGTTAAAGCATAAAAGCGGCGGGGGGAAGCTGAGAGGGGGTCGCCTCTTCAAAGGGGACTGGCTGGGCTGGGGGAGCCGGCTGCCGCTTGCCTGGGAGCCGCCCTTCCAGAGCCAGCATTTCCAGAGAATTTCCAAGGAGCTGGGGAGGGAAGAAGTGAGTGTGCCTGGAGGGAGAAGCCGTCGGCTTCCCCGCGGGCTCGTCCGCGCTAGAGGGAGGGAATCGCCCAATGAGGTGACAGACTCCGGGAGGAGGTTGATGGTTCCCTCCTTGAGGAGAGCCATCCCCTGCCTCAGTCCCAAGGCCTTCCCGGGCGGCAGGATTACCCGGCTTCGCTCCAGCGGAGGGTCTGAGGGCAGAGGGTGTTTTAGACGAAGGCACCCCCAATCCTCGTCCTTTCCGGGACCTGCTGGGTGCGCCCGATCTCCACGTTCTGCGGGCACACGCAGAGGAAGGAGACAGCGCCCTTGGAGGGGGGAATTTCTCCTCTTACCTCGCCTTCATCGCCCATGACCGAGCGGGAGCGGGAGCGGGTGGGAAGCATTTTACAAAAAGCAGTAGGCCGTCGCGATGGGGTTTGTTGCTCAAAACAACCACGACAAAATAGCTTTGTGGATTTTTAATCAAAACTCCCTCCTCTTCCGCCCCTTCTCCCCCCCCCCCCCCGCCCACCCCCCCAATCCCAAAGCACAGAGAAGAGCAGGCTAAAGTGCTGCCTACAGATCAGATCGGCCGTGATACACAGCTCCCATATTCCCACCCTCGCCCTTAGATCTCCCTCGCTGTCTTTTGCAAGTCTCTTGATTTCATCCTTTGAACCTGTGATTGGAGGTTAAAGTGCACCAGGTTGCAATGGAAGGAGGAAGCTCTTAAACAATAAAGGCTTGAATATTTAGCTGTGATCAGGTCGCTGCCCTCGCCTTATCTTTTTAAATGCAAATCGTCTTTTAGGGGTAGTAGCTATATACCCAGCGCCTCTCCACGTCACCTGCCTTTGGTGTGTCTGGGCCATTACTAATAGAGCCTTGTAAACAATCGTTAATCATGTAAGGACTGCCGGCCATTGGATTCGGACCGGGAGCGCGGAGGAGCGCGGAGCGCAGCGCGGGGCCGCGGCCCCTCCGCCTGCCCCCTCCCCGCCCCGGGCAGCCCGGCCCCAGGCAGCAGCAGGCGCGCCGCGGCGAGAGCCCCGAGCAGCATGTGGAGAGCCGCCGCCGGGGCCCCGCCAGCATGTACGTGAGCTACCTCCTGGAGAAGGACGGGCCCATGTACCCCGGCCCGGTGCGGCACTCGGGGGGGCTTAACCTGGCGGCGCAGAACTTCGTAGGTGCCCCGCAGTACGCGGACTACGGCGGGTACCATGTGAACCTCGACGGCGCCCAGTCCCCGGGGCCGGCCTGGCCCGCGCCCTACGCCGCCCCGCTCCGCGACGACTGGGGCACCTATGGCCAAGGGGCACCGCCGGCCGCCGGCGCCGTCCACGGCCTCAACGGGGGCTCCCCCGCCGCCCCCATGGCCTACAGCCCCGCCGACTACCACCACCACCACCACCACCCGCACGCCCACCACCACGCCGGCCCCGCGCCCCACTGCTCCGCCGGGGTCATGCAGCCCCTCAACGCCGCCAGCGCCGCCGCCAGCGCCGCCCCCGAGCCGCTCTCCCCCGGTGGGCAGCGCCGCGGCCTCTGCGAGTGGATGAGGAAGCCGGCGCAGCCCCCGCTCAGCAGCCAGGGTAAGTGCGGGCCGGGGCCAGGCGGGCGGGGGCTGCCCCGCCGACGACTCCCCCGGGGCGCCACAGGCTCCCCGTTAAGCCGGGCAGCAGCCCGACAAAGCCTTTTTTCGGGGAAAGCTCCCCGAAACAAACCCCTCCGAGGATCGATGCTCGGGTGAACAGGGCTGCCAGGCTCTACCGACAGCCCGTCAGCACTCACTGCTGAGTGCCGGGACGGCAGCGGCAGGAACGGCGCTCGACCGGTGAGCAACCGCTGCCGGCCCCGGGGGCTCAGTGACCGGGGCTGCGCTCCGGCGGAGGAGAATGGAATGGTGTGGATCCCGAGGAAACGCTCGCTCTTCCTGCTCCGCTCTCCTGCTTATAGCCACTTAGAAGATTTTTATAACCAATTATAGTCATATAAATCATCGGCCGGTGTCGCTCCGCATTTGTTTCTGAGTCACTGGGCGCCTGGCCTTTATTAAGGTCTCCGTGCGGCCAGGCCTCCCGAGCGACAGCGGCGGCCACTTGCCAGCCCGATCCCTGCGAGCCGGGCCGTGCCCCCAGCCGGACCGGGCCGGGCCGTGCGAGGGCGTGCCCTCCCGGGTCAGGCCGTAGCCGGCGCCGCGCTCCCTTGTGATGTTAATACCCTCGCAGACCCTCTTTTTCATTCCCACCGTGCATCTGCCAGTGGACAGGCGTGTTCCGCGCTTTGATATACGCCTTCCACGGCTACTATCTCCTCTTTTCCTTTTTTTTTTCTTTTTTTTTTTTTTTTTTTTTTCAAATTTTAAAAATATTTCTATTTAGTGGCCGGAAAAAAAAAAAAAGGATTACGACTTTCGCAATGAATAATAACTTAAATGGCATTCCCCTCTCATCCCCTGCCCTGCGTGACCGACGGCAGGGCCGGCGGGGGTACCCCGGTCGGAGCGGAGCGGGAGTCCCGGCTACGCCTGCGGCCGCCGCGCCCCGGGGAAAAAGCCTACGAGCCCCGGTGCCGAGCGCTGGCACAGCCACGTCCCGGGCGCCGGTGGCGGTGGAACTCTTACAGGCCCAGCGCTCTTCCCACAGCAGCCCGTGGTGTTCCCACAGTTTGGGCTTGTGCGGTGGTGGCCGGTCCCTTGTCTCCATTCAAATTCTGCCTTTGGAGCCAGTGTTTATGTTAATGTGCAGAGCTGGGGGGATGAAAGCGCCTGCCGCCATTTGTTCAGTAGTGGTAATTCAAACAGAATGTGGCTGTCATTAAGGCTTTGAGAAGGGTTTTTCTTTGATAAGATCTCCTTGTCCTGCATTGTTTGGGATTGTGTTCCCTATTCACTGACTCTGGGGAGTTTTCTCTGATCAGGCTTGTATCTTTACAGGGTGCTTTTGTTGTGGTTTGCAGAGAGTTTACCTGAACAAAGTCAGCCTGCTAGCCATTAAGCACCTTGGGGGCAGAGACTCCCCTCCTCGGCTCCCTGGGGAACGGGAGAGCCGGGGACACAACCAGTTAAACAAGAAACCCTCGGGAAAAAGGAGGTCAGCGGCTGCGGCGATGCACACTCACCGGCTGCTAGCTGGCTTTTCGCCTTCGGATTCCGTTGGGTTTTCCGTGTTTGATTTGGGGTTTTTTGTTTGCTTGTTTGTTGGTTGTTGTCGTTGGGGTTTTTTTAGCTCTGAAGTTGCACGTCACACTTCCAGGTTTCCCAAGAAATCCCTTCAGCCCCTACGCCGTAACAGAAAAGGGGGAGCTGCCCACTTCACGAGTGGCTCCCCGCGGCCGCTTCCTATTCTCCGCCCTTAGATGGCTGTTTCTCATTTAGAAACGAAATCACCGTGCCCTGAACGGGCCTTTTCTTTCTTTCCCTATCCCTCTTTCTCTATAAAAAAGTTTCTTGTCGCTAGGGAAGGCAAAACAAAACCAAAAGCCAACAAGTGCACAGTGAAGGTGTCCCCGTGCCAGGGCTGGCAACCGGGGCTGGGAGCCTCTGCGCCCGCTGGCATGACTGGCATTGATGTCTCATGTCCCCAAGAAACTGTGGAACGTCTCCTCTCCTCTGCTGTGCTCAGCAGAACCCAGGGCAGGGGGAGGCGAGCAGCAAGCCCGGGATGGGGGGATGGACTGCTCCTGATCGCTCTGCACCGCAGAGAGAATGGCTGCGCTCAGCTCTGTCCTTTGGCTTTGACTTTCTCAACCCTGGCTTTGTGCTCCGCAGTTAAAACCAGGACGAAAGACAAGTACCGCGTCGTGTACACCGACCACCAGCGGCTGGAGCTGGAGAAGGAGTTTCACTACAGCCGCTACATCACCATCAGGAGAAAAGCGGAGCTGGCGTCCAACCTGGGGCTATCGGAGAGGCAGGTCTGTCCCGAAAGTGACGCTCCCTATGCACCCCACGTGTGGGCGGGCTGCGCGGGGGCAGGGCTGCGCGGGGGCGGAATGCGTGGGGTTGGGAAGCGCTCTCGGTGAGAGCCCCTGGGAGGGGGATAGATCCCCGGCGGACTGTCCCCCCTCACTCCACTGTCCACCTCCTGGCAGGTGAAAATCTGGTTCCAGAATAGGCGGGCGAAGGAGAGGAAGATCAACAAGAAGAAGCTGCAGCAGGCGCAGCCCGGCGGCGCGGAGCCCCTCAGCCCCAGCGCCTCCTTGCAGGGTCCCGCGGCGGGGGCGGCCGCCGCCGGGCTGGGCCCCGCCGCCCCGCAGTGACAGCGGCCGGGGACAGCGGCGCAGGGACTGCTGGAGGACGCAGCGGATCGGGCCGGGCCGGGGGCACGGCGGGAGCGGCCGCCCCCCCGATGCACTACACCGCCCCGCGGGGCCGGCCGTGTGTACAGGTGTACAGTGTATGTGTCTCGTCGTCCGGGGGAAGCGTGTCCATCGCTTTATTAATATTATTATTATGTTTGGGTGCTTTTTTTTACCCTGGAATTTGTTAGATAAAGTGGGGGCGCTGCCTGCCAGTCAACCCCCGGTATATCTCAGGGATCGGTCCAAAAGACCTTTGCAATGTTGTTGGGCTAATGATAAATTTTAGCAGGAAAAAAAAATTAAAGCACATTTTTTTTATTTTATATTTTATTTTATTTTCTTCTTGCAATCATGAATATGCAAAATGTTCATTCTGCCCTGAGGGTCAGAGCAGACAAGATAAGGCACTGTTTAAACGTTCAGAAGTGAATTGCTTAATGTTAGGCACTTGTAAAAGAGCCCATAAATCCAGTGCAGATAATCATCCATCCAGATTTATTAGCTGCAGTGCAGAGAAATTGAAAGAATTTAGTCTCTTCGGAAAAAGGTGTCCTGTCATGCTGAAGTGAGGAGCCTTGTTTGCATGTGCAATGTCCCTTTGGTTAAACTGTGTGCTGTTTCTCACATCCTTACAATTTCTGTCTGGGGGCAGGTGGGAGGGGCTGTCTCAGTTGATTTTCCACCGTTCCCTTGATTTTATCAACTTTATATGGGCTTCATCACAGCTCCATCAGAAGCAGAAATCCTAGGAAGAGCCCTGTGCTCTATCAGAGCCTAATTTGCAAAGGCTGTGGCCCATTTCCACATGCTGGCTAGAAGGAGGGGATCAGAGTAGAGAGGCCAAAAGACTCAATTAGGCAGAGATGAAAATTAGAAAAGTCCAGCTGATTTGGCCAAATCACCCTGGCTGTTTGCCATACGTGCTTCTTATTCAGGGATGGGAGAAGTCCAACTACAAAGTGAGGCCAGGCTGGAGCAGCCACGCTGCAGTCAGTGCCCTTGGCTGGGTGTGGAGCCAGCTCATGTGGGCCTGGGCCCAGCAGGGATGATGGGAGCACTGTCCAGCCCCAAACGCGCTATGTGGACTATTGACTTCTCTAGGATTTAGCTCCATGCCGTTCAGTTTAGGTCATCAAATTTATTTAAGTTATGCCATTTGCCTTCTTTTGGTTTCTTCCTTGTTGAAGCTCTTCTTACCTTTTTGCTAAAAGCCAAAGCCAAATGCTAGCAGCATCTACAGAACTGCCTGGGGAGAATGGTCAGGTCAGGGACTGACCCTACTGACAAGGCAGCTCTCTCTCCCTAAGGGAACTTGGGGAAATAGAAAGCACCAGCCCCAGAGCCTCTGCACTGCATTTTGTCTGCATGTAGCTCCGTGCCTTGCAGGGCCAGGGGCTGGCAGTCCAAGAGCGGACATGTGGACATGAAAACATGATCCAGGGCTCCTGTGCCTGGGAGAAGACCATGGTGGGAGGCAGCAGCTCCAGTGCAGGGAACCTGCTTGATTTTCTGCTGCATACGTCGTCTCTGAAGTGGGCCTGGCCAGGAAACATGGGTGCAGTCCCAAAGCAGTAAAGCTCATTGCACACGGGCTTGACACAGAGCACGTCCTGCTGGGTCCAATGTCCATGGTTTGCTCCTGATCAGAGGGAGGCAGGAGCCAGATTCATCCTTCTGTGACTCTAAAGGGTCCTTGGATCATTCTGGAGGAGCTGTTGGGGACAACCAAAGCTGAGCAGCATCCAAACTGAGGGTCTTGGCTCTGCAGCACCAGACCTAAACCAGTGCAGAGCAGTTGCACCAGGGCTCTCTGAGCTAGAAGGGCTTTGCAGGCACCATGTCCCACTCCTCCCTCTGTGCTGTCCCCGGGCACGAGGGCTCTCGGGTGGCAGCAGCTCCGGGCGGGGCCGCCCCTTCGAGGATGTCCTCTGGCGCCCAGGGCCACCCCCGCAGCATTGATCCCAGCCCACTGCTGCCGGAGCTGCTGCGCGTTGCTGCGATACGCCTGTCAATAAACCCTGTTTGGATTGTGGAGCAGAGCACAAGGTTTGTTTGTTTAGTGGTTAGAGGTTCAAAAGTCGGCATTGTCCCACTGCAAATGAGCACAAGTTTTTTCTCCCTAAGGAAAAGCTGGTTGGGCTGAGTGGGGCGGAGAGATATCGGTGGGCCCTTTTATTTGCTTCCAGGAATAATTAATGGCAGGGGGAAAAAAGATGACCACAGAGTTATGAAGGACCATCAATAAGTAAATTAATCACAAAGGGTCTGAGGGTTTAAGAGATGCTGCTTGTTGTTGTTTTGCTGGCATTTACCCATGCCCATGGAGCTGAGGTGAGACAGGACGGGCAGAATCCAGGACTCCTTACTGCAGTGGTGGCACACAGTTGCCTCTAGACCAGCCCAGGCATGGCAACATTTGTAATGTTGCCCTGTAATCTCTCAGTCATGTGCTTTGTGGGTTGAGGTTTTTTAATGCTGAAAGTGTGAAAATTCCTTTCTTGCCTGTAGGAATTTTGAGAAAGACAGTTGCCCTCATTGAGGAAGTCCACAGAAGTTTTTTTCTCCAAAAATCTCATTAGAGATACATCAACAAACCTGACACATTTTAAACATCCCCATTCCAGATCTCTTGATCTCTATTAGCAAGCATTCATTTTCTGAGCTCTCTTCAAATTCTTTACTTTGGCAACACAGAACTCAGATGTCTAAGAAGCAAGTAACCAAGCAAATCTTATCCACTCCAATTTCAAATATGTTCCCTCTCCCATCCCCAAGAAAGCAAACCATCAAGCTTCCATTCTTTATATTCCTTATGCACCATAAAGGAGTGCAAAAAGGAATAAACTGGGTATCTGGTTTGTTTGAGTGGATATTTACAGGCACCCGGATCAGTCCACAGCTAAACTATGACATTGAATGAGAAGCTCTGTTTGTCAGAGGTGAGCTGATTGTGGTGACCCCCCGAGAAACCCATGAGTGTTTTCAATTCTCACAGAGCTCCATGCAGTTCTGCAGCAGCAAGCCAACCCACACTGGTGGGGCTCAACAGGTCAGAGCTGCTGCACCTTGCTTGCCTGACAGGGGCTGGAGCAGGAGTCCATGAAAAGAAAAATCCAGGAAATCAGAAGGTTTGACCCCGAAGTTACAAGATGGAAGTCCCCTGCTCTCCCTCTCTTGTCAGATTTTCCTGCTCCTATCACTGTACAATAACAAACCAATTGGTATTCCTTCTCTTGGATTAACTCTTATGCAAATACCAGTTTCTCAAGAAAGCTCTTTGAGTCTGGGGCAAGGAACAACAACATGTATCATAGCCCATCCTAGGAAGAAGAGTAAGGTCCTTAGAGGCCTTAGATGGTATCTAGAGCAAATGTCTCTTGCTCTGATCTGAAGTATCTTTTAGGGGCACTTTATGTGTTCTCAGTCTGATGGCTGAGCACTCTGGATCTGCAGAATGAAGACAGGAACATTTTATAAAAAGAAAAAGAATAAAGATCTTACACTAGGAGTAAGCAACAACTTGAGACATATTGTCCATCCAGCATTTTTCCCACACAGGTGATCTCTGCCCACGCTGTTTCCATCTGTGGATGAAGCAGGGGTTAGAAGCACATATCCCAGCTATCTAACAGAGGGCAGAGCCCATCCTTCAGAAACTGAGGGGGGTGCTATAGCTAACAGAAATCATGGCTGCAGAGGACTGTGTGAGGCCATAGGTTTCTCCTTGCTATTCCATTAGCAGCTGGCATGGAAAAGGCAATCATGGAGCTTACAATTCTGTTGACACAGCTCTGCTGTGTCATAGCCAAAATTCATGACCAAATACTTTCCTTCGGTTCCACACAAGTAATGGAACTGTGTGCTGAAGTTTAGAGCAGCTAGAGCTGAAAGCAAACCTTGAATTGATGCCAGAGAAGCAGCACTGGAGGCCTTCCAGGAAGCAAACAGCTTGTAAATGTTAACAAAAGCCAGCAGGACACAAGTCTGTTGAGGGCAGTCCAGCTGCAGGGGTAGATCAGCAACAGAACCAGGCCACCTTGGAGTGAGAGGCCATGGGATGGGTGGCCTGATGCAGCAGAGTACAGTGCCAAGGAGGTGCATGCTTGGAATCTCCCTAGCAAAACAGCTCTGGTAACTGTCAGAAAGCCATGGCAGGGAAGAGTCAGAAACGTCTGGGGACAGATGGGAACAAACTCTCCCAGAAGCCTTAGCAGCCTTCTGGGCTTTGCTCCAGAATAGCTCTTTGACGGAGCAGGATGTTCCTGTTCTCCTCGCTGATGAGGAAGGCTGCTTCCTTCTCACCTGCATGTTCTGACACGCTGTGACTCAGGTGAACACAGACAGTTTCTCCTAATTAAAGTCTCAGCTCCTGCAATGCCCCCAGTTCCATTTGCAGTTTTTGACACTTTCGGAAGTCAAACTTGCCCTCATTCAAAGAGGGCAACAGAGAGTCACTTGCAAAGAAACAGGAAAAATTTGAGCTATTCGCAAAAACAAACAGTTTGTTGCCAGGAGATTGGAATTAGAGACTTAGGAATCCCTTTCAAGCCCTGTATTTCTAAATTGAGGTATCACCTATTTTGGGATAACACCCACTGCATCCGCCTGCTTCAAAGTAGGTACAGAAAAATGCAGGATGAAAACTCATGGATGATTCTCATTACACACTCACACAGATGTCTAGATACAAATCTATGGCATTCATTGGACTCCAGACCAGTTAACCACTGGTAAATAACATGAATAATTTTCTCATTGCTCCTAATTTCCTCCAAATAAAACACTAAGCTAATATCCAATGCAATCTGTATTATAGATAATCTATTTCATGTATTATCTAACCTATTGGTCCAGGTAGGTGTTTTGATTCAATTTTTCAAACTGAGGGAAGTTCATCATTACCTTTCTTAAGTGTGCTTCATAGAATCATGTAACAGTGTGGGCTGGAAGGGACCTTTTACACTCACCTAGGTCCTTCTGCCCTGCAATGAACATCTTCAAATGGATCAGGTTGCTCAGAGCCCCGTCCAACCTGCCCTTGAATGTTTCCAGGGATGGGAGATCTCCCACCTGTCTGGGCAATCCATGCTCTTCATGCCCTCTCTGGGAAACATGTTCCAGTGTTCCGCCACTCTCATTGTAAACATTTCTTCTGTATATCTAGTCTAAATCCAGGCACCTTTAGTTTAAATTTCTGACAGCTCATTTCCAACATGCTGATCCCTAGCCCTTCAGCTGTACTGAAGAAAATTAGAAAGATGCCAAATGCAACCTCTGCCCCTCAGCGTCCCTGCACCCAGCTGCAACAGGCAGGACTGGGGGAAAAACCACTGCTTTTAGTGCTATTCCAAAAGGAGAGAACAAGCCAAACAGAACACATGAAACTTCCCTGCTTTCAGCATTTTTCTTCCCTTAGTCACCCAGGTATTTTTGGGCAGCTGTCGCAAGCTCATGCAGTTGTGCTTTTGAGTCAGATCCTGTTCCCCTGACACGTCTTGCTGCCTTCCACAGAGTTACAGCCTGTCCTGCAGATAACTTGCATAGACCCAAAGACCTTTGTGAGAGAAAAGCTGCCTTATCTCCTGCATTCTTTGGAAAGGGATGCTCCTCACTGCTCTGTCCCTTCCTCTGCTGGCATTCAAGACAAACTTTCAGCCCTGGAAACTGAGATTGCTTGTGGTCTATTTTTTCCATGCCATGGTGTGACCATGCAAACAGGAAGATCAGTTAGGGCTACAAGACTTGCTTGGTCTCTTCCCTCCCTGAGTGTCACCAGTTAGGGCTTTCAACAAAGGCTTGCTTGAAATTAAGTCTTTGCAGAACATCTTAATAGAGAACTCAAAAAGAAACGAGGTGCGTGATTCAGGGCAATCCACTATCAGGTGGGTCTCAGGATTTTTAAGATCACAATTCTGCTTTTCGGCACCTCAAGTGCAGTATGGGCGAGACATGAACACCAAGAGGCCTTCTGAGCCTCCAAAGGCATTGAAACTCCTAAATCAAGCAAGAGACAAGAGGAATAAGAACCCAAGATTTTTCTTCCTTTTTCCACAGTTTGAAAATGAGCCAATTTTGTCATGGAGATTGTTGGAAGTCATATAAAGAGCTGTACAACTGTTAACTTCTGAGGTATCTTTAAAGATAATTACATTTTAGGGAAATTCCAGTCCTCATCTAATCTTGAGGTTGTTTTTTTTTTTTTTTTTGTTATTTGTTATTTGTAAAATTTCAGGTGAGATGAAATTTACATCAATGAGAATCCCTTCCTATCCATAATACCAGAGAATTTTTTTCCAGTTTAAAATACAAATGTGCTATTTGAAGAATAATCAAACTACTCGTTTTTCATATATATTAAGTGTGTAAGTTTATGCTGTTTTTTTGGCAATTATGTTCATTTGTTAGATCTTCTTTCCTCCCCATCAAGAAGCTTTTATGTATCTATAGAGGTGGAGATAGAGCTAACCATGGAGATCTGAAAAGGGGTCTCTGAAAACATCTTGCGCAACTGTTTCTAGGAATGTAGTGACTCAGAAGAAAAAGAGACTTTCTCTTATCAGGAGTGTGTTTCTTCCTCGAGGACTTCAATCCAGAAACATGATCCTTTTTCTGTTCCCAGTAACGACATCCTGCTCTTCCAAGGCCAGAGCAACACTTTGGACCTACTCTTTCATTCTCAGTCACTCCCTCACCAATCTCCTGTCGTAGCTCCAAAGGTGTTTTCCATCCTCAGAGGCTTGGTCTCTGCTGACGGCTCCTGCCGGTAAAACGTGCCCTTTGTTATCTCTTTGCCTGTGGGCACACGTTCCTGAATTGGAGCAGGAAAACATCAACACTGGCCCACAGAAAGCAGCTGCTCAAGCAGGGGCAGATGGGGCTGGCATGGTGAGGGGCCAGCAGCCCACCAGAGTCTGTGGTGGTCCAGAGCCTGGGGGGATTCAGCCTCCTCCAATGCACATCCCTACTCAGGCATACTGCCATGGACACTTGGAAACCTGCCTCCTTCCCTCTTGGTGTAGGAAAGTGCTCCTATGTGGGCTGGGAGCTGCTGTCACACAGATACCCTGGTGCTGACACCTTATGCAAGAGACAGCAAAACTGAAGTGTAGCATGAGAAAGAAAGTAAGGAATCTTCCTGTCTCAGACATAAGGAGATTACTTCTGCCATGGTAAGGGTAAGAGTTGGGGCTGCAGTGCCAAGTGCTCCTGGAGGCAGGGGATGCCCTCAGTGGTACCTGCTGCCTCCCTGCTGAGAGGGAGCCCAGGCACAGCTACTGCAGGCAGCAGTGCCCCTCACCCTGACCTGGCAGCTGCCCGTGAGGTCCCTGTGAGGTTCCTGTGGTCTGGGATGAGCTCTGAGGTCCAGAGCAAAGGGAGAGCCTGCTGAGAGGGACACAGGTAAATGCACATGGCAGCTGGCAGAGCGCACAAAAAATGTGGAAGGAAGGAGTGAGAGCCCAGCAGCCACTGCTCCTTTCCAGGCATGTCTCTTCCTTTCCACCATGTCTCACTGTGCCACTCCCTTCCCTCTCCACCTAACCTGCTCAGCTCACTGGTCCCTTCCTGACAGTCCAGGAAAAAGCAAGGGCCAGTATGAAGTGTTAGAAGCATAGTCAGCACAAAATGATGATTCATGCTCAAGGAATCAGCAGTGTGTTTTTATCTGACTTAAATGTTTAACCTCACTCAATATGCTTTTCCTATGTGAACATCATGTTCTATATATGCTGTTCTATGAAAGACACAAGACTGCTTTCTCCCAAATCAGCATGTGCTCAGATGCCCTCAGCAGTTCTCTTCAAGTCCAACCATTCAGTCCTGGCTCAGAGGTTCTCAGCCTGGCTCCAAGATCCTCACTGCTCTGGCGTCCTGCAGTATCAAACCCCTTGAGAAGAGTACTTGTCTCATAAAGTCAAGATCAACTCTCCTGGAAATTCTCTGAAGTCATCCAGAACCAGCTTGGGTGACAGAAATCTTCCTTGCTGTAGTCAAGTTGCCCATTTGATAAGTGAAGGTAGGGCTGAATTCCTACATCTGTCCTAACAAACTGAAGAGTGCCAGGAAATATTCCTGGGCACTGCAGCTCAGTCATGGGTTACTAAATGGCTGGCATGGTTCACAGCCAGCAGTTGGCTTGGGCCAGCTTTTTCTTGCTCAGGATGTAAGCAGGATGCTCTCTCTGGGTGCAGCTTTAGAGTTAGGACAAGCAATAGACTGTTTTCTGGATGTGGTTTAGGTACAGCCAATCTGTTCTAGAGGGTAACACAGAAGTCATCTGCATTTGGTGACTATTTGGTGAGAACTGGGTTTAGCGCTGAGGAGTGATCTTGAGGCATGCTCAAATTATGGGTGTACTCAGATTCCTAAGTGGCATTGAATCGTGTGAGCCAGTTCCAGAAAGGCATTCCTTCTTGTGTTTTTAGTAAGAAGACATGGATACCTGGACACTTGAACACTCCTAGTGAAATGTCCCTGGAGATCTTCTCCTTTCCGTTTGCTTCTTCAGCAGGAAGGCAAAAGCACCAGGATTGGGGTAGATGCTCCACCTGTGCTGGACTCACAGGACTGATTCTTGAAGTTCTTGCCAAGAATTGTGCCTGTGCAGTTAGAAGAGCTGACCATCAGCATGATGACATCTGCCAGCACCCATCTGCCAACCTGCTGGCACGCTGACCCAAAGCAACCCAAGCCTTTGGCTTTCAGAAGGGAACTGCCACCTGCTTCCTCACAGCCAGAATCGTTCTCATTGCAGCATCTCTGTGTTGTGGGGCTGGAATGGGGTCGAGACACGCTCCCAGGAGCGGGCTCATTGCATCAGGAAGCAGCACCATAGCTACTGACTTCCAACCTACAGCAGAGACCAGCCCGGGGGGTGGGGAGGCAGGAAAGGAAAAGGAAAGGAAAAGGGAAGAAGGGAAGGAGGGAAGGGAAGGGAAGGGAAGGGAAGGGAAGGGAAGGGAAGGGAAGGGAAGGGAAGGGAAGGGAAGGGAAGGGAAGGGAAGGGAAGGGAAGGGAAGGGAAGGGAAGGGAAGGGAAGGGAAGGGAAGGGAAGGGAAGGGAAGGGAAGGGAAGGGAAGGGAAGGGAAGGGAAGGGAAGGGAAGGGAAGGGAAGGGAAGGGAAGGGAAGGGAAGGGAAGGGAAGGGAAGGGAAGGGAAGGGAAGGGAAGGGAAGGGAAGGGAAGGGAAGGGAAGGGAAGGGAAGGGAAGGGAAGGGAAGGGAAGGGAAGGGAAGGGAAGGGAAGGGAAGGGAAGGGAAGGGAAGGGAAGGGAAGGGAAGGGAAGGGAAGGGAAGGGAAGGGAAGGGAAGGGAAGGGAAGGGAAGGGAAGGGAAGGGAAGGGAAGGGAAGGGAAGGGAAGGGAAGGGAAGGGAAGGGAAGGGAAGGGAAGGGAAGGGAAGGGAAGGGAAGGGAAGGGAAGGGAAGGGAAGGGAAGGGAAGGGAAGGGAAGGGAAGGGAAGGGAAGGGAAGGGAAGGGAAGGGAAGGAAGGAAGGAAGGAAGGAAGGAAGGAAGGAAGGAAGGAAGGAAGGAAGGAAGGAAGGAAGGAAGGAAGGAAGGAAGGAAGGAAGGAAGGAAGGAAGGAAGGAAGGAAGGAAGGAAGGAAGGAAGGAAGGAAGGAAGGAAGGCTGCAGTGTCGCGGCGTGGCCAGCAGGTGGAGGTGTAGCGATGGCTCTGCGCCCTCCGGCCCCGCCGGGCTCCGCGGGGATTCCGGCGATGCGAAATGCCCTTCCGCTTCCAAACTGTGTTACTGTCTTCATCTGACCTCACAAGAGGAGTCTGGCACATCCTTCCTCCCCTCCCTGGCCTTGTGCCGTGAGGGATCGATATAAAGGTTTTGAAATGGCTCAGCATCCATTTCCCAGCAGGCATCACAGCAGCATCGAGCACAGTTCCATTCGTCTTCTTCCCTCTGCAGTGTTTTTCCTTTCTTCTGATAGTTGTTGCTACTGCAATACAAGACATCAGCCATGTAAAACACGACCTCACGGAGCAGAACCTGCCAATGGCTGTGGCACCATCTGGAGAGCCCTGGTGGCACTAAAGAAAGCCTTTACATGTCCTACATAAACTGTGTTTGAATGGCTGAACAAATCCCTCTTCCTTCTCCCCCTCACTTTTCTGTCCTCAGTTCTCCACACTCATCACACCCCTGATATCCTCTTTTACAGCTGCTGTTCAAGAATCTAGTCCAAAGCCCATTCAAATCAGTCCCATTGGCTCCAGTTAGCTTTGGACCATGGCCTAGATCTCCTTTACTGGCTCTTGGCTTTATGCCTCTTCCAAGCCCTCAGATGGAAAAATCTCTGCCTCTTTGAAGGCTCCCTTTCATCAAATTTCCCTTAGTCCCCCTTCTTTCAGGATGTCTCTCTACACTGAGTAAGTGAAGGCTTCAGAAAGCATATTGGGATGCAGCAGAGTCCATCTAAGAGATGGCAGAAGATGGAGAGATTCCTGGTAAAGGGGGATATCTTCTGGAATGGCAGCAGGGAAATTAAGGTGGCCAACAGCCAAGATGTGTCAGGCTGCAAAAGGAAGCTCAAGCAAGGCAAGGAAACTCTTCTAGTAGCTATGCTGCATCCATGGCCCCAAGGATAACTCTCCTCTGCTTCCCTGCCTGCTTCTTTTTGGCCTTCAGATGCTGCAGAAGCTCCTGCTTCATGTCAAAAGTAGTGCAGGTGCAGGTATGCAGCAAGCTGTTTCCAAAATGGAAGATATTTCATTTCTATTTTTGCAGAATAATGAGTATTTTGTTGGATTGATGAGTTGAGCTGTTTCATCCAGCTGCTTCTGTTTGCTGCAGAAACAGGAGGCAGAGAGGGAGTGCTAGTATTTCGGATTAATGTGAAATTAAATGCCAGTGCACCCTCAGATTGGAGTGTGACAGCTTCCTGGCTCTTGCCCATCCATTGCTGCTCTCCAGTTCTGCCCTTGCCTGATGGTTCCTCCATTTCTATCATGGCTTTCTGCCCCATGTTTTATTCCATGTATACCTGAAGTAGGGAGAAGGCTTGAAAGCAAATTGTTCCTATTCTCCTCCTCTCTGCCAGTCTTCTGGCTCCCAGCTACAATTCCTTCCCTATGGCATGGGGAGAAGCACTGTCTCTTTAGTTACCCCCTCCCTGTATGCTTTTTAGTTTCTGCTGCATCTCCATCATCCACTCCATGCCCCATCGGCAGGCAGGGTGCCAGGCTGGCACTGCAGAGGTGTGCAGAGGTAGCACTGCATCTCCCTGGATCTGCCTTCCCCACCTCCATGTGGACACGGCCTGCAGGGGTCAGCTTGTCTCTTCCAAGGTCCTGATGTCAACCTGTAAAATCCCTATCTCCCCTGAGCCTCCCTCCCCACACTCTCCCAAGTGTTTCTAGAGCTATAACCAGTGAAGAATGAAGCCTGACCTATCTAGGGACCACATCTGGAGGAGAAGCATGGACACTGAGATTGTCCAACAAGCTATCACTACTCCTAGCTCTCTGTAATCCAAAGGCTGGGACAACACAGTGAGGGTGGGATTTTCCAGACCTTCCATGAGCAGTGCTGCTGTGTGGCCGACCTCACTCTTCAGAGCCAAGCTGAGAGGACGGGATAAGAGGAGACATAGGGGTAAATGGAACTTTGCTGGAGCAGGACATAAATCTGCCTCCCTAAATGGATTTTTATCTCCCACATCTCTGCAGATTTTCAGACAATTTCCAGAGCCTGTATCTAAATGAATTTGGATTATTTTTCACAGGAACTGTGAAGCAGGTCTGTAAGATTTTTTGCCAAGACAGATCTTGACTTAGAGCCCTGAATAAGCAGGACTCTTAAGTACCTGATCTGTCATAAGCAGGGCCAGCTGGAACAAACCCTACATGTAACAGTGAATAAACACTTCTGCAGAGCAACTGCACTAAATGGAAATCTCTGCCAGAATCACAACCTCCTTTAGTGTATGGGCCAGGAGGAATGTGGAGACAAGTGAGAAAACTCCATCACATTACAAGGGGGAATTAAGCTTCTACAAGGAAGGTGCAAGCTGCAATTAACAGCTAGGTAAAACACACAAAACACCTGGTTTCTGTATCATGACTTTTGCCTGGAAGCCAAATGGCATTCCCAGATAATGACTTCATTGGTGTCATAATCCTGTAGCTGCTGAGGCCTTGGCATTACATCAGTTACTGTTTTCTTCACCCTTCTCCATTAATGCCTCCCTCTGGCTTCTCCCCATAACAAACCAACTGCTTCAGCCTTCATTTGCCTCTCTTCTGACCTCTCCTGTTTTCTGTGCCAGCTCATCCTTCTGGCTGTCCACCCACTGACAGTGTTGCCTTCCATCACTCTCTGGAGTACCATTCCTCTACTTGCCTTGTAGGCCCATCCTGCCCAGATTCTGCGTTTGAGTTCTGGGAATCTGCTCTTGGTAATTTCTGTAAAAAGTCTCTAATAAGGCGGAATTTTCCTGGAAAATTAATTCTCTTCACCAAAATGTTTCCTTTGGCTTCTTGGGAGGCTCTTTTGAAGAGAAGTATACTGTCCTCTCCTTGCTATTAGGGCAAGAAACCATAGGCTATAACTGAAATATGTAAGATTGGTTGGATGCTAGGAAAATGCACTCATGGTGGGAGCAATAATGCACTGGCACAGAGAAGATTGTGAAATCTGCAGTTATGTAGCCCTTAGTCTACAGAAAAGAATAACATGTCTGAAGTGATCTTACTTTGGGCAGAAGAACAGAGTAGAATTCTCAGTGGTTCCAGTTTCAGCTCTATTTTTGCTTCTTCAGGGGTGCTCCTAAGGAATCCTTTCTTTGTCATGAAAAGGTCATGCATCTCTACATTTTATGGCCCTTTCCTCTGCCTTTACCTCTACCTAATTTCATGCACAGCTCAAAATGCTCTCTTGCACACCTGCCATCATATGTACCTCTGTTTGAAGTGAAACTGTCTCACTAAAGTATGTGGGATAAATATAACAAACCAGCAGTGATGTGGCAGCAGAGGGTGAAGTTGTGAGCAGGTTTTCAATCACAGCTCCAGGAACCAGCCTGACTTTAACAACAAGTTCTATCACATCCATTCCAGGGTAAACAATTTGATGCTTTCGAAGTAAAAGGGATTTCCCCCTCATCCCCCTTTTATGGCAGTTTTAATTTTTTGGATAAAAATTCAGCTTACAGAATGGATTAAAAATAAAAATAATGCCAAAACAGGACTTGCTATTCTGCCCACCTTATCTTGAGCAATGTCACCTCATGCAGTCTCACCCTTAGCCAAATACTGACTCACCACCAAGGGCTTAGCAGCGGAAAAGGAGAGAGGGCATACCAGATGAGAGAGCAGCTCTCCTGGCTGGAATCCTGGCAGGGAGTGAGAGGCGTGTGTTTGAATCAGGGGGACTTGAGCTGCTGCACAGAAATGTTGTTAAAAGCCAGAATGCAAGGGGGCTGTTTTGCTACTGCTTGCGGCAGGGAGGTGCAGCCTCCTCTCCTGGAGGGCTTGGTTCAAAACATGACTTGGAGCCCTACGATGCCGCACCCAGCTGAGGCTCCCAACAGGTAACTGTTTGCTTTTCTCTGGAGAAGGGTTTGGGCCCAGGGAAGTGGTGTTCAAACACAAGTCTCTGCACAGTCCAGGACTTGGTATACCTCCCCTGGCTCCACCTTGGTCCTGAAACACTTGGTCTGCCAGCAAAGGCTATGGGTACCCTCTGTTCTCTCCAAGGGGAGCTCCATGCCCTGTTTCTCATTTCTTCTTACAGCAGGGCAGTCACTAATCCCTGCCTGCCTCTGCTTAGTGCTTTGAGGTCTGCAGGGAATGTCCAAAGCAGGCACAGCTGAATATATAATGGCACACATTGCCCATGCTCAAACAAAACACCAGAGTGCTACCAATCGCTCCTGAAGGCAACTCTTCCAGTATCCACTACCAAGTCTAGCCCTAGGAGTGGTGCTGCTGCTGGAAGCAAATGATTTCTGGAACAAGCCCTGATATGAGGCAGCAAGTGCGTCAGACCTTATAGTAGGGGAACCACGTGTTTGAGTTTCCTACTCCATGAATGAGGCTGGCCAGGCCTGATTCATCACCGAGGCACGCTGGGGAGAGAGGCACTCAGCTCATTTCCTCTGCATTTTATTTGTTCCTGCATATACTGTGATCCCAAAAGCGCTGGGGAACAGAGGAGCTGCATACCAGGACAGTAAATGGTGGGATGAGAGGAGATGTAGAAAGGCAAAGATTAGGAGAAGCCTTGCCTCCAAACACTTTCCCCTTTACTCCACCGTTTTTTGCACTTGCAGTAAAAGCACTACTGAGGCACATTGGTGTTGGCATAGTGCATGGAAAAGCTGCTGGAAAAGGTGCTGGAAGCCAGTGAGACAGGAGCAGTGATGATAAATGTTAAATGAATGTAAATAGTGGGTAGGTGAAAGTAGATAGCATTCATTACTAACACAGACACTGCAGGGTTTCCACATTTCATTGTCATTTCATCTCCATTTCATTTCATTTCATTTCATCATTTCATTTCATTTCATTTCATTTCATTTCATTTCATCTCCATTTCATTTCATTTCATTTCATGGTCCTCCCTAGATTTCTTCTTGATTGCTATCAAAAATGTCCTTGAAGATCTGGCCATTCTTATCCCCATCCAGGGAAAAAGAAAGCAGAAAAGGTATTGCCTTTCTGAATCACATTTTTTTGGAAGCCATGTGTGTGCATGTGTGTTTGCATGGCTTGCCTATGCTAATGTGTAAAGGCATTTCTTTCTACTCCCAAAACAAGTGTTGAAACTAAACACTTATCCCTCAGCCACCTCTGCCCTGTGTGGAGGACAGACCATGAGGTGCACTGCCCAGGCCATGAGGCCCCGCTTTGGTGGTGGCTGCAGGGCTGGCATCCCATTCCTGGTTGCACTTCAAAGCACCTTTCTGAGCAATATTTCATCTCTCAGCCTGCAACATCTCTCTTCAGCTGTGTTTGTGGCAGCAGCAGCAATCTCAGAGTAGGAGGTAGCAGCCTTCAGTGCCTGACTGGAAAGTCCTTCACACCTTAGGTTAAATCACGGCTTTCAGTATTGGTTTATGGGTGTAATTATCCATACATGGAGAGATTTTCAGATGAAAATATAGGTCTGTACTAGAGGAGACAAGTATAGTCTTGCAATCCTGCTTTTCACATGGCCATTGCTGCAGGATCGTGGGACATGGCCCTGCTGGGGGGAGGTAAGGCAGGGCTGCCAGCAGACTCTGACCCGGTGTGACAGCAGCCCCGAGCTGCTGCCAGGGTTTGCCCAGCCATGTGCCATTCATCTCAGGTGCTCAGCCCTGCCTGGGGGAAGGAGAGGTCCTGCCTCGTGGTCTTTCATGGGATGGCAGTCAGTCTCAGTAGTGCATAAGCAGGACAAGAACACTTTCCCTGAAGCATTGGGGGATGGATCTGAGCAAAGTAGGAGCAGCAAAGGTGTTGCCTGTGCAAAGCTCAATCAAGACTCAAAGCCTCACTATCTTCCATAGACATAGATAGAATTGATGTCTCCATAGTTCCCGATGGGGTGGATGCCATGACAAGGTGCACCCAGGGACAGGAAAACTGCCCTGAATCTTGCTCAGCTTTTCCTTAAAATAATTAACACTGAACATATGCAATTTTTGGGGACATACCTCTCCCACACCTGCCTATAAGATTTCACTATTGCCCAAGAAGGAAATAAAAAGATGTCTCACACTTCATTATCTCATGTCTAATTTTAAAAGCAGTTTGAGAATGTTTTATGGATATTCTATCCTAGGGTTAAAGGTGATTACAAATAAATCATAAACTACTTTATAAGGGGAGGTGTCTCCTAGGTATATGGATATATCTGGACAACTGTTTTTGGTGAGGTGACATGGCTCAAGAACTCCAGTGGCCTTATAACTCTCCATGTCAGCCTTGCCTTTCCCCAGCACTGTGTAGGGCTGGCTATTCTGTCAGGTGAAGTTGCCATGAATCTTTAGCTCTACAAAGTCCCAGAACTGTCATGATTTAGTTAATGTTAATCATGCAGTTCTGATTCTGCTTCTACTAATAAAAACACCTTGGCACCGTGGTCAAGCAATTCACATTAATTGTGCATGGGTTTTTTTCTTTTGTGCACAATGAAAATCAAAACTGAATGCTCTATACTAAAGAAAGGACAGGTGGGCAATGTGCTCAACTGATCTTAGAATAAAATCGAGGTATTTTGTGTGAAAGACATCCTTTCTTCAGCTGGATCTGTTTCTATAGTGGCTCCTGAATCGTAATGTCTGTGGCAGATATTGTAAAAGGTACATGAAAATTATTCCACTTCATGTTACCAGTGAAAGCTTAATGCTAATGAATAGCGATTAAAAGTTCTGAGATTTAAAAATGGCTTCATGTCCCCCAAAAGTTTAAGAAATATTACTTTAATTAATATGGTGTTTTGCTTCTTAAGCAGAACAGCTTTATTTGAATTTTGCTCATATAATGATTAGTAACAGATCTCACTCATTGACTGCATTTTGATGAATAAGGATATGCAGGCTCAGATGATAAATTTCTCAGGCAACTTGCAGGAAAAATTACCAGAAATAGTCCTGTTTGCACACAGATAGAAATGTCCCCAGAGGAAAGAAAAGCAATAGACAAAATACACCTTGAGTTCAAGTTTCCACCTTAGTGTTAAAAGTTCCATGTAAAACTAGAAAACCCCAAAGAGCTGTGCCAAGCTAATTGCTCTCCCCGTCGCTTTCAGCCGAGGGACTGGGAACATCCTCTGGTCAGGGTGCGACAGGTTGTCCTCATTTTCCTCCTCCCATGGCACTCCGTGCCCGCAGCGCCGGAGAGCCTGCGGCGGTCCCCGAAGGATGCTCGAGGGGTTGCTGCTGCCGGGTATGGGGCAGGAACCTCCCTGTCGAGGAAAGAAGGCAGATCTGCCCGACCGACAGTAAAACGGGCAGTTCCTGCTTCCTTCCAGCCGGTGTTTTCTGTTTCTAGTTCGGCTGTGAATTGTTCCCCATTTAGTTGGAGTCCCCGCCGTTGTCGGGACGGGGAGGCTGTTCCTGGAAGCAGGAAAGGCAGGCTGGGCCCGGGGCGGCCGGCACGAACTCCGCTACCCATCTTCCCGCAGGGAAGCCCCGGCAGGGCTCTCTCCCCGCTCCAGCCCGGAGGAGCCGAACTCTCTCGCACACCGGGCCGGCTCGAAAAATAGCACCCAGGAAAAGTCCCCGATACTCTGCAGTGCCTCGGGAGGCAGCCGGCCCCCAGCCTCTGCTGGGGGGAAAAGTCTGCAGAGGAAAACCACGCAGAGAGACTCGCCGGGACAGGAGCTGGGGCTGCAGAGAGGTTTCTCCTCTCCAAGTCAGAGTCCGAGCTTGCGAAAGAGTTGGAAGGGAGGCAGGAGCTTTTTCCCAAAGCACAATGTCCCTGGGACCAGCCCTACCCCCCCCAGATATATCGCGCTGTCTGCTCGCTGCCCGGAGAACACCCGCGACTTTTTCTGCTGCATCCCTGGGCTCGCATTCACCCCTCGAAGAGGCGAGCGCAGCCCTGGAGCCGCGGAGTCCCGCGGAGCCCAGACGGGCGCGGAGCCGTGGCCAGTAGCGCAGGGTCCCCGCAGCAGCTGGCGGAGCCCAGAGGAGGGTCTGGCTACCTATGCCGGTCATAGGGAGCTGGTCATCGCGGGAGACAAATCCTGCCCGCAGGACACTTGGGCTTTTCCTTTTCTAATTCATTTTTTTTTCTTTTTTTTTTTTTTCTTTTTTTTTTTTTTTTTTGTCTTTCCCCCCGTCTTTCTTTCCCAAAAGCAAAAGAAAACGAAAGAAACCAGGTCTAGTTTCCAAAGAAGTAAGTAACAGTCCTGAGAGAGTCCTCGGTAGAGCCGATGCCCTGGGGCGATTGGAAGGGACGGGGACGGCGGCGTGCCAGCCCGTGGATGGTCCGGGATACTCGGGTCCGTGTCCGCGCCTGTGGGCCGACGGACGCGGCGGGACGCGCGCTCCGGCCGAGCAGCTGCCGGCGGCAAGGAAGGCAGAGTGCTCGCAACGTGCGCTTTTTCCTGACCTCTCCGTGCACCCGGGGGGGCACACACCGTCGGTGCCCACCTGACACCCACCTTTCCCTGGGGAAGCTATCCCGTAGGGTTCGCTGAGGCGCGGGCGGCCGGGGGCAGCGAGGCCCAGCTTGCCGCCATCCCGGCGGCTCCCGGCGGCTCCCGGCGGCTCCCGGCGGCTCCCGGCGACCTCCTCCGGCACTAGCGCCCGCAGCGAGCCTCTCCGTGTCACAGCTGAGCATCTTGCACTTACTTTCTGGAGGACGCGAGTTTCGGAGTGAAAGCACCGCGTTTACCCGGGGGAAGGTGCGAGTGGGTCGGCATGGCACGGCACGGCACGGCACGGCACGGCAGTGCATGGCAGAAAGAAGCTGGCGCCAGCCTCTCGGCTCTTTTCCATGTCCCATCCTTTTCCTCGTCCCGGGGCGTGGAGCTCCTCGCGGCTCACCGAGAGTCTTGCTGCCTTCTGGGGACCAGGCTGGGGGCGAGAAGGTCCCTGGAGGCTCCCGAGGGAAGGTTCCCGGCGGGGCACGGCTGGAGATCCTCCTTGGTCTGCAGCTCCCCGGAGGACACAACGCAGTCTTGCTCGGGGTCATTGCTGTTGCCCGCTCCTCGCTTTTTGTCTTCTTCTTTCTTCCACTTCATCCGCCGGTTCTGGAACCAGATCTTGATGTGCCTCTCGGTCAAGTTCAACATGACAGCCAGCTCCACCCGCCGCGGCCTGGAGATGTACTTGTTGAAGAGAAACTCCTTCTCCAGTTCCAGCAGCTGCGCCCGCGTGTATGCCGTCCTCGTCCGCTTGTTCTCCTCCGGTTCCACCATGTAGGGTCCACCTGGAGAGAAGCGAGAGTCAGCCTGGGCCAGCCCGGCCGCCCCCCTCGGGCGTTCCACGACCCCTGCGCGGCGCGGAGGATACGCGGGGGGAAGCAAGCGGGGTGATGGGGAGGCCTCAGGGGGCTCTCCTGCTGGGCAGAGTCAGGTGGTGCTGCTGGTGGCAGTCACCGCTGCTGTTATTTTATTTTACAATAATTTACTATTTTTTAGCAATTATTTGGATGAAGTTTTCAGGGAAGCACCGTCTCTGGAGCCGAGGGAGAAACTCACGTGCCACTCTTGGCGTGACACTGAAAGCTCAGAAAGGCTCCCGGATCCAGGGCCGCAATTGTTAAGGTTCATGTTAAAATTAAATTAATTTTTTTTTTTTTTTAAGAGAGAAAAGGAAAAAAAAAAAAAAAACTTCACCACACACACAAACCAAAGCAAAATGGAAAAATTTAACCCCTCAAAAAACCGTCAAAAAAAGCCTAACGCACCAAAGAAGCCCCTCTAAAAGAAAGCAATAATAATTATTATAATTAGTGGGCCTCCTGGGCCGGGCCGGGCCGGGCCGGGAGTTGAACCGCAGCCGCTCCATTTCACCACGTTGATGAAACCTTGGGTTTCTTGTTCCTGTAAAAAGTGACAGCGGCGGGATGGCCGTTCCCAGCGCGGCCGCCGCAGTCCTGCGTGGACACTGGGGCACTGGTAGCACAGGCGGGCGCATCGAGAGGTGCCAGAGGTGGGCATGGAAACTCAGGGCCGCTTTTGCCAGTGCCAGCGCCCCTCTGGGAACGTTTTTTGGGGTTGATATCATCTGAGGGGAACGGTGCTTTAAACATCCAGAATGAAATAATAATTTCAAGAGAGATACGTGGATTCTCCCATAGTTCATCTCCCTATTCCCATGATTTTGTATTTATATATACAGTGTTTGTAAATGCAAACCTCTGTATAAAACTTACATATGTATTTAAAATATATATTTAAATACACTTATGTTTACATAGTGATGTGTATATACCTATATGCTATATAAATAAATATTAAAATCAATATATATATGCATAAAAATGTTGGTAAATCTAAACCTAGGCATGCATGAGTTTGTATCTGAAAAAAACCCTTGTTCTGTTACTTTAAACTAAACTGGAGTGGAACGCCCGGGGTCTGTCGGAGAGCCGAGGTCGGTCGGGCCCCGGGACAAGGCCGATAAGCCCGGAGTGAGCAGCGGAGCCCGGGGCCGGGCACGGCGTGTGGCACTGGGCCGGGCTCGCCGCGGCCTCCCTGGGCGCCTTTTGCTGGCAACAGCACAAAACCCGGTAGCCTCCATGGACGTCCAAATCCCAAGGGCTTCCATGAAAAATAAATCGTCGGGCCATATAGTTTGCCCCATACACGGTACAAAATATGCCGGCGTTTGGCTGTGAGCGCTCTGTCGCACTCGGCACAGCGCGGTGCCCCTTTCTATTCCTGCGGCGTGCTCCGGCAGGAACCCTGCACACACATCACGCTGACCGGGTCATGCACAGCCCCTGCCTGCTCCTCCCTGGAGGGCTGGGGACAACAGGCAAGAATTTTAGGCTTCCACGTGGAAAGTTTCACTTTCCTGCTGGTTTTGTCATTCTTCGGGTACAGGAGAGAGGAAAAAAAAAAGGTGTTGTTCAAAAGTTTGGATTATTATTATTATTATTATTATTATTATTATTATTCCTGAAATTCACTCAACTCATGGAAAACAATCTGATTTTCTCTCTCGCTCTCCCCACCTCTGCCCTGACACCATCCCTGCCGCCGTGTCCGCGGGCTGGGACAGCGCGCTCTTCTACCTTTGTGGGCGGATGCGCCTCTAGGGAGACTAGGGACCACCACCTGTCCTTCCCTCCCTCTCGGCCTGCACCATGCAATTCCCAAACTATTTCGTGGAGATTTTAATACTCCGGTCCTTTTTCCAACTGTCTATTTGAACAAAGCCATTAATATAATATTTGCCGTATAGGCGTGACGGAGGCGCAGGACACGATAACATTGTGCCGGCAGAGACAGAAATATTGTTGGGCAGCGGAACTTTCTGCCTAGATAGAGTTTCTTCCCCTCACTGGCAACTCTGTTTCGTTTGTGCATTGTTTTCCGTGCCCTGTTTTATTCACTCGGAGAGGTGCATTTGTGGCTAAAACCCGCCGGGGAGCAGGAGGAGCGGGATAGAGGGGCCAGGAGGGGAGATGGGCTCTGCACCGGGGGGAGCCGAAAGGCAGCTGAGAGGGTCTCGGCGGCTGCCTTGAGGGCTCAGGGCTGCTCCGCGGCCGTACGGTGGTCGCAGGGACGCGGGGCAGCGCGGCTGTCCCCTCCCGCCTGCCCTGCCTGCCGCTTCCCCGCCCGCTCCACCTCGCAGGTGCCTCCGCGACCCGGCCCCTGCTCGGATCTCACCGCGCCCGCGGGGACACTGTGCTGCCCGAGGAAGTAGCTCCCGGGAGGCGTCACGACGTCCCGGCTTGGCCATAATTAGTTCATTGGTGAAAAATAATTCGTTAATAATTGCTGAGGCGCAGGGAGCCGTGAGCCCGCCGGCGGGGACTGGAGCGCCGGCTCTCTCCCCAGCGTTCAACCCAACACTAGCAGCCCTAGAGCAGTGGGTCTGCAGAGGCTGGCAGAGGGGAAACGACCCTCCAGGGCCGCTCCACACATCCGAGCGGTGGGAGCAGGACCGGTGCAAGGGAGGGCTGCTGAGCGCCGAGGGACAGAAGCGGGGCGGGGGTGGGGGGTGTTGTGGGCAGAGGGATGCGGCGGGGCTTACCGGTCCACTGTCCCTTCCAGGCGTGCGATTTGGTGGACTTCATCCAGGCGAAAGGCACCTGCACTCGGGGCTCCTCTATAGCCCCCGTGTCCGCCCCGTCTGCAAAAGGCAGCGCGTCCTGGTGGGGAGGAGGAAGATGAGGGTGGTGGTGGTGATGGTGATGAAGGTGGGAGACCCCGGCATCCTCAGTGATGGGGGGCACCTCGTAAGGTGAAATGTCTGGAGGGCTGCCTTGCTCGAGAGCCCCTAAGGCGCTGGAATAAGGAGTCTGTTGCTGCCTGCCCATGTACAGGCAGGCGGGGGGGCTGGGGTTGTAGTCCTGCGCTTGGGCTCTCTGAAACGCACACGACTCCTTGTAGAGCTGCGCCGAGGCGTAATACTGCTCCTCGGTGTTCATGGCGAGCGGGGCCAAGGGGGCTTCGCAGCTTAGGGATACATAAGGCTGCTCCCGCTGGAGCCCGGGATGCCTCTTTGACAGCTGGCGGCCCCGCCGGGCCCCACCGCCCTGCCCGGCTCCCGCCGCCTCCCCATAGGCGCCTCTCCCCCACGTGAGCCCTCCCGCAACCCTCCGGGGCGGGGCGCGGGCCGTAGGAGGCCACCCGGAGTGGCCCTGGTCCCGCAACCCCCTTCCTTGCCCTCAGCCGGGCCGACCCCGAGACCCCCTAGCCTTCTGCTGGGCGCTGCTCCCTGCTTTGGGGTGAGGAGTCCCGCGGCGGTGGGCTTGCGGTGCCGGGCAGGGGCTCTGGGGATTGCGCCGATGCGCAGGGAGCTCCGGGACGGATGGTGCTTAAACTCATCTTTTCCCTCTCCCCCGCACTTGCCCAGAAGCTGCTCATCCCCCAGTGACCCCCGGGGATGAAAATCCTCGGAGGGCCGGGGTAAACTCGGCTCCTGGTGGGGTTTAGCGACAGGGCACTTTTGGCTGTGAGGGCATCTCCCCCTAGGGATGTGGGTGTCCAGGGGCGGGCAGGGCGCTCCCTCGGGGGTACCCGTGTTCCGGAGCCCTGAGCGAAGCCCAGCACCGGCCGGTGGGGGACCACAATGCTATCACCAGAGCGAGCGATAGGCAGCGGATTGTTTGTCCAAGAGGTAAATTTGGGAGCCTTCCCCGCGGCCTGGGCTGCAATGTGTTGACCCTCGGAGATAATGTGCTCCGAGCTGGTGCCGGTTGACTTGGTGACGAGGCTATGAGGAGGCGGAGAGCTACCGAAAGGGACAAAGATCATTTCCCTGCCTCCCTGCGCTCGGTCCAGCCGCCGCTCTCTCCTGCTCGGGTGCAGGCACGCTTCCTATCTGCCCGGCCCGCCTTCTCTCGCCTCCGCTTCCCCGACGCCGGCGCTCCGGCCGCCTTCGTCGGGGTGCGTTCCCTCCGCCCTGTGTAGGGCGGGAGCGGGTGGCCAGGCCCGGCTCGGCTCGGCTTGGCCCGGCCCGGCTCGACTCGGCCAGTGGTGATGCACGCCCTGAGGGGCGAGGCAGGAGGGTCCCGGTCCCTCGTTCCTGTGCCCTGTTCCATGGGATCATAAACCTGCCCAGTCCATTACACTCTGAGTTTCCGCTCTGGACTCACGCGGGTCCCCCATCTCTTAGAAAGCACACTGAGCCTTTGATTCAATATTGAGCCATTAAGCGATTGCTTTCCCAAGCCATTTAACAGCAGCTCTTATGGATAAATAAACAAAAAAGGCTGTAAACCAATTATAGTGCGGATAGTGAAAAAGTATTTTATTAGCGGGAATTACAGATAGACATGGCTGCTGCTCAGGTTCCCTGTGCCCGGCACCTGCCCCCTCCATCCCCTGGCATTCCGGGCAGGACACACAGCCCGGCGGGGCTCGCGGTGTGAGGCGAGCGGGGGGACGTAGCTCCCTTCGTGGTGGTTCCCCCATACGCGTCCACGATGCCTCCACTCAGGTCTCTTGCAAGTCACGGATGTCCTTTGATCCAGAGACGTCTTGTCCCCCGACCCCAGTGCAGCACCCACAGCCCCTTCCCCAGAGATCTATTACCTGGAGCATTTACTGCTCCGGGTTTTCCACGGGGAACCGGCGCGGATAAACAAACCCGAGGCCATAAAACCCAGAGCAAATTGATTCATCTCCTGGGAGGACCATTACCCGGTGTCTTAATGCGGTCCTCTCTCTCTAACGAATGTTTCTAAACAGAGCAAACACTTCACCCTCCAAAGCAAATGAATTTCGTATAATTTAGAGCTAATTCTCTTTCATTCTGCCTGCATGAGCAGGCGATAAGGGCACGCTTTGCCGTTCTGACAACAAGGTGGTGAGCTGCAGAGCAGTTAAAGGGCCCCGCTGGGTATCCCGGCACTGGGGACCTCGGCCACGTCCTGGGGGTGGTGATGTCCGGCAGCCCGGGGTTCCTTGAGTGGGTGAGCCCTGCTGGAGCCAGATCCCAGGGATGACCTCTGCCTGCCTCCTCGGCCTGGGATGCAATCACTGATATTTGGCTTGTGTCCTTCCACAGCTGAAGGTTCCCAGGAGAAGCCTCTGAGCAGCGAATGGGTCCCACCAGAGCGGGAAATTATCCACTAGATGTGGAAAATGGGTGATGGAGGAGGCCGATAGGAATGATGGGAATGACCAATGGCCCCATTGCCCCAGAACTGGGCTCTGCAGACACAAACCCGTTCCTAAAAGAGGTCAATATGCATCCCTGAGAGAGTTGCAGAAGGGTGTGCATACAAGACACCAAAACATCTTCTACTAAACTCCCAACATTTTCTGCTCCAAGGAGTTCCTGAGTGCTATGAATGTAGTAGCCCTCAGCTGATTTTTTCACTTTTTAAATCTCCCCTGAAACTTTATGTAAACATTTTGCCTCCCACCACCTTGCAGTGAAGTGCTCCCCAGCTTAAGTGCTGCCGTGTGAGACACTGCTGATCCTGCAGCTGTCTGCCTTTAAACAGTCTTACTCTTCCAACTAGAAGAGCCTTGAGATATGTCGGCTCAATGTAAGAAAATAAAAGGTGCATCCTTGACTCTAGCTCATTTGCGGACTTTGAATGGTGAGCCCAGATTCTCCTGTATATACATTGTCCTCTCTCTGCTGAGAACTTCCCTGTCTTTACTCTCCCAGTCTGGTTTTGGCAGGCTTGGATTGACAAGAAACTTGGCCATCCTCAGTCTATAGGCAACCATGGAAAGAAAAAATGGCTGATAAAAATATCTTTATTCCCAGTAATAGATGTACAGTCAAGTTTTAACCATTGAAAACAGAGAAAAGTAATGGACATGTTGCACACAGGAACAAATCATCAATGGATCAGGTAGAATTTCTCCCACCTTAAACCCCATCTGGGTGTATGCTGCAGTTCAGCTGGAGATCCTGTACTTTACTTGCTCTAGGAAGTTTTAAAGGACTGCAGAAATCCCCCATAACTTGGGGATATTTATGGCTGGCATGTTTGCTTAATCCCCCAACTTTGTCCATGGAGCTGAAAAGCTCGGTGTTGTGTCTGATGCACGGTCCCAAAACTCAATACAGTTGTAGTTCAGGCTGAGAACACCCTCCAGATTTTATTATCTCCAAAACCTATCTGGGCAGCCTGATTCAGTGTTCTGTAAACCTCAAAGCAAGGAGGTTTTTCCTCATATTCAAATGTAACTTCCCATGTTTCTGTTTGTGTCTGTTGTGCCTTGTCTTGTCGCTGGACACCACTGAAAAGAGTCTGACCCCATCCTCTGACACTCACCCTTAAGGTATTTGTACACATAAACAGAAATTCTTATAGTCACCTTGCTAGTCCAAAAGATTAGACAAAAAGGAATCCATGATCCTGTACCAGTAATTGAGGGATCCTGGTGATAGCAGCAGTGTTAAGTAGAACAGCAGGTTGTAATTATCCTCAACACAAGCAGAGGAGTTCAGATATTTGAGCAGGAGTAACAAATGCTTCAGGTACACAACTGCTGCAGTCCTACAGTACCATCACACAATAGCTGCACTTCAATACTTGAGTTAGCATATTAGATTGAAGTATGTTTTAAGGACTTGTCAAGATCCAATCACATTCCTCTAGCCTGGTGTTTGACAGAGAATACACAATCTGCATAGTTAAGTCATTCCATATTATTGTTATTCCTAAAACTTTGCAATATAATACAAATCTCTGAATGGCCAGAGGTTCAGAAAGCAAGGTCACCTGCCTGATGTCATATTTATGTGGTTTTAAAATGTATGCCAACATACACAACATATCTCTTGAAATTCAAGGGCATTTGCAAGTTCCCACCTCCAAATGGTTCATACAGGGTTTGATGTGGCTCACTGTTCTTTGGAAGTCTTCCCTAGTAGACTGACAGACAGCACTGCAGGCTGCTTAGATCAGTGAAATGTAAATCTGGATGCAGTATCACTTTTTTTCCCCTAGGAAAGGTGACAGGAGCATTTTGTTTGCCGTTCAACACAAATAATTTGTGAACCCCTACTCAATTAGCTCCCTTTCTTGTTATAAACGATGACAGTTTTGTCATTCCTCCCACCACCCTGACTGTCCAATTAGAGTGTAAAATAGTAAGGAGTATAGTTCAATCACACTTCCTAAAGTAGTCTGGTTAGATTTTCTCTATCTGTATAATATTTAATGATTTCTCAGTGCTCAAACCCTTTTCTGGAATCCACATTTAGACAGAAAAGAAGTACTGAAGGTGAGTGGAGCACATTCACAATAATCTCCTTTTCTCTCTCATCTGTGCTCAAACCAACATGTGTAAACTCTATCCATGGCAAGGGACCTCAGTGGGAGAAGGTGACTGGGAAACAGAACTTTCCCAGGGATTGATTTTTAACCCCCCACCATAGCTGTATCTAGCAGAAAGGTAACCTTTCACAAAGCTGGTTAATAATCAATAACCATGTGAAAACAAATCTGTCTTTCCCTCTTAGAGCTAATGATAAAAATGAGAACATGAACTATTCCACCTGCCCTAAAGTAAGACTGGTTCATCAGCTTTTTTATTGGCAAGAAGCTTTTTTAGGCCTCTAAGCAATTCAGCATTGGCACACAGCAGGTTCAGTTTGCTCTTCCCACCACACATCAGCTTCTTCACACTTCAGGTGTGAGAGAAGAGAGCTTGAACTGCAGGAAGACATGTTTACGCAACCATTTTAAACAAGACCCTGTCCAGGAAATATATAGGACATTTGCCTTGGGAAAGCTGAGAATAGTAGAGTCTTCTATAAATGTAGTCTCTTTTTACACTTTCTAATTTACACCTTTTAATTTTTTTCTATCTTTCCCAAAATTAATTATTTCATTATCACCAGGGAAGCACAATTTCACTGTCTTGTAAGAAGAGCTGAGGAATCACTTTTGAATACTGTGAACCCTCCTGCTGAAAACACAGCTGTTTTGTGTTGTGTGCCCCACACAGTTTTCTGTTTTCTACTCAATGTTTATTATACCAGATAGGAGTAGAAAAAAATCAATATGCATATTTATTTATTTATTTATTTGTCCAGAAAGTTACAGCTAGAGGAGTCCAGGGTAGAATCATCAACCTGAAAGAACTCCTTACATCCCGTGACTGCTTGATTTTTCCCCTAGACCCCAGGCTGTTTGGGGCACATGAGGTTTGGGGCTCAGACAAACCTGGCCAGGCAAGTAGCACCTGGCAATTCTCACCACAGTCGTCCCCTCTTGTTTGTCTATTGTAACTTTACTGGACTTCACCTATTTGAGGAGAAATTTTCCATTCTGTATCTCAACCTCTCACCAAACATGTGGGGAAACATTCCTTATAATTGTTTGGACTGGTATGAAAGTGAAGCTGGGAAACTGTGACACACAGTAACTGCCCATGCCTACTAGGGAGGGTGCGGCGTCACTGCCTCCTTTGCAAGGCTCTGAAAGCAAAAGCGATGGTGTATGGATGATCCCAAATGAGTAGAGGAGAGGAATAGCTGACATCTGGAGACAGCAATCCTGCACAGAATTTTCCTGCTCTGTTTTCTTAGCTGCTGTGTTTCTTAGCTGGATTTAAGTATGTCAAAATTCCTGCTGGGATGTTGTCCCACATCAGTGTCTTTCCAGACCAATGTCTCTGTGCAAAGCTGCCTACATTTAATCAAACTTTGAACTGCTGCACATCACACAGGTTCCACAGATACATCTTAAAACTCAGCAGAATCTTAAAACTCTTTATGTATTCACAACAGTAAGCAGATCTTTGGCCTGGATCTGAGGACTGAGTGAGAGCTCACCATGTGGCACTTGGGATACTGAGCCCTGCAGGGAAAGGTTGGGAGGTATTCCTCATGCTCCATCCTCCAGCCCTGGGCATGGAGGAAGAAGGTGATTTATGCAAAAGACACACAAGATGAACACCCGTCAGAGAAAAGCATTTGAAGGTCTGCTCCCTGCCCACAGTGAAAAACATGGGTCTAGAGGCCAGGAGAGAGGGAGGCTGTGCTCTCACCATCCCGCTGCCCAAGTGGGAAGCAGGACCAGGGCTGTGGTCCAGCAGGTCTGACCAAAGGGACATGATGTAACCTTGGCCAGTCTCTTGGGTAAAATTTTCCAGAATGGGTTTCCAAGGCAAACACCTTTCTTTTCTGGGCAGCTGGTTCTGCAGCAGCTTGAGGTACTTTCAAGAGAAGGAGAAGCTTTTGGGGAGTCTGGCTGTGAACACCCAATGACACAAGTACTGCGCTCTGGGAGTGTCTTGACCCCCTCCAGTGCTGTCCACACAGGCTTTTTCTTAGCACCAGTAGCACTTCTGAGCACTTCAAGTAGACACTAAGAACTAAGGGAGACTTTTTAGCCTTATGATGCTTGATCTAACATGGATTTCAGAAGGTTATGCATATTTCATATTTCATATTTCATATGGTTATGCAATGACTGAAATTCATTTGGAAATCATGGCATCAGATTTCATTCTTCCTTTCATAACTGATACTACATAATCTCTGGAGGTGCTGTGTACCTTTCAAACTGTACAGTAGGAAGTGCTAGGAAGAAATCCACAAGAAACCCATCCCTCTGTCCTCTGAGCAGGGGTGCTCTAAAATCAGCAGTGAGTAAGTCTTGGACTCGAGGACCTGCAGAGGCAAAGTAGAACAAACACACCATTCTTTTAACTGAGTTTGTCTATAACATGTTGCAGATAAGAGAAGAGCCCTGGGGAGGAGGAGGAGGAGGAGGGCAGCAGACAAAATGCCATGTCACAGAGCACACAGATGTGGTATCAACTGAAGCTGTTCAGTCAGCTTCATTGCTTGTATTTCCTTGTCTGCGTAATACACTGCAATGGGCCTAGATCTTATGTTTATCCAACAAGTGAAGATCAGTGTATCCATCTACACCTTACAGGCTCATTCAGTCATTAACACAGGTTCAATTCTAAATATTGAAATAATTGTATATTTTCTAAATTGAGACATCTGCCCTCTGAAAACTTTTTGGACCCCTCATGTTTTAAAAAATGAAGGAAAAGTAACTAGAATTTTCTTACAGATAACTCACCAAGACAAAAATAAGTGGAGCCAATTAAATAATATGGATTTCTCACTTGCTCAGTGGCAATGACCACTGTTTTCCATTGTATACAAAATAATCTAAACATTTTCTGTACAGTGTAATATCTCTTAGCTTTGCTTATTTATTTATAATATGCTGTTTTAAGTGCAATTTAGATATATTAAGGCTCCATGTAGCTACAAATATTTCCACTGATCGGCAAAACTCCTCTGCTTGCTTTTCTTGCCCCTCGCCATGTCTTCCACCAATTTCTTTCATTTGTTTTCTCTTTCACTTTCTCTGTTCTAATCTTCTGAATTATATTTCAATCTAGTATTTCCAAATCCATTAATTATATATCAGTTTCCTTATTTTGTATACTACTTCTGTTCAGTATTTATATATTTTTTTATGTATAAGATTCAGAATTCAAGTCCAGCTCAAGTTCATAAAGCTGTGATTTAAATCCACAATTACTTAGAAGACTAGAAAAAAACCCAATCTCTTTATGAAGGGATGATGAACTGCACACATGAAGTGGGTACGTGTTGGCACATTTAATTGAAAACTTGACCTGATTTTTATTCTCTGAATGATGCATGTAGGTTTTATTGCTCCTTACCTGCACACTGGAAAGCACATTGTCAATGCCTGAAATGATTTTATGTACTTGAACATCACCTGATTTAATGCATCAGCTGACAAGGACAAAGACATTGATTAAATGTCCTGCCTCAGGTGTCCAGGAGGCTGGAAAAGGTTGTCCCCTCAAAATAACCACTGAAACTTCACCCAATAATCATTAACTCAGTATTTGGTCCAAGCTTTGGGAATAACAGGAGGCTTTAAAAAGCAGCAGTCAGAAAATACGCAGCGTGACTTAGGAGACTGTTTGGTCTTGTAGTACATTAAGGGAGAGTCAAACAGTCAGAGTCTCTCCCTATTGGTAAGAAATACATTGGGCATTTGATCCTTGGGAGGGCACCTCTGGACTTGGCTCTTAGCAAGCACTGAGTGCTTGCAGAGGGATTGTGAGACGCTCGGTACTCTCAGCTCATTTCAGTTTCAGTAAAAGCTCTGGGTGGCTTGCACTGACCCCTGACAAAGTTGGTGTCTGCACTGCCAAGAAGCAAATGAGCGTTTGAGACTTAAAACGCTGCTCTGTGAGCTACAACACAGCAACACCCAGCCACTGGGTTTCTAGCCAGGCATGACCATTAGATCTTTTGATTTGAGGCAGTTCTCCAATATTGCATCTACGACAGTATTTCACAGTCAATAAAATCCACGTGGCATTGCAGAAACCTTCGTGAGAGCAATTTCATCATAGCAACTGAAGGAAGTGAGACATCACCTTGTAGCAAAGAAGCTTTCAGAAACCCCACAACCATCTGGGCCATATGGTCCCACCACTAGCTCAAACTAGAAGATGATCTCCTCTTGGAGTAATATGCAGTCCAAAGATCCAGAGCAGACCAACACAGGCAAAGGCGTAAGGGAAGGAAGGAACCTATCCCAAGAAATAAGCCCAGTGAAAGACTCCACGTCTCCCATTCTTGGCTGGTGTCCTATGAAGTGATCACTTTCTCTTCCCCATTGTGGTTAGGAAACCTACAATTCAATAAGAGTGCTATTGTTGCCAAAACCAGCCTCTTAAACTGAATGATCTTCTTGTGAACCTCAAATGAAATCAACTACGTAGGGCTCAGCTGATTTGTGCAGCAGCACCATTAATATGGTTGCCTAATTTACGGAGCAGCCAGTTTCTGGTTACCAGTGCTAGAGCAGGTAAGAAGGCAATTAGTGGTCTATTTTCTATGCACACCGGAGCAGAAACATGTGTATTAAGAAAGTTCTTCTGGCAGGTGCAGCATGCTAAAAAGCTTTCACCTAAAATTATATAGCCTGACAAACAATGTAAAAAAGCAGATTGCCCAATAAACAAATAACATATCAGCTATTTATACAAACCCATAGTACTTAGACTTCTCAAGCTTGAAATGACTGTGTATTTTTTCCCCATTAAAATGTTATTATGGTCTATGTATAAATTGTTTTAAATTCAGATTTTATATCAGTGTGTTTTCAAAGCCTAGATAGATTTAACACTTTTTCTAAGAGGAAGCATTAGCTCTGGGGGCATGTGGAATTAGCTCCAAGGATTTGTTCTAGTGAAAGGTATACCTGACCATGGCAGGAGGGTTGGAAACAGGATTTTTAAGGCCTCTTCCAACTCAAAGCATGCTATGATTTCCTTCCCATCTGGAGCCATGATACATAGGGCCAACATCCTCTGGAGCCCTGGTGCTCTTGCAGGAGCCAAACAGGAGCTGTGGAAGGGATGCTGAAGGAAACACACTCTTGTGGAGGTGAGGCCACACCACAAACACTCTCTGTGCCCTTCCCTGGGTTTCACCCAACCTCCTCATTTCTTTTTTTATAGTGTTAGACTTAGACACTCCATGAACCAAAGGGGAAAAGGCTTCCAAATTAGAATTCACCATAGCAAAAGTCTAATTCTCCCTCCTGCCATCCAGTGGCTTGTATTTGGTCCATGTGCTGCTTCCCAAGTCAGCCACACCCCCAAACCAGACCCTGGCACAGGTCCCTCTCCTTTCATGACCCTGCCTTGCCAGCACCTCTTTTCTTGCTAAGGGCTGGACTTGTTCCCTGTGTACAGCTGCAAATGTTTTAATCCCCTGGGATTAAAACAGGGATCAGCAGGGCTGAGCTCAGGGGGCTGCTATCTGCAGACCACAAAGCTGCATGTTTTTTCCACAAGGTTTTTCCCTTTGGGGTCCAGGCAGCCAGCCAAGCCCTCAGACACAACCCCTGAGCTGTACTCAGGAAAGGCAAATGGCACCTGCTAATCACTGACTCAACATGAGCACCTGGCAGATGGATGCAATTTATTTAGCTCATGAGTCTTCAACTGCTGCAAGAGTAACAGCTAACTTGGGCTTGGACTTCTGTAGTTATGTGTGAGAAATCCCACCTACATGTCTTGTTGTTTTCATTTGGCATTATCTGCTCGTGAAGACACTTGTACTTTGGGGCTTGGAGAGAAGGAAGAGGTGGGAAGTTGCCTAAAGACCTTAATTCATTCCTAAACATTACCATTATCAATAGCCTGATACAAACATGATACCAAGTGCAAGATGCATATTCTCCAGTTTCTTGCCCTGCACACCTGGGTGAGGTGTGAATTTGGGGGTATCAGGCTGCTCTCATGTCCCTCGCTTACCTGTTTTCCATCCAGAGACATTCAGAACTGTGCCTGAAGCCTGAGCCATGCCAGCTACTTAGTACAGCCTCAGGAAAACCAAGCAAAACTCCTGCCTGATCCTTTCAGAGGTCACACCATGCTCAACCAGCCAGCAGGAGCAAAGGCTGGGAGACAGTGACTCTTTGCCACTGGGAGACAGCATGCTCATGGTATCCACTGGCCACGTGTCCTACCAAATTGCCAGTGGCATGTATGCATTTATCAGCTGCTCTGTGGTCAGGGTATCACTTTCATGCCTTCAGCAGTGGGGGTGACTTTGCTGGGTGTGAGAAACATGCACCTTACGAGTGTCTCAGGGTAAGAGGGAAGAACTGATGTCGACAGGGCTGGGAATGACAGAGCAGCCTCTTGCCTCAGAAAACAACACAGAAGTTCACTGGTTTTCTAAAGTCAGTCAGGTCACCAAGGAACCTGAGCTCCTCCCAAAGAACATTCACCCATCCCAGACATCTTTACCCCATCTCTGACACCTGCAGTGTCTTTCTGGGTAGGCACAGAGAAGGAAGTCTCCTTCCATAGAAGCCCTTACAGTTTCTCTGCATGAATATGAAAAACACTGTCTGGCATGCACAAGGATCAGGGACAAGTCCATTCTCCAGTGGAAAGATGTTCTTGGACGAAGTTAATACATCAGCCTTTGCTCCTGGACTTCCCTGAAGAGGGTTTTGTTTCTGATTTATTGATTTTTCATTTTTTCACAAGCAGTAAAAAACCTGAGCCAGGAGTGTCCTGTGATCAGCCAGTTTAGGTCCTGTTCCTGTTGCCCCTGGGATGCACTATTGGCTCACAGACTTGGACTGAAGAGTGGTCTGAGCATTATTTCTCACTGACAGAGGTTTCCTTGTGACCACACAGGAGGTGGTGAGCAGAAGGCTCTCGTGCTCTCAGGTCTGATTTCCAGTGCCATCCAGTGCATGGCAGGAGCCACTGCTGCTAGCCTTCTGCCTCTCATACTGGTGTGCAGTCCCCAGCCACAGCTCTGCTGAGGGTAGGAGCTGCCTCAGCTTGGGCTGTCAGAGCTGGTTGACATCTCCAAGCTTCTCCCAGAACCAGCAAAACTTCCTTTTTCCCACCTGCTTTCCTACTGAAGGTTTGGTGCTGTGCGCTGGGAAGAAGACCTGTTATTGCAGCCCCCTTGGAGGGCAAGTGTTCTGTGTAAGACTGTGGCCATCTCAGACACTGATTGCTTTTGTCACAAGGCTTGGCAGGATTAATTTTGCAGACTCCCAAGGGTTTTTCATTCCCCACATAGAAATACAAGTTTTGCAAGTTTCCTACAACTCTAATCAACAATAACAGGAGTGTTTTGCAAAGTGTTTTTGAGTACAGAAGAGCAGACTGCACCTGGATGCACAAATTCTAGGGCATTTTTAAAAGAAGTTTATAATATTAGAAAGTTAGGGGTGCAGCTTGTGAGTAGATTGGAAATCTCAGTTCAGGGAGTTAGGACAAGCACTCCATGACAGCCTGACCAGCTATCACTGGTGGGGACAGAAGTTGTGACCAAGTGAGAATCTGTTTGAAGGTGACAGGAAGGTCATTACAGAGGTGTTAGAGGAAAACAGTCTGTAAAGCATTCAATGAAAGTAGGGACATAAAATAGCTGTGTCCCACCCACCCACTGCCAGTCTAAGCAGAATGCATCATTTAAGTGCTTGGGGCTGGTCCACACTGGAGGTGGAGACAGTTCCATGTCCTTGTACAGGATGCAGGTTCTCTCCAGGAAGTCATGAAGGCAGTAGGTTGTGCAAACACTTTCCCACACAAAGGCCTGAGAAGTGCACTTGGTAACCCTTTCTCAGAGATGGGCATCACCTCTTCTCCACATAGAGAAACTCAGCTTTATGGTTAAGTGACACAGGATGGGAGGGGGCTTAGGGGATAAACCTGGAAGAGACATGAATTAGGACACCTACTTGAAAATAGGTGAATGACAAATATGAATATTCCAAGAAGAAACAAAATATTTCCTTGTTATTTCCTCACACTCCTTTAACCCTTTCTTTCCCATCTGTCAGTCTGGAAAATTCTAACCATAATTTCAGTTTAGGGAGCTGGAGCCTTGAGGCTTTCTCTATGCAATCATGATCCAGAATGGCTTAATATTAACCAAAACAGCTGTGAAGAACAAAAATGCTTATTGGCTTATTAACACTGCTTATATTGCCAGATGCTGACAAGAAAATTATGTACTGTCTGCAATTTTTCAGTTAAAGACATTCAAGGAGAGCCATTTCAACAGGTGGAGGTACACAAGTTGTTACAATGGAAACATCTCCAAAAAAGTTGAAGTCCTGGATCGCTTCATTTCAGGTGTGAGAGTCTTTCCAGGTACATTTCTGCAGATACCACATGCTTGAAAAACAAGGTATAAATCAGGATTTTGAATTCACAACTGCCTGGCAAGGTGATAAAATCAGTCAGTAGCCCTAAACACAAAATTTGAAGATGGTTATTATTAAAAAAAAAATTATTCAATCTAATCAAAATATAACCTTTAACCTGCCAGAACTTCAATCAAGAAGCATTTGGATCAAGATTCTGATTTTTACAGAAAAAAAAAATGAAACCACATACTGGAAGAGGAATTGCATTCTCTGAAATAGAGGCAAACAGCTTCTCAAAAATTGATTTAATCAGAACCCCATTTTTAATTGAAAAACAATTGCAAGACCTTGTGGGCTGGTCATAGTGATTGATCCTGTCCTTGGGTACTGTGAATCCCTTACATCATATTTAGATCCCACTGGAACCAATCTGAAGAACAGTATCAGTAAGATATATATATTAATGCAAAGCAGTAATTTTGTTTCAAAAATTTTGGAAGAAAAAAACTAACCTGAAAATCTAGATGCAAGATTTTTTTTCTCCAGTCATGACAAAATGACATTCTGTAACTTTCTGCTCTCCAGTCGTACATCCAACAGTTAACTGCAGAGACTATTTGAAGGAGAAGGACATATATATTCCAATTTTCCCTCTGTTTATGTTTCACTGACATTCTGGTCTTCAATCTGTGAAGAACTGCATCCAGTGGAAAGGACCCATGGAAGACTGTCTCCTGTGGAAGGGACCACATCCTGGAGCAGAGGAGAAGTGTGAGGAGACCCCACCCTGAGGAGGAAGGAGCAGTGTAGACAGTGTGTGATGAACTGAGTGCTGTCCCATTCCCCATCCCCCTGTGACCCTGGGGCCAGGAGTGAGATAAAATTGGGAGTAAAGTGAAGTCCAGGAAGAAGCTCCCAGACCTACCTGCTATTCTTTCTTAGTAACAGCTTCTAATTGTGCATCTCAGGAGTTTTACATATAAGAGCTTAGTGTCATTGCTCTGCCTGGCCACCCAGGGCTCTTCTGTGCTATGCACATGGGCATATTGACCTAAAAAGCTGTCTCATGGGCAGAGGAATTTTGCAGGAGAGAAAGTTGAGGGCAGTGAAACCATCGGACTGTTGGTTATTATCACAATGCCAGACACTCAAAACAGCAGTAGGAGTCCCCCAGAATTTCACATGCTTTTCCTCTAAAGCACTACATGTTTTAAATATGACAATATCATAATCCCAACAGGGAAAAAAACCAGCAAATATTAAGCAAGAACTACTTGGTCCTGAAATGTGGTACTAGAGAAAGGATGAGACATCTGGTCCCAGGTTTCAATAAAATTTCTCCAGCAAATTCCAGCAGGGTCTAACAGAGGTTAGGTCTTTCTGCATACATGGAGCACATTTATGCTCTGCAGAACATCACTAGAAGAAAACCACACAAGAATATTTTATTAAGTGGAACTGGAGGACCACCGCAGAGGGCAAAGGAGTGCTCTTGAGCCAGGCCAGTATGCTCTGCAGGAGTTTTCAGCAGGGATTGGCATAGTCTGTCTCCTGGCTGAGCAGCCTTTCACACACCCAGCACCTGCTGAATCCCTCCAGGCTCCCAGGACTTTGACTTCAACTGTGCCCTTGCAAGGAGAAAGGGACAGCGCCTCAGAGGGGCAGTCTCCCTGAACAAGATCAAGGCAACACTTGAGAAAACAAAAAGGGTTTGTGTGAGATTCAGTTGCCTGAATGTCGGTGCTGTATGGGCTACTTTGGGATACCCTGTGTGGTCTCCAATTGCATCTTTGCAACAGGGATGTCTCCCATAGAACCCATATTATTTTTGGTAGCTACATTGGCTATCTCACACAACTGAAGGACCCTTAGAGTTAAGATTAAGGCAACTAAGTGATTTCACTACTGTCTCTGAAATACTTTGGTGGCTACCATGTCCTGTTATTATAAACAAGATATTTTTTATGTTATTTCAACCTACAGTTCTTTGTCCTTCTTGCAGCCTGGTAAAAAGCATTCAAATGAAACATGAGTCCCTTGAAAACATCCAGGTTGCTCAGAGCAACCAGACTGCTATGGGATGGTAATGCCAAGGTTTGTTTTAAATCAATGTGACAGAAATAGTGATTCATAAAATAGCTGTTACTCAGTGCAAGGTAGGTCTGTAAATAATGCTATGAATGTTTTCCAGGGCTGGAAATGCCAACATCAAGTTTTCATACATTACTAATTTATTATTTATATTACAGTGAAGGCTTCCAGTGCCTTGCTACTCCTAGCACTGTACAAGCTCAAAGGTTCAGTATTGTAAATGGGGCAAATTTTGTGGGACAGACTATGTCTTTAATTAGCCCAATGGAAAGCTTGGAAAGAAATGAGCAGGTTTTCCTGATCACAGGTGCTTCCCCACACTTCTCTACCAGGTTTGAAATGGCTTTTGGTGCCCCCAAGCTCTGCTGATTTTCCCAGTCACATTACCTACGTGCTCCTTTGGCACTTAAGTATAGACCCAAGTCCACTCATGAGCTGCATCTTGCCTCAGACCCAATCTCTGTGTCAGGCAAAAATTTGAATTAAGATGTGGGGTAAAGCAAGGAGAAAATTCAGACTCCTGCCATGCCTCAGCATGGACTTAGAAGTGTTTGTGCCTTCAATATAAACTAGCCTCAAGAGCGCCAAGGGCTGATGGTGTCACTCAGTGCCTGGATTTGGTGAGCACATCCAGGAGCAGGGGGTGGGATGCACTCTGCTAGCTGTGGTTCACACCAGGCTCCAGGTTTTGCTTTGTCCAATGTTACGCCTGCCATAGTGGACGCATCTGGAGGAACTTAACTGTACAGAGCAGTCCTGACCTCCCCTCCCAATAAGATGCTTTCTTCCTTCCATAGCCATCTGGATGACACTTCAGCAATGGTATCCTATAAATCCGGAAGCATCGTGATTATCATTATTTCACAATCATTATCACTGCCCTGGCAGGCTTCACTGAAGTAGGTATTAGCTGTTTTGCTACTTGGCAGTAAATTTTTAAGTGGTAGACATTATGGCTGGTAGCATTATGTATCTGTTGCATTTAACCTCCTTGCCTATTTCCTTAAAATGCTTTATTATATCAAATAGCAATCAACATTCCTCAGGGGTGAAGGTAGCTACGTGACATGTTTACTGAGGCGACCAGCTGTCGCCACTTGGCAAGCAACTTTTATCATAAGCTGGTTGAATTTAACACATATCAGCATTTATCAGCCCCGACTTTGTCAGTTTTATAAACGAAAACCGAGAGACAATAAATCATTTGGTGCCCAGGTGATACTGCATACATAACAGAGCATATTTACCAGGCCGGGTGGATTCATCCAACAAAAGGCACCTAAGGTGCTGTTATTTGATCTGTATTGAATATAGCCTCAGATGCCTTTTTTTGGCACAAAATCCACATCTGAAAGCTTTGGTGAAACATGTGCTGGATGGTACCATTTGTTTTCTTCTAGGCTGGCTGCTTCAGCCTTCACTCCTGCTCAATAGTATGTCAACATTTCCACTGACTTCTGCTGAAGTGCTTTTTGACTAAGCATCCATAACATAATTAATGTCTTCTCACTTGTGGGGGATGGAGCACTGGGATGGGAGGAGAAACACACTGAGGTGAGATAAGCCTCCAGTCTTAAACATAAATGACTGTGCTATTACTTTGCAATCGTGCTTTATCCCAGTCTCAACAGATGTCCTGTGAATCTTCCAGGGTTAACCAGTACTCGTAAGTGACATCTATACCAGTAAATCAAATGGGTCAATATCTGCTATCTGACCCTAGGGGATGAGTGAAAAACTGCTGCTCACATCCATATAACTAAATCCTTTTCCTCTCGAGTGTTGGTGGTTCATCCATAGCACCTACAGGGAACAGTTCTGTGCTGCTCCTGAACCATGTCCTGGCTAGCTGCCATGGGATGAAAATCTGCCAGGGATTGTGCTGCAGCCTTAAACACTGCACATGACTGCAGGACAAGGATCACACCCTGCATTTGGGAATAACTTAGGTCACGTATTGCTGTCCTTGCCTTGGACAGGATGGAAGAGTGGGCACGTTTACCATCAATGATTTAACACAGCCTGGAAAATGAGCCTGATCTAGTGTATGGCAGCATAGGAAGTCCTCTACAGCATTGTCTTCATTGCATCCACACACTGTAAGGTTAATGAAAACTCAACTTCAGAGATGCTTACACTTTTATGTCAAGGTGGAAATTGAAATATTTGAGGTTTGGAAGGAAATTGTCATCCATGATAGTATGTTCTGCATCAGTAAGAGTAGAGTCATTAAGACCATATTTGTACTGTTTAATAGAAAAGGGCAAGGGAGTGATGTCTGGTAAAAGTTAAATGGCACCAAATATCTCATTACCTACCCTGCAGTGCTCTAACCTTTCCCTTCGTGGGGAGTTGGAGGAAAGGTCCATTTGTAACAGCAAGAAACAGCAAGACAACACCTAAGCAGTGTGACCAAGCAGGGGTTCAGGCTTTCCCTTGCCTATATTTGGTAATTTATATCATGTTGCTGAGTTAAGATTTACAAGCCGCCTCTCCCCATATTTTCCCACCCTGAGTTCTTTGCTAAGACAGTGTCAGTCTTTTTACTTGACAGCAGTGGCAAAGGCTCTTGCACTAATGTGCCTGGAGCCACCTGCTTTGCAGCATGAGTACAGGCTGGTTTTCTCAAGAGCTGGGAGACCTTTCATGTTCTTCCCACAGTCCATCCCAGAGGGAGAAAAATGTTTCACAGACGGTTCTGTTAATTGTGCCAGTCTCAGAGTGGCCCGGTGCAAAGAGCAGTGATCTCTGCTCTCACATGGGCACCTAAGCCTGTGAAAAAAGAAAAAAGAGGGCATAGAAATGTTGTGATCTGTGTAATGAACACTCTTGCATCAGGTTGGATGAACATGAGCAGCTAAACCTGTGCTGAGACCTGTGGGTCAATTGCAATATAAAAACAGCCATGGCCAAGGTACAGAGTAAAATAGCCAACTTCTTTCTGGTTAACATACAAATTACTTACAATTTCCAAATATTTTGCTTCCCTCAACATATTTGTAGCAGATCTTTACTGTCAAGCTTTCCCAAAGCCTGTCTATGTAAGATGACCTATTCAATGTTTATTTAATTAAAAGTCTTTAGAAATCTTAAGATTGCACCGCTTTTAAGCCTTTTTTACAACTGTCTTCTCCTCATTCTCTTGTTCAAAGCAGACTTTAAAACTTCAAAGGTCGTCTGCTTTCAAATCTTCCATCCTTGGATAGACCTAGGACATTTTTAATGAAAAGTAGCAGCTTATTGCTCATTCTCACTACAGCAATATGAAAATCTACTGGGAGATGGCAACCCAGGGAGACCACTGCTCCTAGAAACTTCCCAGCACATTTGCTGGCAAAACATGATCTCCAAATTCAGTACCAGTCCCACCTGTCTCCCAGACTGCAGCATCAAAAAACTTGAGTTGAAGAATGAAGAAAGAGTAGGAGTTATTTGTTCATATCTCAAATACATCACGAATGCAGTGAAAAACAGGAGATAAGGATGAAGCTTGTGAACACGATGCAGAGCTCAAATAGCCTGAAGCTGTGTACACCTGTAAGCCATGGGATGAGCTAATTGCTGCATGCAGAGCTTACAGTTTTGCAATGATGGGAGTGAACTCAGGAGCTGTACACTGTGCCAGTGTAAACCTGGTTACAGCATCACATTGGTTTTGGCAAAGGCTTTTGTTTCTCAGCAAAGTCTAAAAATCAGCTTGAAGCTTCTGCAGCAAAGAAGAACAGCCCAGATGACACAGTTGCATTATTAATTCTCTTTTCCTTCTTCCCTGCTTTTCAGCTGAAAACAGCCAAGCCCTTTCTTTCTCTCTCCCAGTTTCCCTGCTACCAGAGGAAGAGGAACAGCACAGGCATGCTCAGGACTGCAGAGGGACATGTTTCTGCTCCTTTCCTGCTTCTCTACTTGGAAGCACAGTCCTAGGACATGCTCCTGACAGAGCTGCTAATTTCTCAGAACCTTCTAAGCTATGAAACAGGAAACCTTTAAAGGACTAATTCCCTACAACCCTCTTTGCAAGTGAGCTATAACAATGACAACTGTGAAAACATGGCATTCTGCATCATATAATTCCAAATTCTCTAACAATGGTAAGTGATGCTCTGAAGTCTCTGGACATTGCAAGCTGTTACCTGAGTTTGCAGGTTTTCCTCTACATCTCCACTACAGCTCTGTTTGTCAAAGCTGGTAAGTCTGCTTGTACTTGTTCCATCCTGGAAGCTCATACATCTTAACACTGTGAAAATTGCTTAAAGCTTTTCTTTAACCTGAGAAATCTGTCGCATCACTGGCATGTAAATTCCCACTGCCATATACAGGGATCATGCTTCTATCATTCTTTGAATCAGGGCTGATGTGATTGACCACAAGATCTTTCAGGAAAATATATTTAAAGAGACACGAGACTGTTGGCTCTTCATGTGACCATTGGACCCAAATTCAGCTACAACTGCCAGCATTGCCAATGTTGCTGTGACACAGCAGGCTAAAATGGCTGTCCCCAAAGGGGGGTATGTGCAACGTGATCCATTGGGGTGCTGGGAGAAAACATGGTTTTGATACCATTAATAAATTACCAAAAAAAAACCCCAAAAACACCACCAACAAAAAGCCCAATATGTTATTTTGGGTGTGCCCCAAACACTGTTGTAAGCTGTCAAATTCCAGTCACATTCGGACAGTAATTTAATAAGGAAACAACAACCCCTTTAACACAACCTAAATTTAAGCATTTCATAGAGCATGTATCAACATTTCATTTCCAGATATGTTTGTCTGGATATTGGCCTAATTTCTTTAAATTAGTGCTAATAGGCTAAACAACTTTGAAATTACAGCAAATTATAAAGTTGCAGCATATTTGTTTGTTTATGATTTTGACACTTCCTTTATAGAAATCTCCTACCTTTTCCAGGCTTATTTGGTATAAGCTGCTGTAGAAAAAAGTACATTTTTTGTTCATTCTACTGAAAGATAATTGTAGCCAGTGTTAAATTTGTCTAAAAATCTTACACATCATCTTGAAGTTGTTTTATCTTTGAAGACTTAATGTCAGATTAATATTGATAGTCTATCTCACTTGAATCAACTCTTTATGGGCAACTCTTCATGGGCATTCAGGTGTGTGGTTTCCTTATCCAGAGTCATTGTTCACGCCTTTCTTACTCCAGGATTAATCATCCCAGCTTCCATTGTCCCCTAACATCCTTCCACACTTTGCCAGTAGTTTACAAATCTATAACAGAGCTCTAGATAGCTCTTCACTGTTTTTTCTATAGAGCTTATATTAGATCATGTGCCCAGCACTGAGTGCTACTGGGTTTCAGGTTAACTCAGGTGATGGTTCAGCAGCTGTTAGCAATGCTCAGCTGCAACATCGTGCCTTGTTCTTGAAGTACTCTTATTTAGGGCTGCCTTTATAGTCACACTTAACTCAGATTTCAGCGAGATTTAAAGAGGAGTGCTTAACATGCTTCAGTGCTCCAGAAACTTTTCTTGTGTGCACTGAAAAAATTAGGAGTTACTGATCCTAACAGGCTGCCAGCTCACTGTCCCACAGTCCCTGGTCTTTCCAGATCCTCTCTTAGGTTCATGCAGGGCCAAACTGCAAAATTTAAGAGAAAACAGAACAGAGCAGCCCTGGCCACTGTCACAGAGACCTTCATGAGCCCAAGAGAGGTGCTTCTGTTCCTTCCAGTACTACTGAGCTGTCTCTCTGACAACTGACCCTTAACTCTCCCCTGGATGTTTCTGCCCTGCCACAAGAAGCTTGCCTTCTGTTTTAGGCCAGGCTCTCAGGTGTAGCACATGCTTCTAGTAAAAAAGCACATGGATCTGAGGGAATGTGGCAGTTTTGAACCATTGCAAGCAGAAAGTATTATTAGCACCAGCCTCTTCATACCTAAAACCCAAGTACAAATCTTACCACCCTGACACGGAGCAACATGCGGGACAAACTCTTCTGCTCCTCTTCAGAACGAGGAGCGTCACTTTTAAAAATCACGGTACTTTATCTTGGAGGATTCTGCGGAAGGAGAAAGATCCGATCTTTACAAGTTCTTATAACTTGCCCCCATCAGCTGATGGGACCGCTCAGCGGGCAGAGAACAGATTCCCGGCGGCCTCGGGACCGGGGGCCCGCAGGGGTGATACAAGACAGACTCTGGGCGTTTTGGGCCACCCCAAAAGGCAGCGGGCTCTTTGTGCAGGGCGCGTCTCACGCCGCTCGGGGCTCTGTCAAGGGCAGGTCAGCGCGGTCCTTCAAGGGCGATCCCTGCCGGCTCTGCTGACAATGTCACTGCACAGACATTTGCCCCGCAGCAGCTCTCCCGGCGTTCCGACGCGCGCAGCCCGGGAGCAGCCCGGGCCGTGAGGGGCCCGGCGCCGTCCGGCGGGTCCGGGCTGGCCGCCCCGCCGCCGCCGCCAGAGGGAGCTGCGGGCCCACGTTTGGAGTGAGGCGGCGGGGCCCGACGGGGCGGGCCGAGGCAGCGCCGGGAGGGGCCGCGGCCGCCTCGGCCGTCAGGGCGGCGTGTGGCCAGCTCGGCTGCCAGTGCCGCCAGCTGCTGAAGGGCCTGATCCCCACGGCCCAGCCAAGGCTGCTGCGGGTCTCCCTTATCTCCCCGTCTGCCTCCAAATCTCTGCTGCCCGGGAGCCGCCTGCTTGCGCGTTCCCCGTTCCGCTGCCCTTCCCTCCGCGCCATCCCTTTCGGGGCAGTGCACCATATCTCTGTCCTGCGCGGGTGGGGGAGAGCACCCCCGGCCCTGCCTAAGGAGTCCCGAAGGAGGGGGACGAGTCCCAAGCTTTCCCCAGAGAGGAAGCCCGATGTTCGGCGGGGCCTCCGGGCGCTGCCCAAGCCTGGGCGCTCCCGGGAACAGAGTCTGGGCAGCCCTTGGACCACGCTGCCCTCGGGGCACGAGGGGACACAGGGGCCGGACAGAGCCTCGTGGGGAAGGCTCCGGGGGTCAGCGGGGGAACCCTCTCTGCGGCCCCGGCCCTGCCCTGCGCGGCCCCGGGCCCTCACCTCTCCGCCTAAGGCGGGAGGCTGAATGGATTTCTCTGCCGTCCCGTCCTCCCCCCTTGCTCCTATAGAGTCCAGC